>NC_064835.1:24622911-25268592 GCF_024166365.1 Elephas maximus indicus | reverse complement strand
GCTATGAGAACACAGAGAATGACAGGTGACATTTGTTGACTATTTAGCATGAGCCAGACACTGTTCTAAGCATTTTGCTTATACTAGCTCATTTAATTGTCACAACAACCCAAATGAGAGCGATGCTATTATTACCAGTCCTGTTTTATAAGTGGTGAACCTGAGACACAGAAATTTTAAGTCTCCTGCACAAGCTGTTATAATTAGTGCATATATGAGACGGGATTCATACATGTGCCTTCTCACTCCATAGCCCACACAGTTTAGTATGATAATGAGGAGAGGTGGATGAACTCAGTTACTGAAATATTTAAGGACCAAGCAGGACTTTCAGGTAGAAATGTCAAGTAAGTGTTAAAGTAAGGACTTTACAAGGAAGGCAACAAGCTAAGAACTGACTTGTAGACACCCCAGGAGAGACAACAAATGAAATCAGGTACTGCACTCCTGTGTATTTGATATTATGAAATAAGAAGCCTGGAGGAAGAAATCTTGTGGCAAAATCTCCCTTTAGGATTTGGGAAGAAGAGGAAAGAAAACAATACAATAGATTCCCCTTCAGAGATGAAGATGATAGGGATATGGGAGTTTGTTTTAGGCTCTGCATTGGGAGATGTGTAATCCCTTGAGTGAGTTGAAAACTTGTGTAAACACTGACACCTAAGGAACTAAAGACAGACCAGGATCCAAGCTGTAAACACAATCCTCTTATTTACCTTCAACATGCATAATTTTTTCCCTGGGGAACAGCCTGACCCAGTTCTAATCTGTTTACAATCAAGTGTATTATATCCATAAATGCACATTAAGTCATGTGTTTTTTATCAAGTGGAGAAGGTGATAACAATGATTTTTCCCTGTTGCTTGAGAATGCTCTATATTAAATCATAAAATATCATCCGTAGCTCAAAAAGATTTTCAGGGCATTTCGTAAATTAATCCAGGGCAACATCCTGTTAGAATCAAAGGAAGCAAAGCCTCAGAGCTTGAAATTTCTTCTCCAGGAGCACCGGAGTTAAAAAAAAAAAAATTGATAAACACACAGGTTTTCTGGTCTAAGGAGGTGAGTTCCTGAACTCCTTCCACATTAACATCCTCTTGTTTTGCAAGAAAGTGCTGGGATCTATGATATGCCCTTTCTTTCCCACTTTGTGCAGTCTAATAGTAGTTGGAAGAATCTAACTGAGGGGGGAACAGGGAATGTTCAGACATTAGGGCTGCAGTGGATCCAGTCACTAAGTTTCCTCTCCCAGGAGGGAACTCTGATGTTTCTACATTTATGACTTTTACTCTGTGACAGGGGGCAGTTACAGAACATCTCCTAGACTCTGGTTCCTTAGTTTTGAGTTGGAAACAGTGTTCATGGTTCTCATTCTGCCAGCAACTAATTTGTGTCTGAAGCCAATACCATGATCCTAGGGCCTCTGCCTCCAATTTTACTGGGGAGGAGAGAGCTCAGGTAAGAGAAGAAATAATGAGATGAGAGAGAGACGATTTAGTCCTGGCCATCTTTCTTCTCCTTTGTTCCTTGGTTTTTCCAGCTATCATGTTACATAAGGCAACACTGACATCCTGTGTGTAGACAAAGTTGGAGGTAATCTTTGCCATTTTTAGTCTACAAAGACTGTAATAATGGGAGGTTAGTGTCACTCTGTGTCATGGTAGTAGTAAAGGCCAATAATATAGGCCCAGGTTGGGTTAGTCTCAGACATTCTCAGCATACACCCCACTCTTGTGGGAGGAGATATTGTGGGGTGATCTGGATTACCATTTAATGTAACCCCTTTCTCTCGTCTCCACAAAAAATCCTATAGAAAACGGCTACTGGAAATGGTTCTTTTGTGACTGAATTCATTCTGATGGGATTAACAGACCAAAAAGATCTTAAACTCCGTTTGTTCTTCCAGTTTCTAGTAATGCATATGGTCACTGTGTTGGGAAACTTGGGCTTGATAACTCTAATTGGGCTGATTCCTCAACTTCACGCCCCCATGTGCTTTTTCCTCTTTATCTTGTCCTTCATCCTTCATAGACCTCTGTTATTCTTCTGTGTTTACACCAAAAATGCTAATGAACTTCATATCAAAGGAGAATATTATCTCCTACAAGGGGTGCATGACTCACCTCTACTTTTTCCTTTTTTTGTCATTTAGGAATGCTATGTGTTGACATCAATGGCCTATGATCATTATGTTGCTATCTGTATTCCACCCCTGTATAACATTGCCATGTCCCCTAAAGTGTGTTCCAAACATATATTTGGTTCATACTTCATGACCTTTTCCGGTGCTGTGGCTCACACTGGATGCATGCTGAGACTGACCTTCTGTGATGCCAACACCATCAACCATTACTTTTGGGACTTTCTCCCTCTGCTCCAGGTCTCCTGCACCAACATCTATGTCAATGAGGTGGTGGATTTTATTGTGTTGGGCATCAACATTATTTTACCCAGTCTTACCATCTTTATTTCTTATGGTTTCATTCTCTCTAGCATCCTTTGCCTCAATTCTATTGAGGGCAGGTCCAAAGCCTTCAGAACCTGCAGTTCCCACATAATTGCTGTTTCTCTGTTTTTTGTATCAGGTGCATTCACGTATCTTAAACCACCTTCTGTTGGGTTTATGGGTGAGGGAAAAAACTCTTCTGTGTTTTACACCAATGTGGTTCCATGTTGAACTCCTTAGTCTACAGCTTCAGAAGCAAAGATGTTAAGCTTGCCGTGAGGAAAACCCTGAGTAGGAAAAGGTTTTGATCAGAAACAATATCTCTCTGGGCAGGTAGTTAGAAAACAGGGAGGCTCTGCATATTTAATTTCAGTATTTTTGGTGGCATTGTTCTTATCCTATTTTTTCTTACCTTGGTGAGTGGTATTTGTCTATTTTTCAATAATATATTTCTATTTTTTGGGGGGCTTGCTTTTTCTTACTTAGCATTTGCATAATTTCTTCTAATTCTCACTTTTTCTCCTAAGAATGACATTAAGAAGGAATTTATTATCACTGTATTTTTTCACTGTAAATTTAGGCTTTCCTTTTTTTTTTTTTCTCTTGGAAAAATATTAATGGTTCTGTGAATGATCCAATCAAGCAATTTTAGTGTGACATTATACCATTGCAGTGGAGGTCTCTTATTAGGTACTTACAGTGTTCCATTGGATGCACTAATGAGTTAATCTTTCTTCTCTGATCCTTCCATCCTCAACTGGGCAGGGGCATGTGTTCTTCATAAGTCACTATTAAAATGTTCCATGAACACTATCAAGTATAACTCACTTTGTAGGTGTAAACACTATGCACTAACCTTATTATGACATAGAATTTGCTTATTTAATTTCTTACACCCAAACTGACACAGAATTGATCACATATCTACAATTATTAAATGGATGGGAGGCTTAAACTCAGAAACATTGATGATTTACTTGAAGTCACAAAGCTTCTTAATGAAAAAGCCAAAAGTAAAGTGTTAGCCTACTGATTTAAAGTCTGCTTTCTAGTATACTTTGTTTCTATTCATTTTATTTTATTTTTTAGAAACCGTGAAATATGGGAAAACATTTCTGTTTTGAAAGGTGATTGTGTTTTGTTCCAAGGGGTTACATCACTTTCTTTCAGGGTGAGCAGTGATTTTTTGTTCCTTTTTATTTTTTTAGGGAAATGTTTTGATGGTTCTTTCTGATGGGAGGAAGATGCCTATTGGGCAAATACAGTTGGGAGATGAATGACCCAAATAAGCCCTGATTTTTTCTGAAAAATAAAATGATACTGATTTGAAATATTTGCAGGTGTTTTTATTTCAAAGAATAGAGGAAATGGGAGAGAAAGAAGTCCAGAAACATGTGTCATTAGACCAGGACCAAACAGTCACACAGCCAATAAATAAAAAGTTCCTGTGTAGGAAATGGTCAATGGGAGTTCGGATACTGCATTTCAAACTCTCTTTTATCCAGTTCTGTTAAGTACTGTGGTTAACCTACGCTGTACAAAAAGCTTTGATAGAGCTTATAATGGACAATGGTCATACACTCTTAGCAGTGTTTTAGGGAACAAAGGAAAAAAATGTATAGACTAATTAGTGAGGAATCAGGTAATGAAAGCTAACCACAACTTTAGGAGATAAAATAGTGAGTGGTAATCGAAACTGAACTCAGGAAGGAGAAATTTCAAAAGCAAAATAATGAGAAAATGAAAGTCCCTACCCTCTCCCTTCTGGAAAGTCCTGGAAATACTATGGAGATAACAGAATTTTTCTGGGTAGGATGAGGGCTTAGGTTTATACATTATTAAAGAAATTTTAAGTCCAGAGAGCAGGAGGACCTGAGAACAACTAAATTGCCCATGTTTTTGTGTCTCTGATGTGCTATGGCACTGTGTATTTTAAGCTGTACAAAACTCAAATTGCAGCTGGCATAGGAATTATCATTGAAAATAAACATTTTTGCTGAGTTTATTTTTTCCTAAATTTTATTTATTTTTTGTTGTTGAGAATACATACCTACACCAGATGCACAAAAAACATATATGTACTATTTAGTGACATTGATTACATTCTTTGAGTTGTGTCACCATTCTCATCCTCCTTTTTCTGAGTTGTTCATCTCTCATTAACAAAAACTCACTTCCCCCTAAGGTCCCCATCTAATCTTTAATGGTGAAGTAGTGGTTAAGTGCTACGGCTGCTGACCTAAAGGGTCGGCAGTACAAATTCATCAGGCAGTCCTTGGAAACTCTATGGGGTACTTCTACTCTGTCCTGTAGAGTTGCTATGAGTTGGAATCCACTCAACTGCACTGGGTTTTCTCGGTTGTCAGTTTGATCTCTTATAGATAGTTCTTAAAAGAGCATAATGCTTAAGGTGAGATTTTTTACTAGTTAAGCTAAAATATTGTTGGATTTTTAGGATGATTTTAGGTGATGTTTTTGGTTTAAAGTTTAAAGATTATCTCAAGGCAATAGTTTCAGGGGTTCGTCCACTCTCCATGGCTCCAGAAATTCTAGAGTCCATGAGAATATGAAAATCTGTTCTGCATTTTTCCCCTTTTGATCAGTCTTCTTTAGAATCTTTATTTAAAATATTCAATAATGGCAGCCAGGCACCATCCAGTACTTCTGGTTCATGGCAAAGAAGGCAATTGTTCACGGAGGCAATTAGCTAGACATTCCATATCTTCCTGTTTCTGACTCAGTTGCTTCTTCTGTTGCTCCAGGTGAATAGAGATCAATTGTTGTGCCTTGGATGGCTGCTTGCAAGCTTTTAAGACCCTAGGCAGTATACAAGGAACTAGGAGTTAGAAAATAAGCACAAAACAAGTTATTAGGCCACTTAACTGTGATTTCACATGAATCCATGGCCCTAAACCTCCACCCAAGGCCATGAATTGTTTGGTTGTACATAAGAAGCCTCAGCTGCTCCTCTTATCTTTTTGTTGTTGTTATATGTCCATACACAACATTTGCCAATTCAGCTTTTACAGGTATACAACTTATTGACAGAAATTATAATAGTTGGCTATACAACCCAATCAATGCAAATTTTCCATCACCTTTTCCTGGCTTTGCCTTCTCCCTCCCCTTCCCTGCTAACCACAAAATAAACTTTGGTCTCTATATATTTATGTTTTCATATCTCTTTACATAAATGAGATCTTACAATATTTATCCTTTGGTGATTGACTTATTTCCCTCAGCATAATGTCTTCAAACTCCGTCCATACTGTAACATGTATGAAGACTTTATGTCTCCTACTGGCTGAGTAGCATTTCACTGCATGTATATGCCACATTTTGTTTATCCATTCATTTGATGATGGGTATTTACGTTGTTTCCACATTTTGGCTATTGTGAATGGTGCCGCAATGAGCATTGGTTCACAAGTCTCTTTTTGAATTTCTGCTTTCAGATCTTTTTGGTGTTTACGTAGGAGTAAAATTGCTGGATCTTTTGGAAGTTCTATTCTCAGTTTTTTTAGAAACTGCCACCCTGTTTTCCACAATGACCATTACCATTTTGCATTGCCACCAGCAATGGTTAAGTGTTCCAACTTCGCCACATCCTCGTCAACATTTGTTATTTTCTGTTTATTTATTTATTTTTTATTGCCATCCTAGTGGCAGTGAAATGATATCTCATTGTGGTTTTGATTGGCCTCTCTCTGATGGCTAATGAGGCTGGCATCTTTTCATGTGCTTGGTGGATATATGGATGTTCTCTTTGGTGAAATGTCTATTCAACTCCTTTGCCTGTTTTATGAATGGGTTATTTGTCTTTTTGTTGTTAAGTTATTGATGTTTTATATATATATTGCTTATTAAATTCTTGTTGGATATATGGTTTCCAAAGATAGTCTCCCAGTCAATGTCTTGTCTTTTCGATTTTTTGTTGAAGTCTTTTGATGACCAAAAGTTTTTAATTTTTATGAAGTCTCATTTACTTATTTTGGTTTTCTGCTGTTTGTGCTTTTGTTTTTATATTTCATAATCCACTTTTGAAAGCTAGACTGACAGCATTGCCCTTGCTTGTTGTTCTAAGAATTTTATTGTTTTAGTTTACGTATTTGGGTCTTTAATCCATTTGGGATTTGTTTTTGTGTATAGTGTAAAGCATAGACCGTGTTTTTTTTCTGCATGTGGAAATTCAATTTTCCCAGTACCATTTATTGATGAGGCTCTTCTTTCCTCACTGAATGGATTTAGCACCCCTGTCAAAAACTAGTTGATCATAGACATGTGGGTTTATTTCTGGACTCTTAATTCTATTCCATTGGTCTAGGTGTCTATTGTTATGCTAGTACCAGACTGTTTTAATTTCTGTAGCTGTGTAGCATGTTTTAAATTCAGGAGTTATGAGCCTTCCTACTTTGTTTTTCTCTTTCAAGTTTGTTTTAACTATTCAGGGCCTCTTGTCATTCCATATAAATTTGAGGATTTGTTTTTCTATTACTATAAAGAATGCTGTTGGTATTTTGATCTGGATCGAATTGAATCTATTTTTGGTATTTTGATCTGGATCGAATTGAATCTATCTACTGCTTTGAGTAGTGTTGACATCTTAAAAACGTTAAGTCTTCCAGTCCAAGAACATGGAACATCTTTCCATTTATTTAAATCTTTTTTAGTCCCCTTCAGCAATGTTTTGTAGTTTTCACTGTATAAGATCTTCAAATTCCTGGTTGGATTTATTCCTAAGTATTTTATTCTCTTAGATGTTGCTATAAATGAAATTGTTTCCCTAATTTCTCTTTCAGATTTCTCATTGCTGGTGTATAGAAGCCCAACTGACTTTCGTTTGTTGACCTTTTACCCTTCAACTTTGCTAAATTCCTCTATTAGCTCTGGAAGTTTTCTTGTGAACTCTTTGAGATTTTCTATATGTAAGATGAAATCATCTACAAAAAGAGATAATTTTACTTCTTTTCCTGTCTGAATACCTTTTATTTCTTTTTCTTATCTTATTGCTCTGGGTAGGACTTTTAATACAATATTGAATAAAAGTGGTGAGAGTGGGCACCCTTGTTTTGTTCCAGTTTCAAGGTGAAATCTCTCGGTCTTTCTCTATCAATTTATCTATTGGCTTTTCTGAAATAAAGATTTGATGAATAAATTAAATTGTGGTAATGTCTCTCGTGGAATACAATGTTGGTTTATTTGTCTTTGAGAAAAAAGGTAGAGATAACTACTCTAAAAATGCTGTATGTATCGTGCTGAATCAGCCACATTCATTCTTGAGCTGAAAAAAGCACCAAGATGAGCAATAATTTGTGATACCCTTGTCCTCCACACAGAGATCTCACACTAGTCCTGCAGCCCTAAACTCAGCATTTGCTGGGTGTATGCTGATTTTCTGGGCACCTGCACTCTCTGACCTGCCACAATCTTCCTCTTTCTATTTGCCCCTAGATCTTATGCCCAGTCTCAGTTTTGTTGTTAGGTGCCATCAAAATGCTTTTGACCCATAGCAACCCTATGTTTAACAGAAGGGAACACAGCCTGGTTCTGTGCCATCCTCACAATCCTTTTTACGTTTGATCCCATTGTTGAAGCCACTGTGTCAATCCATCTTGTTGAGTGTCTTTCTCGTGTTCTTCAGTCTTAGATTCCTCAATATATTTTATCTCCTATTGGAGCTGAATAGATCCTCACCCTAAATCCTTGGCTAGAACTCAGATATCACCCTGAGGTAACTACCATTGCCATTTTGCTGTGTATCCTTACAATCCTAATTTGTAATTGCCATGTAATATTCCATTTTATGGTTATACTCTTCCTGGAATGGTATGTACTTTCTCCTTGCCATGCCCCTCTCCTCCTCATCTGATGACATATTGCTTTCCATTTCCTCAGCCTACCCTTTCAACTTTCTGTTTAATCATTACTGCCTCTATTACGTCTTCATGGTTCTTAAGCTTACCTTACATTCTGGGGGAAAGGAAAGGAGAAGGGACTACCTTATCCTTTTCACTTTGAGTTTCAAAATGTTTGTCAGTATGCTTCATACACTATAAGCTCTTCTATGGCCAAGTTCATAGAATGGAGTGTAGAGATGAGATATTATAAACATTATCTTGCACATAATGTTATGTTTAATATTTTCTTTTCTATTGTTCTTTTATCTTGAAAAATATTAGGGGTTTCAGAGGTCATACTCAGTAAAATTAACACTATGTTGACTTAAGCTGCACACAAACATGCCATGGCATTGTAACTGATAATCTCAGGCTGTGCTGCAACTGTAGTTTAAATTCACAATCCCAGTGACCCAGATTTAAAAAAAAAAAAAGCTTTGCTGATGTATAATATACACACTATAAAATTTACTCATTGTAACTGTGCAAGCCCTACAAATCTGTCAGTTTGTTTTACTGTGTTGGTTTGCATGGTGGTGTGATGCTAGAAGCTATTGCACAGGTATTTCAAATACCTGTGGGGTCACCCATGGTAGACAGGTTTCAGCTGAGCTTCCAGAGTTAGACAGACTAGGAAGAGGGACCTGGCAGTCTAGTTCTGAAAAGAAAAGAAAAAAAAAAAAAAATTGGCCAGTGAAAAGCTTATGAATAGCATTAGAACATTGTCTAATACAGTGCCAGAAGATGAGCCCTCTGGTTGGAAGGCACTCAAAATATGAGGAGAGATGTGTTAGTCATCTAGTGCTGCTAAAACAGAAGTACCACAAGTGGATGGCTTTAAAAAAGAGAAATTTTTTCTGTCACTGTCTAGGTGGCTAGAAGTCTGAATTCAGTGTGCTAGCTCCAGGGAAAGGCTTTCTCTGTCACTCTGGGAGAAGGTCCTTTTCCTCAATCTTCCATGATCAAGGAGCTTCTCAGCACAGGGACCCCAGGTCAAAAGGACAGGCTATTCTCTAGGCTCTAGTATCTTGGTGACATGAGGTCCCCATGTGTCTCTGCTTGATTCTCTCTTATATTTCAAAAGAGATTGATTTAAGACACAACCCAATCTTGTAGATTGAGTCCTGCCTCATTAACATAACAGCCTCTAATTCTGCTTCATTAACATCTTAAAGGTACGATTTACAACACAAAGGATAATCACATCAGATGACAAAATAAATGGTAGATAGCCACACAATACTAGGAATCACGGTCTAGCGAAGTTGACGAATATTTTTAGGGGACACAATTGCATTCATATCAGGGGAAGTACTATCCCCTCAAAGTAGAGTCGACCTTAATGATGTGGATTTAGTCAAGCTTTTTCAAACTTCTTTTGCTGATGTGGCATGGCTTAAAATGAGAAGAAATGGCTGCAGACACCCATTAATAATAGGAGTGAGGAATGTATGAAGTATGAATATAGGAAAATTGGAAACCATCAAAAGAAAATGGACACAGAAGGTTAGATATCCTATATATTAATGAGCTGAAATGGACTGGTACTGGTTATTTTGATTCAGACAATCATATGGTCAACTATGGAAGGAATGACACATTACAGAGGAATGGCGCTGCATTCATCATCAAAAAGAACATTTTGAGAACCATCCTGAAGTACAATGCTGTTACTGATAGGATAATATCCATAAGCCTACAATGAAAACTAGTTAATAAGATTAATATTCCAATTTACCCACCAACCACTGAGGCCAAAGATGAAGATATTGAAGATTTTTACCAACTTCTGCACTCTTAAATTGATAAAAAATGCAATCAAGTTGCATTGATAATTGGATACGGAGCCTGTATGGCACAGTAGTCACTTTTGATGATCCCTCAAACAACAAAGACCCTAAAAAAACAGTCAAACTATTATATATCTGACAATTTAGGAGCTGTAAACATCAAAAGTAAAGTTAGGAGATCAGACTGAATGGTAGGGGGAGGGAGAGAAGATTCAGAAGCAGCAAGGAGTTGCTGCATCTTACTTGTTGGGAACTGGCTCCCCTAAGGCAGGATTCCCTAGCATGACTGTGCTGGGCTGGCGGTAGCATACGGGATGTGGTTTCCTCAGGGAGAGACAGCAAACTGCACAGTCTACTCACACCTCTGGAATCAGAGAAGAACAGCACTCTTGGTAAAAGCTAAGCACTTGCGTCTAGTCTACCATGCCCTCAGCCCCCAAGCTGGTTTCAGCGGCTGTCAATTTCCCTGGGCATGAGTTAGGTCCTGCTGCACGCCCTGTGCCAATCTCCCGGCCTTGGACAAGGAATAAATTAACAATTGGGGGAAAAGATAATCTGCCATCTTCCCTAAGCTGAGGAACTCAAGACAGAAGTGACTCCTGTCCAGGCACAAATGGTACGCAGATGTTGAACACCTTTCACCCCTACATGGACCTGTGTGGGCCATTTCAGGAGCTTAGACCTCTGTTGCTGGACTGTAATGGTATATGTGCTTGAGATCTAACTTCAACTGTTTTGGCTGTGCAGTGGAACGGTGGGTTTTTGATGTTTGACACCACTTTGCCTATTAAACAGGGTCCTCACCTACCCATATCTAGGGCCTAAGGACTGGTGGCACCACCCACGCCACCAAGCCACCCAAGACAGGGGTCCAAGGATAAGTAGTGCCTCCCAGTGCTTACAACCAAAAGCATCGGGTGCCCATGCTCTGGCTGCAGAATTCACCCACCTCTGCAATCTAGGGTGCAGGGATTCACTTTCTTCATAGATATTTGGGTAAGATTATCAGCCCCCTGCTTGTTCAGAGTGTAACTGCCTGTTGCAACCAGTTACCTGTGCCTACACCAATCACCCATGCCCTTTTAAGATGGTGGGGCAAAGCCTGCATCACAATGCAGTTGGTCACTTGATGACCAACTACCTGGACACCTGAGCTGAATCCATACAAGAAAAGTGAATGGACTGCTAGGCTCATATACCTGGTGAAAGCTCTAGCCATCTGGTGACAGGATGTGAGAGCTTCAAAGGTACAAATAATCTAGGTAGCTCACTCAAGCAGCCTACTTGGGCATATCAAAACAAAACAAAGCAAGAAGCTAGGATACAGTAAGCAAACATAAAATAAACTAATGCTATAACTTTTAAACAGCTCAGAGACAACAGTCAATATCAAATCACATAGAGATGAAGTCAAGGTGATATAAAGAAATAAAAGTTTGGTTTAAACTTAAAAAAAAAAGAGTAAATATTAAGGTCACCACAAAGGAGACAATCTACACAACAAAAAAATAAAAAATAGAGACTCAGCAAAAACAAAATCAACAACAATGAAAAAGAGGAAAAGACATATAAAGAAAAATTACACAGCACAAAAAATTAAGTGGAAAAAAGAAACTGTCTACAACACATAAAAAAAAGCATCAAAATGACAGCACTAAACTCACACCTATTCCTAATTACGCTGATTGCAAATGGACTGAATGCTCCAATAAAGAGACAGAGTGGCAGAACGGATGAAAAAAACAGTCTGTCTATGTGCTGCCCACAAGAGACACACCTTAGACTTAAAGATACAAAGAAACTAAAACTCAAAGGATGGAAAAAATAAATATCAGGTAAACAACAATCAAAAAAGAGCAGGAGTAGCAATATTAATCCCTGAGAAAATAGGCTTTAAAGTTAAATCCACCATAAAGGATAAGGAAGGACTCTATGTAATGATTAAAGGCACAATATACCAGGAGATATGGCCATTTTAAATATTTACACACCCAATGACAGGGCTTCAAGATACATAAAACAAGGTCTAACAGTATTGAAAAGTGAGATAGACAATAATATTAGGAGACTTCCACACACGAGTTCTGGTGAAGGACAGAACATCCAGAAAGAAGCTCAAAAAAAGACACGGAAGATCTAAATGCCACAATCGACCTACTTGACCTCATAGACATATAAAGCACACCCCACCGAACAGCAGCCAAGTATAATTTCTTTTCCAATGAACCTGGAACATTCTTCAGAATAGGCCTCATGTTAGGTCATAAGCAAGCCTTACCAGAATCCATAACATCAAAATATTACGAAGCATCTTCTCTGACCATAAAGCCATAGAAGTAGAAACCAATAACAGAAAAAGCAGGGAAAAGAAATCAAACACTGGGAAACTGAACAACACCCTGCTCGAAAATTACTGGGTTATAGAAGAAATTAAGGGTGGAATAAGGAAATTCGTAGAATCCAATGAGAATGAAATGTCCAGAACCTTTGGGACACAGCAAAAGCAGTGCTCAGATGTCAATATATAGCAATAAATGCACACATCCAAAAAGAAGAAAAGGCCAAAATCAAAGAATTATCCCAACAACTTGAACAAAGACAGCAATAAAAGAAATCCTCAGGCAACAGAAAAAAAGCAAATAATAAAAGTTAGAGCAGAAATAAATGAAATAGAGAACAGAAAAACAATTGAAAGTGTTGAAGAGACCAAAAGCTGGTAAACCATTGGCCTAACTGCAAAAGAAAAACAGGAGAGGAAGCAGATAACCCAAATAAGAAATGAGATGGGTGATATCACAATAGGCCCAACTGAAATTAAAAGAATCCTATCAGGTTACTATGAAAAATTGTACTCTAAGAAATTTGAAAACCTAGAAGAAATGGATGATATTCTAGAAACATACTACCTACCTAAAGTAACACAAACAGAGGTATAAAAACTAAATAAACCCATAAAAAAGGAAGAGATTCAAAAGGTAATTAAAAAAACACTCCCAACAAAAAAAGACCTGGCCCTGACAGCTTCACTGGACAATTCTACCAAATGTTCAGAGAAGAATTAACATCACTACTACTAAAGGTATTTCAGAGCATAGGAAAGGATGGAATACTCCCAAACTCATTCTATAAAACCAGCATATCCCTGATACCAAAACAAGGTAAAGACACCACAAAAAACAAAAGAAAATTGCAGACCTATATTCCTTAGGAATTCAGACGCAAGAATCCTCAATAAAATTCTACCCAGGAGAATTCAACAACAGATCAAAAAAAAAAAAAAAAAAAAATTCACCATGACCAAGTGGATTCATACCAGGTATGCAGGGATGGTTCAACATTAGAAAAAGAATCAATGTAATCCATCATACAAATAAAACAAAAGACAAGAACCACATGATTTTATCAGTTGATGCTGAAAAGGCATCTGACAAAGTCCAATACCCATTCATGATAAAAACTCTCGGCAAAATAGGAACAGAAGGAAAATTGCTCAACATAATAAAGGGCATTTATACAAAGCCAACAGCCAACATCATCCTACATGGAGAGAGTCTGAAAGCAATCCCCTTGAGAATAGGAACCAGACAAAGATGCTCTTTATCACAACTCTTATTCGACATTGTGCTAGAGGTCCTAGCCAGGGCAGGTAAGATAGATAAAGAAATAAAGGGCATCCAAATTAGTAAGGGAGAAGTAAAAGCACCTCTATTTGTAGCTGACATGATCTTATAAGCAGAAAATCCTAAAGAATCCTATGGAAAGGTACTGAAACTAACAGAAGAGTTCAGCAGAGTATCAGGATACAAGACAAACATAGAGAAATCAGTCCAATTCCTTTACACCAACAAAGAGAATGTCAAAGAGGAATTATGCAAATCAATACCATTTACAATCCCGTCCTCCCCAAGGAGATAAAATACTTAGGAATAAATCTAACCAGAGATGTAAAAGACCTATACAAAAAAAAAACTACAAGATTCTACTGTAAGAAAGAAAAAGAGACCTACATAAGTGGAAAAACATACCTTACTCATGGGTAGGAAGACTCACCATTGAAAAAATGTCTATTCTACTCACAGTGATCTATAGATACAATATAATTTCAATCCAAATTCCAATGACATTTTTTAATGAGATGGAAAAAAAATCAACAACTTCATGTAGAAGGGAAAGAGGGCCCAGATAAGTAAAGCAGTACTGAAGAGGAAGAATAAAGTGGCCTCACACTATCTGATTTTCGAACCTATGATACTGCCACAGTAGTCAAAACAACCTGGAACTGGTACAACAACAGATACATAGACCAATGGAAAAGAATTGAGAATTGAAACATAAATCCATCCACCTATGAGCAGCTGATGTTTGACAAAGGCCCAAAAGCAGTTAAAAGGAGAAAAGACAGTCTAACAAACTGTGCTGGTATAACTGGATATCCATCTGCAAAAAAATGAAACAAGACTCATACCTCACATTGTGCACAAAAACTAACTCAAAATGGATCAAAGACCTAAATATAAAATCTAAAACGATAAAGATCATGCAAGAAAAAATAGGGAAAACGCTGGGAACCTTAATACATGGCATAAATGGTACACAAAACATTACAAACAATGCACAAACACCAGAAGAGAAACTAGATAACTGGGAACTCCTAAAAGTGAAACACCTATGCTCATCCCAAGACTTTACCAAAAGAGTCAAAAGATTACCTACAGACTGGGAAAAAGTTTTTAGCTCTGACATTTCGGATCTGCGTCTGATTTCTAAAATCTACGTGATGCTGTAAATTCAACAACAAAAAGAGAAATAACCCAATTAAATAATGGGCAAAGGATATGAACAGACACTTCACCAAAGAAGACATTCAGGCAGCTGACAGACACATGAGGAAATGCTCAGCATCATTAGCCATTACAGAAATGCAAATCAAAACTACAATGAGATACCATCTCACTCCAACAAGGCTTGTATTAATCCACAAAAGACAAAATAATAAATGTTGGAGAGATTGTGGAGAGACTGGAGTACTTATACACTGCTGTTGGGAATGTAAAGTGATACAACCACTTTGGAAATCAATTTGTTGATTCCTTAAAAAGCTAGAAATAGAACTACCGTATGATCTAACAATCCCACTCCTTGCAACATATCCTAGAGAAATAAGGGCCTTTACACGAACAGATATATTTATTGCAACATTGTTTACAATAGCAAAAAGATGGATGCAACCAAGGTGCCAATCAATATATGAACGGATTAATAAATTATGGTATAATCACACAAATGAACCCAACGATAAAGAACAAGCATGTACCCGTGAAACATCTCATAACATGGAGGAATCTGGAAGGTGTTATGCTAAGTGAAATTAGTCAGTTGCAAAAGGACAAATATTGTATGAGACCACTATTATAAGAACTCAAGAAATAGTTTAAACACAGAAGAAAATATTCTTTGATGGTTATGAGGGTGGGGAGGGAGAGAGGTATTCACTAATTAAATAGTAGACAAGAACTATTATCGGTGAAGGGAAAGACAACACACAATACAGGAGAAGTCAGCACAAATGGACTAAACTAAAAGCAAAGAAGATCCCTGAATACAACCAAATGCTTTAAAGGACAGAGTAGCAGGGGCAGGGATCTGGGGACCACGGTTTCAGGGGACATCTAGGTCAATTGGCATAAAAAAATATATTAAGAAAATATTCTACATTCCTCTTTGGTGAGTGGCATGTGGGATCTTATACCCTAGCAAGTGGCCATGTAAGATGCATCAATTGGTTTCAACCCAGCTGGAGCAAAGGAAAATGAAGAACACCAAAGACACAATGTAATTCTGAGCCCAAGAGACAGAAAGGGCCACATAGAGACTACATCAGCCTGAGACCAGAAGAACTTGATGGTGTGTGGTTATAACCGATGACTACCCTGAGAGGGAACAAAACAGAGAATCCCTGATGGAGCAGGAAAGCAGTGGGATGCAGACCTCAAATTCTTGTAAAAAGACCAGGCTTAATGGTCTGACTGAGACTAGAAGGACCCGGGAGGTCATGGTCCCCAGACCTTTTGTTAGCCCAAGACTGGAACCATTCTCAAAGCCAACTCTTCAGACAGGGGTTGGACTGGAATATAAGACTAAAAATGATACTGGTGAGGAGTGAGCGTCTTGGCTCAAGTAGACACACGAGACTACGTTGGCAGCTCCTGTCTGTAGGCTAGTTGCAAAGGCAGAGGGGGAGAGGAGCTGGCTGAACGGACACGGGGAATTCAGGGTGGAGAAGGGGAACATGCTATCTCATTGAGGGTAGAGCAACTAGGAGTACCTAGCATGGTGTATATAAATATTTGTAAGAACAACTGACCTGATTTGTAAACTTTCACTTATTGCACAGTAAAAAAAAAAAAAAAAAAAAGGTGCATTGATAATTACTGCCGATTAGAATGCTAAAGTTGAAAACTAAGAAGAATTGGTAGTTGGAAAATACGGTCTTGGAGACAGAAATTATGTTGCAGGTTGCATGATTGGATTTTGCAAGACCAACGACTTCTTCCTTTCAAATATCTTTTTTTCAACAATACGAATGGTGACTACACATAGACCTTGCACCAGATGGAATACAGAGGAATCAAATTAACTCCATCTGTGGAAAGAGACAGTGGGAAAGCTCAATATCATCAGTAGAAACAAGGCCAGGATTCGACTGCAGAACAGAACATCAATTGCTCGTATGCAAGCTGAAGTTCAAGAAAATTAGAACAAGTCCGTGAAAAACACAGTATGACCTTGAGTATTTCTCATCTGAATTTAGAGACTATAAGAAAAATAGATTTGCTCCAATGAACAGTGCTGATTGAAGGCCAGGCAAGTGGTGAATTGACATCAAGGACATTATACTGAAGAAAACGAGAGGTCATTAAAAAGATGGGAAAGAAAGAAAAGACCAAAATGGATGTCAGAAGAGACTCTGAAACTTGCTTTTGAATGTAGAGTAGGTAAAGTGAAAAGGAAAAATGGTAAAGTAAAAAAGCTGCACAGAAGATTTCAGAGGGCAGCTTGAGAACACAAAGTATTATAATGAAATATGTAAAAACCTGGATTTAGAAAAGCAAAAGGAAGAACATGCTCGGTATTTCTTGAGCTGAAAAAACTGAAGAAAAAACTCAAGCCTTCAGTTGCAATATTGAAGTGTTCTATAGGGAAAATATTAAACAGAAGCATCAAAAGAAAATGGAAGGGGTACAAAGAGTCACTGTACCAAAATGAATTGGTGAACGTTCAACCATTTCAGGACGTAGCGTGTGGTCAAGAACAGATGGTGCTGAAGGAAGAAATCCAAGTTGCACTGAAGTCATTGGGGGAAAAACAGGCTCCAGGAATTGACGGAATATCAATTGAGATGTTTCAACAAACAGAGGCAGAGCTGGAGGTGCTCACTCATCTATGCCAAGAAATTTGGAAGACAACTACCGGGCCAACTGACCGGAAAAGATCTCTATTTTTGCCCATTCCAAAGAAATCTGATCCAACAGAATGGGAAATTTATAAACAATATCATTAATATCACACACAAATAAAATTTTGTTGAAGATGATTCAAAAGCAGTATAGCAGTACTTCGACAGGGAACTTCCAGAAATTTCAAGCTGGATTCAGAAGAGGACTTGGAAGGAGAGATATCATCGCTGATGTCAGATGGATCTTGGCTGAAAACCTAGAATACCAGAAAGATGTATATCTACGCTTGCTTGACTATGCAAAGTCACTTGACTGTGCGGATTATAACAAATTATAAAAACATTGCAAAGAATGGGCATTCCAGAGCACTTAATGTGCTCATGAGGAATCTCTACATAGACCAAGAGGCAGTCATTGGGAAAGAATAAGGGGATGCTGTGTGGTTAAAGCCAGGAAAGGTGTGTAGCAGTGTTGTATCCTTTCACCATACTTATTCGATCTGTATGCTGAGCAAATAACCTGAGAAGCTGAACTACGTGAAGTACAGGGCATCAGGATTGGAGGAAGACTCTTTATCAATGTGTCATGTGCAGATAACACAGACTCGCTTTCTGAAAGTAAAGAGGACTTGACACACTTTTCCATTCCTGTAAACAGAAACTCAGTGCTATGAACATGAACAAGCTGTTCATTGTGAACAGCTGTTGTAGCATACATGTTGTTATTGCTAGAAAAGTTTAATAAGGACCTAGATATACATTATACAGCCAATCATTTGACAAATGCATTCTTGTCTATTTTGATCAGAAAAAAGGATCAGAATGAATTTTCATTCAAGTGGAATGGGTAGCATTAGATACTTACAATTTTGTGGTGGGAGGGATTATTTTACCTCTTCTGCCTCTGTCATGAAGTATTCTGAATAGACTCACACCCTCTGGGCACCCTACCAAAGATAACATTCATCTTTTGAACTGATGTCATATTTCTGATTAGATAGTAAGAACAAGACGTGGCTAGCATGTTGGAAGCAGCAATGGTAAGACTCATGCTCTCCAGGGAATGGAAAGTAAACCCTGCAAACCTTCAGGTACCTACCATTTTACCTGAACTTGTATGTGTCCTGTGTTGAGAGGCATGCTCGGAAATCTCTTCCAAAATAAAAGAGAAATTGTTGCATGCTCTATCACAACGAAGGGTTAGGGAGGCAACATATTCCACTCTTAGGAATACTGCTCTGACCCATACACTGTGTAACATGGAAGTCAGTTCATATGAGTGGGGCTCAGAGTAGAAAAAGGCTCTGCAATGGGCAGCTTTGTAGCCCTGCACTTGGGGCTTAAACTCTAACGGACTTTATGCTATTGAAGTTTTTAATGGTGGGAAAAGATGGAATGTGGAGTGTATGGCAAGCCCCAGTGAGAGAATCACTATGCTGGCCCCTAGGGCTCTCAGTCAAGGCCATGCCATCCACAAAGGAAAATTACATGCCTTTTAAGAAATAACATCTTGTATGCTTTTGGGACCAGTAGATTTAGAATGTTTAACCCTGAGACTCTATTTGAGCACATAGCCAAAACTGCCATTAGGAGCTGGGTTCTATCAGATCCCCATGTCACAAGTTATATGGGCATAGTAGGTGGAAATAGTACCTCTGGGTTCAACCCTGACAAAACAAGAGGGTACCAGTAAGCTGCATGAACAGGTAGCCCAGATACAAAGGTCATGCAATGCTGTTTCACTAGCCTCATTCTCTTGCTGGAACTTGTGGCCCTATCTGGGTTCGTATATGCCCATTGAAGGAGGAGAGGAAGTCCTGAGCTTGATTTGAGGATTCATCTGCTGTATACCAGTACAAGCTGAAAGACACTCAAGAATGTCCATGAAAAAACTATAGGGAGAGGTAAATCCTCCTGATGGGTGGTGCTGTGTGATACATGATTTTTCACTTTTTATACTAGAGTATATGATCTGAGGTGAGAATATAGTTGGTTGTTGCAACTGGGAGATGGGTACTACTGGCATATAATGACTAGAGGCCAGGGGTATTGTTCATCCTTTAATACAGAGGTCAGCTTCCCATGACAAAAAATTGTCAGGTCCAAAGTGTCAATAGTGGCAAGTTTGAGAAACCTATGCTATAAATATGGATAAGGAAAAAGAGAAGCTGCTAACAGTTACTAGGCTCCTTATATACGTATCAGGCACACCTCTAAGTCTGTTGTTGTTAGGCGCCATCCAGTCAGTTCCAACTCAGAGACCCTATGTATACCACAGAATGAAACACCTGGCAGTCCTGTGCCATCCTCACAATTGTTATGCTTGCGCCCATTGTTGCAGCCACTGTATCAACCCATCACATTGCCTGTCTTCCTCTTTTTCACTGACCCTCTACTTTACCAAACATACTCTTCTCCGGGGACTGGTCCCTCCTGATAACCTGTCCTATGTATGTGAGATGAAGTCCCGTAATCCTTGCTTCTAATGAACATTCTACCTGTATTTTTTCCAAGGAGGGTTTGTTCCTTCTTTTGCAATCCATGGCATATTGTATATTGTGTATTCTTTGCCAACACCATAATTCAAAACCATCAATTCATCTTTGGTCTTCCTTATTCATTACCCAGTTTCGCATGCATATGAGGCAATTAAAAACACCAGGGCTTGGGTCAGGTGTACCTTAGTCCTTAAGGTGACAGCTTTGCTTTTTAACAAAACAAATTAAATCTGTCAGCTTGTCATACTGTGGTGACTTGCATGTTACTGTGATACCAAAAGCTTTACTACCAGTATTTCAAATACTGGCAGAGCTTCAAGACTAAGAGAGACTAGCAAGAGGGACCTGGCAGTCCACTTTAGAAAAAATAAGCCCGTGAAAATGATTCTAATGCTTCATGTGAATCAACTCATTTAATCCCCAATGAAGATACAAGGAACAAAGAAGTTAAATCTCTTGATTAAATTATCACAGTTAGGGAGTGAGGAAGCCTGAGTTTAAACTCAGTCTGTCTTAAGGGCACTCTTTCTTAACCACTCTGCTACAACATGTCTTCATTGAGGTGAAATCCAGAAGCACATATAGCATAAAGGAAATAATTTGATATTTTACTAGTGAACTCCTATGGAATCACAGAAAGCACTACTAACAACAAGTAACAATGCCACTGAACGTTCCTTTTTAAGAGCTGTGCATTGTCGACTCTGGGCGGATAACCAGGGGAGTGACAAAGGAGGCCACTCATTTTCCTGCTCTGGGAATTCAGAATTCCTGGTGTGAAATTATAAATGGAGTAGAACATTGAGTCTCAAAGGATACAATATTAGTTTTATGACACAGGATGCAAACACAGGCTCAGTAATTCCTATACCCAAGAGGCTCATCAAACATGGGAGGAAATCATGAGGGAGAGAATAAATTCTGCTCTACTCATCCATTTCTCCAGAACTACAGGCCATGAAATACATTCCCGTTCAAGCAAAGTGATTATTTTGGAGGCGCTTATAAGTTGATTGTTTTACCCCTTGCAAATGAAGAGCACCTTCTGGGTAAATTCTTAAACAGAAATTGCAGAGAATACCCTAGAATCCCTCTTCTAGCATGTCAAAGAGTGAGGACTGAGCTCGTGACTATTGTCTCCTTCATCATCAAACCTTGTCCCCCTCAGGACAGTGGGTAGGAAGCACCAGCAGCAGTGACACCTAGAGGAAAAAGAGGTGAGTGTTGAAACATCTCTGCCTTGAAAATTTCCTTTCGAACTCTCAATTACATAAATCAAAGGTTCTGGGAAACATCACTATTCATTGCCCCTTTTAGCCCTAATTCTTAGGGGGAAGGAATTGAGGGATACCATTGAGTAGAAAGGAAGAAATGATGTGCAGAGACTTTGGGGATCTACCATCATTCTTTGTTATACAGAGACACCCAAAAGGGGTAAAAAGTAGGGGAAAATGGGAAATCCACAGGAATCACCATAGGAATCAGGCTTCTTAGATGCCTTATTCTGGGTCTTCAGACAATTCTGAGTTTGTAAACCAGCAACTCCAGCTCTCCCTCTGGAGACAGGGAACAAGAGTTCATTGCTAATATCACCTTCTAACTCTCTTTCCACAGACCACACTGGTGAAGTGAATGGCTATGAAAAATGACTCTTCAGTGATGGAGTTTATCCTTATGGGATTAACAGACCAACCTAAGCTCCAGCTGCCCCTGCTTTTTCTGTTGTTGGTGAACTATGTGGTCACTGTGGTGGGGAATTTAACCTTAATTAATCTGATTTGCCTGAATTCTCACCTTCACACCCCCATGAACTTTTTCCTCTTCAATCTGTCTTTCATTGATCTCTGCTATTCATTTGTCTTTACTCCCAAAATGCTGATGAGCTTTATTTCTGAGAGGAACATTATCTCCTTTGCAGGATGCATGACTCAGCTATTTTTCTTCTGCTTCTTTGTTAACTCTGAGTGCTATGTGTTGACAGCCATGGCCTATGATCGTTACGTGGCCATCTGCAAGCCCCTGCTGTACACAGCCACCATGTCCCCGAAGGTCTGTTCCATGTTGATGTTTGGTTCATATATGATGGGGTGTGCTGGTGCCATGGTACACACTGGGTGTATGATCAAGTTGATCTTTTGTGACTCCAACATCATCAACCATTACATGTGTGACATCTTCCCCCTCCTCCAGCTCTCCTGCAGCAGCACCTATGCCAATGAGCTTGTGGTTTCCATTATTGTAGGCACAGTTATCTCAGCATCCAGCCTCATTATCTTTCTCTCTTATGCTTTGATTCTTTTTACTACCCTTCATATATCACCATCTAAGTGTTGGTCGAAAGCCTTCAGTACCTGCGGCTCCCACATAATAACTGTTGGTCTATTTTATGGATTTGGAATGCTCACTTATGTCAAACCATCATCTGCTGGGTCTGTGGAACAGGGAAAATTTTTCTCAGTGTTTTACACCAATGTGGTGCCCATGCTGAATCCCCTCATCTATAGCCTCAGAAACAAGGATGTCAAACTTGCTCTGAAGAAAACTGTGAAGAGAATGACACACTGAGCACAAGCAGAAGTTCTGCTTTAGTGCCTGCCTCCATTGCTGTGTCTTCTCCTTCTCCTCAACCCTTTCCTCCTTTTTCTTCTCTTCGTCTTTCTTTCTAAAGTATTCTTCGGAGGATTTTTACCCTAATGTCTTTTCTCATCATGCACCATAGCCATGTTGACCTATTCTTGAATTTCAGGATCATTCCAATCCCAAGGTGGCCCACCTGATTTTTATTCCTGGTATCGATGCAAACATTAGACTGATTTATTTTCTGTGTAGAGATAACACTGCCTATTTTATATGAATGTGTATTTCTTTCCCACTTAATGTGAACTGAGGAGTGAGATGCTGAGTGACTTCTTCATCACTTTCTTGCTTTCCCTGAAACAATTGTATAGCCTTTTATGTTTCAAGTGTTTTTTTTTTTCTTTTTACTTATGATTGCATTAAGACAGAGAAGGTGGTGACAAAAATTGTAGACACAGAGCAGTAGTAAAAAATTCCAAAATTTTTCAGCATTCATTTAGTAATAGATTTTGTTCTGGATTTTCAGTCTCACATTTGTAATGTTACTGAATATCACGTTGAATCATGGTTCTACGATCCTTTAGGATGTATGAGTATAGCTGAGGGTCACCACTCTGCTCACCTTGCACAAACCACACCTATGCAGAAAATTATGGGAAGTTCTTTTTGAATGTCTCTGTTTTATTGTGTTGGACAAATGATATGTTGTAATAAATAGAATTGACATTGTTACTGACTGGTACTTGTTATCAGTGGAACAAATGTAATTTTCCACATTATAGATTTTTCTTGTTCTCCACAAATACTCTGGGATTCATACAGATTATGATTGAAATTATACAGCAATATTCTTGGCTATAGAATAGACAGTCAAGTGTAACATCAAGCTTCTTTGTTTGCTCAGCTGTGTAGCAAAGGTTTCCTTTTACAAAAGAAGATCTGTTTCCTCTTTTTTTTTAAATAAACAAAACCATGTCAGCAAGGACCTTGTCATATTGGGATTTATTCTCTCAATATGTAAATTTGACTTCTCTCTTTTGTTCTTGGAAGAGAAAATCTGTGGTCTATTTTTGTGTGCCATTCTTTACCAATCTTATTGAAACATACATCTGCGTGTTCTCTCCTCCAGATGAGGAAATGATTATGTGACTGGCTCAAGGTCTCACAGCTAATGTTGCAGAGCCCAGTGTTTGAACCCATTGTTTATCCCAGGAAAGAATAGCAGAAAGAAAAAGAGAATTGTAAAGAATGAGCTTGAAAGTGGAGGTCGCTGGAGGGCCTAATGCTAAGTGAAATAAATCAAACATTTAAGGGCAAAGATTGTGTGATCCCTCTTTCATGAGAAGACAAGATCAGATAAATACAGAGAAATACACTGTTCATTGGTGGTTTCCCAGGATAATTTTGGGGGAGGGGTAAGTAAACCTTAGAATTTAGAGACTTGTTGCTTTTGGTGACGGGAAATGTGGCTCTGAGTGTGGAAATTTTGAGCACAGCACGACCATAGTAAAGACGAGAGTTTGAGCACAAGTTAAAAAGAACAGTGACAGATTATGATAAATGTTACTAATGTCAATGAACAATTTATGTGGAAATTTGTAAAAAAGTATTCATTGGAGGATATGCAACAACAGTAATAACAACTAAAAAATGTGTATTTGGTCACATGCGTATGTGTAAATATGTATGTTGTTTTTGTTAGGTGCCCTCAAGTCAGTTTCGACTCATAGCAACCCTATAGGTTAGAGCAGAACAGCCCCATAGGGTTTCCAAAGAGCAGCTGGTAGATTCAAACTGCCAACCTTTTGGTTAGCAACTGAGTTCTTAACCACTGTGCCACCAGGGCTCCTAAATATGTATATATATATTTAAAAAAAAAAACCCACTGCGTTTGAGTTGATTCAGACTCATAGCGAACCTATAGGATAGAGTAAAACTGCCCCATAGGGTTTCCAAGGAGCACCCGGTGGATTTGAACTGCTGAACTTTTGGTTTAGTTAGCAGCCATCTCTTAACCACTACACCACCAGGGTTTCTGGTTTTCAATGAGGATAATATAAATTACTACTGATATAAAAACTTATCACAAAGTTCTTCTGATAATATATTAGTTCTCTTATTATGTTCCCAGACATTTACAATATGGCTTTTAAAACCATATAAGAGGACATACATGAATAACTATAGGCATATGTATATACACATTCATTTATGCTGCATATATTTTCAAGTATAAAATAAAGCACATGGGGGTACAGTTAAGGATACTTCCTAGATACAACCAAACACCTTACAGGATTGATGTACTGGGTTTGAGAGCTTAGGACCATAAGTCTTGAGGGAAAACTCAGTTAACTGGCATAATATCGCCAACAAAGACAATATTCCACATCCTAGTTTGTTGAGTAGCACCTGGGATTTTAAAAGCTTATGAGCAGCCATATAAGATACAGCTATTGTTTTCTACTCATCTGGAGCTAATGAGAAAGAAGAAAACCAAGGACTCAAAAAAGAAACTAGTCTACAGAACCAGCAGTCTTCATGAAAAACAGCATCACCTACCTTGAGATCAGAAGAACTAGAAGGTGCCTGGCTACCACTACCACCCATTTGGACCAAGGACTCAATAGATGGCTTTGGATACAATGGGAGAAAATCGTACAACAAAATGGAAATACCTAAGAAGAGGCCAGACTTACTGAATTGGAAGAGGCTAGTTGAACTCCAGAGACTTGCTCTGAGATAGATACTCTTCAAACTTGAAACTCAAACCACTCCCAGAAATCACTTTTCATCCAAATGGCAGATTCAGTACTTGCTTCTTTAACTAATTGTCTAGATGAAAACAAATGGTTAACATTGACCCTAGACCAAAGATGGGAAAGCAAAGAGGAACAGGGAACCTAGAGTAATGGAAAAAAGAACAACCAAAATGAATATAATGAGAATGCTGATATGTTGTGACGAATGTAACCAATGTCACTGAACAATGTGTAAAGAAATTGTTAAGTGACAAACTAATTTGCTATGTAAACTCTCACCAAAAACACAATAAATATTATTAATAAAGAAAAGAAAGTGTAGGAAATGTTCTCAGCCAAGATGGCTTTAGCTGAGAGATCATCAATGAAGCTTTGATGCTTAACTAGAGAGATGAACATAGCTCTAGAGAAGTCTGATTTTAAAGATTTGAATAATTTTTCACCACTATGTGTGTGTATATATATATCACATATGTAATATTAGCAATTATTTCCTGCGATTGTGAGACTGAGGATTTGGGGACAGGACTCCCTGAGGAGGCATGTCATAATTTCCATAGAGCATATATACTTTAAAAAGTCTATTAGTTATTATATTATTTTAAAGTTGGAAACAGAAAAAGAAAGTTCTAAAAAAAACAATAGAAAATAGAGCTCTACAAAATCTTCTTCTTTTGTGTGTTTCACAGAAGATAAACTGTCTACTGTCCATAACTATTTTCCATGAGATCATGACACCCAGAGAATACATCTGTGTCAGGGGATATAATTCAGATCACTGTTTTTTATTTTTTTAATTATTTTGTTTTATTTATTGTGCTTTAAGTGAGTTTACACATCAAGTCAGTTTCTCATGCAAAAACATACATGCCTTGCTATGTACACCTAGCTGCTCTCCCTGTGATGAGATAGCACACTTTTTCTCTCCGCTCTGTATTTCCTGTGCCCATTCAGCCGGCTTCTGTGCCCCTCTGCCTTCTCATCTCCCCTCCAGAAAGAAGCTGCCCACATAGACCCATATGTCTACTTGAGCCAAGAAGCTCACTCCTCACCAGTATCATTTTACGTTTTATAGTCCAGACCAAACCCTGTGTGAAGAGTTCACTTTGGGAATGGTCCCAGTCTTGGGCTAACACAGGGTTCAGGGACCATGACTTCAGGTCCTTCAGTCTCAGTTAGACCATTAATTCTGGTCTTTTTTGTTTTTTTAATGAGAATTTGAGGTCTTCATCCTCCTGTTCTCCTGCTGCATGAGGGATTCTCTGTTGTGTTCCCTGTCAGGACAGTCATGGGGTAGCCAGGCACTGTCTAGTTCTTCTGGTCTCAGGTTGTTAGAGTTTCTGGTTTATGTGGCCCTTTCTGTCTCTTGGGCTCATATTTACCTTGTGTCTTTGGTGTTCTTGATTCTCCTTTGCTCCAGGGAGATCGAGACGAATTGATGCATCTTATATGGCTGCTTGCTAGGGTTTAAGAACCCAGACGCCACTCACCAAAGCAGTGTCACTGTTTTTGATGTTTATCAAAAGGTATATGAGTTTTGAAAAGTTTGAAAGTGTTGTTTTATAAGAATAGCTTTAGAATATAATTACGCCAGTTAAGAACTTTACTTAAATATGATTAAAATTAATACTATGAGAGTAAAACACCAGGAAGTTATATTTATTTAATACTCCTCTCATGGTCATAATTTTGTGTGAAACTTTATTTCCCAAGCAGAATCTGATTGCCTCCCATCTGCTCCTATTATTCTTTTGTCTATATTCATTAAAGTGTCTGGTTAAAAGGAAAGCTTAAAATGGTTTGGTTTGACATTTTCATTAAGATACGTGTTTTTGAAAGTTCACATGTTTTAACGAAGATGTAAAATAAGGATTATAATTTTGTATCTATAAGTCTTTGGTACTTAACAAAAAAAGTAAAATGTAAAAAAAAAAAGTTCGTTTCAGACACAAGCACATGACTTGTGGCCTGAGTACTACAGCATAGTCACCAGCACTCCCTGATGGAGTGGAAGTCAGCAAGAAGCAGTGTTTCCTTCTGGTGTACATAGAGTCTCTATGAGTCAGAACTCACTCGACAGCATCTAACAGCAGCTACAACATTTTTGCATTTAATATTTCTTGCTGTTGGGACTAAAAAATGTTGTGGTTATAATTATTAAGAATTCTTGATAAGAAATTAATTTTTAAAACCTGATATAAAAAGTTATGTTCCAGAAGCAAACACAAATTTTCATTAATAAATGTGAAGATATTTTATTTAGAAGTATTAAAAAAAGTATTATCTAATGAAAATAATCAATATTCTGCTTTTATATAAAATGTATAGTTGTGAGTTTCAAAGAATTTACATTAATGTGGTATATAAAAAAAACAGATTTTTCCTACTTTACCATCAAACATAAATACATACTGAAAAATTCACAAAGCGAACATGTACAGTTTAATGAACAATGCAAAAATCAATATACTCTCTATCCAGGTCATGAAATAAAGCGTTGCCAGAATATTTTATTCATTATTTTTGTTTTCTTAGAGAGTTTTCAGATTAAAAAAACACATAGACCAATAATACCAGAAAAGTAAGTTGTTAAATAGCTTATGTAGTCAAATTTGCCCCAGTAAGTGGGCTGGGTGCACACACTATGTAGCTCAAGTTTTGGGGAATGTCTTCATAGTTGGAGAAATATTTGTATCAACAGACTTATTTGATGTTTAAAAAAAAAGTGAAATGCTGTATATTATACTTTCATGTGTTCTTACAAGATTCCTCCCATTACATATTTGGTAGAATTAACTTTACATGAAATCATTTAAATAACATACACAAAATATTTTGGGGAGAAAATACTTAGATGAGATGAGTTGTATAGATATTCATGAATTCTTTCTCTCTGAATTTCCTTATGTCTCTTGTGTTTTTCTCCTTTTGATTCCTGTACCTGAAACATTATACTTGGTCATCCAGAATATACTGTTAATCTTTTTTGTCTGTACAAGACCCTGCTTTTATCATTATTTTCTCACTGTTCAACAGCTTTTTCATGATGAACTTTTTAGAAAGAAACCTTTGAAGAAATAAAAGTGTACACAACATAAAATAAGTAAATTTCCAGAATGGAGGGGTTTCTCCAGCTCCTGATTGCTCACAGAGATTTTTAAGCCCTTAGGTTCGTTTCTTCACATTCTCACCATGTGCTCTATTTTTTCCTTTGTTTCTCAGTTTACAAGCTGGTTTCATTCTCACTTGCCTAGAATATCCATTGTTCTCAGTTTGTCTAATTACTCCTCTTTTCTCAACTAAAATGTTCTGTTTTCTAAATTGTCCTCATCCACTGACTTCTCATTTCTAATGTTCTGACTGAGGGAACTCTCTAGTTAATGAGTAATTTTGAAGGACAGTTGCCCTGGCTCTTTTTGGGTCTTAGTGAGTACCGCAGGCCTTTTTGAGATTGTAAGTAGGCCCATCAAATGTGAGGTGTTTCTGGATGATATTTTACAATTGTTCATGCTTGCTTGACAGAGGTTGGCAGCCCTTAGACCTGTCAGGGACCATCTTCTAAGAAGAAATCCTGTTTAGAATGGAACGTACATTGAGGAAGCAAGGTGATAAAAAGGAAGAAGAGAAACCAGACCTCAATCACATCACCTTAACTGCTGGGTCAGTTTTCACCTGAATCCAGGGAAACATTTGAACTTTTTATTTAAATGAAGCAACAATTTAAATTCCTAATTGAAGCTACTTTTATTTTTTTTCCCCCAAATTTGAATTTTATTCACAGTAACCTGACTGGCTCTATAAATGTGGCTATGAAATGTACAGCATTATGAATTTAATTACTTGTATAGCATTACTCAGCCAAAAAAATAAGGCTTATGCTTATGAAATATTTTGGCTGAAAAAAAGATAAAGCAAAAATTATTATTCACAACAATTAAAAATTTCAAACAAGCAAATTTAAATTGTTATTAACAAAACCATGGTTTGTAACTTTAAAATGACACTTTTTTGGTGCTCTAAATGCAAGGTTACTCTCTGTACGTCTTTCAAATTTACAGTTTTAACAAAACTAAGTAACATAAAACTTCACTAATTCAGACTTTATCACATTAGAATTTGGAAAATGTTGGTTCTGGATGTGAATCAATTCCATTTCTCTACTGACCATTATTCTTTGTGTCACTATGCTGTTGTTGGATGCCGTTAAGTGCATTTTTGACTAATAGCAATCCCGTGTAACAGAGTAGAACTGCCCCACAGGGCTTTCCAGGCTGTAATTTTTATGTGAGCAGATCGCCAAGTCTCTCCCATGGAGTTGAGGCAACTTTTTGGTTAGCAGCTGAATTCTTAAACTTTGTGCCACCAGGGCTCCTTCTGTGTCACTAGAGGGGCTAGTTATTATAATTTTCAGCTTTCCTATGTTGATAAAGGAGTATTTGTTCTTAATTATTGCAAAATACTTTCACTGAGCATAGACAACTAAATTGGAAAAATTTTTGTTTGACTTATGCTGTCTCAATAAAAAATCG
This sequence comes from Elephas maximus indicus, assembly GCF_024166365.1. Classification (NCBI taxonomy): domain Eukaryota; kingdom Metazoa; phylum Chordata; class Mammalia; order Proboscidea; family Elephantidae; genus Elephas; species Elephas maximus. The sequence goes on along the minus strand of NC_064835.1, from coordinate 25,238,636 downwards.
ATTGTCATTCCTATCATTGTTCTTCTGAATGTAACAATGTAATGTGTTTATATTTTTAAGATTTTAAATTTGATTTTTTGAGATGGAGTTAACATACAGTAAAATGTACAAATGCAGAGTGAGCAGCTTGATGGCTTTTTAAGTATACACTCTCTATGAAGAACATGTCATAGGTTACCTCCATTCTTCAATAAAGTTTGCTCTCAAAGCCTACCCCTTAAACAAATATCGATATAATATTTATTACCATGGACTTATTTTTGCAATCTATGTATCTTCTTCTATAAATCTCTGTTCACATCTCTTGCACATTTCTTTAATAAATTGTTTGTTTTCCTGTTGTTAAGAGTTCTTTATATATTGTAGGGGCCCTGGTGGCACAGTAGTTAAGAGCTACAGTGTGCCCCACCTGCTAACTAAAAGTTTGGCAGTTAAAATCCATCAGCCACTGCTTGGAAACCCTATGGAGCAGTTCTACTCTGTCATATTGGGTAAGTATGAGTTGGAATTGGCTTGACGGCAATGGGTTTGGTTTTGGTTTGGTTTATATATTTTGGATAAAAGTTCTTTATTAGATACATAATTAGAAAATATTTTGTCACAGTGTCTTTTTTTCTTGCAGTATTCTATTTCTCAGGAAAAAAAAAGTTTTTTTTTTTTTTCTTTTATAGATTGTGCTTTTGGTATACCATTTTAGAAATTTTTGCCTAAGCCTAGGTCACAAAGCTTTTCCCTTTTGTTCTTGACAAAAAGTCTTACAGTTTTATACTTAGAGCTATGGTTCATTTTGAGAAAATTTTTGCTAATCGTATGAGGTATGGATTGAGGATTCTTTTTTTTTTTTTTGGTATGAATATCTAATTGTTGCATCCTCCTTGTTTGAAAAGCCTGACATATCTCCATTGAATTGCCTTTGCAATTTTGTCAAAATAAATTGACTTTATGTGTGTATGGGTCTATTTCTGGATCCCACAGTGTGTTATACTGATCTCTCTGTCTATCCTTTCACCAATACCAAGCTATCTCGACTCTTGTAAAATAATAGTAAGTCTTGAAATCAGGTGGTGTGAGCCCTCCAACTTTGATCTTTTGCAAAATTGTTTTAGCTAGTCTTTTTTCTTTGGCTTTCCATATGCATATATTTTTTGAACGACCTTATTACTTTAATTTATATTTTTCTTGAGAGCTTTATTTATGATATTCCATAGAGCATTATTGTCTTTTAATTAGTTCTAATCTTATCTAAGTCAAAAGACCCCGTCAGAGGAATCAGTTTATGTAGGTTATATCTGGAACATTGTAAATGAGAAGATTTTCATTTTGGTGCAATAGTAGGTCACTATGTAACTGGTAACTAATCCCTTAATTCATAGGGATATTTAAAGCAGATTCATTCTTCACAGTGTATTAGTTTTGGTGTAGAAGGAAATTCCTATTTTTAGGGGTACCGGAACCTGTAAGAAGGCGCTCCCCTGAGGATCCAGTGTTTCCTCTCTGCTTCGCAGACTGTGTTGTGTTCTAGACTGTGTAGAGAATTTATGACATAAGGAAACTCTCAGAGAAAATGAAGTTCTCTATTAGTGAGTCGTAGAAAAGCCAATATCCACAAGAGAGCAAACACCCACTTACTGCGCCTCTGTTCAAATAATACACGTACTGTCAGATTGTGGGATTTGCTAGAGCACATTTCTGAGTCTTAATTCATAAATATAATTGTTCCCTTTCTTTTCTTTTACAGCTCAAGTTAGTTTCTCACACAAAAATGTATGCGCACATTGTTATGTGACCCTAGTTGCTATACATATAATGTGACAGCACGCTCCTCCTTTCCACCCCAGAATTCCTGTATCCTTTCAACCAGCTCCTATCTCTTTCTGTTTTCTCATCTCACCTCTGGACAGGAGCTACCCATTTAGTCTTGTGTAGCTACTTGAACTAAGAAGCACACTCTTCACAAGAATCATTTTATATCTTATAGGCAGGCCAGTCTACTCTTTGTCTGAAAAGTTGACTTCAGGAATGTTTTTTGTTTCAAGTTAACAGAGAGTCCAGGGGCTGTGTCTTCTGGGCTTCCTCCAGTCTCAGTCAGGCCATTAAGTCTGGTCTTTTCACTAGAATTTGAGTTCTGCACCCCATGTTTCTCCTGCTCCATCAGGGACTCTCTGTTGTGTTACCTGTCAGGGCAGTCATTGGTGACAGCTGGGCACCAGCTAGTTCTTCTGGTCTCAGGCTGATGGAGTCTCTGGTTTGTGTGGCATTTTTTTTTGTCTCTTGGGTTAATATTTTCCTTTTATCTTTGTTGTTCCTCATTCTCCTTTGCTCCAGGTGAGTTGGGACCAATTGATGCATCTTAGATGGCCACTTGCTAGCTTTTAAGACCCCAGACTCCACTCACCCAAGTGGGAAGCAGCCCATTTTCTTATAAATTTTCTTATGCCAATTGATCTAGATGTCCTTCAAAACTATAGTCCCCAGATCCCTGCCCCTGCTACTCTGTCTCTGGAAGTGTTTGGTTGTGTTCAGGGAACTTCTTAGCTTTTGATTTAGTCCAATAGTGCTGACTTCCCCTGTATTGTGTGTTGTCGTCCCCTTCACCTCAGATAATTTTTGTCCACTATTTTTTTTATCTAGTTAGTGAATTCCCCTCTCCTTCCCTCTCCACCCTCATAATCATTAAAGAATATTTTCTCCTGTGTTTAAACCTCTCCTTGAGTTCTTATAATAGTGGTCTCCTACAATATTTGTCCTTTCGCAACTGGCTAATTTCACTCACCATAATGCCTTCCAGCTTCATCAGTGTTATGTTTCTCGGATTCATCTTGGTTCTTTATTGTCGAATAGTATTCCGTTGTGTGAATATACTATAATTTGTTTATTCGTTTGTCCCTTGATGGGCACCTATGTTGTTTCCATCTTTTTGCTATTGTGAACAGTCCTGCAGTGAACATGAGTGTGCATATAACTGTTCGTGTGAGGGCTCTTATTTCTCTAGAGTGTATTGCAAGGACCGGGATTGCTGGATCATATGCTTTTTAAGGAAGTGCCAATTGGATTTCCAACGTGGTTGTACTGTTATACATTCCTACCAGCAGCATATAAGTATTCCAGTCTCTCCACAACTTCTCCAACATTTATTATTTTGTGTTTTTTGGATTAATGCTAGCCTTCTCGGGTTGATTTGCATTTCTCTAATGGCTAATGATCGTGAGTATTTCCTCATGTATCTGGTAGCTGACTGAAGGTCTTCTTTGGTGAAGTGCCTGTTCATATCCTTTGTCCATTTTTTATTTGGGTTATTTTGTCTTTTTGTTAAAGTTTTGCACTACTTTATCAATTTTAGAGATTAGACCCTGATCGGATATGCCATAGTCAAATTTTTATTCCCCGTCTGTAGGTTGTCTTCTTATTCTTTTGGTGAAGTATTTGATCATCATGAGTGTTTGTTTTTTAGGAGCTCCCAGGTATCCAGTTTGTCTTCTAGTGTTTGTACATTGTTAGTTATGTTTTGTATTGCCTTTATGCCATGTATTAGGGCTCCTACCATTGTTCCTCCTTTTTCTTCCATGATCTGTATCCTTTTAGATTTTATTTTTATGTCTTTGATTCATTTTAAGTTAGTTTTTGTTCATGGTGTGAGGTATGAATCTTGTTTCATTTTTTGGCAGATGAATATCCAGTTATGCCAGCACCATTTGTTAAAGAGACTGTCTTTTCCTCATTTAACAAACAGACTTTGTGCCTTTGTCACATAATCAGCTGCTCATAGGTGGATGAATACACATCTGAATTCTCAATTCTGTTTCACTGGTCTGTGTATCTGTTCTTATACCAATACAAGGCTGTTTTGACTATTGTGGTGGTATAATAGGTTCTAAAATCAGGTAGTGCGAGGCCTCCCACTTTGTTCTTCAGTACTGCTTTACTTTATACGGGGCCTCTTCCCTTTCCATATGAAGTTGGTGATTTGTCTCTCCATCTCCTTAAAAAATGCCATTGGAATTTGAATCAGAATTGCATTGTATCTGTAGATTGCTTTGGGTAGAACAGATATTTTCACAATGTTGACTCTTCCTACCCATGAGCAAGGTATGTTTTTCCACTTATTTTTTGGTTTCTTGCAGTACCGTCTTATAGTTTTCTTTGTATAGGTCTTTTACATCCCTGGTTAGATTAATTCCCAAGTATTTTATCTTCTTGGGGCTATAGTAAATGGTATTGATTTGGTGATTTCCTCTTCAAAGTTTTTTTGGTTGGTGTAGAGGAATGCAACTGATTTTTCTGCATTTATCTTGTATCCTGGTACTTGGCTGAAATCTTCTATTTGTTCCAGTAGTTTTCTCATGGATTCTTTGGGTCTTTCTGTGTATAAGATCATATTGTCTACAAATACAGTTACTTTTACTTCTTCCTTACCAACTTGGATGCTCTTTATTTCTTTTCCTAGTTTAAATGCTCTGGCTAGGACTTACATCATAATGTGGAATAAGAGAGGTGATAAAGGGCATCCTTGTCTGGTTCCCAATCTCAAAGGGAATGCTTTCAGACTCTCTCCATGTAGGATGATGTTGGCTATTGGCTTTGTATAAATGCCCTTTATTATGTTGAGCAATTTCCCTTCTATTACTCTTTTGCTGAGACTTCTTGTCATGAATGTGTGCTGGACTTTATCAAATGCCTTTTCTGTATCATTTGATAAGATCATGTGGTTCTTATCTTCTGTTTTATTTATGTAATGGATTACATTGATTGTTTTTCTACTGTTGAACCATCTCTGTGTACCTGGTATGAATCCTACTTGGTCAAGGTGAATTTTTTTTTTTTTCAGTAGGTTTTTGAATTCTATTGGCTAGAATTTTGTTTAGGATTTTTGCGCCTATGTTCATGAGGGATATTGGCCTGTAATTTTCGTTTTTTGTGGTGTCTTTACCTGGTTTTTATATCAGGGTTATGCTGGCTTCATAGAATGAGTTTGGGGGTATTCCGTCCTTTTCTATGCTTTGGAATACCTTTAGTAGTAGTGGTGTTAACTCTCTCTGAAAGTTTGGTAGAATTCTCTAGTAAGCCGTCAGGGCCAGGGCTTTCTTTGTTGGAAGTTTTTTAATTACATTTTTGATCTCTCCTTTTGTTGTAAGTTTGTTTAGTTGTTCTATCTCTGTTTGTGTTAGTTTAGGTAGATAGTGTGTTTCTAGAAATTTGTCCATTTCCTCTCGGTTTTCAAATTTGTTGGAGTGCAATTTTTCGTGTATTCTTTTATGATTCTTTATTTTCAGTTGGATCTGTCATGATATCTCCCATCTCATTTCTTATTGAGGCTATCTTCTTCTCTCCTTTTTTTTGTCTGTTTGGCCAATGGTTTATTGATTTTGTTGATCTATTCAAAGAACCAGTTTTTGGTCTTGTTAACTCCTTCAATTATTTTTCTATTCTCTATTTCACTTAGTTCTGCTCTTGTTTTTATTATTTGCTTTCTTGTGGTGCTAAGGGCTTCTTTTGCTGCTTTCTTTGTATTTGTTCCAGTAGTAGGGTTACTGTTTTGATTTTGACCCTTGCTTCTTTTTCAATGTGTATATTTATTTTTATAAATTGACATCTGATCACTGTTTTGCTGAATCTCAAAGGTTCTGGTAGGATATATTTTCATTTGATTCTGTGAATTTCTTTATTCCATCCTTAATTTCTGAGTAGTTTCTGAGCAAGGTGTTCAGTTTCCATATGTTTGATTTTTTTTTTTTCTTTGCTTTTTGTGTTATTGATTTCTACTTTTAGGGCATTATGTTCAGAAAGATGTTCTGTAATATTTAATGTTTTGGAATCTTTTAGGCTTTGCTTTATGGCCTAATATGTGGTCCATTCTGGAGATTGTTCTCTGTGCTTTGGATAAGAAAATATACTGGTACGCTGTTGGGTGGAGTGTTCTGTATATGTCTATGAGATCAAGTTGATTGATGGTAGCATTTAAATCTTTGTTCTATTTGTCTTTATTGAGCTTCTTTCTGGATATTCTGTTCTCACCAAATGTGTCTCCTACTATTATTGTGAAGCTGTCTATTTCACTTTTTGATGCTGTTAGAGTTTGTTTTATGTATTTTGGAGCCCTGTCATTGGGTGGGTAAGCATTTGTTATGGTTATGTGCTCCTGGTATATTGACCCTTTAATCATTATATAGTGTCCTTCTTTATTCTTTGTGGTGGATTTTGCTTTAAAATCTAGTTTGTCAGAGATTAATATTGCCAGTCCTTCTTTTTTTTCATTGTTCTTTGCTTTATTTTTTCCCCATCCTTTGAGTTTTAGTTTGTTTGTGTATTTAAATCTAAGGTGTGTCCCTTGTAGGCAGAATGTAGATGGATCATGTCTTTTTATCCATTCTGCCACTCTTTGTCTCTTTATTCATGCATTTAGACCATTTACATTCAGCATAATTATGAATAAGTATGAGGTTTTTTTTGAGTTTAGTGCTGTCATTTTGATATTTTCTTGTGTGTTGTTGACTGTCCCACTTAGTTATTTTTTTGAGTTTTTTTTTTTTTTAAGTATTTTAATGGTTGTTGATTTTGTATTTGCTGACTTTTTATGTTTTTCTTGTTTTTTATTTTGATGCATAAGATCGTTAGTTTCCTTTGTGGTTACCTTAATATTTATCTCTATTTTTCTATGTTTAAACCAATTATTTTTTCTTTATTTCACCTTGACTTCTCCATAGGAAAGATCTATGACTACACTATTTAGTCCGCCTTTTTTGGTTTAATGTTGTCATCTTTTATGTATTGACGTCTCTGTTTCTCTATTTTCAGTGTTTTAGATTTGAATTATTTTTGTGACTTCTCTATCTGGGTTGATATCTGGTTGCTCTCTCCTGGGTTCTAGCCTTGGATTGTTTTCTGATATTATTGATTTTCTAGCTGGAGGACTCCAGTTCGTATTTCTTGTAATTTTGGTTTGCTCTTTACAAATTCCCTAAACTTCTGTTTGTCTGGAAATGCCCTCATTTCAGCATCATATTTGAGAGACAATTTTGGTGGATATGGAATTTTTGGCTGCAATTTTTTTCCTTCAAAGCTTTGTATAAGTCATCCCATTGCCTTCTTGCCTGCATGGTTTCTGCCTATTAGTTTAGTTTTATCGACTCTCCTTTGTAGATAATTTTTCATTTATCCCCAGCAACTAATAAATTTTTTCTTTGTCTTTGGTTTTGGCAAGTTTGATTATAGTGAAACTTGGTGACTTTCTTTAGATCTAACTTTTGTGGGGTTCGATGAGTTTCTCGGATGGATATCGTCTCACCTTTCACCATATCAGGGAAGTTTTCCACCAACAAATCTTCAACAATTCTCTCTGTATTTTCTGTTTACCACCCCCCACCACCCCATTCTGATATTCCAGTCACTCGTAGGCTATTCTTCTTGATAGAGTCCAGCATAGTTCTTAGGGCTTCTTCATTTCTTTAAATTTTTTAATCTGATTTTTCCTTAAATAAGTTGGTATCAAGTGCCTTATTGTCATTCTCACAAATTCTGATTTCCATTGCCTTAAATATGCTCCTATAAATTTCTACTGAGTTGTCTAATTCTGAAATTCTACTGTTAATCTTTTGGATTTCTATTTACTGTCTCTGTATGTATTCTTGCAGCCTGTTAAATTTGTCATTATGGTCTTGTATAGCCTTCTTATGTTCCTCTATTGCTTTGTCTCTGTGTCCCTTGGCTTGTTCTGTGTCTTGCTTGATTTTTGAAGAGCTCTTTTTGTTAATCTTTTGGATTCTCCCTCTGGGAATTCCAGGAAGACTTCTACATCTGGAAGGTTTCTTAATTTTTTGTTTTGGTGTGTTGCTAAAGCCATCATGGTCTGCCTCTTTATGTGATTTGATGTTGATAGCTATCTCTGAGCCATCAAGAAGTTACTATACTCATTTATTTTGTGTTTGCTTACTATGTCCTAGCTTCTTGCTTTGTTTTCCCCTGATATGCCCACATAGGCTGGTTGTGTGAGCTAGTTTGAATATCGGTGTCTTTGAAGCTCTTGCGTCCTGCCACCAGGTGATTAGGGCTATTATTAGGTATGTGAGCCCAGGATTCCATTTACTTTTCTTGTGTGGATTCAGCACATGTGTCCAGGTCATCAGTCACTGAGTGTGTGGTACAGGCTCTCACCTACAGTTCTAGATGGTCATGGGTGATTGGAGTAGGCAAGCATATCTGGCTGCAGTAGGTGGTCATGTGCTGAGGAAGGCAGGGGTTGACAACTTCCTCTGAGTTTCAGGTAGGAGGCTCTCCCTATTCCCTAGAGCATGTAGGTGGATGAATTGTGCTCTGGGCACCCAGTGCTGTTGGCTGTAACAACTGGGAGGCCCCACTTATTCTTGGACCCCTGTCATGGGTGGCTAGGTGAAGTGGATGGAGCCACCAGTCCTCAGGCCCCTGATTAATGGACAGGGTGGTGTCAAATGTCACAGATCTGCCACTCCCCCTTATAGTTGTTGCAATTGAAAATAGGCTTCAGTTATATGGCCTGATGTACTGTGTTAATGAGGGCCTGTGCTACTGAAATGGACCCACACAGGTCTATGCAGGGATGAAAGGCATTCAAAGTCCACGGACCCCTTATGCCTGTGCCTAGGCAAAGGGGTTGTACCTACCCTGAGTTCCTGGCTTTTGGGAACTGGCAGAGTATTTTTTCCTGTTTGTTAATTTGTTCGATCTCCAAAGCTGTACTGGGACCCAAAGCAGAGCAGGGAGAGGCAGGTAATGGGAGAGAGGTTCTTCCCAAAGTGGGGGGGGGGCTTGGTCAATATGGTAGGTTAGAAGCTTATACTTTTGCTGATTGAGAGGTGGTTCTCACTGGTTCTGGATGCTTGAGCAGATTCACCACCTCTTGGTCTCTCCTGATGTGGAAAACACGTCCCAAGCACTAATGCTTGCTTCACCTGACATGCTTCACCTGATCCAGCCTGCAGGGTGATGGTTCCAGCCAGGTCAGTTCTGGCAACTCCTTGCTGCTTCTGAACCCTCTCTCCCTTCCCTGCCACTCAGTCCAATTCCTCTACTTTGCCTTTGACATTCAGGGCTCATAGATTGTCATATATAATGAATTCACTTGTTTCGGGGGGTCTTTGTTGTGAGAGGGACCACAGGAGGCGCCTGACTACACTGCCATCTTAGCCATACCCCCTTTTTGTGTGTTCATAAGTTTTAAAGTCTGGAAATGTTTGAGGAAAAGAAAGAGAGGCACTCAAACAAGGCCAACATGTCTTTGGACAGGGGATGGGAATTGAATGCAATGGTCATATAAGTTATGGATTGACAGCTGCCGTTTCTGCTTATCCTTTACTCAGGGTTTAAGAGAAACACAGGCCAGCCAGGTTTTAATATATCAAACATCCACCTGAACCTTTATTTTCTGCTTATTTCAATCAGATTATCTTTGAGATGGGAACAAGGGTTGCCCCTGGAGAGGCCCTAATATCTCTTTTTTTTTTGTCCTCCTCAATCCCCTCCATTTTTCCCCAAACCAAAACCAAATCCATTGCTATCTAGTTGATTCTGACTCATACGGACCCTGTAGGACAGAGTAGAACTGTCCCATAGTGTTTCCAAGGCAGTAAATCTTTATGCCAGCTGACTGCCACATCTTTCTCCTTTGGAATGTCTGGTGAGTTAGAACCACTCACCTTTATGTCAGCTCCAGAGCACTTAACCAGTGTTCCACCAGAGGTTCTTCATTCTGCCCCAACTATGTTTTACTGTTTTTTTTTTCTTTAAATGATATATATATTTTAAATTCCAGCAAAAAATATACATAACAAAATATACCTTTTTAGTCCTTTTTGTGGGTACAATTTATTGTTGTTAAGTACATTCACAAAAAGTTTTTTTGTTTAATCATTCCAAAGAGATACTCTATATTCATTACAATACCTCCCCACTATACCTCTCCACAGCCCTTGGTAACCTCTATTCCACTTTCTGTCTTTATGAATTTGCCTAATCTAAATAGCTCATATAAGTGGAGTCATACAATATTTGTCCTTGTGTGTCTGGCTCATTTCACTTAATATAACGTCTTCAAGGTTCACTGATGCTGTAACTCACAACAGATCTTCATTCCTTTTTATGGCCACATAATATTATGTTGTGTATATGTACCACATTTTGTTTATCCATTCCTTTGTTAATGAACATTTTAATTGTTTTCCACCTTTCACTCTTGTATAGAGTGCTGCAATGAACATTGTTGTACAGGTTTTTGTTTATGTTCCTGCCTTCACTCCTTCTGGGTATATAACTAGAATTGAGATTGATGGCTCATGTGGTAGTTCTGTGTTCAAACTGTTTTCCATAGTGGCTGTATTATTTTACAGTCCCTCCATCTATAAATGAGGGTTCCAATTTCTCCACATCTTTACTAATACTTATCTTTCTCACTTTTTTTTTCTTTATAATATCCATCCTTATAGGTGTGAAGTGATACCTCATTGTGATTTTGATTTTTCTATTGACTAATAATGCTGAAAATCTTTTCCTGTGCTTATTGGTTATGTGTATATCTCTTTGGAGAAATATCTATTCAAGTCCTTTGTCTATATGTTTATTGGGTTGTTTGTTTTTTGTTGCTGTTTTTGTTGTGTCGTTGTTCTGTGTACAATTTGAATATTAATCCCTTATTGATATGTGATTTGCAAATATTGTCTCCCAGTCCAGTCTTTGTATTCTTTTCATACTGATCTTTCATGTACATAAGCTTTTTTAAAAATAAAGTCCAATTTATTTTTCCTATTATGGCCTGTGGTTTTGGTGTCATATCTAAGAATCTATTGCCACATCCAAGGTTGTGAAGCTTTTTACCCACGTTTCCTTTTAATACAGTGTCTTCATCATCTATTGCTGCTATAACAGAAATATCACAGGTGGAGGTCTTTAACAAAAAGAAGTTTATTTCCTCACAGCAAAGTAAGCTAAAAGTCCAAATTCAGGCTATCAACTTCAGGGGAAGGTTTTCTCTCTCTGTTGGCCTTCTCATCAATCTTCGCCCAGACTAGGAGCTTCTACATGCAGAGACCCTGGGTCCAAAGGATGTGCTCTGCTTCCGGTACTGCTTCCTTGGTGGTACGAGGTCTCCCTTCTCCGCTCCCTTCCCTTTCCTTTTTATCTCCCGGGAGATAAAAGATGGGGCAGGCCATACCCCAAAGAAACTCCCTTTATATTGGATCACGGATGTGACCTGGGTAAGGGTATTACAGTCCCACCCTAATCCTCTTCAACAGAAAATTGCAATCACAAAGTGGAGGACAACCACACAACACTGGGAATCATGGCCTGACCAAGGTGACACATATCTTTGGGGGACACAATTCAATCCATGACATTCCAGCCTTTGCCCCCCGAAATTACACCCTTGCAACATGTAAAACATGCCCACCCTATCATATCATTGCAAAAGTCTTAACTCCATGCCCAAACTTCAAAAATTCCTCTTCATCTATGAAATCTAGAATATAAGTTATCTGCTTCCAAAGGTAAAATGAAAGAACAGATACAAGCTAGACATTTCCATTACAAATGGGAGAAACTGGATTAAAAGAAGGGTAACATGCACTAAGCAAGTCAGCAAAACACATTTACACTAGCCCTCTAGGTTTTGAAAATAATCCTCTTTTCTTTGAGAGAATTTAGACAGTGGTGCTGCCCTCCATACTCCTTATTCAAGATGCTGCATAATAAGTTTATTTTCCTAACTAATTTTTTTGTATTTAACACTTAATTAAATTAAGTTTGCACAACACTTAATATGCTAAAAATACTTAAATCAATCAGAATATTTCTCTCTTGGCTTCTCATCAAGCATAACTAGACTTGATTTCAGTTTCAACCTTTGCCAAGGCTGAATCCTAGTTTTGAAGACTAACATGTTTATTACACAGACTCATATTCCCAGAGGTAATGGAGAACTTTTGGAGTTTCCTGAGCTAGGGGGAGACAGAATTGTGCTTTTAGAGATTATTTTGGCAGCAGTGCAGGTGACTACAAGCCCTGGCGGTGCAGTGGCTAAGCAGTCAGGCTGCTAATCAAAAGGTTGGCAGATTGTAACCAGCAGTTGCTCCTTGAAAATCTTATGGGGCAATTCTACTGTGCCTAGAGGTTTTTGCTATGAGTCAGAATCGACCTGACCACAATGAATTTTTTTACGAGGGATGTGGCTAAACTAGTGATGTGTGTGGGGATATGCTAGAATAACAATTAGGGACTATGCAATTCAGTAGCAGAGTTCAGTTTCAACTGAAGGAAATGCCTGAACATGGGGAGTGACTGTGGGAAAGACATGCAGTTCATTGTTATAGTAGACTCTCCTACTTGGCAGGTGAGAAATGTGGAAAACATTTTTGAAGGTTTTAACCAGAAAACAACTTAATCTCCACTAACATTTACTGAGTGCCTTTTATATAATCTGCACCGTTCTTAGCCCCCAAAGCAAAGTAGTAAACAAGACAGAAGTGATCTTTTTCCCTACAGAGATTATAGTTTACAGGGGAACATGGAAATAAACAAAAAAGGAAAACTATATCTGATGAGTGTTATGATGGAGACTCTCCCAGGAACTATGAGTACATAAAGAATGACAGCGGACATTTAGCATGAGGCAGGCACTGTTCTGCGCATTTTGCTTATACTAGTTCATTCAATTTTCACGACAACGCAATGAGAGAGATGCTATTATTACCAGCCCTATTTTATCAGTGGTGAACCTGAGGCACAGAGAGTTTAAGTCACCTGCCCAAGGTGTGATAATTAGTAGATGTGGAGATGGGATTCATACATGTGCCTTCTCACTCCATAGCCCACACTGTTAAATATTATGATGAGGAGAGACTGATGAACTCAGTTACTGAAATGTTTAAGGATCAGCAGGACTTTCAGGTAAAAATGTGAGGCAAGTGTTACAGTAACAACTTTACAAGAGGGGCAACAGAATAAAAACTGATTTAGACACACCCCAGGAAAAAATAACTGAAGTCAGGTGCTGCAATCCTGTATATTTAATATTATGCAATAAAGAAATCTGGAGGAAGAAACCTTGTATCAAAATCTCCCTTTAGGATTTGGGAAGAAGAGGAAAGAAAACAGTACAATAGATTTCCCTGCAGAGAAGAAGATGATAGGGATATGGGAGTTTCTTTTAGGCTCTGCACTGAGGGATGTGTAATCCCTTAAGTGAGTAGAAAACTTGAGTAAGCGCTGATCCCTCAGGAAGTAAAGACAGACCATGGTCCAGGGTGTAAACACACTCCCCCTTTTCCCTTTACAGGTAGAATCTGTTCCCTGGGGAAGAGCCTGAGCTAGTTCTAACCTGTGTGTAATCAAGTGCATTACATCAGTAACTCACACTAAATCATCTATGTTTCTTTGAGTGGAAGTGGTGATAATAATAATGATTTTTTCCTTGTTGCTTGAGAATGCTCAATAATAAAATCAGAAAATATCATCTATAGCTCAAAAAGATTTTAAGGCCTTTCAGAAATTAACCCAGCTCAACGTCCTGTTAGAATCAAAGGAAGCAAAGCCTCAGAGGTTGAAATGTCCCTTCTAGGACCACAGGAGTAAGGAAAAAATCAATAAAGAAACATGTATATATTTTAGTCTAAAGAGGTGAGTTTTTCGATGCCTTCCATATTAATGTCCCACTTGTTTTGAAAGAAAATGCTGGGATCTACCATATGCCCTTTCTTTGCCATTTTGTGTAGTCCAACAGTAATTGGAAGATTCTGACTGAGCGGGGAGCACATAATGTTCAGACATTACGGCTACAGTGGATTCTGTCTCTCAGTAAATTTCTTCTTCCAAGAGGAAACTCTCATTTTTCTGGATTTGTGACTTTTACTCTGTGACAGGGACTAGTTACAGAACCTCTCCTAGACTCTGGTTCCTTAGTTTTGAGTTAGAAACAATGTTGATGGTTCCCATTCTGAGGGCATCTAATTTGCATCTGAAGGCAGCACCAGGTTCCTAGGGCTTCTGCCTCCAATTTTACCGGTGAGGGGAGGGCTCAAGTGAGTGAAGAAATAATGAGATGAGAAACAGGCAATAGTATCTTGGTCATCTTTCTTCTTTATTCCTTGGTAATTCCAGCTGTCATGTTAGATAAGGCAACACTGACATTCTGTGTGTAGACAAAGTTGGAGGTAGTCTTTGCCACTTTTAGCTTACAAAGATTCTGATAACAGGAGATCAGTGTCACTCTGTGTCTTGTTACCAGTAAAGGCCAATTATATGGGCAGAGTCTGGGTTAGTCTCAAACATTCTCAGCATATACCCCACTCATGGTGGAGGAGATACTGTAGGAAGTTCTGCATTGCCATCTAATGTAACTCCTTCCTCTTGTCCCCACAGACGATCCTGTAGAAAAATGGCTACTGGAAATGGTTCTTTCGTGACTGAATTCATTCTGATGGGATTAACAGACCAACCAGATCTACAACTCCCTTTGTTCTTCCTGTTTCTAGGAGTGTATGTAATCACTGTGTCTGGAAACTTGGGCTTGATAACTGTGATTGGGCTGATTTCTCACCTTCACACCCTCATGTAATTTTTCCTCTTTAACTTGTCCTTTATAGACCTCTGTTATTCTTCTGTGTTTACACCAAAAATGCTAATGAACTTCATATCAAAGAAGAATATTATCTCCTACAAGGGGTGTGTGACCCAGCTCTACTTTTTCCTTTTTTTTGTCACTTCTGAAAGCTATGTGTTGACATCAATGGCCTATGATGGCTCTGTGGCCATCTGTAATCCACTTTTGTATAACATTGCCATGTCCCCTAAAATGTGTTTTAACTTTATTTTTGGATCATACTTGTTAGCCTTTCCTGGTGCTATGGCTCACACTGGATGCGTGCTGTGACTGGCATTCTGTGATGCCAACACCATCAACCACTACTTTTGTGAGTTTCACCCTCTGCTCCAGCTGTCCTGCATTAGCACCTATGTCAATGAGCTGGTGGTTTTTATTGTGGCGGGCATCAACATTATTTTGTCCAGTCTTACCATCTTTATCTCCTATGGTTTCATTCTCTCTAGCATCCTCCACATCAGTTCTACTGAAGGCAGGTCCAAAGCCTTCAGTACCTGCAGTTCCCACATAATTGCTGTTTCTCTGTTCCTTGGATCAGGTGCATTCATGTACTTCAAACCATCTTCTGCAGGGTCTATGCATGAGGAAAAAAATCTCTTCTGTGTTTTAGACCAATGTGGTTCCCATGAGGAACCCCTTAATCTACAGCTTTAGAAACAAAGATGTTAAACTTGCCCTGAGGAGAACTCTGAGTATTAACATGTTGCGATCAAAAATATTATCCCTTTGTGCAGGTAGTTAGAGGGCAGGAAGGCTCTGTGTGTTTAATTTCAGTATTTTTGATGGTGGTCTTCTTATCCTATTTCTGTCTTACCTTGGTGAGTAGTGTTTGTCTTTTTTCAATAATTTATTTCTACTTTTTTTTTGAGTTGGCCTTCTCTTGTTCAACATTTGTAAAATTTCTTCTAATATTCACTTTTCCTTTTGTTTAAGAATAACATTAAGGAAGGTGTTGATTATCACTGTATTTTTCATTGCAAATTTGAAGTTTTTTTTCTCTCTCTTGGAAAAATATTAATGGTTTTGTTAATGATCCAATAAAGTAATTTTAGTGTGATATTATACCATTGTGGTGGAGATCTCTTATTAGGTACTCGTAATGTTCCATTGGATGCATGAGTCAGATAATCTTTCTGCTCCTGATTTTCTGTCCTCCACTGGGCAGGAACATATACACTTCATATGTCACAAATGTTCCATGAACATTATCTAGTATCTGCAGGTATAAACACTATGCACCAATCTTTTTTTGACAAAGAGTTTAGATATTCACCTTCCTAAAAGTTTTTTTTTTCTTTTTATACCAAGCCCTGGTGGTGTAGTGGTTAAGTGCTATGGCTACGAACCAAAAGTTCAGCAGTTTGAATCCACCAGGTGCTCTTTGGAAACTCTATGGGTCCATTCTACTTAGTCCTATAGGGTCAGTATAAGTTGGAATCAACTTGATGGAAACATATTTGATTTGTTTGCACCCAAACAAACACATAATTGATCCTATAATTATTGTATGGATGGGAAACTGAAGCTTCGTGGGGTTAATGAAAGTCACAAAACTTCTTAATGAAAAAGCTGAGACTAAAGTCTTAGCCTACTGATTTCAAGCCTAGTTTCTAATACACTTTGTTTCTGCTTTTTAAAAAATTTCAGTAAACATGAAATATGAGAAAATATGTCTATCTTGAAAGTTGACTCTGCTTTTTTCCAGGAAGATACATAACTTTCTCTCAGGGTGAGTAGAGCTTTTTTATTTCTTAGGGAAACATTTTGATGGTTCTTCTTGTTGGCAAGAGGATGCCTATTGGGCTAATATAGTTGGGAGATGAAGACCCAAACAGACACTGATTTTATTTTGAAAAATAAGATAAAGTGAATTTGAAATATTTGCAAGTGTTTTTATTTCAGAGAATACAGGACATGGGAGAGAAAGGAGTCCAGAAACATGTCATTAGACCAGGAACAGGAGACACAGTGTGGGAAATGCTCCATGAGGCCTCAGATACTGATTTCACTCTTTCTTGTATCTCATTTTATCGAGTACTGCAATTCACCTATGCTGTACAAAAAGTTTTGATAAAGCTTTTGATGCACAGTGGCCATACGCCATTAGTTTTGTTTTGGGGAATAAAGGAGGCAAAGGTGTAGCCAAACATGTGGGGAATCAGGTATCGAGAGTACTGCAACTTCAGGAGATAAAATAGTGAGTGGTGATTGAAACTGTAGTTAGGAAGCAGAAATTTAGAAAGCAAAATATGAGAAAATGGAAGTCTCTACCCTATTTCTTCTGGAAGCTCCTGGAAATATTATGGAGATCACAGAATTTTTCTGGGTAGAATGAGGGCTGAGGTTATTTCATATTAAAGAAAGTTTAAATTCAGAGAGCACGATTACCTGGGAACAACTAAATCATACCTGTTTTTGTGGATTTGATGTGTTATGCCCACGTGGATTTCAAACTGCACAAAACTCAAATTGCAGCTGATATAGGAATTATAACTCAAAATAAATGCTTCCCTCAGTTTATTTTTTATGTATATTTTATTTATTTTGTGGTTGTTGAGAATATATACAGCAAAACACACCCCAATTCAACAAAAACCTACATGTACAATTTACTAACATTGACTCCATTCTTCTAGTTGTGCAACAATTCTTGCCCTCCTTTTCTGAGTTGTTCCTCCCTCATTAATATATACATACTTCCTCTATGGTTCCTATCTAATCTTTCAAGTTGCTGTTGTCAATTTGATTGCATATAGATCTTAAAAAAGCGTGATGCTCAAGGCAGGATCTAAAATGTTAAGCTAAAATGTTTGGTTTTAAGATGAATTCAGGAGATATTTTTGTTTTAAGTTTTAAAGATTATATCAGGGCAATAGTTTCAGGGGCTCATCCACCTTCCATGGCTTCAGAAAATCTAGAGTCCATAAGAATTGGATATTCTATTCTGCATTTTCCCCCTTTTGATCAGTATCCTGTAGAATATCTAAGCTTTTCAGTAATGGTAACCAGGCACCATCCAGCACTTCTGGTCTAATGGCAAAGAATGCAGTTCTTCATGAAGGCAATTAACCAGATAGTCCATAAAAAAACAAAAACACAAATCCATTGCTTTTGAGTTGATTCCAACTCATAGCAACCCTATGGGACAGAGTAGAACTGCCCCATAGAGTTTCCAAGGATCACCTGGTGGGTTTGAACTGCTGACCTTTTGGTTAGCCACCGAACTCTTAACACCTATTCCATATCTTCCTTTTATTTCTGACTCACATCCTTCCTCTATTGTGCCCGGTGAATAGAGGTCAATTGCTGTGACTTATACAGCTGTTTGCAAGATTTTAAGACCCCAGACACTATGCAATGAACTAGGAGTTAGAACAGACACACTGAGCACCTTATTACACCACTTAATAATTAGGCTGCCGTGTGTCTGTCAGTTTGTCATATTGTGGGGGTTTGAGTGTTGCTGTGATGCTGGAAGTTATGCTACCAGTATTCAAACATCAGCAAGGTCACCATGGAGGATAGGCTTTAGCTAAGCTTCCAGACTAAGACAGACTAGAATAAAGGACTGGAAGTCTACTTCTGAAAAAAATTAACCAGTGAAAACCTTATGAATAACAAGGGAACACTGATATAGTACCAGAAGATAAGCTACCCACCCCCCCCAGTTGGAAGGCACTCAAAAGATGACTGGGGAAGAGCTGCCTCCTCTAAGTAGAGTCATCCTCAATGACGTGGTTGGAGTAAAGCTTTTGGGACCTTCATTTGCTGATGTGCCATGACTCAAAATGAGAAAAAACAGCTTAAAAATCCATTAATAATCGGAACCACGAATGTATGAAGTATGAATCTAGGAAAATTGGAAACCGTCAAAAATGAAATGGAATGCATAAACATCGATATCCTAGGCATTAGTGGGCTGAAATGGATTGGTATTGGCTGTTTTGAATCAGACAATCATAAAGCCTACTATGCAAAGTATGACAACTTGAGGAGGAATGGTGTTGAATTCATCATCAAAAAGAACATTTCAAGATCTATCCTGAAGTTCGATGCTGTCAGTGATAGGATACTATCCATATGCATGTAAGGAAGACGAGTTAATATGACTATTATTCAAATTTATGCACCAATCACTAAGGCCAAAGATGAAGAAACTGAAGATTTTTATCAGCTTCTGCATCCTGAAATTGATTGAACATGCAATCAGGAGGCATTGATAATTACTGGTCATTGGAATGCAAAAGTTGGAAACAATGAAGTATTGGTAGTTGGAAAATATGATCTTGGTGATAGAAACAACGCTGGAGACTGAATGATAGAATTTTACAAGACCAATGACTTCTTTAGTGCAAGTACTGTTTTTCACCAACATAAACAGTGACTATACACATGGACTTCTCCAGACAGAATACACAGGAATCAGATTGACTACCTCTGTGGAAAGAGACTATGGAAAAGCACAATATCATCAATCAGAGCAAGGCCAGAGTCCGACTGTAGAACAATCAATTGCTCATATGCAAGTTCAAGTTGAAACTGAAGAAAATCAGCAAGTCCACGAGAGCCAAAACAAGACCTTGAATATGTCTCACCTGAATTTAGAGACCATCTCAAGAATAGATTTGACATATTGAACACTAATGACTGAAGGACAGACGGGTTATGGAATGACATCAAAGACATCACACATGAAGAAAGCAAAAGGTTATTGAAAAGACAGGAAAGAAAGAAAAGACCAAATGGATGTCAGAGGAGACTCTGAAACTTGCTCTTGAACATCAAGAAGCTAAAGCAAAAGGAAGAAATGATGAAGTAAAAGAACTGAACAGAAGATATCAAAGGACTGCTGAAGAAGATAAAGTAAAGTATTATAATGACATGTACAAAGAGTCAGACATAGAAAACCAAAAGGGAAGAAAACGCTCGGTGTTTCTTAAGCTGAAAAACCTGAAGAAAAAATTCAAGCCTCATGTTGCAGTAGTGAAGGATTTTATGGGGGAAATATTAGATGACGCAGGAAACATCAAAAGAAGATGGAAGGAATACAGAGAGTCATTAGACCAAAAAGAATTTGTCGACATTCAAGCATTTCATGAGGTAGCATATGATCAGGAATCGATGGTACCGAAGGAAGAAGTCCAAGCTGCACTGAAGGCATTGGCGAAAAACAAGTTTCCAGGAATTGACAGAATATCAACGGAGATGTTTCTACAAATGGAAGCATCGCTGGAAGTGCTCACTTGTCTATGCCAAGAAATTTGGAAGACGCCTGACCAAATGACTGGAAGACATCCATATTTATGCCTATTCCCAAAAAAGGTGATCCAATAGAATATGGAAATTATCGAACAATGTTGTTACTATCGCACACAAGCAAAATTGTGCTGAAGACCATTCAAGAGCGCCTGCAATATTATGTCAACAGGAAACTGCCAGAAATTCAGGCCAGATTCAGAAGAGGAGGTTGAACCAGGAATATCATTGCTGATCCTGGCTGAAAGCAGAGAATACCAGAAAGACATTTACCTGCATTTTATTGACTATGCAAAGGCATTCGACTGTGTGGATCATAACATATTTGAATAACATTGCAAAGAATGGGAATTCCAGAACACTTAATTGTGCTCATGAGGAAGCTGTACATAAATGAAGAGGCAGTTGTTCAGACAGAACAAGGGGATACTGAGTGGTTTCAAGTCAGGAAAGGTGTGCATCAGGGTGGAATCCTTTCACAGTACTTATTCAATCTGTTTTCTTAGCAAGTAATCTGAGAAGCTGGACAATGTGAAGAAGAATGGTGCATCACGAATGGAAGACTCATTAACAACCTGTGCTATGCAGATGACACAACCTTGCTTGCTGAAAGTGAAGAGGACTTGAGGCACTTACTGATGAAGATCAAAGACCACAGCCTTCAGTATGGATTACACCTCACCATAAAGAAAACAAAAATCCTCACAACTGAAACAATGAGCAACATCATGATAAACAGAGAAAAGTTTAAAGTTGTCAAAGATTTCATTTTACTTGGGTCCAGAATCAACACCCATGGAAGCAGCAGTCAGGAATTCAAAAGATGCATTGCATTGGGCGAATCTTCTGCCCAGGACCTCTTTAAGGTGCTGAAAAGCAAAGATGTCACCTTGAAGACTAAGGTGTGCCTGACCTAAGCCATGCTATTTTCAGTCACATCATGTGCATGTGAAAGCTGGACAATGAATGAGGAAGACCAAAGAAGAACTGACACTTTTGAATTGTGGTGTTGTTGGAGAACATTGAATATATCATAGACTGCCAAAAGAATGAACAAATCTGTCTTGGAAGAAGTACAACCAGAATGCTCCTTAGAAGTAAGGATGGTGAGACTGAGTCTTACATTTTTTGCACATATTGTCAGGAGGTATCAGTCCCTGGAGAAGCATATCATGCTTGGTAAAGTACAGGGTCAGCGGAAAAGAGGGAAACCCTCAACGAGATGGATTGACACAGTGGCTGCCTCAACGGGCTCAAGCATAACAATGATTATAAGGATAACGCAGGATCAGGCAGTTTTTCATTCTATGGTATATTGGGTCGCTGTGAATCGGAATGGGCTAGATGGCACCTAACAACAACAACAAAATGACAGCAAATATTTTGAAAAAACATAAGTAGTTCTTATTGTGAATTTTTATTTATCACTTAAAGGATATTAGGTTAGATGAAACGTTCTGGATATTGTTTTAATAATCCAATGAGGCTCATCATGAAAAAAAAATGTATATTAATAGCATAAGTTCCCAGAAACTTTTTTTGCCCTTACTTAAACCTTGTATCACTAGTAAGATAATAATCATTTTTAGCATAGAGACTGTCCTCTAATTCCTTTATTTCCCATTTTGTATACTGAAAGTATGTGAAATATTGGAAGGTGAAGAATCACTTGTTGAGTAGAATTTTCTTGTTTCAGCAACAGTAGTAAAAAATTAAGTATATAGATAATAATTAAGAAAATAAATTAATAATAATAATAAATTAACCTTGAGGTTTACTTTTCTTTTATGACCTTTAACATGGTATGAAAATAAAGCCATTACAATTTCTTATTTTAATTTCCTTTAAACATTTTATTTTACAAAATAATTGGAAGATATTTTACTGGATTTCTCTATAGTATTTACTCAACTGCTTACAAAACCACATTGCTGTTGTTAGATGCTGTCAAGTCGGTTCCAACTCATAGCGACTCTATGCACAACAGAACGAAACACTGCCTGGTCCTGCGCCATCCTTACAATCGTTGTGATGCTTGAGCTCATTGTTGCAGCCACTGTGTTAATCCACCTTGTTGAGGGTCTTGCTCTTTTCCGCTGACCCTGTCCTCTGCCAGGCATGGTGTCCTACTCCAGGGTCTGATCCCTCCGGACAACATGTCCAAAGTATCTAAGACGCAGTCTCACCATCCTTGCCTCTCAGGAGCATTCTGGCCGCATTTCTTCCAAGACAGATTTGTTCGTTCTTTTGTCAGTCCATGGTATATTCAATATTCTTCGCCAACACCACAATTCAAAGGCATCAACTCTTCTTCGGTCTTCTTTATTCATTGTCCAGCTTTCACATGCATATGATGTGATTGAAAATACCATGGCCTGGGTCAGGCACACCTTAGTCTTCAGGGTGACATCTTTGCTCTTCAACACTTTGAAGAGGCTCTTTGCAGCAAATTTGCCCAATGCAATGCGTCTTTTGATTTCTTGACTGCTGCTTCCATGGCTGTTGATTGTGGATCCAAGTAAAATGAAATCCTTGACAACTTCAATCTTTTCTCCATTTATCATGATGTTGCTCATTGGTCCAGTTGTGACAATTTTTGTTTTCTTTATGTTGAAGTGTAATCCATACCGAAGGCTGTGGTCTTTGATCTTCATTAGTAAGTGCTTCAAGTCCTCTTCAGTTTCAGCAAGCAAGGTTGTGCCATCTGCATAATGCAGGTTGCTAATGAGTCTTCCTCCAATCCTGATGCCCCATTCTTCTTCATATAGTCCAGCTTCTCGTATTATTTGTTCAGCATACAGATTAAATAGGTATGGTGAAAGAATACAACCCTGACACACAGCTTTCCTGACTTTAACCAATCAGTATCCCCTTGTTCTCTCTGAACAACTGCCTCTTGATCTATGTAAAGGTTCCTCAAGACCACAATTAAGTGTTCTGGAATTCCCATTCTCACAACCACATTAACATTATCAAAATCAAAATATTATATAATGGTAGTAATTAATATACAAATCTTATTAAACATCACCAACTGTTCCAATATTAGCCTTTTAATTTTTTTTCTCATTTTTTTTATTGTAGTAAGCATATGTATAAAGGAGCCCTGGTACACAGTGTTTAAGAGCTCAGTGGCTAATATTAACGGTTGGCAGGTGGAATGCACTAGCCACTCACTGGAGACCAATGGGCAGTTTTATGGTGTCCTATAGGATCACTATGAGTTGGAATCAACTAGAGAGCAATTTTTTTTTTTATCTACAAAACAAAACATTTGTCATTTAAGTATTTCATACAGTGACATGTTTACAGTGAATTCAGTGACATCAATGACATTCATCATGTTGTGCAGCCATCACCAGTGTCTGCTTCCAAATATTTCCATTGCCCTTAACAAAAGCTCATCACACACTAAGCTAGACTCCCTCTTTCCTCCTACCTTCCACCCTTGGCAACCACTAAAAATTTTGATCCACAAGGCAACCGAAGACCACGCATTGTATTTAGATGTATGTCTTTTTACTTTTCTCCTGTTTGATTTGGTTTGTCTGTCTGTGTTTGGATGACATTGACTCAAAGAATTCTCAACAATAATGTTTGTAGGATGTCTCTTTGATTGGATTTTTCTGAAGTTATCTCATAACTAATATCAAATTATGCATTTTGGTAAGAATATCAAAGAAGTGTGCTCTTCTTACCTTATAAAATATATCATTTAGATAATGTTAACTTTAAAAAATATTTTTATTATTTTTCAAATACAGGTAACACAAAACTTGCAAATTCAACATTTTTTCACTTGTACAATTCAATGAAACCAGTTACATCAATCATGTTGTGTAACCATCACCAACATCCATTATCATATTTTCCATCTTCATAAATAGAAACTGAACAATGCTTATGAACATGATAGTGTGTTCATTGTGAACAACTGCTGTAGCATCCACATCATCATTGCCAGAACAGATTAATAAGGGTGTAGATATATATTATATATAATATATATATTTATTATATATATTATAGATATATTTTTTAGATACATATTATGAAATGAAACATTTGACAAAAGCATTCTTTTCTATTCTAATCAGAAAACAGAATCAGAATGAGTTTGCATTCAAGTGGAACAGGTAACATTAGATGTTTATACTTTTTCTTGGGATATGTTATCTCCTCTTCCTCTGTCGTGAGATATTCTGAAGAGATCCAAACCATCCTACCAAACATAACATTGATCTTTTGCACCGATGTCATATTTCTGATTAGGTACTATAAACAAGACATTGCTAGTATGTTGGAAGCAATGGTAACACTTATGCACCCCAGGGAATGGAAAGTAAACCCTACGAAAATTCAGGAACCTGCCATTTCACTTAAACCTGTATGTCCTGTAGTTCGAAGCATGCTGGATATCCCTTCCAAAGTAAAGAGAAATTGTTGCATTCTCTGTCACAAAAAGGATTAGGGAGGCAACATATTCTACTCTTAGGAATACTGCTCTGACTGATACACTGGGTGACATGGAAGTCAGTTCAAATGAGTGGGACTCAGAGTAGAAAAGAGGTTCTGCAGCAGGCAGCTCTACAGCCCTGTACTTGTGTCATAAAATCCAGCAGACGATATGCTTTCAAAATTGTTAGCAGTGGGAAAAGATGGAGTGTGGATTTTCTGGCAAGTCCCAGTGAGAGGATCACTACGCAGGCCCGTGGGACTCTGAGTCAAGGCCATCCCACCCACATTGGAAAATTATATGCCTTTTAAGAAACAACTTATTGTATGCTTTTGGACCCTGGTCGATTTAGGCGTTTTAAACCACAAGACCCTAACCGAGAACATATCTGGATCTGCCCATTAGAAGCTGGGTTCTGTCAGATTGCCATGTCACAAGTTATATGGGACCAGTAGATGGAAATAGTAGCTGTGGGTTCAATTCCAACATAGCAAGAGGGCACCAGTAGGTTGCATGAACAGGTAGCCCAGACACAAAGGTCACCAAACACTGTTTCACCAGCCTCCTTTTCTTGCTGGTAGTTATGGCCCTATCTGGGTTGGTCTGTGCCCATTAAAGGAGCAGGAGATGTCCTGAGCATGGTTTATGCATGAGTTATGCTATATGTGGGTGTAAGGTGAAAGATATTCAAGAATGTCCATGAAAAATAGTAGAGAGAGAAAAATCTTCCTAATAGGTGTTGCTGTGAGTGTGACATAAGATTATTCACTTTTTATAATAGAGGATGTGACCTGAGGTGAGAATACAGTTGGTCTTTGTAACTGGGAAAGGGGTACTACTGGTATATAACAACTAGGGGCCAGAGGTGCTGTCCATCCTTAAATACTGAGAGCAGCTCCCCACAAGAAAGAATTATCAGGTCCAAAGTGTCAATTGTGGCAAGGTCGAGAACCTTGTGCTATAAATATGCTGGATAAGGGGAAAGGGAAGGTGCTAACAATTAGCAGGCTCTTTGTATGTGCCAGGCACAATTCTAACACTTTATGTGAATTAACTCATTTAATCCCCAATGAGGACACAAGGGTCAGAGAAGTTAAATCACTTGTCTAAAATACCTATTACAGTTAGGAAGTGGAGAACCCTGGGTTTAAACTGTCTGACTTGAGAGCCCACTCTGTTAACCATCTTGCTACAACATCCCTTTGTTGAGGTGAAATTCACAACACACAGTGTTAAAGCAATGTTTTAATATTTTACTAATGAAACCCTACCGACTTGTATGGATGGCAAGGGACAACGCCTCTTCCTTTTTAAGAGCTGTGTATATAGGGTCGCTATGAGTCGGAATCAACTCGACAGCATTGGGTTTGGGTATAGACTCCAGAGGATAATCAGGGAAGTGACAAGGAGGCTACTCATTTCCCTGAACTTGGGATTTGGAATTCCTGGTGTGAAATTATAAACTGAGTAGAACCTTGAGTCTCAAAGGATACAATATTAGTTCTATAACACAGAATGCAAACACAGGCTCAGTAGTTTCTGCCCTCAAGAGGCTCATCAGACATGGCAGGAAGTCATGAGAGAGAGAGCATAATTTCTGCTCTACTCATCCATTACTCAAGAACTACAGGGCATTCAATACATTCCAATTTCAGCCAGATCATTGTTTTGTAGGCTCATTTAAGTTTGTTTTTCTCCTTTCAAGTGAAGAGCAGCTTCTGAGCCAATTCTCAAATAGAAATTGTGAAGAATACCCTAGAATCTCTCTTCTAGCATGTCACAGACTGAGGACTGAGCTCATGACTATGTCTCCTTTATCATCAAATTTTGTTCCCCTCAGGCAGTTGGAAGGGAGGCTTAGCAGCAGTGAAGCCTGCAGGAAAAGGGAGGTGAGTGTTGAATCACCTCTGTCTTGATAATTTCCTTTCAAGCCCTGAATTACATAAATCAAAGGTTGCAGGGAAACACCATTCTTATTGTCCCATTCAGCTCTAACACTTAGAAGGAAGGACCTGCAGCATACCACTGGGTAGAAAAGAAGAAATCATGTGCAGAGACATCGGGGGTCTACCAGCATTCTTTATGGTACAGAGATACACAATACGGGTAAAATGGAGGGGAAAATGGGGAAGCTGCTGGTATCACCATAGGAATCATGCTTCTGAAATGCCTTGCGGTACCTCTGGACAATTCTTAGCTTGTAAACCAGCAACTCCAGCTCTCCCTCTGGAGACAGAGAACAAGAGTTCATTGCTAATATCACCTTCTACCTCTGTTCCTACAGATCACACTAGTGAAGTGAATGGCTATGAAAAATGACTATTTAGTGATTGAGCTTATCCTTATGGGATTAACAGACCAACCTGAGCTCCAGCTGCCCCTGCTTTTTCTGTTGTTGGTGAACTATGTGGTCACTGTGATGGGGAATTTAAGCTTAATCAATCTGACTTAACTGAATTCTCACCTTCACACCCCCATGTACTTTTTCCTCTTCAATCTGTCCTTCATTGGTCTCTGCTGTTCATTTGTCTTTACCTCCAAAATGCTGATGAGCTTTATTTCAGAGAGGAACATCATCTCCTTTGAAGGATGCATGACTCACCTATTTTTCTTTTGTTTCTTTGTCAACCCTGAGTGCTATGTGTTGACAGCCATGGCCTATGATCGCTATGTGGCCATCTGCAATCCCCTGCTGTACACGCTCACCATGTCCCCTAAGGTCTGTTCCCTACTGATTTCTGGTTCATATATGATGGGGTTTACTGGTGCCATGGTGCACACATGGTGTATGATCAGGTTGATCTTTTGTGACTCCAACATCATCGACCATTACATGTGTGACATTTTCCTCCTTCTCCAACTCTCCTGCAGCAGCCCTTATGTGAATCAGCTTGTGGTTTCCATTGTTGTAAGCACAGCTGTCATAGCATCTAGCCTCATTATCTTTTTCTCTTATGCTTTAATTCTTTTCAATGTTCTTCACATGTCAGGATCTAAGAGTTGGCCCAAAGCCTTCAGCACCTGTGCCTCCCACATAGTAACTGTTGGTCTCTTCTATGGATTTGGAATGCTCACTAGTGTCAAGCCATCATCTTCTAGGTCTGTGGACCAGGGAAAATTTTTCTCAGTGTTTTATACCAGTGTGGTGCCCATGTTGAATCCCCTCATCTATAGCCTCACAAACAAGGATGTCAAACTTGCTCTGAAGAAAACTCTGAAGAGGATTACAAACTGAGCTGAAGAAGAAGTGCTACTTTAGTCCCTGCCTCTGTTGCTATTTTTTGCCCCCTTCTCCTTATCCTCTTCCTCCTCTTTGTCTTTTTCTTCTCTTCATCTTTTTTTCTAAAGTATTCTTGGAGGGGTTTTTACTCTAATGTCTTTTCTCACCATAAACCAAAACCATGTTTACCTATTCTTGGACTCCAGGGTTATCCCAGTCCCAAGGTTGCCCAATCTGATTGTTATTCCTCTTATCAGTTGGAGGCACTTGACTGATTTCCTTTCTGTGTAAAGATAAAACTGCCTAATATTTACGTGTGTGTGTGTCTTTCCCATGTAATGTGGACTGTAGAGTGAGATACTGTGTGACCCATGCATTTCTTTGTTTCTTTCTCTGAAACATTTGTATTGCCTTTCCTGTTTCAAGGGTTTTATTACTTAGGATTGCATTAAGACAGAGAAGGAGGTGACAAAAACTGTGGGCATAGTTCAGCTGTAAAAATTTTCAGAATTTTTCAGCGTTCTTTTAGTAATAATTTCTGTTCTGGACTTTCAGCTCACATCTGTAATGTTACTGGATACCTTGTTAATCCCAGTTCTGTTATCCATGAGAGTGTGCAAGGATAACTGAGGGTCACCACTTGTAGCCACCTTGCACAAACCACACCTGTACTAAAAATTATAGGAAGTTCTTTTAAATCCTCTATTTTTTTTGCATTGGTTAAATGATCAGAAATCCTGGTAGCATAGTGGTTAAGAGCTATGTGTGCTAACCAGAAGGTTGGCAGTTCGAATCCACCAGGCGCTCCTTAGAAACCATATGGGGCAGTTCTACTCTGTCCTATAGGGTTCTCTATGAGTTGAAATCAACTTAATGGCAATAGATTTTGGTTAAATGATCTGTTGTCATAATAGAATTGAAATTGTCCCTGACTTGTATTGGTGGAACGAATGTTATTTTCCACATTATATATTTATCTTGCTATCCACAAGTATTCTGGGATTAGTGTAGATTATGATTCAAATTACACAGCAATATTCTTGGCTACAGAACAGAGTGCCAAGTATAATATGAAGTTTCTTTGTTTGCTCAGCTGTGTAACAAGCATGCCCTTTACAAAAGAAGTCCTTTTTCCTCTTGTGAAAAAAACATACAAAAATATTATAGCAAAAGCCTTCTCGTATTAGAATTTATCCTTTCAATATTTACCTTTGACCTCTCCCTTTTCTTTTAGAATAAAAAATTAAATCTGTGGTCTATTTGTGTCTTGTATTCTTTACCAACCCTATTGAAACATACGTCTCCTTGTCCTGTTCTCCACTTGAGGAAATGGTTATATGACCGGCTCAGGGTCACACAGCTAATGTTGTGGAGCCCAGTGTTTGAACCCACTGTTTATCCTAGGAAGGAACAGCAGGAATGTGAAAGAATGAGCTTGAACGTGGAGGTGGTTGGAGGGCATAATGCAAAGTGAAAGAAGTCAGGTATATAAGGACAAATATTGAAGAAGACAAGAACAGATAAATATACAGAGGCCAATATTAATTGGTGCTTACCAGGGAGAAGACAGGGTAGGGCTAAGAACACCTGAACTTAGTTGTTACTTTCAGTGATAGGAAATGTGTTCAGAGTGTGGAAGTAGTGAGCACAGAACATAGTAAAGATGAGAGCTTGAGCATGAATAGAAAGGTATAGACACAGTTAAAGAGAATGCTAAGTTATGATAATGTAACTAATGTCAACAAACAATTTTTACGGAAATTTGTAAAATAAGATTTTTATTATTATAATTCAGATGAGGATTAACAGAACAAACTAGCTTCTCATTAAACAATTAGTACACATATCATTTTGTGACATTGGTTATCAAGCCCATGACCTGTCAACACTCTCCCCTTCTTGACCTTGGGTTCCCTATTACCAGCTTTCCTGGCAACTCCTGCCTTCTTGTCCTTGGCCCTGGGCTGGTGTGCCCATTTAGTCACTTTTTGTTTTATGGGCCTGTCTAATTTTAGCTGAAGGGTGAACTTCAGGAGTGACTTCATTACTGAGCTAAAAGGGTGTCCAGTGACCATTCTCCAGTCTGTGTAAGACCAGTAAGTATGGTCTTTTTTTGTGAGTCAGAATTTTTTTCTACACTTTTCTCCACCTCTGTCCAGGACCCTCTATTTTGATCCCTGTCAGAGCAGTCAGTGATGATATCGGGGCACCATCTAGTTGTGCTGGGCTCAGTCTGGTGGAGGCTGTAGTACTTGTGGTCTCTTAGTCATTTGGGCTAATCTTTCTCTCGTGTTTTTTGTTTTCTTCATTCTCTCTTGCTGCAGACAGGGGGAGACCAATGGAGTGTCTTAGATGGCCACTCACAAACTCTTAAGACCCCAGAAGCTACTCACCGAAGTAGAATGTAGAACATTTTCTTTGTAAACTATGCTACCAATTGAGCTAGATGTTTCCCAAGACCATGGTCCCCACAGCCCTCAGCCCAGTCATTCTTTTTCTCAGGGAGTTTGGATGTGTCTGTGGAGCTTTCCTGACCTTGCCTTGGACAAATTGTGCTGACTTCCCCAATATTGTGTACTGTCTTACCCTTCACCAAAGTTACCACTTATCTATTGTCTACTTAGTGTTTTTCTATCCCCACCTCTTTTATCCCTCAGAACCATCAAAGATTATTTCTTTTTATGAGATTTTATAGCAGTGGTCTTAGACAATATTTGTCCTTTTGTGATTGACTTATTTTACCCAGCATAATGCCCTCCAGATTCACGCATGTCGTGAGATGTTTCCTGGATTCATCATTGTTCTTTTTGGTTGGGTAGTATTCCATTGGATGTATATACCACAGTTTGTTTATCCATTCATCTGTTGATGGGTACCTAGGTTGTTTCCATCTTTTTGCTAGGGTAAACAGTGCTGCAATGAACATGGGTGTGCATATGAGTATAGGTGTGATGGCTCTTATTTCTCTAGGACATATTTCTAGGAGGGGGATTCCTGTATCATACTGTATTTCTATTTTTAGCTTTTTAAGAGCACCATATCATTTTCCAAAATGGTTGTATCATGTTGCATTCCCACCAGCAGTGCATAAGAGTCCCAGTCTTCCCACAGCCTCTCCAACATTTTTTATTTTGTCTTTTTTTTGGTTCATGCCAGGAAATTCAGGGTGAGATGGTACCTCATTGTGGTTTAAATTTGAATTTCTGTCATGGCTAGAGATCTCGAGCATTTCCTCCTGTGTCTGTTAGGTGTTTGAATGTCTTCCTTGGTGAAATCTCTGTTCATATCCTTTGCCCATTAATTACTTGGATTATTTGTTTTCTTGTTGTAAAGGTGTTGTGTTTTCCTGTAGGTTTTAGAGATTAGACATTTGTCAGAGTTGTCATAGCCAATATATATATTTTTTCCAGTCTGTAAGTTCTCTTTTTACTCTTTTAGTAAAGTCTTTTGATGAGCATGTGTTTAATTTTTAGAAGATCCCAGTTATCTAGATTTTTTTCTGGTGTTTTGTGTTGATAGTTATGGTTTGTATCCTGTTAATGCCATGTATTAAGGCCTCTACCATTGTTCCTATTTTTTTCTTCTATGCTTGTCATAGTTTTTGGTTTTATATTTAGGTCTTTCATCCATTGTGAATTAGTTTTTTTTGCATGTTGTGTGGTATGGGTCCTGTTTTTTTTTTTTTTTGCAGATGAACATCCAGTTTTTCCAGCACCATTTGTACATAACAAAACTAAAATATATAAAGTGAAGCACATGTGGGCCCAGCTACAGATAGTTAGCAGACACAACCAAACACCTCATTTGACTGGTCTACTGGGTTTGCAGGTTTGGGACCATAATCTCATGGAGCAACTCAGTCATTTGACATAATATAATTCATAAAGACAATATTCTACATCCTAGTTTGGTTAGTAGCATCTGGAGTCTTAGAGGATTATAAGCAGCCGTCTGAGATACAACGATTTGTCTCTACCACTCCAACACTAAAGAGAATGAAAAAAACCAAAGGCTCAAAGAAGAAACTACAGAAACAATAGTCTACACGAATAGTTATACTACCTACCTGGAGAGCAGAACTAGATGGTTCCCAGCTACCACTACCAACTGTTCCGACCAGGGACTGAATAGATGGTCCCAAACAGAATGGGAGAAAAATGTAGAACAAGACTGAAATTTCTAAAAAACGGCCAGACATACTAGACCAGAAAAGACGAGATGAACCCCCAAGACTATCACCCTAAGATGCTTTTTAAACTGGAAACTCAAACCACTCCCAGAGGTCACCTTTAAGCCAAATGACAGACTGGCCCAAACCTCTATGATATTAATGAGGCAAGATTAGAAGCAGTTTGTTAATGAGGCAGGACTCAATCTACAAGATTTGGTTGTGTCTTAAGTGAATCTCTTTTGAGATATAAAAGAGAGAAGCAAGTGAAGAGTCAAGTGACCTCATTCTACCAAGAAAGTAGAGCCAATAGCTTGCTTCCTCTGGACCTGGAGTCCCTGCACTGAGAATCTGCTAGAGCAGGGGAATATTGATGACAAGAAACTTTCCCTAGAGCCAATGGAGGGAAAAAGCCCTCTTTTGGAGGTGGCACCCTGAGTTTGTCCTCCTAGTCTTCTGGACTGTGAGAGATTGGATTTCTCTTTGTTAAAGCTCTCCGATTGTAGTATTTATGTTATAGCAGCACCATATAACTAAGACAGCACTTGTAAGTACTGTGCTCCTCAAAATAATAATCTAAATGAAACCAAATGGTTAACATTTGTTCTAGACAAAAGATGAGAAGGCAAGGGAGTAAAGGGGAGCTAGATTATTGGAAACAGAACAGCCAAAATGGAATAAGAAGAACACTGATGTATTGTGAAGGATGTAAGCAATATCACTGAACAATACGTATAGAAATTGTTAAATAACCTAATTTCTGTATAACTTTCACCAAAAACACAATAAATATAAAAAAAAAAGTGGAGGTGGTAATAGAAGTGATGTCATCAGGCAAGATGCTGGTAGCAGAGAGATCATCAATGAGGCTGTGATATCAAACTAGAGAAATGTACATGGCCCTAGATAGGTTGCAATAAATACTTTACCACTATACATATATATAGAAAAATATATATATATCTGTGTGTGTAATTACATGTTTTTATATTGAGTTGGAATGGACTCGCCGGCACTGGATGTGGGTTTATATATATATATATATATATATATATATATATACACTAATAATAGCAATCTTTTCCTGTGATGCTTAGTCTGAGGATTTTGGGGACAGTACTCCCTGTGGAGTCCTAATTTCCATATAGTATATATATACTTATAAGTTCTCAGCTGCTAACTGAAAGGCTGGCAATTCAAACTTACCCGCTGCTCTGAGGGATAAGATGTGGCAATTTCCCTCCATAAAGATTTCAGCCTTGGAAACACTATGGGCAGCTCTATAGGGTAGCTATGCGTCAAAATCAACTTGATGGCAACGGGTTTGGTTTTGGGGTTTATATGTACTTTAAAAAGCCTATTAGGTATTATGCTATCATTTTAAATTTGGAAACAGAAAAAAGATAGAACAATAGAAAATAAAACTCTACAAAATCTTCTTGCGTTGTAAGTTATACAGAAGATAAACTGTCTGCTGTTCATAACTATTTTCCATGAGGTCATGACACCCAGAGGACATGTCTATGTCAGGGGGTGTAATTCAGTATCACTGTTTTTTTTTTAGTTTATCAAAGGGCATATGAGTTTTGAAAAGGTTGGAAATGTTTTATAAGAATAGCTTTGTAGTATAACTATGCTAATTAAGAACGTCACTTAAATCTAATTAAAATTAATACTATGAAAGCAAAACATCAGGTATTTATTTAATACTTATCCCATGGTCATAATTTTGTTTAGAAATTTATTTTTCAAGCAGAATCTGAATACCTCCTATCTGCTTCTGTTCTTCTTTTGTCTATATTCACTAAAGTGTCTGGCCAAATAGAAAGCTTAAAATTGTTGGGTTTGACATTTTCTATAAAGTGCTTGTTTTTTAAAGTTCACATGTATTTTTTAAATGTTATTGTGTTTTAGGTGAAAGTTTACAGTTTTAGTTTCTCATTCATTCATAAATTTACACATAAATTGTTTTGTAACATTGGTTGCAATCCCAGCATTGTGTCAGCACCCTTCCCTTTTCCCTTTCCACGCTGGGTTCTCTGTGTCCATTTGTCAAATTTTCCTGTCCCTTCCTCCCTCCTCTTCTTGTTTTGGGGCAGGTGTTGCCCATTTGGTCTCCTCACTTGTGTTATTGTTTGTTTATCTAAGCCTTGGATGAAAGGTGGACTTGGGAGTGATTTCAGTTCTGTGTTAGCTGGTTGTCCATGGACCGCAGTCTCAGGGGTTCTTCCAGCTTCTGTCAGACCAGTAAGTCTGGTGTCTTTTTGTGAATTCAAATTTTGTTCTACAATTTCCCCCTGCTCCATCTGGGACCCTTTATGGTGATCCCTGTTAGAGCTGTTGCTGGTGGTACCTGGGCATCAGCTAGTTCTTCTGAGCTCAGGCTGGTGGGGGCTGTGTTCATGTGGTCTAACAGTCCTTTGGACTAATATTTTCCTCGTGTCTTTGGTTTTCTTCATTCACCTTTGCTCTGGGTGGGACCAATACATGCATCTTGGATGACAGCTTGCAGACTTTTAAGATCCCCTATGCTACTCACCAAAGTAGGATGTAGAACATTTTCTTTAGGCAGTATTTATACCAATTGACCTGGATGTCCCCCAAGACCATGGTACCCAGCCCTCAGCCCCAGCAACTCGGTCCCTCAAAGTGTTTGCCTTAGTCAAGTTGTGCTGACTTTCCCTATATTCTGTGTTGTCTTTCCCTTCACAAAAGTTAACACTTGTCTGCTATCTACTTATTGATTTCTCCTTTCCACCCTTCTTCTCCCTCGTGACCATCAAAGGTGATTTTTTTTCCCCTCTCTGTATAAAAGTTTACTTGGGTTTTTATAACAGACGTTCATACAATATTTGTCCTTTGGTGACTGACTTATTTCACTCAGCATAATGCCCTCCAGATTCATGTATGTTGTGAGATGTTTCCCAGATTCATCATTTTTATCGTTGTGTTGTATTTCATTGTGTATATCATAGCTTATTTATCCATTCATCTGTTGATGGGCACTTTTTTCCATCTTTTTGCTATTGTGAACAATGCTGCTATGAACGTGGATGTGCATATGTTTATTCACACGACGGCTTTTATTTCTCTAGGATATATTCCTAGGAGTGGAATTGCTGGCTCATATGGTATTCCTATTTCTAGCTTTTTAAGGAGAGCCATATTGTTTTCCATAGTGGCTGCATTTTGCATTCTCACCAGCAATGCATAAGAGTTCCAATCTCCCAGCAATCTCTCCAACATTTGTTATTCATTTATTTTTTTTTTTATTAGTGTCAGTAAAGTCGGGTGAGATGGTATTTCATTGTAATTTTGGTTTGTATTTCTCTAATGGCTAATGATTTTGAGCATATCCTAACATGTCTTTTAGTTGTCTGAATATCTTCTTTGGTGAAGCATCTGTCCATATCCTTTGCCCATTTTTTAAATTGCGTTATTTGTCATTTTGTTGTTTAGGTGTGGAAGTAGTCTATAGATTTTAAAGATTAGACCCTTGTCTAATATGTCATAGCCAAAATTTTCTTTCCTGTCTGTAGGTTCTCTTTTTACTCTTTTGTTGAATTCTTTTGGTGAGCGTAAGTGTTAAATTTTTAGGAACTTCGAGTTATCTAGTTTATCTTCTGCTGTTTGTGCATTGGTAGTTTGTATTCTACTTAGGTCATGTTTTGGGGCCCCTAGCATTGTTCTTATTTTTTCTTCCATGATCTTTATCATTTTAGGTTTTATGCTTAGGTCTTTGATCCATTTTGAGTTTGATTTTGTGTATGGGACAGATATAGATCTTGTTTCTTTTTTTTTTTTAACAGACGGACATCCAGTTTTGCCACTGCAGTTCCTTAAAAAGACTGTCTTTTTCCCATTTAATGGATTTTGTTTGCTTGTCAAAAATCAGCTGATCATAGGTGGATGTATTTACATCTTGATTCTGTTTCATTGGTCTATGTGTCTGTTGTACCATACCAGGGTTTTTGACTACTGTGGCTATATAGTAGGTTGTAAGAGCAAGTAGTGTGAGGCCCCTATCTGTGCTCTTTTTCTTCAGTAATGCTTTGCTTATCTGGGGCCTCTTTCCTTTAGATATAAAGTTGGTGATCATTTTTTCCATCTCGTTAAAAAAATGTTATTGGTACTTGGATCAGAATTGCTTTATATCTGTAAATATCTTTGGGTAGGATTGACATTTTCACAATCTTGAGTCTACCTGTCCAATGAGCATGGTATGTTTTTCTATTTATGTAGGTAGATCACCTTTGGTTTCTTGCAATAGTGTTTTACATTTTCCTTTGTATATGTCTTTTGTATCTCTAAGGAGCCCTGGTGGCATTTTGGTTAATGTGATGGACTGCTAAGCAAAATACCAGTGATTTTAATCCACCAGCCTCTCCATGGGAGAAAGTCTGCATCTGTAAAGATTTACAGCCTCGGAAAACCAAGAAGGTCGCTATGAGTCAGAATCTACTCAACAACAGTGGGTTTAGTTTTTATGTCTCTGATTAGATTTATTCCTAATTATTTTTAACTTTTTAGGGGCTACTATAAATGGTATTGTTTCCTGATTTCCTTTTCAAAGTTCTATTTGTTGGTGCATAGGAATCCAACTGATTTTTGCATGTAGGTCTTGTATCCTGCTTCTCTGCTGAATCTTTCTATTAGTTCCAGTAATTTTCTTGTGGAACCTTTCAAGTTCTTTATGTATGTTGTTGCTGTTATTAGGTGTTGTGGAGTTGGTTCAACTCATAGCTACCCTATGTACAGCAGAAGGAAACACTGCCCGGGCCTGTGCTATCCTCAAAATTGTTATGCTTGAGCTGGTTGTTTTAGCCACTCTGTCAATCCATCTTGTTGAGGGTCTTTCTCTTTTTCACTGACTCTACTTCACCAAGCACGATGCCCATCTCCAAGGACTGGCACATGTCCAGAGTATGTAAGATATAGTTTTGCCATCCTTGTTTCTAGTAACATTCTGGTTGTACTTCTTCTAAGACAGGTTTGCTCATTCTTTTGACAGTCCATGGCATATTCTATATTCTTTGCCAAAATCACAATTCAAAGGCATCACTTCTTCTTTGGTCTTTTTTATTCATCAAAGTAGAGTAGAACTTAATCATGTGGTTGGAGTCAAGATTTAGGGTTCTTCATTTGGTAACGTGGCATGACACAAAATGAAAAGAAACAGCTGCAAACATTAACAATAGGAACATACAATGTATGAAGTATGAATATAGGAAAATTGGAAGTCATCAAAAAGGAAATGGACTGCTAATGATCCATATGTTATGCATTAGTGAGCTGAAATGAACTGGTATTGGCCATCCATAAGGTCGACTATCCTGGGAATGACAAATTGAAGATGAATGTCACTGCAGCCATTGTGAAGAAGAGCATTTCAATATCTTTCCTGAAGTACAACACTGTCAGTAATAGAATAATGTACGTCCACAAGGAAGAGCAGTTAATATGACTATTATTCCAATTTATGCACCAATCATTAATGCCAAAGATATGACCAGGGGCATATTGTGGAAAAGACTTTCATTTACTCACATGCAAGTTCAAGTTGAAACCAAAGAAAATTAGACCAAGTTCACAAGAGCCAAAGTATTACCTTGAGTATAGAGACCATCTCAAGAATAGATCTGATGCATTGAACACTAATGACCGAAGACCAGACAGAGATGTGGAATGACATCAAGGGTGTCATACATGAAGAAAACAAGAGGTCATTAAAAAGACAGGCAAGAAAGAGAAGACCAAAAAGGATGTCAGAAGAGACTCTGACACTTGTTCTTGAACTTAGAGCAGGCAAAGTGAAAAGGAGAAATAATGAATACAAGAGTTGAATGGAAGATTTCAAAGAGCAGCTCAAGAACACAAATAAAGTATTATAATGAAATATGCCAAAAGTTGTATTTAGAAAACCAAAAGGAAAGAACATGCTTGGCATTTCTCAAACTGAAAGATCTGAAGAAAAAATTCAAGCCTTGAGGTTCTACAAGGAAAAAAGGGACACAGGAAGCACTGCAATGATTGTGTTGTAGCCCAACTCAAGCAGTGTATCATTCTTTTGTACACAGAGTCGCTATGAGTTGGAACTTACTTGATGGCACCTAACAAAATAAACTGCACATTCAATGATTTTGAGTAAATATGTAGAGTTGTACAACCATCCCTACAATCTATATTTGTAATTTTTCAATCACCTCAAAATGTTTCCTTATGCCCATTTGCATTTTGATTCCTGCTCCCACTCCCATCTTAAGGGAAGCACTGATTTGCTTTCATTCTCTAGAACTTTGACACTTTCGCACATTTCATATAAATAGAAGCACGTATCATATAGTCTTTTGCTTCTGAATTCTTTCACTTAACACAATGTCTGTTATTACCCGATCTTTTGTCATTGCAGTCAGCGTTTTGCATGATGACAAGTGAAAATAATTTGCAATTTTGTTATACTCAAGGCCTTTTCACTGACAATTTTTTCATGTCTAATAATGGTGATGTGTACTTTCACAATAGAGTTAAGAGTGGGACATAGGCAGTGTTCACTAGGTCTTTGATTGATTATGCAACCTTCTCAAACTCTGAGTGTCCCATTTTTATTCTTGGAGGAGGAAGACTGAGAGCCTTGACTCAGGTTATCTTAAAGAAAATTCCAAAAACATGTCTTAACTATAATCATCTAGCCCACGAAACATTTTCCAAAAATAAATCAGTCAATTTCTTGCTGAAAGAAGGACCTATCAATGTTTAAACTATCTCAGAAGATTGACAGAACTTAGATTGTAAACAATAGAATTTCATTCAGTAATAAAAAGAAATGAACTATGCATATATACAACAAATTAGATGGAACTTAAAGGCATTATGCTGAGTGAGAAGAACTGGACTCCATGTTTATATACCATACGACTCTTTTTTATTTTTATTACCTTGGAGATGACTCAGTTGTAGAGATGGACAAAGGATTAATGCCTACTCAGGGACACAGATGGTGGTGGAAGGAGGTAGGTGAGAATACTATTGCTGATAGTCGCTATCCAGTGGATTCCAATTCACTGAGAACCCAAAATAAGGTATTATGAGGGTGTTCTTTTTGGCTTTGAAATAACTTTGTGACTGATTATGCTGGCTCTAGAAACAAGTATATACATAAGATCAAATTATATAAAACTGCACACACACACACACACACATACACAAAAATAAGGGCCTGTAAAACTTGTAAAAGCTAAATAAAGCCTTAAGTCTAGTTGACATTATTATACCAATTCCTGGCAGTGCTATTGTACTGCAGTTACGTAAGATGCTGACATTGAAGGAAGCTGGGTGAAGAGTTCAAGGGACCCATGTTTTTGCTACTTCCCATAAGTCTGTCATCATTTCAAAATTTAAAATCTATGAAAAGTAAGTGCCAAAAGGTGAAAACAACCTAAGTGTTCATCAATGGTTAAATGGATAAACAAAAGGTGGTACAAACATACAATGGAATACTACTCAGCCATAAAGAGGAATGAAGCCCTGCATGGATAAACCTGAAAACCTTATGTATGCTCAGTGAAATAAGTAAATCACAGGACAGCTATTGTATGATCTCACTTACATGATATAATAAAAATAGGCAAATATATAGAGCCAAAGTTTATAGTGGTTATTACAAGTTCTTATAAGGGGTGGGAGGGAGAGGGAAGGTGGAACAATTGTTTAGGAAGCAGTGAGTGTACATTTATAGTGATGGGAAATTTGGCATATTTTCTTGAATTGAAAGCCATAAACAGTGATTTTTCTTATACATTTGATTTTAACCTATTAAAAGCAAAGACTTATTAAGTCAGAACAACCCAAAACAATAAGTTTTCATGAAATAAAGGAGCCTTATTATATTAAATAACTTTTAAAAGAATGATAAACTCTTTAATCAATGAGAAAGTATCATTTTGCTTTGTCTTTAAATATGCATAATTAAACACTGATTATTTAAAGGGACTCAAAATATTTTTAAAAAGGAGCATTATAAATAAACTTTATTGAAATATACATCAAGCCTTTCTAAAACTACTTATGTTACCTAGGTGAAATTTTCAGTAACATTAATTCTATTTATGTCCTTGTCTGAGACAGCAGAGACTCCTTAGTTCTATGCCCTGTGGATTATATAATCCCTTGTGGGTAGTTTACATTTACTATTTCAACTTAGGGAGTAAGGCAAACACCGTAATTTCTTCCCTGCAGGAGTCATCATGAGGGGAAGGTCCTAAGGGAGACCTATGCTGGATTTCTAGCCAGGCCAAAAGAATTGAAAGGCCTAGGTGAATGCCATGTGCTCTATGACATGCTGGCTCTGTTGTCAAGACTGTGGCTTCCCTGCACACACCATGTTGTCATATTTACAACTACAAATTTGATATATATCTCAGAATGACTCTTGGAACATTCAGGCTGTGAGAGCTGTGCTACCACCCTCTTACCAGTAAAGGGGGAAGAAGATCCTGTGACTACATGTGGTTAGAATTGGTGTCTCCAAAGTCAATTCTTCCTCCAGGATTGTCTTCAAAGCCAATAGTGGAGGTGAAATCCACATAAAGAGCCAGGACTGAGGTTTTCCATGAAGTAAGGGTGACTTAATCAAGTTTTTATTGTCCGTACTCAGTCTGTATGTTGCTGAAAAGGGAGATATTTCTTTCTATAGCAAGACACTCATAGGCATGCAACACTACCTCTACTGCCTGCACTCTTCTCAACTTACTCTGTGTTGGCTTCATCCTCACTCCTGTAATAAGAGAGCGACAGCAGTTCCAAGTGGCACATCCAGTATAAAGCAAAATCAGAGGAAAAAGAACTGTGTCTCTCTCCTAAATTTATTTATTGAAGTCTAATATTCTCATAGAAGTATTTACATACCATAAGTGTATAGCTTGATGAATTTTAACAAACTTGACTACTAAAGTAACCGGCTCCCAGATTAATTATTTCTCTTTCGTGCCCTCATACAGATGCTGGGAAAGCACGTCCACCTTCCTTTCTTCATTGTCTGTGCAGCTGGGATGGAACAAAGAAGGAAAATGTGTAGAAACACCGAGGTATATATTCGATTATAAATATTAGGCTACTGAGGGTCTCCACAATGCTTCTCCCCCTTTTTTGACTTCAAGAATTGTTTTAGAAAGACACCTGAATATCCTACAGACAGTGAAGGGACTTCTTTCCAGGAAGGAGAATATGAATATGATCTCCTCTGTAGTGCAGTTCTGTCTGCATTGATGGGCATCGCAGAGAAACTGCAGTGTTGAGTATAGTGATGGAAACATGAGTAGGAAGCAGGAAGTAAAGGGCCAGATGAATGAGAGGGACGGATAGGAGAGGCTTTCCGACTCTCCATGCTCATCATCAGGTAGACTTGTACCTCAGCGACCCCATCCTTATATTTTCTAGTAAAGACAGAAGGAGTTGTTCATCACAAGTTAGCTCATGCAGACAAAATATAAGTTGGTTGAACTGTTGAGTGATGTGTGCGGCAGTACATTCAGACTCCACGAAGCAAAGGAAAACTTGGATTCTGCCAATCAGAGTCCCTTTGTAATGAGTGTGTATGTGTCACGAGAGACCTGGGTTCTCTACTAAAGAAATTTTCTGTTTTCCTCACAGATTTCCAAAATGAGAATGCTTGCTAGAAATGACTTCTTAGTGCTTGAATTTATTCTTGCTGGATAACAGATTATCCAGAGCTCTAGCAACCTCTTCTTATTTGTTTCTAATGATCTACATTGTCACCATGTTGGGCAATCTTGGCATGATAATTCTTATCGGGATAAATTCTCACCTTCACACCCTCATGCACTATTTACTGTTCAATCTACCCATCATTAATCTCTGTTACTCTTCTGTCTTCACCCCCAAAATGCTGATGAACTCTGTATTCTAGAAGAATAGCATCTCCTATGTTGGGTGCATGATCCAACTGTTTTTTTCTTTCTTTTTTTTTGTCATCTCCGAATGCTATCTGTTAACCGGAATGGCCTATGATCACTATGTGGACATTTGCAGTGGGTCACCACGTCCCATCAGGTGTGTTCTGCGCTGACACTTGCTGTATATGCCATGGGATTTGCTGGAGCCACTCCCCACACAGGCTGCATGCTTAGACTAACTTTCTGCAATGCTAAGATCAACCATTACTTGTGTGACATCCTCCCTTTCCTCTAACTCTCTTGTACCAACGCCCATGTTAACAAGGTAGTAGTTCTCATTGAGGTGGGTATCAGTATTATAGTAGCCAGTTTTGCCATCCTAATTTCTTGTGTTTTCATCCTATTAGCATTCTTCATATGAAATGTGCTCAAGGAAGATCAAAAGACTTCAGCAGCTGTAGCTCTCACATCATTGCTATTTCTCTTCTTTTTGGGGTCGGCAGCATTTATGCATCTTTAGTATTCTTCTCCTGAATCTATGGACCAGGGAAAGTTTTATCTATTTTCTACACTAACGTGGGGCCCATGCTTCACCCTCTGATCTATGTTTGAAGGACAAGGATGTCAAATTAGCCAAGGAAAGCCTTGATTAAAATCCAGAGGAGAAACACACTCTAACTAGAAGCAGTGGTAATGTAAAGAAATTCAGGCATCTCAAATTTTTATTGGTGTTTTTCATGAGGAGATTATGTGTATAACCATGTTGACTCTATGGATTGTGTTATGTATGATTTAATAGACTTGTTTTTATCACTTCTTTATAGTTAATCTTGTCTCATTCTTTGCTACTTTGTCTACTGCAACTCTCACAAGCTTACTGAATAATTAAGAGCGTGTTTCTAAAGGGAACATATACACCAACTATTTTCAATATTGTTTCATGTCTCTTCTGTCTCCTGGTCTATTCCTAACCTGAATGAATCTAGTGAGTTCCATAAATCACCTAAGGTAAACTTTATGCTACAGCTTACTCACCTAAACACAGAAGTGCCAAATATAATAAAATCATTCTCATTCTTATTAATATTGTCACTGTTTTATAACAAAATGAAACGCACTGCTGTCAAGTAGATTCTGACTCATGTATCCTATAGGACAGAGTAAAACTGCCCCATAGTAGAAATGCCCCATAGTAGAACTGTCCTTTTGGTTAGTAGCTGGACACTTAACCACTCCACCACCAGGGCAGTAGGATTTAGTGATAAGCTTTCATTTCAAACTTTGTATGCATTTTAAAATAGAACCAAACCCTCCTATTGTTCTATTTAACCTATGCCCCTCCTATTATTTTCCTGGCTTATCTTGTTCTCTTTTGAAAGCGGCAAAATCTGTCCCACATTTCTTCAGCTTTTGAGAGGGTCTATCAGCCCAGTGCATTTGATATTAAGGATAATGCTTGTAACTCTTTTATTGTCAAAGACATCATTAACAGAGGATGAAAGAAATAATATATATGTATCTCAGTACTGGAAACCCTGGTAGTGTAGTGGTTAAGTGCTACACCTGCTAACCAAAAAGTCAGCAGTTTGAATCCACCAGGCGCTCCTTGGAAACCCTGTGGAGCAGTTCTACTCTGTTCTGTAGGGTGGCTATGAGTCAGAATTGACTCGACAGCCCCGGAGTTTATTTTGTTTTATCTCAGTACTCCAATAAGGGTGCAGGATGTTTTATGTGATAAAAATTGTATTTACTACCACCTGCAATGACAGCAAATATTTTGAAAAAAGGGCATACATTCCTTATTGTGAATTTTTGTTATTTATCACTGAAAGGAAAACACTGCACACTAGGTTAGATGAAATATATTAGCTGTTGTTTTACATATCCAATGAGGTTATTCATAGACAAAGAATAAATGGTTATTAATACTAATAGCCTATGTTACTAGGAACATTTTGTGAACTTACTTATATCTTGTATCACCAGTAAGACAATAAACAACTTTAGCATAGAGTCCCTTTCCTGTAATTCCCTTATTTTCCCTTTTGTATATTTAGAATATCTGATATACGGGAAGGTCAAGAAACACTTGTTGAGTAGAATTTTCCTGTATCAATAGTGATAATAATAAATTTATTGTTTTAGATAATAATGAATAAATAAATAATAATAATGAATCACAAATAACATTAAGGTTTCCTTTTTCTTTTATGCTAATATGGTACCAATAATGTCATTACATTTTTTCAGTTTTATTTTATTTTAAAGAAAAAATTAAAAATATAGAATTTCTTTAAAACATTTCATCCAGCTTCTTACATAAACACAGTACCATTATCAAAATCAAAATATCAACATAATGCCACTGCCATCAATATAATACCAGTAATTAATATATAAGCCTTATTAAATATCATCAATTACCCAATAATGACCTTAAATATTTTTTCAGGTTTTTTTTATTGCAGTAAGTTATATGTATAAAAGAGCCCTGGTGGTGCAGTGGTTAAGAGCTCAGCTGCTAACCAACATGTTGGCGGTTTAAGCCACTCCTTGGAAACCATATGGGGCAGTTTTATTCTTTCTTACAGGTTCCCTATGAGTTAGGATTGACTCAACTCCAACAGGTTTGTTTATATATATATGTATATATATATAAACAAAATATTTGCCATTTCAATATTTTTTACAGTGACATCTTTGTAGTGAAGTCAGTGACATCACTGATATTCATCATGTT
This sequence comes from Elephas maximus indicus, assembly GCF_024166365.1. NCBI lineage: Eukaryota > Metazoa > Chordata > Mammalia > Proboscidea > Elephantidae > Elephas > Elephas maximus. Next base: position 25,194,265 of record NC_064835.1, on the reverse strand, counting down.
TTGCAGCCATCACCACTTCCTGCTTCCTAATATTTCCATCCTGCTTAACAAAAGCTCAGCACCCCCTAAGCTAGACTCCCTCATTCCCCCTCCCTGCTACCCTAGTAACCACTAAAAATTTTGATCCACAAAGCAACCCAAAAATCACACATTGTACTTAGATGTTATGTCTTTTTAGTCTCCTCCCAGGTGATATTGTTTGTCAATCCTTCTCTTGCCTGATACTTAATCTTTTAAAGGATTCTCACCAATTTTGTTTGTAGAATGTCTCTTAGATTGGATTTGTCTAATTTGCTCATTATAATTTCAAATGCAGCATTTTGGTTAAGAACATCAAAGAAATGATGTTGTGATCTTAGTTTATAAAATGTATCATCATTGATGACGTTAACTTAAAAAGATATTTTTATTGTTGTAAAAGCATGGGTAATACAACTTCAGCCAATTCAGTGTTTTCTACCTGTATAATTCAATGAAACCATCAGTCATGTTGTGTAACCATCACCAATGTCCATTGCCATATTTTCCATTCCCATGAACAGAAACTCACTGCTAGTTATGAACATGGTAGTGTGTGCATGGTGAACAGCTGCTGTAGCGTAAGTGTCATTGCTGGAAGAAATTAATAAGGATGTAGATATCCATTATGCCCTCAATCATTTGACAAATGCATTCTTTTCTATTTTGGTCAGAAAAGAGGATCATAATGAGTTTGAATTCAAGTGGAATGGGTACTATCAGATACTTACAGTTTTTTCTTGGGCTATGCTATCTCTTCTTCCTCTGTCATGAGATATTTTGAAGAGATCTAAATCATCTTGGCATCCTACCAAACATAAAATTGATCTTTTGCACTGATGTCATATTAGGTAATACAAGCAAGAGACGGCTAGTATGTTGGAGGCAATGGTAAGACACGTGCACTCCAAGAAATGGAAAGTAAGCCCTACAAAGATTTAGGAACCTGCCACTTCACTTAACCTTGTTTGAGTCCTGTGCTCAGAGGCATGCTGGGATATCCTTTCCACAGTAAAAGAGAAGTTATTACATCCTCTGTCACAAAGAAGAGTTAGTGAGGCAACATATTCCACTCTTAGGAATACCCATACACTTGTAACATGGAAGTCAGTTCATATGAGTGGAGCTCAGAGCAGAAAAAGCATCTGCAGCAGGCAACTCTGCAGCCCTGCACTTGGGCCATAAAATCCAGCAGACTTTGTACTATTGAAGTTGTTAGTGGTGGGAAACGATGGAATGTGGAGTTTATGGCAAGTCCTAGTGAGAGAATCATTATGCAGGTCCCTAGAGAAACTATTTGACATATCTGGACTGCCTGTTGGGAACTGGGTTCTATCAGATCTCCATGTCACAAGTCACATGGGGCCCTTGTTGGAAATAGTACCTCTGGGTTCAATTCCGACATAAAAAGAAGGCACCAGTAGGCTGCATGAGCAAGTAGCCCACACACAAAAGTCATACAACACTGTTTCAGCAGCACTCCTTCTCTTGCTGGCACTTATGGCTCTATCTGGGTTTGTATATGCCCCCTGAAGGAGCAGAAATCCTGAGAGGATTTATGAATAGGTCTTCTGTATGTGGGTACAAGGTGAAAGACATTTAAGAATGCCCATGAAAAACAGTAGTCACAGAAAAATCTTCCTAATAGGTGTTGCCATGTGATACAAGATTATTCACTTTTTATAGTACAGGATGTGATCTGAGGTGAGAATATATTTGGCTGTAACAACTGGGAGAGGGGTACTATTGGTATATAATGACTAGAGGCCAGGGGTGCTGTCCATCCTTTAATACAGAGGACAGCTCCCCACAAAAAAGAATTATCAATAGTGGCAAGGCTGAGAAGCTATAGATAAGGAGAAAGGGAAGAGGCTAACACTTAGCAGGCTCTTTGTATGTGTTGGGGAACTGATGACACAGTGGTTAAGTGCTTAGCTGTGAACCAAAAGGGGGGCAGTTCGAATACACCAGCATTCCTTCGAAACCCAAAGTGGCGGTTCCACTCTTGTTTATGGTCGCTATGAGTCAGAATTGACTCGAAGGCAATGGGTTTTTTGTTTGTTTGTTTTGTATGTTCCAGACACAGTTTTTATCCTTCAAGTGATTAACTCATTTAACCCACAATTAGTACACAAAGGTCAGAGAAGTTAAATCACTTTTCTAAAATATCACATTTAGGAAGCGCAGAAGTCTGGGTTTAAACTCAGACTGATTAGAGGGCTCACTTTCTTAACCACTTTGCTACAACATCTCTTCATTCAGGTGCAATCCACAGCACATCTAGTGTTAAAGCAAACATTTAATATTTTACTAATGAAAAGTGACTATGCCCCTGGACCTTCCTTTGTAAGAGCTGTACGTAGACTCAGAGGATAATCAGGGGCATGACAAAGGAGGCCACTCATTCCCCTGCTCTGGGGATTCAGAATTCCTGTTTGGGAATTACAAGCTGAGTAGAACACTGAGTCTCAAAGGATCCACTATTAGTTATATGACATAAGATACAAAGACAGGCTCAGTAATTTCTACCCTCAAGAGGCTCATCAAACTTTGGAGGAAATCAGGAGGGAGAGAATAATTTCTGCATTTCTCATCCATCTCTCCAGAACTACAGGGCAGGAAATACATTCCCATTCAAGCCAGATGATTGTTTTGGAGGCTCATACAAGGTTATTGTTTTTCTCCTTGCAAAGGAAGAGCAGCTTCTGGGCCAGTTCTCAAATAGAAATCATGGAGAATACCTAGAATCACTCTTCTAGCATGTCAAAGGCTGAGGACTGTGCTGACGGTTATTGCCTGCTTTATCATCAAAGTTCGTTCCCTGGAGGCAGTGCGGAGGAAGGTCCAGGAACAGTGAAGCCTATAGGAATAGGAAGGTGAGTGTTGAATCAACTCTGCCTTGATAAGTTCCTATCAAACCCTAAATTACATGAATCAAAGGTTCTGGGAAATACCACTATTTATTGCTCCTTTTTTTTTTTTTTTCAGTACTAATCCTTAGGAGGGAGGAACTGGGGCATAATATTAGGAAGAAAGGAAGAAATGATGTGCAGAGACTTTGGGAGTGTGCCAGCATTCTTTATGCTACAGAGAAACACAGTATGGATAAAAGGGAGGGGAAAATGGGGAACCCACAGGAATCACCATAGGAACCAGGCTTCTTAGGTACCTTACTCTGGGTCTTCAGATAATTCTGAGCTTGTAATCCTGCAGCTCCAACTCTCTCTCTGGAGACAAAGAGTTCTTTGCTAATGTCTGCTTCTACCTCTGTTCCCACAGATCACACTGGTGAAGTGAATGGCTGTGAAAAATGACTCTTCAGTGATTGAATTTATCTTTATGGGATTAACAGACCAACCTGAGCTCCAGCTGCCGCTGTTTTTTCTGTTGTTGGTGAACTATGTGGTCACTGTGGTGGGGAATTTAAGCTTAATTAATCTGATTCGCCTGAATTCTCACCTTCACACCCCCATGTACTTTTTCCTATTCAATCTGACCTTCATTGATCTCTGCTATTCATTTGTCTTTATTCCCAAAATGCTGATGAGCTTTATTTCTGAGAGGAACATTATCTCCTTTGCAGGATGCATGACTCAGCTATTTTTCTTCTGCTTCTTCGCCAACTCTGAATGCTATGTGTTGACAGCCATGGCCTATGATCGCTATGTGGCCATCTGCAAGCCCCTGCTGTACACAGTCACCATGTCCCCGAAGGTCTGTTCCCTGTTGATGTCTGGTTCATATATGATGGGATTTGCTGGTGCCATGGTGCACACAGATTGTATGATCAGGTTGAACTTTTGTGGCTCCAACATCATCAACCATTATGTATGTGACATCTTCCCCCTCCTCCAGCTCTCCTGCAGCAGCACCTATGTCAATGAGCTTGTGGTTTCCATCGCAGGCATAGTTGTCACAGTATCCGGCCTCATTATCTTTCTCTCTTATGCTTTGATTCTTTTCAATATCCTTCACATGTCATCATCTAAGGGTTGGTCCAAAGTCTTCAGCACCTGTGGCTCCCACATAATAACTGTTGGTCTATTCTTTGGATTTGGAATGCTCACTCATGTCAAACCATCATCTGCTGGGTTTGTGGAACAGGGAAAATTTTTCTCAGTGGTTTACACCAATGTGGTACCCATGCTGAATCCCTTTATCTATAGCCTCAGAAACAAGGATGTCAGACTTGCTCTGAAGAAAACTGTGAAGAGAATGACACACTTAGCACAAGCAGAAGTGTTGCCTTAGTGTCTGACTCCATTGCTATGTCTTCTTCTCCTTCTCCTTATCCCTTTTTTCCTCTTCTTCTTCTTTTCATCTTTCTAAAGTATTCTTTGAGAGATTTTTCTCTAATATATTTTATTTTCTTACCATGCACTGTAGCTATGAGGACATTTTCTTGGACTTCAGGGTCATTCCAGTCCCTTTGTGATTCAACCTGATTATTTTTCCTCATATCAGATGGAGACACTTGACTGATTTCCATTCTGTGGAAAGGTGACAGTGCCTATCATTTATGTGTGTATATGTGTCTTTCCCACCCAAGGTGAACTGCAGAGTGAGGTGCTGTGTGACTAATCTATCTCTTTCTTGCTTTCTCTGAAATAAGTGTATTGCCTTTCTTGTTTCAAGGGAGTTAACACTTAGGATTGCATTAAAACAGAGAAAGATGTGACAAATGTAGACATGGTGCAGTTATAAAAATTCCCAGAATTTTTCATGGTTCTTTGAGAAATAGTTTTTGTTCTGGATTTTCAGCCTCACATCTGTAAGTTACCGAATACCTTGTTGAATCATGGTTCTATTATCCTTGAAGATGTGTGAAGACAGATGAGCGTCACCACTCTGCTCACCTTGCACAAACCACTCCTCTGCAGAAAATTATAGGAAGTTCGTTTGAATGCCTCTACTTTATTGCATTGGTCAAATGTGTTCTCATTAATAGAATTGAAATTGTCACTGACTTGCACTTATATCAGTGGAACAAATGTTATTTCCCACATTTATGTTTTTCTTGTTCTGCACAAATATTCTTGGATTCATACAGATTGTGATTAAAATTACAGAGCAACATTCTCCGCTATGGAATGGATTGCCACATGTAATGTCAAGGTCTGTTTCCTCTTTTTTAAAAACAAAAAGATGGTCTGTTTCCTCTTCTTAAAAAATAAACAAAAATATTATAGCAAAAACCTTATCATATTGGGATTTATTCTTTCAATATGTAAATAGATTTTTCCCTTTTGCTCCTAGAAGAAAAAATTAAATCTCTGGTCTCTTCATGTCCTGCATTCTTTACCAATCCTATGGAAACTTACGTCTTATCCTGTGGTCCACATGAGGAAGTGGTTATGTGAGTGGCTCAAGGTCACACACAGCTAAAGTTGCAGAGCCCAGCATTTGAATCCATTGTTTATCCCATGAAGTAATAGCAGGAAAGAAAAAGAGAATTGTGAAAGAATGAGCTTGGATGTGGAGGCGGTGGGAGGGCATAATGCTAAGTGAAATAGGTCAAGTATGTACGGACAAGTATTGTATCCTTTTTTTATAAGAAGAGAAGAGGAAAGAAATATAAAGAGGTCCATATTAATTGGTGGTTATCAGAGAGAAGAGGGGTGTAGGAGTAAGTATGCTTTAGAACTCAGATACTTGTTACTTTGGGATTGGAAACGTGGCTCAGAGTGTATAAGTAGTGAGCAGAGCACAGCCATAGTAAAGACAAGTGTTTGAGCACAAATAGAAGGGTATAGACACAATTTAAGAGAACATTGACAAATTGTGTTAAATGTAACTAATGTCCATGAACAATTTATGTGGAAATTTATTTAAAAAAATTCATTTGAGGATATATAACAACAACTTTTATGGACTGAATTGTGTCCCCCCCCAAAAATGTGTGTCAGTTTGGCTATTCCATGATTCCCAGTACTGTGTGATTGTCCACCATTTTGTCATTTGACGTGATTTTCTTATACTTTGTAAATTCTATCTGTTTTATATTAATGAGGTAGGATTAGTGGCAATTATGTAAATGATGCAGGACTCAATCTACAATATCTGGTTGTGTCTCAAATCAATATCTTTGAGATATAAAAAGAGAGAAGGGAGCAGAGAGACATGAGGACCTCATACTGCCAAGAAACAAGAGCCAGGAGAATAGCCTGTCCTTTGAACCCAGGGTCCCTGCACTGAGAAGCTCCTCCTCAACTGCAGGAGACTGATGAAAAGGAACTTCCCCCAGAGCCAACAGAGAGAAAAAGGCTTCCCCTGGATCTGGCACCCTGAATTTGGACTTCTAGCCTCCTAGGCTGAGAGAGAATGAATTTCTCTTTGTTAAAGCCATCCACTTGTGGTATTTCTGTTATAGTAGCACTAGATAACTAAAATAACAACTAAAAATATGTGGTTACATAGATATATAAGTATGCATAAGTATGTACAGGAAGTCATGTATGAGTAACTGTAGGCATATGTATATACATGTTTATATGTGCTGCATGTGTTTTAAGAACAAAATAAAACACATAGGGGCACAGTTACAGATACTTCCGAGACACAAACACCTCACAGGATTGGTCTACTGGGTTTGAGAGTTTAGGACCACCATCTTGTGGGACAACTCAGTCAAATGGCGTAATATAAAGACAATATTCTGGGTCTTAAGAGCTTGTGAGCAACCATATAAGATACAACTCTTGGTGTCTACTTGTCTGTAACTAAGAAGAATGAAAGAAACCAAAGACTCAAAGAAGAAACTACAGAAAATATAGTCTACACAATACCCCTCCCTGGAGGCCAGAAGAACTAGATGGTGCTCAGCTACCACTATTTACTGTTTTGGCCAGGGACTCAATAGATGGTTCAAACAGAATGGGAGAAAAATGTAGAACAACATCGAAATTCCTAAAAAAAAAAAAGGCCAGTCTTACTGACTAGAAGAGACTAGATGAACCTCTAAGGCTATTGCCCTGAGATGCTTTTTAAACTTGGAGCTCAAACCACTCTCAGAGGTCACCTTTCAGTCAATTGACAGATTGGTCCATAAAATAAATAATACCACCTGTAAGTACTGCGCTTCTCAAACTATTCATTTAGATGAAACCAAATGGTTAACATTTATTCTGGATCAAAGATGAGAAAGCCAGGGAGAACAGAGAAACTAGATTACTGGAAACAGAACAACCAAAACAAAAATAAGGAGAATGCTGTTATATTGGGAAGAATGTAACCAATGTCACTGAACAATGTATATAAAACTTGTTAAAGGAGAACTTATTTTCCTGTGTAAACTTTCACCAAAAACACAATAAATATTAAAAAAAAAAAAAAAAAGGAATGAAGGTGGTTATGGAAATGATGTTCTCAGCCAAGATGCCTGTAGCAGATAGATCACCAATGAGGCTTTGATGTAAAACTAGAGAAATCCACATGGCCCTGGGTTGATATGAAAAAATATTTCATCCATTTATATATATATCTATATATGTTTAAAAAATTTACATATGTAAATATATATTATATATATTTTTTCATTATACTGATCATTTCCTGTGATGGTGAGATTGAGGAGTTTGGGGACAGGACTCCCTGAGGAGGCATGTTATAATTTCCATATAGTAATATGTATTTTTAAGTTCTTGGCTGCTAACCAAGAAGTGGGCAGTTTGAACCTACCAGTCACTTCAAGGGAAAAAGACGTGGCAATCTCTTTCCATAAAGATTTCAGCCTTGCAAACCCTATGGGGCAGTTCTAATCTGTTCTGTAGGGTCACTATGTGTTTGTACTGACTTGATGGCACCGGATTTGGTTTTTGGCTTTATATACGATAGCACTGTCTGTATACACTTTAAAAAGTCTGTTAGATATTATGTTACCATTTAAAATTGGAAACAGAAAAAGAGTTATTCATAATAAAAACAGTAGAAAATAGAGCTCTACAAAATTTCCTTGTTTGTGTGTTACAAAGAAGATAAACTGTCTACTGTACATAACTATTTTCCATGAGGGCATGATGTCCAGAGGACATATCTGAGTCAGGGGATGTAATTAAGTATTTCTGTTTTTTCATGTTTATCGAAAGGTATATGAGTTTTGAAAAGTTGTAAACATTGTTTTATAAGGACAGTTTTAGAATATAATTATGCCAGTTAAGAACGTTACTTAGATTTGATTAAAATTAATACTATGAGACCAAAATATCAGGTATGCATGTTTGTTTGTTTAATACTTATGGTCATAATTTTGTTGAAAACTTTATTTCCCAAGCAGAATCTGAATGCCTCCTATCTACTTCTATTCTTCTTTTGTCTGTATTTGTTAAAGTGCCTGGTTAAATAAAGTTTAAAATTGGTTTGACATTTTCTCTAAAGTACTTGGTTTAAAAAATCGTATATCTTTTTTTAAATTTATTGTTTTAGATGGAGGTTTACAGTGAAAATTAGTTAGTCTTTCATATATTTATATGCAAATTGTTTTGTGGCATTAGTTGCAATCCTTGAAATATGTCAGCAACTTCCCCTTTTCCTTTCCACTCTTGGTTTTCCGTATCCATTTGTTTATTTTTCAGGTCCCTTTTTGCCTTCTTGTCTTTGTTACTCATTTGGTCTTGTATACTTGATTTAACTAAGAAGTATGTTTCTCACATGTGTTATTGCTTGTTTCTTAAGCCTGTCTAACCTTAACTGGAATGTGGACTTCCGGAGTGGCTTCAGTTCTGAGTCAGCAGGGTGTCTGGGACCCTAGTCTTAGGAGTTCCTTTAGTCTGTGTCAGACCAGTAAATCTGGTCTTTGTGTGTATGTGTGTTCAAATTTGAACTTTGTTCTACATTTTTATCCTGCTCTTTCAGGGATTGTCTATTGTGATCCCTGTCAGAATAGTCAGTGGTTGTAGCTGGGCACCATCTAGTTGTTCTTGGCTTAGGCTGATGGAGGCTCTGGTTCATGTGGTTTATTAGTCCTTTGGACTAATACTTTCCTTGTTTCTTTATTTTTCTTCATCCACCTTTGCTTCAGATAGGATGGGGCCAATAGATTCATCTTGGATGACCACTTGAAGAGTTTTAAGAGCCTGAATGCTTCTCACCAAAGTAGGATATAGAATATTTTCTTTATGAACTATTTATACCAATTGAGCTAGATGTCCTCTGAGACCATGGTCCCCAGCCATCAGCCTTAGCAGTTCAGACCCTCAAGATGTTTAGATGTGTCTAGGAAGCTTCTGTGACTTTGCCTTGGCCAAGATGTGCTGACTTTTTCTATATTATGTGTTGTCTGTCCCTTCACCAAAGTTAACACATGTCTACTATCTACTTCCCCATGCATCTGTCAGTTTCTCGTACTGTGGTGGCTTGCATGTTGCTGTGATCCTGGAAGTTATGTCACCAGCATACAAATGCCAGCAGGGTCACCCACGGTGGACAGGTTTCAGCTGAGATTCCAGAGTAAGGCACATTATGAAGAAGGACCTAGTGGCCTACTTCTAGAAAAACTTGCTTATGAATAGCAGAGGAACATCATCTGATACAGTGAAAGAAGATGAGCTCCTCAGGTTGGAAGGCACTCAAAATCGACTGGGAAACAGCTGCCCCCTCAAAATGCAGTTGACATGGATGAGGTAAAGCTTCAGGGGACTACATATGCTGATGTGGCATGACTCAAAATGAGAAGAAACACCTGAAAACATCCATTAATAACAGAAGCATGGAATGTAAGAAGTGTGAATCTAGTAAAACTGGAAATCACCAAAAATGAAATGGAAGGCCTAAACATCTTAGGCATTAGTGAGTTGAAATGGACTGGTATTGTTCATTTTGAGTAGGACAATCATACTGTCTACTATTCTGGAAAGACAAATTGAAGAGGGATGGTGTCCCTTTCATTGTCAAAAAGAATATTTCAGGATCTATCCTGAAGTACAACCCTGTCGGTGATAAGATAATATCTATACTCCTACAAGGATGACAATACTACTATTATTCAAATTACAGCACCAACCACTAAGGCAAAGGATAAAGAAATTGAAGATTTTTGCCAACTTCTGCAGTCTGAAATTGATCAAGCATTGCAATCAAGATCCATTGATAATTACTTGTGTAGAAGGTGAAAGTGGAAATATATAAGAAGGGTCAGCAGCTGAAAATATGACCTTTGTGAAAGAAACCATGCCAGAGATGGAACGACAGAATTTTGCAAGACCAAGGACTTCTTCATTGCAAATACCTTCTTAATCAACATAAACGGCTAGGATACACTTGGACCTCACCAGATGGAATACAAAAGGATCAAACTGACTAATCTTTGGGAAGAGACATTGGAGAAGCTCGATATCATCAGTCATGACAAGGCCAGGGGCTGACTTCAAAACAGACCATTAATTGTGCAAATGCAAGTTCAAGTTGAAGCTGAAGAAAATTAGAACAAGTCCAGGAGAGCCAAAATAGGATCTTGAGCATATCCTATCTGAATTTAGAGACTATCGCAAGAACAGATTTGAGGCGTTGAACGCTAAGGGCTGAAGGCCAGACGAGTTGCTAAATGACATCAAAGACATAATACCTGAAGAAAGTACGGGTTCATTAAAAAGACAGGAAAGGAAAAAAGACCAAAATGGGTGTCAGAAGAGACTCTGAAAGTTGCTCGTGAATGTAGAGTAGCTAAAGGGAACAAAAGTAATGATGAAGTAAAAAAAATGAACAGAAGATTTCAAAGGCAGCCTCAAGAAGACAAAGTAAAGTATTATAATGACATGTTCAGAGACCTAGAGCTGGAAAATCAAAAGGGAAGACCATGCTCAACGTTTCTCAAGCTGAAAGAAGTAAAGAAAAAATTTAAGTCTTGAGTTGCAATTTTGAAGGATTCTATGGGCAAAACATTGAAAGATGCAGAAAGCACCAAAAGATGATGGAAGAAATACGGAGTCACTGTACCAAAAAGAACCGATCGAAATTCAGTCATTTCAGGAGGTAGCATACGATCAAAAATCAATGGTACTGAAGAAAGAAGTCCAAGCTGCACTGAAGACATTGGTGAAAAACAAGGTTCCAGGAAATGGTTGAATACCAATTGAGATGTTTTGATAAACAGGTGTACCACTGGAAGTACTCATTTATGGCAAGAAATTTGGAAGACGGCTACCTGGCCAACTGACTGAAAGAGATCCATATTTGTTCCCACTCCAAAGAAAGGTGATCCAACGGAATGTGCAAATTTTTCAATAATATCATTAATATCACATGCAAGTAAAATTTTGCTGAAGAGGATTGAAAAATGTTTGCAGCAGTACATCAACAGGGAACTGCCAGAAATTGAAGTCGGATTCAGAAGAGGACATGGAACGAAGGGTATCATTGCTGATGTCAGATGGATCCTGGCTGAAGGCAGAGAATACCAGAAAGTTGTTAACTTGTGTTTTATTGACTATGGGAAAGCATTTGACTGTGCAAATCACAATAAGTTATAGATAAAATTGTGAAGAATGGGAATTCCAGAACGCTTAATTGTGCTCATGAGGAATCTGTATGTAGACCAAGAGGTAGTCGTTGGAACTGAACAAGGGGATACTGGCTGGTTTAAAGTCAGGGAAGTTGTGTTTCATGGTCATATCCTTTCACTATACTTGTCCAATCTGTATGCTTGAGCAGATAATTCGAGAAACTGGACTGCATGAAGAATGGAGCTTTGGGATTGGAGGAAGACTTATAAACAACCTACCATATGCAGATGACACAACCTTGCTTGCTGAAAGTAAAGATGGCTTGACACAGTTACTGATGAAGATCAAAGACCTTCAACGAGACGGATTGACACAGTGGCGGCAACAATGGACTCAAGTCTAACAACGATCACGAGGATGGTGCAGGACAGAGCAGTGTTTCTTTCTGTTGTACCTAGCTTTCCTATGAATAGGAAGTGGCTCAATGGCACCTAACTATTAAAACAAATATCTATTTAATGATATTCTTTTCCCAACCTAGCCCCCCCTTGTAATCTTCAAAGATTTTTTTTTCTCTGTTTAAACTTTTTCTTGGGTATTTATAATAGAGGTCCCATACAATATTTGTCCTTTTGTGATTGAATTATTTCACTCAGCCCAATGCCCTCAGATTCTTGTTTCACGGATTCATCATTGTTCTTTTTTTTTTAGTCATTGTTCTTTATATTGCATATTATGTACCATAGTTTATTTATCCATTCCTGTGTTGATGAGCATTTAGGCTGTTTCCATCTTTTTGCTATTGTGAACAATACTGCAATTAACATGGGGTGCATATGTTTATTTGTGCGATGGCTCTTATTTCTCTAGCATGTATTCTTTCTTAGGAGTGGAATTGCTGGATTGTATGGTATTTCTATTTCTAGCTTTTTAAGGAGGTGCCATATTGTTTTCCATAGTGGTTGTACCATTTTACATTCCAACCAGCAGTGCATAAGAGTTCCAATCTCCCCTCAGTCTCTACAGTATTTGTTATTTTCTGTTTTTTTAAATCATACCAGTAATATTGGTGTGAGATGGTATCTCATTGTAGTTTTGATTTGTATTTCTCCAATGGGTAATGATTGCGAGGATTTCCTCATGTACTGTTAGCTACCTGAAGGTTTTCTTTGGTGAAGTATCTATTCATATCCTTTGCCCATTTTTTAATTGGATTATTTGTCATTTTGTTGTTTAGGCATGGAAGTAGCCTATAGATTCTAGAGATTAAACTCTTGTTGGATATGTCATAGCCAAAATTTTCTTCCCAGTCTGAAGGTTCTCTTTTTACTCTTTGGTGAGCATAAGTGTTTAATTTTTAGGAGCTCCGAGTTAACTAGTTTATCTTCTGGTGTTTCTGCATTGTTGGTTACGGTTCGTAATGTATTTATATCAGGTATTAGGGCCCCTAGTCTTTTCCCTGTTTCTTCCATGATCTTTATCATTTTAGGTTTTATATTTAGGTCTTTGATTCATTTTGAGTTAGTTTTTGTGTATGGTGTGAGGTATGGGTCTTGTTTGACCTTTTAGAGATGGACATCCAATTTTACCCCCAACCGTTTGTTAAAAAGACTGCCTTTTCCCCATTTAATGGATTTTGGTCCTTTGTCAAAGATCAGGTGATCATAGATAGATGGATTTACAGCAGGGTTATCAATTCTTTTCCATTGGTCTATGTGTCTGTTGTTCTACCAGTACCAGGCTGTTATGACTACCATGGCTATATAGTAGCTTGTGATATCAAGTAGTGTAAGGCCACATACTTTGTGTTTGTTTTTTTTTTTTCTTCAACAATGCTTTGCTTATCTGAGACTTCTTTTCTTTCCATATAAAACTGGTGATTAGTTTTTTCCATCTCATTAAAGAATGCTGCTGGTATTTGGATCAGGATTGCTTTATATCTCTAGATCCCTTTTAGTAGAAATGGCATTTTCACAATGTTGAGTCCTCCTATTCATGTGCATGGTGTGTTTTTCCATTTATAGAGGTCTCTTTTGGTTTCTTGTAATAGTGTTTTGTAGTTTTCTTTGTATAGGTCTTTTATATCTCTAAGGATCCTTGGTGGCACAGTGGTTAAAATGATAGACTACTAAGGTAAAGTTTGGTGGTTGGAACACACCATCTGCTCCACAGGAGAAAAACATGGCAGTCTGCTTCTGTGAAGATTTATAGCTTGGAAACCCTAGGGGGTCCTTATGAGTTCAAGTTCACTTGACAGCAGTGGTTTGGTTTTTATGTCTCTACTTAGATATATTCCTGTGTATTTCATCTTTTGGGGAACTATTATAAACTGTATTGTTTCCTGATTTCCTTTTCCAAAATTCTCTTTGTTGGTGTATAGGAATCCAACTGAGTTTTGCATGTTGATCTTTTATCCTGCTACTCTCCTAATCTTTTTATTAGTTCCAGTAGTTTTATTGAAGAATCTTTGGGGCTTTCTATTTATAGTATCATATCATCCACAAATAGGGATAGTTTGACTTCTTCCATTCCAATGTGGATGCCCATTATTTCTTTCACTTGCTTTATTTCTCTAGCTAGGACCTCCAAAACAGTGTTAAATAGGAGTGGTGATAAAGGGCATCCTTGTCTTTCCCATTCTCAGGGGAAATGCTTTCAGCCTCTCTCTGTTGAGAATGACGTCAGCTGTTGGTATTGTATAGATGCCCTTTATTATGTTGAGGAATTTCCCTTTCATTCCTATTTTATTGAGAGTTTTTATCAGGAATGGATGTTAGACTTCCTGAAGTGCCTTTTCTACATTGATTGAGATGGTCATCTGATTCATTTGTTCTATTTATGTGGCAGATTGTGTTGATTGATTTTCTAAAATTTAATCATTCTCACATACCTGATATGAATCCCACTTGGTTGTGGTGTATTATTATTCTTATTTTTGATATGATGTTGAATTCTATTGACTAGAAATTTGTTGAGAATTTTTGCATCTATATTCATGAAAACTATTGATCTGTAATATTCTTTTTTTGTGCTGTCTTTTTCTGGCTTTGGTATCAGGGTTATGTTGGCTTCATAGAATGAATTGTGGAGTATTCTTTCCTTTTCTATGCTCTGAAATAGTTGGAGTATTACTGGTGTGAGCTGTCCTCTGAATGTTTGGTAGAATTATCCAGTGAAGCTTTCTGGGCCAGATCTTTGTTGTTGTTGGGAGTTTCATTTTTTTTGTTGTTTTTTACTACTTCTTCAAAGTCTGCTCTTGTTATCAGTCTGTTCAGATTTTCTATTTCAGTTTGTGTTACTTTAGGTAGTTAGTGTGTTTCCAGAAATTTGTTCATTTCCTCTAGGTTCTCAAATTTGTTGGAGTGTAATTTTTCATAGTCATCTGTTACAATCCTTTTTTTTTTAATTTTTTTATCTTAGTTGGGTCTGTCGTAATGTCCCCCTTCTCATTTCTCATTTGAGTTACTTGCTTCCTTTTCTGCTTTTCTTCTGTCAGGTTGGCGAATGGTTTGTTGATTTTGTTGATCTTTTCAAAGAACTAACTTTTGGTCTTGTTGATTCTTTCTATTGTTCTTTTTTCTGTTTCATTTTGCTCTACTCTAAACTTTATATTTCCTGTCTTTTTGTACCTGTGGTCTTCTTCTGCTGTTCTGTTTGTATTTGTTTGAGTTGTGGAGCTAACATTTTGATTTTGGCCCAGTCTTCTTTTTTTTTTTTTTAATTAACTTTTATTGAGCTTCAAGTGAACGTTTACAAATCAAGTCAGACTGTCACATATAAGTTTATATACACCTTACTCCCTTCTGCCACTTGCTCTCCCCCCAATGAGTCAGCCCTTCCAGTCTCTCCTTTTGTGACAATTTTGCCAGCTTCCAACTCTCTCTATCCTCCCATCCCCCCTCCAGACAGGAGATGCCAACACAGTCTCAAGTGTCCACCTGATATCATTAGCTCACTCTTCATCAGCATCTCTCTCCTACTCACTGTCCTGTCCCTTTCATGTCTGCTGAGTTGTCTTCGGGAATGGTTCCTGTCCTGTGCCAACAGATGGTTTGGGGACCATGACCCCTGGGATTCTTGCAGTCTCAGTCAGACCATTAAGTATGGTCTTTCTGTGAGAATTTGGGGTCTACATCCCACTGATTTCCTGCTCCCTCAGGGGTTCTCTGATGTGCTCCCTGCCAGGGCAGTCATCGATTGTAGCCAGGCACCATCTAGTTCTTCTGTTCTCAGGATGATGTAAGTCTCTAGTTCATGTGGCCCTTTCTGTCTCTTGGGCTCTTAGTTATCATGTAACCTTGGTGTTCTTCATTCTCCTTTGATCCTGGTGGGTTGAAACCAATTGATGCATCTTAGATGGCTGCTTGTTAGCATTTGAGACCCCAGACGCCACATTTCAAAGTGGGATGCAGAATGTTTTCATAATAGAATTATTTTGCCAATTGACTTAGAAGTCCCCTTAAGCCATAGTCCCCAAACCCCCGCCCTTGCTCCGCTGACCTTAGAAGCATTCAGTTTATCCCGGAAACTTCTTTGCTTTTGGTCCAGTCCAGTTGAGCTGACCTTCCCTGTATTGAGTATTGTCCTTCCCTTCACCTAAAGCAGTTCTTATCTACTAATTAATCAGTAAAAAACCCTCTCCCACCCTCCATCCCTGCCTCGTAGCCACAAAAGCATGTGTTCTTCTCAGTTTCTACTATTTCTCAAGATCTTATAATAGTGGTCTTATATAATATTTGTCCTTTAGCCTCTGACTAATTTTGCTCAGCATAATGCTTTCCAGGTTCCTCCATGTTATGAAATGTTTCACAGATTCGTCACTGTTCTTTATCGATGCATAGTATTCCATTGTGTGAATATACCACAATTTATTTACCCATTCATCCATTGGTGGACACCTTGGTTGCTTCCAGCTTTTTGCTATTGTAAATTGTAAATAGAGCTGCAATAAACATGGGTGTGCATATATCTGTTTGCGCGAAGGCTCTTATTTCTCTAGGGTATATTCCGAGGAGTGGGATTTCTGGGTTGTATGGTAGTTCTATTTCTAACTGTTTAAGATAACGCCAAATAGATTTCCAAAGTGGTTGTACCATTTTACAATCCCACCAGCAGTGTATGAGAGTTCCAATCTCTCCGCAGCCTCTCCAACATTTATTATTTTGTGTTTTTTGGATTAATGCCAGCCTTGTTGGAGTGAGATGGAATCTCATCATAGCTTTAATTTGCTTGGCTAATGATCGAGAGCATTTTCTTATGTATCTCTTAGCTGCCTGATTATCTTCTTTAGTGAAGTGTGTCTTCATCTCCTTTGCCCACTTCTTGATTGGGTTGTTTGTCTTTTTGTGGTTGAGTTTTGACAGCATCATATAGATTTTAGAGATCAGGCGCTGGTCGGAGATGTCATAGCTGAAATTCTTTCCCAGTCTGTAGGTGGTCTTTTTACTCTTTTGGTGAAGTCTTTAGATGAGCATAGGTGTTTGATTTTTAGGAGCTCCCAGTTATCTGGTTTCTCTTCGTCATTTTTGGCAATGTTTTGTATTCTGTTTATGCCTTGTTTAGGGCTCCTGAGGTTGTTCCTATTTTTTTCTTCCATGATCTTTATCGTTTTAGTCTTTATGTTTAGGTCTTTGATCCACTTGGAGTTAGTTTTTGTGCATGGTGTGAGGTATGTGTCCTGGTTCATTTTTTTGCAAATGGATATCCAGTTATGCCAGCACCATTTGTTAAAAAGACTGTCTTTTCCCCAATTAACAGACTGGGCCTTTGTCTAATATCAGCTGCTCATATGTGGATGGATTTATATCTGGGTTCTCAATTCTGTTCCATTGGTCTATGTGCCTGTTGTTGTACCAGTACCAGGCTGTTTTGACTACTGTGGCTGTGTAATATGTTCTAAAATCAGGTAGAGTGAAGCCTCCCACTTTCTTCTTCTTTTTCAGTGATGCTTTACTTATCTGGGGCTTCTTTCCCTTCCATATGAAGTTGGTGGTTTGTTTCTCTATCACATTAAAAAATGTCTTTGGAATTTGGATCGGAAGTGCATTGTGTGTATAGATGGGTTTTAGTAGAATAGACATTTTTACTATGTTAAGTCTTCCTATGCATGAGCATGGTATGTTTTTCCACTTTTGTAGGTCCCTTTTAGTTTCTTGCACTAGTACTTTGCAGTTTTCTTTGTATAGGTCTTTTACATCTTTGGTAAGATTTATTCCTAAATATTTTATCTTCTTGGGGGCTACTGTGAATGGTATTGATTTGGTGATTTCCTCTTCGATGTTCTTTTTGTTGATGTAAAAGAATCCAAGTGATTTTTGTATGTTTATCTTATAACCTGAGACTCTGCCAAACTCTTCTATTAGTTTCAGTAGTTTTCTGGGGAATTCCTTAGGGTTTTCTGTGTATAAGATCATGTCATCTGCAAATAGAGATAATTTGACTTCTTCCTCGCCAATCCAGATGCCCTTTATTTCTTTGTCTAGCCTAATTGCCCTGGCTAGGACTTCTAGCACAATGTTGAATAACAGCAGTGATAAAGGGCATCCTTGTCTGGTTCCCTTTTTCAAGGGAAATGCTTTCAGACTTTCCCCATTTAGAATGATGTTGACTATTGGCTTTGTATAGATGCCCTTTATTATGTTGAGGAATTTTCCTTCAATTTCTATTTTGCTGAGAGTTTTTATGATGAATGGGTGTTGGACTTTGTCAAATACCTTTTTTGCATCTATTGAAAAGATCATGTGGTTTTTGTCTTTCGTTTTATTTATATGGTGGATTACATTAATGGTTTTTCTAATATTAAACCAACCTTGCATACCTGGTATAAATCCCACTTGGTCCTGGTGGATTATTTTTTTTTGATATGTTGTTGAATTCTATTGGCTAGAATTTTGTTGAGGATTTTTGCATCTATGTCCATGAGGGATATAGGTCTGTAATTTTCTTTTTTTGTGGTGTCTTTACCTGGTTTTGGTATCAGGGATATGGTGGCTTCATAGAATGAGTTAGGTAGTATTCCTTCATTTTCTATGCTTTGAAACACCTTCAGTAGTAGTGGTGTTAACTCTTCTCTGGAAGTTTGGTAGAACTCTGTCTGCAGTGAAGCCATCGGGCCAGGGCTTTTTTTTGTTGGGAGTTTTTTGATTACCGTTTCAATCTCTTTTTTTGTTATGGGTCTATTTAGTTGTTCTACTTCTGATTGTGCTGGTTTAGGTAGGTAGTGTTTTTCTAGGAATTCATCCATTTCTTCTAGGTTTGCAAATCTGTTAGAGTGCAATTTTTCGTAATAATCTGACATGATTCTTTTAATTTCAATTGGGTCTGTTGTGATGTGGCCCATCCCACTTCTTATTTGGATTATTTGTTTCCTTTCCTGTATTTCTTCAGTCAGTCTGGCCAATGGTTTATCAATTTTGTTAATTTTTTCAAAGAACCAGCTTTTGGCTTTATTAATTCTTTCAATTGTTTTTCTGTTCTCTAATTCATTTAGTTCAGCTCTAATTTTTGTTATTCCTTTTCTTCTGGTGCCTGATGGATTCTTTTGTTGCTCACTTTCTATTTGTTCAAGTTGTATGGACAGTTCTCTGCTTTTGGCTCTTTCTTCTTTTTGTATGTGTGCATTTATCGATATAGATTGGCCTCTGAGCACTGCTTTTGCTGTGTCCCAGAGGTTTTGATAGGAAGTATTTTCATTCTCGTTGCATTCTATGAATTTCCTTATTCCCTCCTTGATGTCTTCTATAACCCAGTCTTTTTTCAGGAGGGTATTGTTCAGTTTCCAAGTATTTGATTTCTTTTCCCTAGTTTTTCTGTTATTGATTTCTACTTTTATTGCCTTGGAGTCTGAGAAGATGCTTTGTAATATTTCGATGTTTTGGATTCTGCAAAGGTTTGTTTTATGACCTAATATGTGGTCTATTCTAGAGAATGTTCCATGTGCGCTAGAAAAAAAAGTGTACTTTGCAGCAGTTGGGTGGAGAGCTCTGTATAAGTCAATGAGGTCAAGTTGGTTGATTGTTGTAATTAGGTCTTCCGTGTCTCTATTGAGCTTCTTACTGGATGTCCTGTCCTTCTCTGAAAGTGGTGTGTTGAAGTCTCCTACTATAATTGTGGAGGTGTCTATCTCACTTTTCAGTTCTGTTAAAGTTTGATTTATGTATCTTGCAGCCCTGTCATTGGGTGCATAAATATTTAATGTGGTTATATCTTCCTGGTCAATTGTCCCTTTAATCATTATGTAGTGTCCTCTTTTTATCCTTTGTGGTGGATTTAACTATAAAGTCTATTTTGTCAGAAATTAATATTGCTATTTTTTTAGTACTTCTGCTTTTTTTGCTTATTGTTTGTTGATATATATATTTTTTCCATCCTTTGAGTTTTAGTTAGTTTGTGTCTCTAAGTCTAAGGTGTGTCTCTTGTAGGCAGCATATAGATGGATCATGTTTCTTTATCCAGTCTGAGACTCTCTGTCTCTTTACTGGTGCATTTAGTCCATTTACATTCAGCATAATTATACATAAGTATTTTTTTTTATGTGTTTAGTGCTGTCATTTTGATGCCTTTTGGTGTGTATTGTTGACAATTTCATTTTTCCACTTACTTTTTTGTGCTGAGATTTTTTTTTTTTTTTAATTGGGTGTTCCTCATTTTCATAGTAGTTGAATTTTTGTTTGGTGAGTCATTACGTTTTTCTTGGTTTTTATTTTGAGTTATGGAATTGTTTAGACCTCTTTGTGGTTACCTTAATATTTACACCTATTTATCTAAATAAAAACCTAACTTGTATTGTCCTATATTGCCTTGTTTCCCTCTCCATATGGCACTTCTATGCCTCCTGTGTTTAGTCCCTCTTTTTCATTATGGTGATCATTTACGTAATGACTTCAATAATTCCCTGTTTTGAGCATTTTTTTCTTTTTGAAAATAATGTTAATTTGTTTTTGTGATTTCCCTATTTGAGTTGATATCAGGATGTTCTGTTCTGTGACCTTGTGTTGTGCTGGTATCTGATATTATTGATTTTCTGATCAAACAATTTCCTTTAGTATTTCTTGTAGCTTTGGTTTGGTTTTTGCAAATTCTCTAAGCTTGTGTTTATCTGTAAATGTTTTAATTTCACCTTCATATTTGAGAGAGAGTTTTGCTGGATATATGATCCTTGGCTGGCAGTTTTTCTCCTTCAGTGCTCTATATATGTCATCCTGTTGCCTTCTTGACTGCATGGTTTCTGCTGAGTAGTCTGAACTTATTCGTATTGATTCTTCTTTGTAGGAGATGTTTCTTTTATCCCTGGCTGTTTTTAAAATTTTCTCTTTATCTTAGGTTTTGGCAAGTTTGATAATAATATGTCTTGGTGATTTTCTTTTTGGTTCAATCTTAAATGGGGTTCGATGAGCATCTTGGATAGATATCCTTTCATCTTTCATGATGTCAGGGAAGTTTTCTGCCAACAGATCTTCAACTGTTCTCCCTGTATTTGCTGTTATCTCTCCCTGTTCTGGAACTCCAATCACAAGCAAGTTATTCTTCTTGATAGAGTCCCACATGATTCTTAGGTTTTTTTCATTTTGTTTTTAATACTTTTACCTGATTTATCTTCAACTATATCAGTGTCAATTGCCTTATCCTCCACCTCCCCCACTCTGCATTCCAGCTCCTTGATTCGGCTCCTCTGACTTCCTCTTGAGTTGTCTAATTCTGTAATTTTAATCTTTTGGATTTCTGAATGCTGTCTTTCTATGGATTCTTGCAGCTTATTATTTTTTCCACTATGTTCTTGAATAATCTTTTTGAGTTCTTCAACTGCTTTATCAGTGTGTTCATTGGCTTTTTCTGTAGATTGCCTTATTTCATTTCTGAAGTCATCCCCGATGTCTTGAAGCATTCTGTAAATTAGTTTTTTATATTCTGCATCTGGCAATTCCAGGATTGCCTCTTCATTTGGGAAAGATTTTGATTCTCTAATTTGGGGAGTTGTAGAAGCAATCACGAGCTGCTTCTTTATATGGTTTAATATCAACTGCTGTCTCTCAGCCATGTATAAGATATTGTCATGTTTTACTTTATATTTACTCACTGAGTCTTGTTTTGTTTTCTTTCAATATACACAGATGGTCTACTAGATTGCACCGTCTTGATTGTTGTAGCCTTTGAATCACGTATGTCCTATTACCAGCTGGTTTGAGCTTTTACTAGGTATGTAAGCCTAAGAGTCCATTCACTATTCTTGAGTAGAATCTGATTTTGGGTCACCAAGTGTGTGGCGTAGACTGTCACCTATTCACTTAGAGGAGTAGTGGTGGTGGTTGTGTGCACCAGATTCTAGTAGCAGCAGGGGGTCACACTCCAGGGGGGGCAGGATGCTGACAGACTTCACCCAAGTGCCAGTGAGGTAGGTGTATCTCTGTTCCTAAAGCACTTTGGTGGGTGGGCTCTGCAGCTGTACCTTAAGCACCCAATGCATGTACCTCTACAAATTGGTAGGTGTCATTATCCTCAGACCTCTTTGGCAGGAGGCTAGGTGGTTTGGGTGGAGCTTCAGCCCTCAGTTCCCCGTTGCGGGTCAGTGAGGGCTCTGTTTTATAGGTAGAGATATGGGACCTGAAAAAATTTGTCTTTGCATTAAGTCTTTGCTAAAACAATTACAGTCAGATCACTATCAGAATTGCCTTTGTATTATAATATCCACCTTGTTCCCTGTAGGAATGAAAGCCCAAGACTGTGGATCTCATATACTTGGCTGGAGCTAGTTCTGTATTTTTATTCCAATTTCTGGAAGTCAGGGAAGGGTTTTTTGGTCCCTGAGCTTTTTGTAGCTGCTTCTCTCAGGCCAGGAGAATGGGTTAGGAAAAGACAAAAAACAAACAAACAAACAAACCGCAGAGCACTTCACTCTCTGGCCCAGGAAATTCGAATGTTAATGAAGCCTCCTGGGAAGGGGAGGGGAGGGATCAGAGATATAGGAGAGAGTAGCACCCAGGAATATAGACAAAGTTACTTATCTTGCTTGATGATGACTGTTTTATCTGAGATTCCCGAGGGGCGTGTAGCCTTTGTGCACTGGCTGGGTGGAGATTGCCCCTGAGGGTCAGGCTCACGTCCTGTGCTTGTGCTGTTTCAGAAGCTGAGACAGCAGAAGCACTGTATCAGAAGCCGTGGTCAGTTCCTCTGCTCCCAATCCAAAGCCTAGAGCCAAGATTCCCTGGCTGGGACACCGCACTCCAGGCTCCAAAACCAGTTGCTGCCTCCCGGTGACTTCTCCTCCTTTCAGCCGCGTCTTTGCACTGCCTGTCTGCTCTGGCTGAGCTTCCCCTGAGGTCACTTCAGAAGGCTAGGGCTGCGTCCCGTGTTTGCGCCATCTCAGGATGCCGTGAGCCCAGTCCAAAGCCCAGCGCCAAGGTTTTCTGACTGGGACGCTGGCTCCAGGCTCTGAAAACAGTCGCTGCTTCCCTGTGGTTTCTCATTCTCTGTTTAGCCCCATCAGTGTGCAGCCTGCTTGTGCTGGCTGAGTCTCTACAGAGGTTACCCCAGGAGGCTAGGGGTTAGAGCTGTGTCCCAATCCTGCCCCGCCTCAGGAAGCCGCAGTCAGACCCGCCACTCTGCATCCGGGAACTTCGAGGGCTCAAGGCTGTGGCGTGGATCGCAGGTTCCAGAAGCGGTCGCTGTTTTAGGGTGCAGCTTTTTGCTCCCCTGTCACTCAGGTCAACTCTTTAGATCTATGTTTGATGATCAGGGTTCATAGATTGTCATGTATGTGATCGATTCACTTGTTTTTCCAAGTCTTTGTTGCAAAAGGGATCCGAGGTAGCTTCTACCTAGTCAGCCATCTTGGCCCCCTCCTCAACAAACATTTTTTTAAATAATATTTTATTGTGTTTTTGGTAAAGTTTTACACAGCAGTTTTGGTTCCCATTCAACAATATCTACAAAAGGTTTTCAGTGGCATTGGTTATATTCTTCACAGTGTTTGAACATTCTTATTATTTATGTTCTGGTTGTTCTATTTCCATTAAACCAGTTTCCTACGCCCTTACATTCTCATCATTTAAAGTAATTTTTTACTGTTTGGTCTCATAAAGGTGACTTTTTTAAAGGAGCACAGTACTTACAGTGGATATTCAACATTTTTTGAGCCAATTTGTTATTTAGCTAAAAGGTGAAATGTGACCTCAGGGGTTAGTGTCTGTTCAAAGTCTGAAGAGTAATTTAGGACAAGAGTCTCAGGGAATCATCCAGTCTCAACCAGTCCAGTATGTCTGCTTTTTTTCTTTTTTTTAGGAATTTGAGTTTCTGTTCCACATTTTTCTTCCATTCCATCAGGGTCCATCTATTGTGGCCATGATTAGGACACCTGGTAGTGGTAGCCGGTCACTATCTAGTTCTTCTGGTCTCAGGGGAGATGAGGCCATGGTTCTTGTAGGCTGTTTGTTCTGTAGACTAGTTTCTTATCTGAGTCTTTGTTTGTTTTTTTTTTTGCTGACCAGTAATCTCTTAGGTGTATCTTAGATGGCCGCTTGCAAGCTTTTAAGACCCCAGACACTACTCATCAAACTAGGATGTAGAACATAACTTCATGAACTATAATATGCTGTACAAACATTTTTCACAACCTTCTTGATTGTGACAGACAATGCTGTTGCCCTATTCAATATACATTCCTTCCTTTCTTTTCCCAAATGCTAGAAAATCTCAAAGTAGAGACTGAAATAGGAGTTGCTTGTTTGGCCAGTTTATGTTGAGGTTTAGGTTTGCCATGCTTTATATAGTTCTGACTGAAGAAACATATGGGAAGTCATGTATTGGTTTTTGGAGAAAATGTACTGCATTGCGAAAGAGAGTGACATGTGAGGGGAGTTCTCTTGCCTTGTTCTCTTGATTTCTTATATCCATAGAATTGTGTGAAAAAGTGATTGTTGGAGCTATGGTAGCTATTTGGTGAGAACTGGTGACAAACTTGAGAGCTAAAATCAAAGGATGAGCACAATGGGATGAAAGAGTCTGGGTTCTAGATGAGAATGGAGAATGCTGAGTTACTGAACCAGCCCTCAGACACTACCTCTAGATTTATTGTTATGTGAGCAAACTAAGTCCTTATTTTAAGAAGGGTTTTAATCCAGCAGTCTGTAACTGGAAGCTAGGAACTTACTAACTGATAACATGGGTTTCGGTTTGCATTCCTGCAATATTAAATGAAAAATATATGATTTTAACAGATGAATATCATGGGGAGATACTTATTCCTTTTCAGGAAACATTGAAGTGTAGAACTGCAATTTACTGTTAATAATTAGTTAAGGAGAGCTTGTGCAGATTTTAATTTCAATTTTAGGTGTAATGTTTGGTTTACATGGTTAGTGCTCTTTGTTCATTATCCCCTTTTTGGTTCTTGAATTGTAAACATTCTCCAACATTCCCTCTCTTATATTTTCTGAGAAGGGTAATGAAAGGTGCAGCATGAGAAAGGGATTGTAGGGGCCTAAAGTCCTGGGAATTGGAGCATTGTTTCTGCATGCCTTGCATAGTTAGCTTTTACATACCCCAGTGATTTTGTGATTTGAGGTTTGTTTCCTCCCTTCCTTCTCCCTTTCTCCATGATTCTATAAAGTTTAAAATTAACCGATGTTCCTCTTGAGCAAGCAGAACAGCAATCAATAAGATCTGGGATGAGACAAGCAGACAATGGGGGCCCATCTTGTGACAGAAATCAGGATGGCATTAGAGGACCTGCAAAGAATAACCACAGAAGGTCAACATGTCTGAGGTGTGATCAATACGCGCCCCCCCCCCCAAAAGGAGAACTGTCATTCTCCAGATTTTTTAAGCCTAAGCACTCACCGTATAAAACCCTCCAGTCCATCTCCAGCAAACAGACAGATCGTTGAGAAGGCCATTCCCCTCTGTCTCTTTTATACCAGTATACAATAAAGCCCGCTTGCTCTTTACGTCACCCTGTCTCAGTACCGGCCTTGCAGCAGGCAGCTCGAATCCATGTTTTTTGGTAACAGTAAGAGTTTGCACAATACTTAATTTAGTAAAAATACTTTAATCAGTCAGAACATTTCTTTCCTCGCTTCTCATCAAACTGAACTTAGACTCGATTTAAATTTTCATTATTGCCAAGGCCGAAGCATAGTTTTGGGGTCTTAAATGTTTATTGCACAGATTCATATTTCCAGAGATAATGAAGAACCTTAGAAAATTCCTGAGCTAGGGGGAGACAGAGTTGTGCTTTCAGAGATTATTTTGGCAACAGCAGAGATGGATAAACTAGAGAGATACTTGGGGATATGCTAAATAACTGTTAGGGACTACACAATTCTGTAACCTGTTTCAGTTTAAACAGAAAAAGTACCTGAATGTGGGTAGTGTCTGTGGGAAAGGGATGGCATGCACTGTGGTGATGGACTCTCTTACCTGGCAGAGGAGATATGCAGAAAGTATATTTAAGCCTTTATCCTGAAAACAACTTAATTCTCACTAATATTTATTGAGTGCCTACTATATAATCTGCACTTGTCTTACCCCCAAAGTAAAATAGTAAACAAGACAGAAGTGGTCTTTGTCCCTATAGAGCTTATAGTTTCTAAGGAAACACGGAAATAAGCAGAAAAGGAGAAATATGTCTGATGAGTGTTATGCTGGAGGCTTTACCAGGCGCATTTTTTTTTTTTTTTATGAGAACACAAAGACTATTTATTGACTATTTAGCATGAGCTAGGCAGTACTCTAAGCATTTTGTTTATAGTAGCTCATTTAATTGTCACAACAACCCAGTGAGAAAGGTGTTATTATTACCAGCCCTGTTTTATTAATGATTAACCTGAGGCGTAGAGAGTTTAAGTCAACTGCCCAAGGTGTGATAATTAGCGCATATGGAGATGGGATTCATACATGTGCACTCTCACTCATAGCCCGCATTCTTAAGTGTGATGATGAGGAGGAGAGGTTGACGAACTCAGTTATTGAATTGTTTAAGGGCCGAGCAGGACTTTCATGTAGAAATTTCCAGTAAGTGTTGAAAGCAAGCACTTTGCAAGGGAGGTAACAAACTAAAAACTGATTTGAGGACATCCCAGGAGAGACAACAACTGAAGGCAGGTATTGCAAACCTGTACATTTAGCATTATTTATGAAATAGAAGAACCTTGTAGCAAAATCTCCCTTTCGGATTTGCAAAGAAGAGGAAAGAAAACAATACAATAGATTTCCCTGAAGAGATAAAGATGATAGGGATTATGGGAGTTTCTTTTTGGCTCTGCACTGAGGGGTGTTTAATCCCTTGAGTGAGTTGAAAATTTGAGTAAACACTGATCCTTCAAGAACTAAAGACAGATCCGGGTGTAGGGTGTAAATACAATCCACTTACTCCCCTCTTACTTATAGAATCTGTTCCCTAGGGAAGAGACTGGGCCAGTTGTAGCCTGTTTATAATCAAGTGCATTACATCAGTTAAGTTATAGTAAATCATCTGAGTTTCATTGAGTGGAAATGGTGATAATAATTATGATTATTTTCCCTGTTGTTTGAGAACGCTCAGTATTAACATTAGAAAATATCACCTGTTGCTCAAAAAAAAAAAAAAAAAAAGGAGATTTCAGAAAATAATCCTGGGCAATACACTGTTAGAATCAGAGGAAGCAAAACCTCAGAGCTTGAAATTTCATTTCTAGGACCACAGGAGTAAACAACAAAAAAAAACAACAATGAAAATCGATAAAGAATCACACATGTTTTCTGGTAAGGAGGTGAGTTCCTGATTCCTTCCATGTTAACGTCCTGCTTGTTTTCAAAGAAAGTCCTAGGATCTATGATATACCCATTGTTACCCATTTTCTGCAGTCCAAATGTAGATAGAAGAATCTGTGACATGAGGCACTTACAGGACCTCTCTTAGATTCTAGTTTCTTAGTTTCGAAATAGAAACAATGTTCATGGCCTCAACTTGGAAGGTCTAATCTGCATGAGAAGCCAGCACTGTGATACTAGGGCCTCTGTCTCCAATTTTACTGGTGAGAGGAGGACTCCTGTGAGTGAAGAAATAATGAGAAAAAAAAAAAAAAATGAGAAGAGGGAGGCAATTCTGTCCTGGCCATCTTTCTATTTCTTGGTTTTTCCTGTTGTCATGTTGCGTAAGGCAACACTGACATCCTGTGAGTAGACAATGTTGGAGGTAATCTTTGCCATTTTTAGCTTATAAAGACTAAAAATGGAAGGTCAGTGTCACTGTGTATCTTGGTAGTGGTAAAGGCTGATTGTATGGGCCCAGGTTGGGTTAGTCTCAAACATTCCCTGCATATATCCCACTCTTGGGGGAGGAGATATTGTGGGAAATTCTGATTGCCATCTAATGCAACTCCTTTCTCTTGTCCCCACCCACAGGCAATCCTACAGAAAAATGGCTACTGGAAGTGGTTCTTTTGTGACAAAATTCATTCTGATGGGATTAACAGGCCAACCAGATCTCCAATTCCCTTTGTTCTCCCTGTTTCTAGTAATGTATATGATCACTGTATTGGAAAACTTGGGCCTGATAACTCTAAGGGGCTGATTTCTCACCTTCATACACCCATGTACTTTTTCCTCTTTAACTTGTCCTTCATAGACCTGTGTTATTCTTCTGTGTTTACACCAAAATGCTAATGAACTTCATATCAAAGAAGTATAGTGTCTCCTACAAGGGGTGCTTGACGCAACTTTACTTTCTCCTTTTTTTTTATCATTTCGGAATGCTATGTTTTGACATCGTTGGCCTATGGTCACTATGTGGCCATTTGTCATCCACTTTTGTATAACATTGCCATGTCCCTAAAGTATGTTTCAACCTTATTTTTGGTTCATACTTGATGGCCTTTTCTGGTGCTATGGCCCACACTGGATGCATGCTGAGACTGACCTTCTGTGATGCCAACACCATCAACCGTTATTTTTGCGACCTTCTCCCTCTTTTTTTTTTTTTTTTTCTCCCTCTGCTCCAGTTCTCTTGCACCAGCACCCACGTCAATGGGCTTGTGGTTTTTATTGTGGTGGGCATCAACATTACCTTGCCAAGTCTTACCATCTTTATCTCTTATGGTTTCATTCACTCTAGCATCCTTTGCATCAATTCCACTGAGGGCAGTTCAAAGCCTTCAGTACCTGAAGTTCCCTCATAATACTGTTTCCCTTTTCTTTGGATCAGGTGCGTTCATATATCTCAAACCATCTTCTGTAGGGTCTGTGAATGAGGGAAAAATCTCTTCTGTGTTTTACACCAGTGTGGTTCCCATGACGAATCCCTTAGTCAATAGCTTGAGAAATAGAGATATTAAACTTGCCTGGAGGAAATTCTTGAGTAGGGAAAGGTTTTGATCAAAAACAGTATCTCTGTGCAAGTAGTTAGAGGACAGGGAGGCTCTGCAGGTTTAGTTTGAGTATTTTTGGTGGCATTATTCTTATCTTACTTTTTTCTTACCCTTGTGAGTAGTATTTGTCTTTTTTTCAATATTATTTCCACTTTTGTTGGGGATTAATTTTCACTCACTCAACATTTGCATAATTCCTTCTTATTCTCACATTTTCTCTTGTATAAGAAGAACATTTAGGAAGGAATTTATCATCACTGTATTTTTTACTGTAAATCTGAATTTTTTTTTCTCTTGGAAAAATATTAATGAATCTGTGAATGATCCAATAAAGCAATTTTAAGGTGACCTTATACCTTTGTAGTGAAGGGCTCTTATTAGGAAATTGTAATGTTTCACTGGATACATGAGTCAGATAATCATTCTTTTCCTGTCTTTCCGTCCTCCACAGGGCAGCAACACGTGTCCTTCATATGTCACCACTTCACAGAGATCAAATGTTCCATGGACACTCCCAAATACATCTCACTCTGTAGGTATGCACTATGCACTATACACTAAGCTTCTTTTGACAGAGTTTACTTATA
Organism: Elephas maximus indicus; assembly: GCF_024166365.1. NCBI lineage: Eukaryota > Metazoa > Chordata > Mammalia > Proboscidea > Elephantidae > Elephas > Elephas maximus. Next base: position 25,164,886 of record NC_064835.1, on the reverse strand, counting down.
TACCTTTCTACACCAATACTAACACATAGTTGATCCTATATCTATAATTATTGCATGGATGAGAAACTTAGGCTCAGAGGGGTTAATGATTTACTTAGAGTCACAAAGCTTCTTAATGAAAAAAGCCAAGAGTAAAGTCTTAGCCTACTGATTTCAAATCTACTTTGTTCTATACTTTGTTTCTACTTCATTTTATTTATTTATTTATTTAATTTCAGTGAACATGAAATATGAGAAAGCAATCCTGTTTTGGTGAAAGTTGACTGTGTTTTATTCCAGGAGGATACGTAACTTTCCCTCAGGGCAGGTAGTGCTTTGTTTTTGATTTTCTTTTGGAAAACTCTTTGCTGGTTCTTTTTGGTTGGGGGAGAATGCTGATTGGGAACATAGAGTTGGGAGATGAATGACCCCAAAAGATACTGACTGTTTTTCTGAAAAATAAAATGAAGTGAGATACTTGCAGGTGTTTTTATTTCAGAAATAGAGGACATGGGAGAGAAAGAGGTCCAGAAACATGTCATTAGACCAGGACAAAAGAGATACATGGTCAACAAATAAGAGGCTCCTGTGTAGGGAATTGTCAATGAGGTTTCAGAGAAAGATTTCACCTTTTTGTACCCTGTTCTGCTGAGTAGTGCAATTAACCTACAATGTACAAAAAGCTTTGATAAACTTGTAGTGCACAATGATCATAGACTCTTAGTAGTGTTTTGGGGAATGAAGGAGAAAAAGGTGTAGACAAATTTGTGGGGATTCCGGTAATGAGAGCACAGCAACTTTAAGAGATAAAATAATGAGTGGTGATTGAAACTAAAGTTAAAAAAAAAAAAAAAGTTGGAAAGCAGAAATTTAGAAAGCAAAATATGAGACAATGAAAGTTCCTACCCTCTCCCTTCTAGAAACTCTTGGACACATTATGGAGATCTCAGAATTTTTATGAGTAGGAAAAAGACTTAGGTTATTTGATATTAGAGAGATTTTAAATTCAGAAAGCAGGAGAACCTGGGAAGAATTAAATTGCACCTTTTGTCGTGGCTTTGATGTGTTATGCCCATGTGGATTTTAGGCTGTACAAAACTCAAATTAGAGCTGATATAGGAATTATAATTGAAAATAAGCATTTTTCCTGTTTATTTTCTTTTTCCTAAATTTTATTTATTTTATTGGGAATATACAGCAAAACATACACCAACAAAAAATCATAAATGTACAATTTAGTGACATTGATTATATTTTTCTAGTTGTGCAACCATTCTCCCCCTCCTTTTCTGAGTTGTTCTCCCCTCATTAACATAATCTCATTTCCCCCTAAGGTTCCTATCTAACCTTTCAAATAGGTGTTGTCCATTTTATCCCATATAGATAGTTCTTAAAAGGGCTTAATGCTTCAGGTAGAATTTTTTTTTAGTAGTTAAGCTAAAGTAGTGTTTGGTTTTAAGGTGACACCAGGGGATATTTTTGGTTGAAGGTTTAAGCCAAAAATATCTCAGGGCAATAGTTTAGGAATTCCTTCACCCTCCATGGCTCCAGAAAGTCTAGAGTCCGTGAGAATTTGAAGTTTTATTCCACATGTTCCCCGTTTGATCAGTATTCTTCTATAGAATCATTGATTAAAATATTCAGTAATGGTAGCCAGGCACTATCTAGTACTTCCGGTCCCATGAAAAGAAGGCAGTTGTTCATGGGGCCAATTAGCCAGACATTCCATATTTTCCTCCTGTTCCTGACTCACCTTCTTCTCTTGCTCCATGTGAATAGAGATCAATTGTTGTGCCTTGGATGGCAGCTTGCAAGTTTTTAAGACCCCAAACACTATGCAATGAACTAGGAGTTATACTAGGAGTACTAAGCTTATTATTAGTCCACTTAACTGGGATGCCTAATGAAACCATGGCCCTCAAACTCTAACTCAAGGAATCCAATCCCATGAAGTGTTTTGTCATATATAAGAAGCCTTAGCAGCTGCTGTTTCTTTTTGTCATTTTTATAAATATATCTATGACACAAATTTTGCCATTTCATCATTTTACAGGTGTACAACTTATTGACAGCAATTATAGTATTTGGCTGTACAACCTAATCCATGCAATTTTTCCATTAACGTTAGGCCCCTTTCTCCGTATCTTCTCCTCCTCTGGTATCCACTAATAAACTTTGGCCTCTATATATTTTTCTTTTTTTGTCTTTTTATATAAATGAGATCATACAATATTTGTCCTTCTGTGATTGATTTATTTTACTCAGTATAATGTCTTCAGGTTCCATCCATACCATAGTATGTATCAAGACTTCCTTTCTCCTACTGGCTGAGTGTATTCCATTGTATGTATAAACCACGTTTTGTTTATCCATTCATCTTTTTTTTTTATAATTTTTATTGTGCTTTAAGTGAAAGTTTACAAATCAAGTCAGTCCCTCACACTAAAACCATATACACCTTACTACACACTCCCAATTACTCTCCCCGCAAGAAGGCAGCCCACTCTCTCCCTCCACTCTCTTTACATGTCCATTTCATCAGCTTCTAACACCCTCTACCCTCTCATCGCCCCCCTAGGCAGGAGATGCCAATATATTCTCAAGTGTCCACCTGATCCAGGAAGCTCACTCCTCACCAGCATCTCTCTCCAACTCATTGTCCAGTCCAATCCATGTCTGAAGACTTGGCTTCGGGAATGGTTCCGGTCCTGGGCCAACAGAAGCTCTGGAGGCTGTGACCACTGGGGTCCTTCCAGTCTCAGTCAGACCATTAAGTCTGGTCTTATGAGAATTTGGGTTCTGCATCCCGCTGCTCTCCTGCTCCCTCAGGGGTTCTCTGTTGTGTTCCCTGTCAGGGCAGTCATCGTTTGTAGCCAGGCACCATCTAGTTCTTCTGGTCTCAGGATGATGTACTCTCTGGTTCATGTGGCCCTTTCTGTCTCTTGGGTTCGTGATCGTCTTGTGTCCTTGGTGTTCTTCATTCTTCTTTGACCCAGGGGGGTTGAGACCAATTGATGCATCTTAGATGGCTGCTTGCTAGTGTTTAAGACCCCAGACACCACTCTTCAAAGTGGGATGCAGAATGTTTTCTTAATAGATTTTGTTATGACAATTGACTTAGATGTCCCCTGAAACCATGGTCCCCACACCCCTGATCCTGCTACGCTGGCCTTCAAAGCATTCTGTTTATTCAGGAAACTGCTTTTGGTTTAGTCCAATTGTGCTGACCTCCCCTGTATTATATGTTGTCTTTCCCTTCACCTAAAGTAGTTCTTATCTACTGTCTAGTTACTGAATGCTCCTCTCCCACCCTTCCTCCCCACCTCTTATAACCATGAAAGAATGTTTTCTTCTCAGTTTAAACTATTTCTCAAGTTCTTATAATAGTGGTCTTATACAATATTTGTCCTTTTGCAACTGACTAATTTCACTCAGCATAATGCCTTCCAGGTTCCTCCATTTTATGAAATGTTTCACAGATTTCTCACTGTTCTTTTTCGATGCATAGTATTCCATTGTGTGAGTATACCATAATATATTTATCCATTCATCCATTGATGGGCACCTTGGTTGCTCCCATCTTTTTGCTATTGTAAACAGCACTGCAATAAACACGGGTATGCATATATGTGTTTATTTAAAGGCTCTTTATTTTCTTCCATGATCTTTATTATTTTAGATTTTATATTTAGGTCTTTGATCCATTTTGAGTTAATCTTTGTGCATGGAGTGAGGTACAGGTCTTGTTTCATTTTTTTGCAGATGGATATCCAGTTATGCCAGCACCATTCATTAAAAAGACTGTCTTTTCCCCATGTAATTGTTTTGGGATCTTTGTCAAATATCAACTGCACATATGTGGATGGATTTATGTCTGGGTTCTCAATTCTGTTCCACTGGTCCATGTATCTGTTGTTGTACCAGTACCAGGCTGTTTTGACTACTGTGGCGGTATACTGGGTTCTAAAATCAGATAAAGTAAGGCCTCCCACTTTGTTCTTCTTTTTCAGTAATGCCTTTTTTATCCGGGGCCTCTTTCCCTTCCGTATGAAGTTGGTGATTATTAAAGAATGTCGTTGGGATTTGGATCAGAATTGCATTAAATGTATAGATCGCTTTTGGTAGAATAGACATTTTTATAATGTTAAGTCTTCCTATCCACGAGCAAGGTATGTTCTTCCGCTTATGTAAGTCTCTTTTGGTTTCTTGCAGATCCATTCATCTTTTTACAGGCATTTAGTTTGTTTCCACTTTTGGCTGTTGTGAATAGTGCTGCAAGGAACATCAGAGTACAAGTCTCTTTTTGAATCTCTGCTTTCAGATCTTTTGGGTATACACCTAGGAGTGGAATTGCTGGGTCATATGGTAGTTCTTTTTTAGTCTTTTCAGGCACCAGCATACTGTTTTCCACTATGACATCATCACTTGCATTGTTACCAGCAATGGATAATGGTTGCAACTTTGCCACTTCCTCACCATTGTTATTTTCAATTAGTTTTTTTTTTTTTTTTTAACATTAGCCATCCTAGCGGGAGTGAAGTGGTATCCCATTGTGGTTTTGATTGGCAACTCTCTGATGGCTAATGATACTGAGCATATTTTCACGTGTTTGTTGTGTATATGGATGTTCTCTTTGGTGAAATGTCTATTTCAGTCCTTTCCTCATTTTATGAATGGGTTATTTATCCTTTTGTTATTAAGTCTTTGATGTTTTATATATTCGAGTTATTGAATTCTGGTTGGATATATTGTTTCCAAAGACATTCTCCCAGTCGATATCTTGTCTTTTCGATTTTTTCTAAAAGTCTTTTGATGACCAAAAGTTTTTCATTTTTATGAAGTTCCATTTATTTGTTTTGTCTTTTGCTGGTTGTGCTTTTGTTTTTATATTAGATAATCCATTTTTAAAACTTAGACCTGACAGCATTGCCCTTGCTTGTTCTTCTAAGTAGTTTATGGTTTTAGTTTGCATATTTAGGTCCTTAATCCATTTTGAATTTGTTTTTGTGTAAGATGTGAAGTATTAGTTCTGTTTCTTTTTTGTACATTTGGAAATCCAATCTTCCCAGCACTGTTTATGGAAGAAACTCTTCTTTCTTCATTGAATGGTTTTAATACCCTTGTCAAAAATCAGTTGGTCATAGACATGTGGGATTATTTCTGGAGTTTCAATTCTATTCCATTGATATATATGTCTGTTGTTATACCAGTACCAGTTTGTTTAAGTTCTGTAGCTGTATAACATGTTTTAAATTCAGGAAGTTTGAGCCTTCCTACTTTGTTCTTCTCTTTCAAGTTTGTTTTAGCTATGCAGGGACTCTTGTCATTCCAAATAATACTGAGGCTTTCTTTATGACCTAATACGTCGTCTATTCTAGAGAATGTTCCATGTGCACTAGAAAAGAAAGTATACTTGGCTGCTGTTGGGTGGAGTGTCCTGTATATGTCTACGAGGTCAAGTTGGTTGACTGTGGTGTTTAGATCTTCTGTGTGTTTACTGACCTTCTTTCTGGATGTCCTGTCCTTCACTGAAAGTGGTGTGTTGAAGTCTCCTACTATTATTGTGGAGCTGTCTATCTCACTTTTCAAGGTTGATAGAGTTTGTTTTATGTATCTTGCAGCCCTGTCATTGGGTGCATAAATATTTAATACGGTTATATCTTCTTGGTGTATTGTCCCTTTAATAATTATATAGTGTCCTTCCTTATCCTTTCTGATGGATTTAACTTTAAAGTCTATTTTGTCAGAAATTAATATTGCCACTCCTGCTCTTTTTTGATTTTTGCTTGCTTGATATATTTTTTTCCATCCTTTGAGTTTTAGTTTGTTTGTGTCTCTAAGTCTAAAGCATGTCTCTTGTAGGCAGCATATAGATGGATCTTGTTTTTAAATCCATTCTGCCACTCTCTATCTCTTTATTGGTGCATTTAGTCCATTTACATTCAGGGTAATTATAGATAGGTATGAATTTAGGGCTATCATTTTGATGTCTTTTTTGTGTGTGTGTTGACAGCTTCCTTTTCCCACTTGATTTTATGTGCTGAATAACTTTATATATTGTCCTTTCCTCATATTTGTTGTTGTTGATTTTGTTTCTACTGAGTCTCTATTTTTCCCTTGTGTTTTATTTTGATGAGTAGGATAGTTTGTCTCCGTTGTGGTTACCTTATTATTTACGCCTATTTTTCTAAATTTATGACTAACTTTTGTTTCTTTGTATCGCCGTATCTTCCTCTCCATATGGATGGTGTATGATTACATTTCTTAGTCCCTCTTTATTATTTTAATGTTGTCTTCTTTTATATAATAACATCACTGTTACCCAGTGTTGGGCTTTTTTTTTTTTGGATTTCCCTGTCTGGGTTGACTTCTGGTTGCTCTGCCCAGTGTTCTAGTCTTGGGTCGATACCTGATATTATTGATTTTCTAACCAAAGAACTCCCTTTAGTATTTCTTATAGTTTTGGTTTGGTTTTTGCGATTTCCCTCAACTGTGTTTATCTAGAAATGTCTTAATTTCACCTTCATATATTTAAGAGACAGTTTTGATGGATATATGATTCGTGGCAGGCAATTTTTCCTTCAATTTTTTAAATATGTCATCCCAGTGCCTTCTTGCCTGCATGGTTTCTGCCAAGTAGTCCGAGTTTATTCTTATTGGCTCTCCCTTGTAGGTGACTTTTCTTTTACCCCTCACTCCTCTTATAATTGTCTCTTTATCTTTGGTCTTGGCAAGCTTGGTTATAATATGTCTTGGTGTCTTTCTTTTAAGATCTACCTTATTTGGAGTTTGATGAGCATCTTGGATAGATATCTTCTCATCTTTCACAATAACAGGGAAATTTTCTGCCAACAAATCCTGAACAATTTTTTCTGTATTTCCTGTTATCCCTCCCTGTTCTGGTACTCCAGTCACTGGTAGGTTATTTCTGTTGATAGAGTCCCACATGATTCTTAAGTTTTCTTCATGTTTTTAAATTCTTTTATCTGATTTTTCTTCAACTATATTAGTGCCAAGTGATTTATCTTCGAGTTCAGAAATTCTAGCTTCTACTTGCTCAGTTCTGGTCCTCTGACTTTCTATTGAGTTATCTAATTCTGTAATTTTATTGTTAATCTTTTGGATTCCTGATTGCTGTCTCTCTATGGATTTTTCCAGCTTATTAAACTTTTCATTATGTTCCTAAATAATCTTTCTGAGTTCTTCAGTTGCTTTATCTGTGTGTTCCCTGGCTTGCTCTGCATATTGCCTCATTTCCTTCCTGATGTCTTGAAGAGTTCTATATATTAAACTTTTGTATTCTGCATCTGGTAATTCCAGGAATGCACTTTCATCTAAAAGATCCCTGGATTCTTTGTTTTGAGAGCCTGTTGAGGTGATTATGGCCTGTTTCTTTATGTGACTTGATATTGATTGTCATCTCCGAGCCATCTATAAGTTTTTGTATTAGTTTATGCTTGCTTACTGTGTCATAGCTGCTTGCTTTATTTTGTTTTGTTATACCCCTATGGGTTGCTTGAGTGAGCTATCTTGATTATTTTTGCCTTTGGAGCTCTGGTGTCCTGTCACCAGCTGGCTAGAGCTGTTATCAGGTATATCAGTCATAGAGTCCATTCAGTTTTCTTGTATGAATTCAGCTCAGGTTTCCAGGCAGCTGATATCAAGTGTACAGTACAGGCTCTGTCCTACAGTCTTAGAGGGACAGGGGTGATTGGCATATATACACATATCTGATTGCAGCAGGGGGTCACACTCTGAAAAAGGCAGAGGACTGAGAACGGACCCTCAAGTGTCTCTGAGGAAAATGCATCTCTGTTCCCTACAGCTTGCTGGTGGGTTGGCTCTGCAGAGGGAGCATGGGCACACAAAGTTTTTGTTGTAAGGACTGGGAGGTACCAGTTATCCCTGGACCCCTGTCGTGGGTAGCTGGGTGACCCAAGTGGAGGCACCGGTCCTTAGGTCCCTGTTGTGGGTAGGTGAGGACCCTGTTTAATAGGCAAAGCAATGTGAAACGCCAAACACCCACTTCTCCACTGCACGGTTGAAATGGTTGGAGTTTGCCAACAAGGGCCTATTCTCCCAAAATAGGCCCACACAGGTCCATGCAGAAGGGAAAGGTGCTTCAGGTCCATGGATGGTTTATGCCTGGACAGTAGCCACTTCTGTTCTGAGTTCCCCCCAGTTAATGGAGCTAGCAAATTATCTTTTCCCCCAGTTGCAAATTTTTTCCTTTCCCAAGGCCTGGAGGACAGCTCCAGGTGCTCACCAGGGTCTATCTCAGGCCCAGGGATTTAGCTGCTGAAGCTGGCTTAGTGGTAGAGGGGGTGTGGTAAAATATACGCAAGTACTTAGCTTTTGCCAAGAGTGCCCTTCTCCTCAGGTTCCGGAGGTGTGAGTGGGCTGTGTGGCTGGCTGCTTCTCCATGAGGAAACTGCGGCCGAACGCTAGGACCAGCCCGCTGCCACCGTAGCCGATCCCGGAATGGTGCCTGAGGACTCCCCTCGATTCAGGTCTGGTAACTCCTCTCTCCTTCTGAACAGTCTCTCCCTTCTCCGGACCCTCAGTTTGTTGTCTAAGCTTGCCTTTGATGCTCAGGGCTCCCAGCTTGTCACAAATATACTCGTTTCACTTATTTTTTCTGGTCTTTGTTGTAAAGAGGGCTTGATGGAAGTGTCTGTCTATTCTGCCAATTGGCCCCGCCCCCAGGGTATGACTTTTAATACAATATCAAATAGAAGTGGTAAGAGGGGGCACCCTTATTTTGTTCCCAATTTCAAGGTGAAATCTCTCAGTCTTTCCCTGTTAACTATAATGTTGTCTGTTCACTTTTCTGAAATAAAGAATTGATGAATAAATTAAATTGTGACAATGTCTTTTGGGGAATACAATGTTGGATTATTTGTCTTTTGAGAAAAAGGGTAAAAAGATGACTGCTCTAAAAATGCTGAATCTGATGCATCAAGTGCTGATTCAGCCACATTCATTTTTGAGCTGGTAAAAGTACCAAGATGGACAACACTTTGGGATACCCTTGTCCTCCACACAAAGATTTCACACTAGCCCTGCAGCCCTAAACTCAGCGTTAGGAGAGGGTATGCTGATTTCCTGGTCACCTGAACTCTCTGACCTGCCACAATCTTTCCTTCCTCTTTCTATTTGCACCCAGTTCTTACACCCAATCTCAATCTTGTTGTTGTTGTCATTAGGTGCCATTGAGTTGGTTTTGACCCATAGAGCCCTGATGTATAACAGAATGAAGCACTGCCTGGTCTTGTGCCACTCTCACAGTCACTGAATGTTTGATCTTATTTTTGTAGCCACTGTGTCAATCCATCTTGTTGAGGGTCTTCCTCTTTTTCTTCAGAGTTAGATTGCAGAATATATTTCAGTCCCTACTGGAACCGCCTAGATTCTCACCCTAAATCCTTGGGCAGAACTCAGACATCACCCTGAGATAACTTCCATTGTCATTTTGCTCTGCATCCTTAAAATCCTAATTTGTAATTGCCACGTACTATTCCATTTTATGGATCTACTCTTCCTGGAATGCTGTCACCTGTATTCCTTTTATGTAGTACTTTCTCCTTGCCATGGTCCTCTACTCCTCACCTGATGACATATTGCTTTCCATTTGCTCAGTTAACTCTTCAATTTTCTGTTTAATCATTCCTGCCTCTATTATGTCTTCCTTGTTCTTAAGCTTATCTTACATTCTGGGGTAGGGCAAGAAGGAGGGAGTATTTATCACTTTCATTTTGAGTTTCAAAGTGTTTGTCAGTATGCCTCATATATATATATATATATATATATATATATATATGGTTTCTATGGCCAAGGCCATAGAAAATGAGTGTACAGATGAAAGATAATAAACATTATCTGGCACTTACTGTCATGTGTAATATTTTCCCTATATTCTTCTTTTTATCTTGAAAAAATTAGGGGTTTCAGGATTCATACTGAGTAAAATTAAAATTAAATTTAGCTGGACATCAAAATACAGTGGCATATTCACCCATGGTGGGCTGGTTTCAGCTGAGCTTCCAGAGTAAGACAGACCAGGAAGAAGGGCCTGACAGTCTACCTCTGACAAAATTAGCCACTGAAAATTTTATGAATAGCAGTGGAATACTGTTTGATATAGTGCCAGAAGATGAGCCCCTCAGGTTGGAAGGCACTCAAAAGATGACTGGGGATGAGTTGCCTCCTCAAATTAGAGTTGATCTTAATGATGTTGCTGAGTCATTTGGTGATGTGTATGACTCAAAATGAGAAGAAACAACTGCAAACATACATTAATAATAGAAACATGGAAAGTATGAATACAGAAAAATTGTAAATTCTTAAAAAGGAAATGGATCTCATAATGATTGATATCCTAGGCATTAGTGGGCTGAAATAAACTGGTACTGGCCATTTTAGTTCAGACGATCATAAGGTCTCCTAAGCAGGAATGACAAATTGAAGAGGAACGTCTCTGCCTTCATTGTCAAAAAGAACATTTCAATGTCTTTCCTGAAGTACAAAACTGTCAATGATAGGGTAATAGCCATGCATTCACATTCCAATTTATGCACCAATGGCTAAGGCTAAAGATAAAGAAACTCAAGATTTCTACCAAGTTCTGCAGTTTGAAATTGATAAAATATGAAAACGAGATGCATTGATAATTCCTGGTGGCTGGAATGAGAAAGTAGGAAACACAGAAGAAGGTTTGGTAGTTGGACAATACCAACTTGGTGACAGAAATGATGTCGAAGATCCCATGATAGAATTTTCAAGATCGAGAACTTCTTCCTTGCAAATATATTTTTTCAACAAAATAAATGGCAACTATACACATGGATCTACCCAGATGAAATACGCAGGAATCAAATCAACTTCATCTCTTGAAAGAGATGATACAAAAGCACAAGATCATCAATGAGAATAAGGCCAGGGGTGTATTGTGGAACGGACCATCAATTGCTCATATGCAAGTTCAAGTTGAAACTGAAGAAAGTTACAAGTCCACGAGACCCAAAGTATGACCTTGAGTATAACTCATCTGAATATAGAGACCATCTAAAGAATAAATTTGATGCGTTGAACACTAATGTTCGAAGACCAGACAAGTTGTGGAATGACATCAAGGGCATCATACATAAAGAAAGCAAGAGATCATTAAAAAGACAGGAAAGAAAGAAAACACCAAAATGAATGTCAGAAATTTGCTCTTGAACTTAGACTAGACAAAGTGAAAAGGAAAAATAATGAAGTAAAAGAGCTGAATGGAAGATTTCAAAGGGCATCTCAAGAACACGAACTAAAGTATTATAATGAAAAATGCCAAAACTTGCATTTGGAAAATCAAAACAAAAGAACAAGCTTGGCATTTATCAAGCTGAAAGAACTGAAGAGAAAATTCAAGTCTCAAGTTGTAATACTGAAGGATTCTACAGGGAAAATATTAAAGGACACAAGAAGCATCAAAAGAAGATGGAAGGGGTACACAGAGTCACTGCATCAAAAACAATTGGTTGACATTTAACCATTGCAGGAGTAGCATATGATCGAGAACCAATGGTAAGAAAGGAAGAAGTCCAAGTTGCACTGAAGTCATTGGTGAAAAACAAGGCTTCAGGAATTGATGGAATACAAATTTAAATGTTTCAACAAACAGAGGCAGAACTGGAGGTGTTTAGTCGTCTATGCCAAAAAATTTGAAAGAGAGCTACCTGGTCAACAGATTGGATGAGATGCCTACTTGTGCACATTCCAAAGAAAGGGATCCAACAAAATGGGGAATTTATTGAACAATATCATTAATAACACAGACAAATAAAATTTTGCTGAAGATGATTCAAAAGCAGTTGTAGCAGTACATGAACAGGGAAATGCCAGAAATTCAAGCCAGATTCAGAGGAGGATATGAAAGGAGGGATATCATTGCTGATGTCAGATGGATCCTGGCTGAAAGCAGAGAATATCAGAAAGATATTTACCTGTGTTTTATAGACTATGCAAAGGCATTCAGTTGTGTGGCTGAGAAGAAATTATGGGTAACATTGCGAAGGATGAGAATTCCAGAAATTTTGCTCAAGAGGAACGTGTACTGAGGCCAAGAGGCAATCATTGGAACAGAACAAGGGGATACTACATGATTTCAAGTCTAGAAAGGTGTGCATCAGGGTTGTGACATTTCACCATACTTATTCAATCTGTATGCTGGGAAAATAATCCAAGAAGCTGGACTATTTGAAGAAGAATGTGGCATCAGGATTGGAGGAAGACTCATTAACAAATTGTGATATGCCCTGGTTGCCGAAAAGAAAGAGGATTTGAAGCACTTACTGATGAAGATTAAAGTCTACAGCCTTCAGTATATATTGCACCTCAACATAAAACAAAAATCCTCACAACTTGATCAATAAGCAACATCACAATAAGTGGAGACTAGTTTGAAGTTGTCAAAGATTCCATTTTTCTTGGATTCACAACCAATGCCCATGGAAGCAGGAGTGAAGAAATGAAACAGCTCTTCACATTGGGTAAATCTGTTGCAAAGGCCTCTTTAAAGTGGTAAAAAAAAAAAAAAAAATGTCGCTTTGAGGACTAAGGTGCACCTGCCCTAAGGCATGTTTTTTTCAATCACCTCATATGAATGGAGAATGAACAAGGAAGACCTAAGAAGAATTAATGCCTTTGAATTATGGTGTTGGCAAATAGTATTCAGTATACCACGGACTGTCAGAAGAGCCACCAGATCTGTCTTGGAAGAAATAAAACTAGAATGCTCCTTAGAAGCAAGGATGGCACGGCTTTCTCTCACATGTTATCGGGAGGTACCAGTCCCTGGAGCAGGACATTATGCTTGGTAAAATAGAGGGTCAGTGAAAAAAGAAGGAGCTTCTCAGCAAGACAGATTGACACTGTGGCTGGACCAATGGGGTGGAGTATAGTAACAATTGTGAGGATGGCTCACGTCAGGCCATGTTTCCTTCTATTGTACCCAGGGTCGCTAAGAGTCAGTAAAAAAAATGGCAGCTTACAACACTGAGTGTACATTCAATGATTGTTAGTAAATATGTAGGGTTCTGGCAACCATCCCTACAATCTATATTTAGAAATTTTCCATCACCCCCAAATATTTCCTTATATCTGTTTTCAGTTAATTCCTGCTCCCACTTCCAACTTAAGGGAAGCACTGATCTGCTTCTTGTCTCTAGAAATTTGATACTCTTGCATATTTCGTACAAATAGAATCACATATTATGTAGTCTTTTGCTTCTGACTTCTGTCTGTTATTACCCAGAAATTTGCAATTGCAATCAGCATTTTGCATGACAACTAGTGAAAATAATTTGCAGTTTTGTTATACTCAAGGTCTTTTCACTGATGATTTGCTCATGACTAATAATGATGACATTGTACACTTTCACAATAGGGTTAAGGTGGGACATAGGCAGTGTTCACCAGGTCTTTGACTGATATGTGCTCTTCTGAAACTCTGGGTGTCCCAGTTTTATTCTTGGAGGAGGAAGAATGAGAACCTTGACTCAGGTGAGCTTAAAGAAGAATGATTCTCAACTGTAATGGTCTAGCTTATAAAACATTTGCCAAAAATAAATCAGTTTTGTGTGAAAACAAGGACCTATTAATGTTTAAACTATCACAGAAGATTGATGGATCTTTGGTTGTAAAAAATAGAATACTATTCAGTAATAAAAAGAAATGAACTATGCATATATACAACAAGTTAGATGGAACTTAAAGGCATTATGGTGAATGAGAAGAGCCAGACTCTTAAGTTTAAATATCATGATTCCATGTATTTATATCCTGGGAATGACTGAGTTATAGAGATACAAAACAGATTAGTGACTACCCAGGGACAGAGATGGTGGTGCAAGGGGAGAGGTGAGACTCTTGTTGCTGATAGTTGCTGTCGAGTCAATTCCAATTCATGACAACCCCGTAGAAAGGCATTATTTGGGAGCTCTTTTGTGGTTTTGGAACAACTTTGTGTTTGATAATGGTAGCTGTCACAACAAATCTATACATGGGATCAAATTATATGAAACTAAAAAAAAAAAAATTTTTTTTCTTTTATGCACACGCACGGAAACCCTGGTGGCTTAGTGGTTAAGTGCTACGGCTGCTAACAAAGAGGTTGGCAGTTCAAATCTGCCAGGTGCTCCTTGGAAACTTTATGGGGCAGCTCTACTCTGTCCTATGGGGTCACTGTGAGTCGGAATCGACTCGATGGGAGTGGGTGGGTGGTGAATGCAAACAGACACGCAAATCAGGACTTGTAAAACTTTTAAAAGTTAAAAAATATCTGCAGTCTAGTTGACATTATTATACCAATTCCAGTTCCTGCATTGCTATTGTACTGCAGTTGTATAAGATGGTGCCATTGAAGGAAGCTGGGTGAAGAGTGAAATGACTCCATGTTTGTGCAACTTCCTGTGAGTCTGTCATCATTTCAAAAATTTAAAAGTTAAGAAAAATAGGTGCCAAAATGTGAAAACAATCTAAGTGTCCGTGAATGGATAAATAGATAAACAAAATGTGGTACAAACATACAGTGGAATGTTACTCAGCCAAAAAGAGAAATGAAGCTCTGTTCCATGTTACACATGGATAAAACTTGAAAACTTTAGGTATGCTCAGTGAAATAAGTAAATCACAGTAGGACAACTATTGTATGACCTCACTTACATGAAATAATAAAAATAGGCAAATGTATAGAGTCAATGTTTATAGTGGTTACTACAAGTTTCTATAAGGGCTGGGAGGGAGGGAGAAAGGAGGAACCATTTTCACGAATTGGTGACTCTTTGTTTACGGTGATGGGAAATTGACAACAATTACGGCGATGGCCTATTAAGTCAGAATGACACAAAATAATTAAATTTTCATGAAATTCAGGAGCTTTATTCTAGTAAACAATTTTTAAAAGAATGACAAACTCTGTAATCAGTGTAATCAATGAAAAAGTATTCTGCTTTATGTTTATAAAAATGCATAAACACTGATTATTTAAAAAGCCTCAAAATATTAAAAAAAAAAAGGGACATTATAAACTTTACAGAAATATACATCAATCCTCTCTAAAACTACCTAGGTTACCTAGGTGAAATTTTCAATAACATTAATTCTATTTACATCCTTTTCTAGGATAGCTGAGACTCCTTTCTCCTATACCCTGAGGATTATATACGCCCTTGTGGGAAGTTAACATTTACAATTTCAATTTAGGGTGTAAACACAAACACCATAATTTCTTCCCTGCAGAACTTATCATGAGTGTGAGGTCCTATGGGAGAGCTATGCTTGGATTTCTAACCAGGCCAAAAGAATTAAAAGCACTAGGCGAATGCCATGTGCTCTATGACATGCTGGCTCTCGTGTCAAGTCTGTGGTATCCCCGTACACACCCTCTGATCAAATTTGTAACTACAACTTCGATTCATATCGCAGAATGACTCTTGGAACACTCAGCTTGTGAATCTGTGTTGTGACCCTCTTGCCAGTAAAGGGGGAAGAAGATTCTGTAACTGCATCTGGTCAACTTTTGTACCTCCAAAGCCAATTCTTCCAGAAAAGTGGAACACATGTAGAGCCAGCACTAAGGTCTTCACTTGAGGAAGTGTGAGTTAATCAAATTTTTATTGTTCTCACTCACTGTCTATGTTGCCAAGAAAGGAGGAAATATACTGCATAGCAAGACACTCATAGGTGTGCAGCTAGAGACTCTACTGCCTGCACCATTCTCATTTACTCTGTTTTGGTTTCATCCTCGCTCCTACAGTAAGACAGCAGTAGCAGTTCCAAGTGGCACATCCAGTACAAAGCAACATCAGAGGAAGAAGAGCTGTGTCTCTTTCCTAAATTTATTTGCCAAGGTATGTTATACCCATAGAAGTATTTACATAAGTGTATAGCTTGATGAATTTTTACAAACTTGACCACTTGTGTAACCAGCATCCAGATTAATTGTGTTTCTCTTTTATGTCCTCATACAGAAGCCTGGGAAAACACATTCCCCTTTCTTTCTTACTGTCTGTCCAGCTGGAATGAAACAAAGAAGGAGAATGTGTAGAAACACAGAGGTGTATGATTGATTATAAATGTTAGGCTACTAAAGCTCTCTTTAATAAGTGGCACAGTTATTACTTCAAGGGTTCTTTAAGAAAGACATCTGAATATCCTATAGACAGTGAGTGACTCTCTTCTAGGAAGGAGAAAGTCAGTACAATCTTTTCTCTAGTAGAAGTTCTCTCTTCATTGATGGTCATCAGAGAGGAACAGAGGTGTTGAGTAAAGTAGTAGAAACATGAAAAGGAACTAAGAAGTAAAGGGCCAGGTGAATGAGAGGGACAGATAGGAGAGGCTTTCCCACTCTCCATGCTCATCATCAGGTAGAATTGTACCTCAGCTACTCCATCTTTCTATCTTCTAGTAAAGACAGGAGGAATTGTTCATCACAAGTTAGCTCATGAAGACAAAAGATAAGGTGATTGAATTATTGAGTGATGTGTGTGGCAGTACATTCAGACTCCACAAAGCAAAGGAAGACTTAATTCTGCCAGTCCAAGTCCCTTTGTAATGAGTATGTGTAAAGAGAAAACCGTGTTCTGTACTAATAAAATTTTCCGTTTTCCTCCCTCACAGATTTCCAAAAATGAGAATACTGGCAAGAAATGACTCCTTAGTGACTGAATTTATTTTTGCTGGATTAACAGATCATGCAGAGCTCCAGCAGCCTCTCTTTTACTTGTTTCTAATGATTTACATTGTCACCATGGTGGGCAATCTCGGCTTGATTGTTCTTATTGGGATAAATTCTCACCTTCACACCCCCATGTACTATTTCCTTTTCAATCTATCTTTCATTGATCTCTGTTACTCTTCTGTCTTCACCCCCAAAATGCTGATGAACTTTGTATCAAAGAAGGATGTCATCTCCTATGTTGGGTGCATGACCCAACTGTTTTTCTTTCTCTTTTTTGTCATCTCTGAAAACTATATGTTGACCTCGATGGCCTTTGATCGCTATGTGGCCATTTGCAATCCATTGCTATATAGAGTTACCATGTCCCATCAGGTGTGTTCTGTGCTGACACTTGCTGCATATGTCATGGGATTTGCTGGAGCCACTGCCCACACAGGTTGCATGCTTAGACTAACCTTCTGCAATGCTAATATCATCAACCATTACTTGTGTGACATCCTACCTCTCCTCCAACTCTCTTGTACCAGCACCTATGTCAATGAGGTAGTAGTTCTCATTGCGGTGGGCATCAATATTACAGTACCCAGTTTTACCATCCTAGTTTCTTATATTTTCATCCTTATTAGCATTCTTCGTATCAAGTCTACTCAAGGAAGATCAAAAGTCTTCAGCACCTGTAGCTCCCACATCATTGTTATTTCTCTTTTCTTTGGGTCGGCAGCATTTATGTATCTTAAGTATTCTTCTCCTGAATCTACGGACCAGGGGAAAGTTTCATCTATTTTCTACACTAATGTGGGCCCCATGCTTAACCCTCTGATCTACAGCTTGAGAAACAAAGATGTCAAAGTAGCCCTGAGGAAAGCCTTGATTAAAATCCAGAGGAGAAACATATTCTAACTAGAAGCAGTGGTAATGTAAAGAAATTCAAGCATCTCAAATTTTTATTGGTATTTTCATGAGGGACTGTTTACAACTATGTTGATTCTACAGATTGTGTCATGTATGATTTAATAGACTTGTTTTTATCACTTCTCTTAGAGCTAATCATTTCTCATTCTTTGCTTTATCTACTGCAACTCTCCCATTACTAAATAATTAATAATGTGTTATAAAAGGAACATACATGCCGACTGTTTTCATTATTGTTTCCTATTCCTTCTATCTCCTGGTCTATTCATAATCTGAACAGATATGGTGAGTTCCAGAAGTCACCGAAGGTAAATAACACTACAGCTTGCTCACCTAAACACAGAAGTGCCAAAGACAATAAAAGCATTCTCATTCTTACCAAAATTGCTATGGGTATAAAACCCAAAACCAAACTCATTGCTCTTGAGTCAACTCCAACTCATAAAGCTCCTATAGGACAGAGTGGAACTGCCCTATAGGGTTTCGAAGCAGTGGCTGGTGGATTCAAACTGCTGAGCTTTTCCTTAGCAGCTGATGCTTATCCACTGCACCACCAGGGCAGTGGGGTTAATGAAATGCTTTCATTACATACTGTGTATGTAGTTTAAAATAGAAACTAATCTTCCTGTTTTTCCTTTTGTTCACTTATGTCCCTTCCTATGATTATTCTGACTTATCTTGTTCTCTTTTGAGAGACAAAATCTGTACCACATACTCTCAGCTTCTGAGATCTTCTATCATCCCAGTGGATTTAATATTGAGGATAATGCATATAACCCCACCTTTTATTGTGAAAGACATCATTGAGGATGATGATAGAAACAATATGTATGCATCTCGGTACTCCAGTAAGGGTGCAGGGTGGTTTTTGTGATAAAAATTGAATTTATTGCTATCTAAAATGACAGCAAATATTTTTAAAAAGCACATGTAGTTTTTATTGTGAATTTTTCTTATCACTTAAAGGAAAACACTGTGCATCAGGTTAGATGAAATATTTTAGCTGTTTTTTTAGTTATCCCGTGAGGTTCCTCTTGAACCAAAAATAATGTATATTAATGATAATAGTCTATGTTCTTAGGAACATTTTGTGAGCTTACTTAAACATTGTATCACCAGTGAGGCAACAAACATCTTTAGCATAAAAACTCTTTCTTGTAAATCTTTTATATCTCCTTTTGTATATTTAGAATATCAGATACATTTAAAGGTCAAGAAACACTGATTGAGTAGACTTGTTTCTATAATGATAATAATATAAATTTATTGTTATAGATAATAATAAAATAAATAAAACCAACAATAATAAATAAATCACAAATAACCTAGAGGTTTCCTTTTTCTTTTGTACTCTCTAATACAGTGCCAAAATAACACCATTAAATTTTTTTAGTTTCAGTTTATTTTCTTTAAATTTTTTATTTTTCAAAATAATTGAAAAATAGAGAATTTCTCTGAAGACTTCACCCAGTTTCTTACATAAACACAGTGCCATTATCAAAATCAGAATATTGATATAGCAGTAATTAATATACAAACCTTATTAAATGTAATCATTATTCCATTAATAGCCTTTAAACTTTTTTTTTCATTTTTTCATTATGGTAAGTATGTGTATAAAGGAGTCCTGGTGGTGTAGCGGTTAAGAGCTCAGCTGCTAACCAAAAGGTTGGCAGTTTGAGCCACTCCTTGGAAACCATATGGGGCAGTTTTACTCTGTCTTATGGGGTAGCTATGAGTTGGAATTGACTCAATAGCAATGGGTTTATTTTTTGGTTTTATATATATAAAACAAAAAATTTGCCATTTCAAGATTTTTCACAGCGACATTTTTACAATGAATTCTATGACATCAATTAGATTCATCATGTTGTTTAAACACACGTTGTATTTAGATGTTATGTATTTTTAGTCTTCGCCCATTTGATGTAGTTTGTCAATCTTTTTTCATCTTCCATGACATTTACTCTTTTTAAGAATTCTTACCAATTACGTTTGTAGAATATCTCTTAGATTGGATTGGACTGACATTTCCTTATGACTTATTTCAAATTATGCATTTTGGAAAGAATATCATAAGATTTGATGTTGTGCTTTTCTTAGCTTACAAAATGTATTATTATTGATAATGTTAACTTAAAAAAATATTTTTATTGTTGTAAAAATTTAGGTAACACACTAGCCAATTCAACATTTTTTACTTGTACAATTCAGTGAAACCAATGACATCAATCACGTTGTATTACCAATATCCATTGCCATATTTTCCATCTCCATGAATAGAAACTCAGTGCTAGCTACGAACATGTTAACGTGTTCATCGTGAATAGCTGCTGTAGCATACATGTTGTCATTGCTAGAACAGACTAATAAAGATCAAGATATACATCATGCATTCAATTATTTGAAAAACGCATTCTTTTTCTATTTCAATGAGAATGAGTTTACATTCAAGTGGAATGGGTAATATTAGATATTACAGTTTTTTCTTGGCCTATGTTAACCCTTCTTCCTCTGTCATGAGATATTCGTAAGAAATCTAAACTATCTGGGCATCCTACAAAACATAATATTGATTTTTTGCACTGATGTCATATTAAGTAGCACAAGCAAGAGATGGCTAGTATGTTGGAGGCAATTGTAAGGCTCAGGCACTCCAGGAAATGGAAAGTAATACCTACAAAGATTCAGGAGCCTGCCACTTCACTTAAACTTGTATGTGTCCTGTGCTCAGAGGCATGCCGGGATATCCTTTCCAAAGTAAAAGAGAAATTGTTGCATCCTCTGTCACAAAGAAGTGTTAGAGAGGCAACATAGTCCACTCTTAGGAATAGCATTGACCCATGCACTGGGTAACATGGAAGTCAGTTCATATGAGTGTGGCTCAGAGCAAAAAAAGGCTCTATAGCCGGTTGCTGTACAGCCCTGCACTTGGGCCATAAAATCCGATTTGTGCTGTTGAAGTTGTTAGTGGTGGGAAAAGATGGCATGTGGAGGTTATCGCAAGCCCTAGGGAGAGAATTACTATGCAGTCCTCAGGGACATTATTTGAGCACTAACCTGAAATAACTTCTTGTATGCTTTTGGGCCCTGGTAGATTTAGAATTTTTAAACCATGAGACCTTGGGAAACATCTAATTCAATTGGCATAACATAGTTTATAAAGAAAATGTTCCAGATTCTACTTTGTTGAGTAGTGCCTGTGAGCAGCCACCTGGGATACTCCACTGGTCTCACCCCTTTGAGAGCAAGGAAGAATAAAGAAAACTAAAGACACAAGGGAAAGATTAGTCCAAAGAACTGATGGGCCACATCTACTGTGGCCTCCATCCGACTGAGTCCAGTAAAACTGGAAGATGTCTGGCTACCACTGCTCCCTGCTCTGACAGGGATCACAATAGAAGGACCCAGAGAGAGCTGAAGAACAATGTAGAACAAAATTCTAACTAAAAAATAAAGATTAGACTTGCTAGCTTGACAGAGACTGGAAAAACCCTGAGATTATGACCCCCCCGGACACCCTTTCAGCTCAGTAATGAGGTCATTCCCGAGGTTCACCCTTCAGTCAGAGATTGAACAGGCCCATGGAACAAAACAACACAGCAACCCTGGTGCAGGGAATGGAAGGCAGGAGGGAACAGAAAAGTTGGTAATGGGAGCCCAGGGTTGAGAAGGGAGAGTGTTGACATGTCATGGGTTGTTAACCAATGTCATAGAACAATATGTGTACTAGCTGCTTGATGAGAAACTAGTTTTTTCTATAAACCTTCATCTAAAGTACAATAAAATAAAATATACCATGAGATCTTAATTGAGGACATATCTGGAACTGCTCATTAGGCCCATCAGATCTCCATATCACAAGTTATATGGGGCCAGTAGATGGAAATAGTGCTTCTGATTTCAATCCTAACATAACAAGAAGGCACCAGTAGGCTGCATGATTAGGTAGCCCAGGCACAAAAGTAATCCAACACTGTTTCACCAGTACTCCTTCTCTTGGTAGTACTTATGGCCCTATCTGGGTTTTTATATGCCCATTGAAGGAGCAAGAGAAGTCCTGAGCTTTGTTTACAGATGGGTCTGCTGTCTGTGAGTCTGAGGTGAAAGACATTCAAGAATGTCCATGAAAAACAGTAGAGAGAGAAAAATCCTCCTAATGGGAGGTGCTGTGATTGTGATACATGCTTATTCACTTTTTATAGTAGAGGATGTGACCTGAGGTGAGAGTACAGTTGGTCATTGCAACTAGGAGAGGGGTACTACTGGTGTATAATGACTAGAGGCCAGGGGTGCTGTCCATCCTTTAATACAGAGAACAGCTCCCCAAAACAAAGAATTATCACGTCCAAAGTGTCACTACGGAGAAGGTTGAGAGAACTACGCTATAAAAATGGATAAGGAGAAAGAAAGGCTGCTAAAAATTAACAGGCTCTTTGTATGTGTCAGGTGCAATTCTAATACTTTATGTGAATTAACTCATTTAATCTCCAATGAGGACACAAGGGTGAGAGAAGTTAAATTACTTGTCTAAAATATACATATCACAGGAAGTGGAGAAGTCTGGGTTTAAACTCAGCCTGACTTGAGGGTTCACTCTTAACCATTTTGCTACAACATCTGTTTATTGAGGTGAAATTCAAAAGCACGTATAGTGTTATAGCAATGATTTAATATTTTACTAATGAATGGCAATTGACTATGCTTCTGGACCTTCCTTTTTAAGAACTGTGTATAGACTCCAGGGGGTACTCAGGGGAGTGAAAAAGGAGGCCACTCATTCCCCTGCATTTCGAATTCAGAATTCCTGGCGTGAAATTATAAGGAGGGTAGAACATTGAGTCTCAAAGGATCCCATATTAGTTTTATGACACAGGATGCAAACAAAGTCTCAGTAATTTCTACCCTCAAGCGGTTCATCAAACACAGGAGGAAATCATGAGGGAGAGAATAATTTCTGCTCTACTCACCCATTTCTCCAGAATTACAGGCCATGAAATACATTCCCACCAAGGCCAGATGATTGTTTTGGAGGCTCACAAAGGTGATTGTTTTTTTTCTTGCAAGTGAAGAGCACTTTCTGGGCCAGTTCTCAAATAGAAGTCATGGAGGATACGCTAGAATCCCTTTTCTAGCATGTGAAAGACTTAGGATTGTACTGATGACTATTGCCTCGTTTGTCATCAGACATTTTTCCCCCAGGACAGTGGGGAGGAAGGAAGTGAAGCCTACAAGACAAGGAGGGTGAGTGTTGAATCACCTTCTGCTTTGATAATTTCCATTCAAACCCCCAGTTACATAAGTCAAAGTTTCCAGAAAACACCACTACTTGTTCCTTTCAGCTCTAGTCCTTAGGATGAAGCAACTGGGTAATATCCCGAGTAGAAAGGAAGAAATGATGTGTTGAGACTTTGGGGGTGTACCAGCATTCTTTATGGTACAGAGAGACAGAATATGGGTAAAACAGAGGGAAAAAGGCAGAAACTTTTAAACCAGCAGCTCCAGCTCTCCCTCTAGAGACACAGAACAAGAATTCACTGCTAATGCCACCTTCTACCTCTTTCCCACAGAGCACACTTGTGAAGTGAATGGCTATGAAAAATGACTCTTCAGTGAATGAGTTTATCCTTATGGGATTAACAGGCCAACCTGAGCTGCAGTTGCCCCTGTTTTTTTCTGTTGTTGGTGAAGTATATGGTCACTGTGGTGGGGAATTTAACCTTAATTAATATGATTTGCCTGAATTCTCACCTTCACACCCCCATGTACTTTTTCCTCTTCAATCTGTCCTTTATTGACTTCTGCTATTCATTTGTCACTGGAAACTCTGGTGGCGTAGTGGTTAAGTGCTACAGCTGCTAACCAAATGTCGGCAGTTCAAATCCACCAGGTGCTCATTGGAAACTCTATGGGGCAATTCTACTCTGACCTATGGGGTTGCTATGACTTGGAATCGACCCAAAAGCAATGGTTTTTTTTTTTTTTTTGGTTTATTCATTTGTATTGCTAGTGGGAATGTAAAATGGTACAACCAGTTGGAAAATGATTTGGCATTTTCTTAAAAATACTGTTGAATCGGTATCGACCATAGAGACCTTATATACCACAGAATGAAACACTGCCCGGCCCTGCACCATGCTCAAAACCTTTGTTGTGCTTGAGCCCATTGTTGCAGCCACTATGTCAGTCCATCTCATTGAGGATCTTCCTCTTTCTCGATGACACTTGTACCATAAAATCCAGCAACTCCACTCCTAGGAATATACCTGAGAGAAATAAGAGCTATCACAGGAATAGACATACAGATACTCATGTTGGTTTCAGCACTATTCACAATAGCAAAACGATGGAAACAACTGAAAAGCTTATTGACAGATGAATGGATAAACAAATTATAGTACATGCACACAATGTAATACTATGCAACAATAAAGAACAATGATGCATCTATGAAGCATCTGACAACATGGATGAACCTGGAGGGCATTATGCTGAGTGAAATAAGTCGGTCACAAAAGGGCAAATATTCTATGATATCATTATTGTAAGAACTCAAGAAAAGGTTTAAGGACAGAAAAATGTATTCTTTGATAGCTATGAGGGTGGGGAGGGAGTGGGAGGAAAAATGACTAACTAGATAGTAGACAAGGGTCAACTTCAGGAAGGACAGCACACAATACAGTGGATGTCAGCCCAACTGGGCCAAAGGAAAAGCAAAGATGTTTCTTAGACACATTCAAACATTTTGAGGTATATGGTAGCTGGGACTGGAGCCTGAGGACCATAGTTTCTGGGGATATCTAGGTCAATTGACATAATACAGTTTATATAGAAAATGTTCTACATCCCACTTTTGTGAGTAGCATCTGGGGTTTTAAAAGCTTGGGAGCATCCATCTAAGACACATCTATTGGTCCCATCCCACTTGGAGCATAGGAGAATGACGATAACCAAAGATACAAGGAAGATACTAGCTCAAGGGACCAAAGAACAGAATGAACTGGAGACTTCACCAGTCCGAGACCAGAACTATATGGTTCTGGGCTACCACCAATGACTACCCTGACAGGGAACAAAACAGAAAGTCCCAGACAGAGCAGGAGAAAAATGTAGAAAAGAATTCAAATTCACGTAAAAAGACCAGACTTAATGGCCTGACAGAGACTGGAGGAATCCCTGAAACTATGGTCCCCAGACACTCTCTTAACCCAAAACTAAAACGCTTCCCGAAGCCCCCCCCTTCAGACAAAGATTAGACAGGACTATGAAATAAAATAATACAAGTGAGGGGAGTGCTTCTTAGTTCAATCAGGTACAGAACACCAAATGGGCAGCTCCAGTCCAAAAGCAAGATGAGAAGGCAGGAAGGGATAGGAAGTGAGGGGTGCTGTCACCTTGTGAGGACTGCAACCAACGTCACAAAACAATACGTGTATAAATTTTTGAATGAGAAATTAACTGGAGCTGTAAACTTTCACTAAAGCACAATAATAAAAATTAAAATAAATAACGTAAACAGAATATTTGGGGGAGAATGTACTTAGATGAGATTAGTGTATAGATATTCACGAATTCTTTCTCTGAATTTCCTTGTGTTTCTCTCACTTTGATTCCTGTCCCTGAACCATTATACTTGGCCAGCCAGAATATACTGTTAATCTTTTTTGTCTGTACAGGACCCTGCTTTTATCATTATTTTCTCACTGTACAGCAGCTTTTTCATGCTATACTTTTCAGAATGAAACTTTTGAAGAAAATAAAAATATACACAACATAAAATAATCAAATTTCCAAATTTGAGAGATTTCTCCAGCCCCAGATGGGCTCACAGAATTTTGCAATCACTTAGATTCTTTTCTTCCCAGGTTCTCTCCCTGTGCCCTTTTTTTTGGTCTGTTCCTGAGCTTACAAACTAGTTCCATCTTATTTGTCTAGAATATATCCAATGGTCTTCTTAGCTTGTCTAATTATCCTTCTCTTCTAAACTAAAATGCTCCTCTTTCTAAATTGTCCTTACCCACTGACTTCTCATTTCTAATGTTCTGACTGATGGAATTCTCTAGTTATTGACTGATTTTGAAGGACAATTGCACTGGTTATTCTTGAGTTTTAGAGAGTAAGTTGGTCCTTTCTGACTTTGGTAATCAAGCCCACCAAACCTGAAGCACTTGTGGATGATAATTTTTAACCTTTCATACTTGCTTGACAGAAGTTGGTAGCCTTTAGACCTGTCAGTGACCATCTTGTAAGAGGAAATCCTCTTTAAAATGGAATGGACATTGAGGAAGCTAGGTGAAGAAAAGGACAAAGAGAAATCAGACCTTGATCACATCATCTTAACTGGTAGGTCAAGTTTCACCTGAGTCCAGGGAAACATCTGAACTTTTTACTTAAATGAAGCAACAATTTAAGTTTTTAATTGAACTTGTTACTTTCCCAAATGCCAATTTGATTCATAGTAATTTGACTAATTCTATAAATGTGACCATGAAATCTATACTGAAAGTACACCAGTATTAATTTAATTGCTGATATTATACAGCATGGAACCTGGTGGCATAGTGCTTAAGAGCAATGGCTGCTAATCAAAAGGCCAGAAGTTCAAATTCATCAGGTGCTCCTTGGAAACTCTATGAGGCACTTCTACTCTGTCTTACAGAGTTGCTATGAGTTGGAATCGACTCAACAGTAATGGGTTTGGTTTTGGTTTTTGCTGTATATTACTATTTGTTTATTATTATTTATATATATATTTTTTATATATTAGTATTATCGTTTAGTACTCAGCAAAAAAATGGGTTACATTGACAAAATATCTTCTGAGAAAAAAATGGTAAAGCAAAAATTATTATTCACAACCATTCAAAATTTCAAGTAAGCAAATTTAAATTGTTATTAATAAAACCATGATTTATAATTTTAAAACTATACTTTTTAGGCACTCTAACTGCAAGGCTAGCCAAGGACTCTATTCTACTTTAGCCTTTATATGCCTTTCAAATTTACAGTTTTAACAAAACTAACTAATATAAAACTTCACTGATTCAAACTCTATCACTTTAGAATTTTTGAAAATGTTGGCACTGGATGTGAAGGAAAGAAGTTCCATTTCTCCAGTAACCATTTCCATTAATAATTGGAACCTGGATGTATGAATTATGAATCTAGGAAAATCTGAAATCATCAAAAACGAAATGGAATACATTTAGCTGGCTGAAATGGGCTGATACTGATCATTTTGAATTGGACACTCATATGGCCTACTATGCCAGGAATGACAACTTGGAGAGGAATGGCATTGCATTCGTGGTCAAAAAGAACATTTCAAGATCTATCCTGAAGTACAATGCTGTCAGTGATAGGATAATATCCATACACCTACAAGGAAGACCACTTAACATGACTATTATTCAAATTTACACATCAACCACTAAGGTCAAAGATGAAGAAATTGAAGATTTTTTACCAGTCTGAAATTGATCAAACATGCAATCAGGATGCACTGATAATTACTGTTGACGGGAATGCAAATTTGGAAGCAAAGAAGGATCAGTAGTTGGAAAATATGGCCTTGGTGATAGAAAGGATGCCAGAGATCACATGAGTGAATTTTACAAGACCAATGACTTCTTCATTTCAAATACTTTTTTCACCAAGATAAACAGCAACTATACACATGGACCTTGCCAGATGGAATACATAGCAATCAAATTGACTACACCTGTAGAAAGAGACAATGGAAAAGCTCAATCTCATCAGTTAGAACAAGGCCAGTGACTGACTGTGGATCAGGCCATCAATTACTAATATGCGAGTTCAAACTGAAACTGAAGAACATTAGAACAAGTCCACAACAGCTAAAGTATGACCTTGAATATATCCCAACTGAATTTAGAGACCATCTCAAGAACAGATTTGATGAGTTGAACATTAATGAACGAAGACCAGATGAGTTATAGAATGACATCAAGGACATCAGACATGAAGAAAGCAAGAGGTCATTAAAAAGACAGAATAGAAAGAAAAGACCTAAATGGATGTCAGAAGAGACTCTGAAAGTTGCTCTTGAATGTCGAGTAGCTAGAATGAAAAGAAAAAATGATGAAGTAAAAGAGTTGAACAGAAGATTTCAAAGGGTGGCTCGAGAAGACAAAGTAAAGTATTATAATGACATGTGCAAAGTCCTGGAGATAGACAACCAAAAGGGAAGAACACATTCTGCATTTCTGAAGCTGAAAAAACTAAGGAAAAAATTCAAGCCTCAAGTTGCAATACAGAAGTATTCTATAGGGAAAATATTAAACAATGGAGAAAACACCAAAATAAGATGGAAGAAGTACACAAAGTCACTACACCAAAAAGAATTGATCAGTGTTCAACCATTTCAGGGGGTAATATATGTAATATCATTAATATCATGTGCAAGCAAAATTTTTCTGAAGATCATTCAAAAGCGGTTGCAGCACTGTATAGATAGGAACTGCCAGAAATTCAAGGCGGATTTAGAGAGGACTTGGAACCAGGAACATCATTGCTGATGACAGATGGATCCTGGCTGAAAGCAGAGAACACCAGAAAGATGTTTACCTGTGTTTTATTGACTATGCTAAGGCATTCTACTGTATGGATCACAACAAATTATGGATAACATTGCAGAGGATAGGAATTGCAGAATACTTAATCATGCTCATGAAGAATCTGTACATGGAGAAAGAGGGAGTCGTTTGAACAGAACAAGGGGATACTGCGTGGTTTAATGTCAGGAAAGATGTGCATCAGGGTTTTTCCTTTATCTATATCTATTCAATCGGTATGCTGAGCAAATAATCTGAGAAGCTGGAGTATATGGAGAAGAATGGGGCATCAGGATTTAAGAAAGACTCATTAACAACCTACATTATGCAGATAACACAACCTTGCTTGCTGAAAGTGAAGAGGACTTAAAGCACTTACTGATGAAGATTAAAGACCACAGCCTTCTGTGTGGATTGTACCTCGACATAAAGAAAACAACATCCTTCACATCTGGACCAATAAGCAACATCATGATAAATGAAGAGGAGATTGAGGTTGTCAAAAATTTTATTTTACTTGAATCCACAATAAAAATCCATGGATGCAACAGTCAAGAAATCAAAAGATCCATTGCATTGGGCAACTATGCTGCAAAAGACCTCTTCAAAGTGTTGAAAAGCAAGGATGTCACCTTGATGACTAAGGGACGCCTGAGCCAAGCCAGGGTGTTTTGAATCGCCTCACACGCAGGTGAGAGCTAGCCAATAAACAAGGAAGACTGAAGGAGACTTGATGCCTTTGAATGGTTGTGTTGGAGAAGAATATTGAATATACCATGGGCTGCCAAAAGAGTGAACAAATCTGTCTTGGAAGAGGTACAACCAGAGTGCTCCTTACAAGCAAAGATGGAGAGACTACGTCTCACATACGTTGGACATGTTATCAGGAAGGAGCAGTCTGTGGAGAAGGAGATTATGCTTGGTAAGAGGGTCAGTGAAAAAGAGGAAAACCCTCAAAGAGATGGATTGACACAGCGGCTGCAACAATGGATTCAAGCATAGCAACAATTGTGAGGATGGCGCAGGAATGGGCAGTGTTTCCTTCCGTTGTGCATAGGATAGCTATGAGCTGGAACCGACTCAACAGCACATAAAACAACAGCTAACCCTTATTCTTTGTGTCACTATGCTGTTTTTACTGGGTACTGATGAGTCAATGTCCACTAATAGTGATCCCATAAGACAGAGTAGAACTGCCCCACAGGGTTTTCTAGGCTGCAAAATTTATGGGAGCAGATCCCCAAGTCTTTTCTCCCATGCAGTTTGTTGGTGGGTGATAACTCCTATTTTTTAGTTAACTGAGTGCTTAAACTTTGTGCCACCAGGGCTCCTTATGTGCCACTATAGGGGCTAGTTATTATAATTTTCAGTTTTTATATGTTTATGAAATGCTTATTTCTTCTTAATTATTGAAAAATATTTTCATTGACCATAGAAATCTAAATTGACAAATTTTTTGTTTGGCTTGTAGAGTTTCAATTAAAAAAAATCTGTTGTCGTTCTTATCTTTGTTTTTCTGTATGTAATAACACAACATGTTTCTATTTTCCATATTTTAAATTTTATTTCTTGAGATATAATTAACATAAAGGAAAATGTACAAATATTAAGTGTGCAGCTTGATGGCTTTTTGAGTATACACCCATCCAGTCTCCATGAACAGCATGGCATAGATTACCTCCATTATTCAATGAAGTATCCTCTTGCCTCTCAAAGCCTACACCTTAGACAAATTTATTACTATGGATTTACTTTTGCAATTCATGTATCTTCTTTGGTGAATCATCTGTTCACATGTCTTGCACGTTTCTTCAATGCATTAGTTGTTTTGCTATCCTTGAGTTTTAAGTGTTCTTTATATATTTTAGAGGCCCTGGTGGCGAAGTAGTTAAGAGCTATGACATGTTATGGCTGCTACCCAAAAAGTCAGCCTTTCAAATCCAACAGCCACTCTTTGGAAACCCCATGGAGCATTTGTACTCTGTCCTATAGGGTTACCATGAGTTGGAATTCGCTCGACGGCAATGGGTTCGATATAGGTTTGGTTTACATATTTTCGACAAAAGTTTTCCATGAGATATAGAAAATATTTTATCTGAGTCTGTCCTGTCTTATTTCTTTTTAATAGTATATTTTTCAGAAAAAAAAACTTTTTAATTTTGATAAAATCCAACCGAATATACATTTTTCTTTTATAGATTGTGCATTTGGTATTGTATCTTAGGAATCTTGGCCTAAGCCTAGGTCACAAAGTTTCTCTTCTCTTCTTGTATATAAATCTTATGGTTTAACATTTACATATATGGTCCATATTTTTATTTTTTTGTCAAAACTGAACAGGATTTTTTATTTTTTTGTGTGTGCTTTAAGTGAACGTTTACAAATTAAGTGAGTCTCTCACACAAAAACTTATACATACCTTGCTACATACTCGCTATCGCTCTCTCCCTAATGTGAGAGCCTGCTCCATCCCTCCACTCTCTTTTCATGTCCATTTCGCCAGCTTCTAACCCCCACACCCTCTCATCTCCCCGCCCAGGGAGGAGATGCCAACTTAGTCTCAAGTGTCCACCTGATCCAAGAAGCTCACTCCTCACCAGCTTCCCTCTCCAACCAATTGTCCAGTCCAATCCCTGTCCGAAGAGTTGGCTTTGGGAATGGTTCCTGTCCTGGGCCAACAGAAGGTCTGGGGGCCATGACCACCAGGGTCCTTCTAGTCTCAGTCAAACCATTAAGTCTGGCCTTTTTATGGTAATTTGGGGTCTGCATCCCACTGTTCTCCTGCTCCCTCAGGGGTTCTCTGTTGTGTTCCCTGTCAGAGCAGTCATCGGTTGTAGCCAGGCACCATCTCCTTCTTCTGGTCTCAGGATGATGTAGTCTCTGGTTTATGTGCCTTTTTTGTCTCTTGGGCTCGTAACTACCTTATGTCCTTGGTGTTCTTCATTCTCCTTTGATCCAAGTGGGTTGAGATCAATTGATGCATCTTAGATGGCCGCTTGCTAGTGTTTAAGACCCCAGATGCCTCTCTGCAAGGTGGAATGCAGAATGTTTTCTTAATAGATTTTATTATGCCAATTGATTTAGATATCCCCTGAAATCATGGTCCCCAAACCCCTGCCCCATGCTACACTGGCCTTCAAAGCATTCAGTTTATTCTGGAAACTTCTTTGCTTTTGGTTTAGTCCAGTTGTGCTGACCTTGCCTGTATTGTGCATTATCTTTCCTGTCACCTAAAGTAGTTCTTATCTACTATCTAATTAGTGCATACCCCTCTCCCACCCACCTACCTCTCCCCTCTCGTAACCATCAAAGAATATTTTCTTCTCTGTTTAAACTATTTCTTGAGTTCTTGTAATAGTGGCCTTAAACAATATTTGTTCTTTTGCAACTGACTAATTTCACTCAGCATAATGCCTTCCAGATCCTTCCATGTTATGAAATGTTTCACAGATGCATCATTGTTCTTTATCGATAGGTAGTATTCCATTGTGTGAATATACCATAATTTATTTATCCATTCATCCCTTTATGGGCACCTTAGTTGCTTCCATCTTTTTACCATTGTAAACAGTGGTGCAATAAACATGGGTGTGCATATATCTGTTTCTGTAAACGCTCTTATTTCTCTAGTATATATTCCAAGGAGTGGGATTGCTAGATCTTATGGTAGTTCTAGTTCTAGCCTTTAAGGAAGCACCAAATGGATTTCCAAAGTGGTTGTACCATTTGACATTCCCACCAACAGTGTATAAGTGTTCCAATCTCTCCACAGCCTCTCCAGCATTTATTGTTTTGTGTTTTTTGGATTAATGCCAGCATTGTTGGAGTGAGATGAAATCTCAGTGTAGTTTTGATCTGCATTTCTCTAATGGCTAATGATCCTGAGCATTTCCTCTTGTATTTGTTAACTACCTGAATGTCTTCTTTACTGAAGTGCCTGTTCCTATCTTTTGCCCATTTTTTCATTGGGTTATTTGTCTTTTTGTAGTTGAGTTTTTTGCAATATCATGTAGATTTTAGAGATCAGACACAGATCAGAAATGTCATAGCTTTTTCCCAGTCTGTAGGTAATCTTTTTAGTCTTTTGATGAAGTCTTTGGATGAGCATAGGTTTTTGATCTTTAGGAGCTCCAAGTTATCTAGATTTTCTTCTGCATTGTTAGTAATATTTTGTACACTGTTTTTGCTATGTATTAGGACTCCTAACGTTGTCCCTGTTTTTTCTTCCATGATCTTTATGGTTTCAGCTTTTATATTTAGGTCTTTGATTCATTTCGAGCTCGTATTTGTGCATGGAGTGAGGTATGGGTCTTGTTTCATTTTTTGCAGATGGATATCCAGTTATGCCAGCACCATTTGTTAAAAAGACTGTCTTCTCCCCATCGAAGTGTTTTGGGGACTTTGTCAAATATCAACTGCTCATATGTGGATCGATTTATGTCTGGAGTCTCAGTTCTGTTCCATTGGTCTATGTATCTGTTGTTGTAGCAGTATCAGGCTGTTTTTACTACTGTGGCAGTATGATAGATTCTAAAATCAGGTAGAGTAAGGAAGGCCTCTCACTTTGTTCTTCTTTTTCAGTAATGCTTTACTTATCCAGGACCTCTTTCCCTCCCATAAGAAGTTGGTGATTTGTTTCTTCATCTCATTAAAGATTGTTGTTGGATTTTGTATTGGTATTGCATTAAATGTATAGATCGCTTTTGGTGGAATAGATTTTATAATAAAGTTCAGTCTTCCTATCCATGAGCAAGGTATGTTTTTCCACTTATGTAAGTCCCTTTTGGTTTCTTGCAGAAGTGTACTGTAGTTTTCTTTGTATAAGTTTTTTACATCTCTGGTAAGATTTATTAGTAAGCATTTTATCTTCTTCGGGGCTATTGTAAAAAGCATTGATTTGGTGATTTCCTCTTCAATGTCCTTTTTGTTGGTGTAGAGAAATACAACTGAGTTTTCTATGTTTATCTTGTATCCTGACACTCTGTTGAACTCTTCTATTAGTTTCAGCAGTTTCTGGAAGCTTTTTCTAAGGTTTTCTGTACATAAGATTATGTCATCTGCAAATAGATACTTTGACTTCTTCCTTGCGAATTTGAATGCCCTTTATTTCTTTATCTAGCCTAATTGCTCTGGCTAGGACTTCCAGCACAATGTTGAATAAGAGTGGTGATAAAGGGCATCCTTGTCTGGTTCCCGATCTCAAGGGCAAGGCTCTCAGGCTCCCTCCATTTAGGGTGATGTTGGCTGTTGGCTTTGTATAAATGTCCTTTATTATGTGGAGGAATTTTCCTTCTATTCCTATTTTGCTGAGGTTTTTTTTTTTATCATGAATCGGTGTTGAATTTTGTCAAATGCCTTTATGCATCAATTGATAAAATCGTGTTTCTTGTCTTTTGTTTTATTTATGTGATGGATTATATTGTTTTTCTAATATTGAACCATCCCTGCATACCTGGTATGAATCCCACTTGATCATGGTGAATGCTTTTTTTGATATGTTGTTGAATTCTCTTGGCTAGAATTTTTTGAGGATTTTTGCATCTACGTTCATGAGGGATATAGGACTGTAATTTTTTTTTTTTTTTTTTGTGGTATCTTTACCTGGTTTTGGTATCACGGATGCAGTGGCTTCTTAGAAAGAATTTGGTAGTACTCCTCCTTTTCTATGCTCTGAAATACCTTTAGTAGTAATGATGTTAAATCTTCTCTGAAAGTTTGGTAGAACTCTGCAATGAAGCCATCTGGGCCAGACCTTTTTTGGGGGGAGTTTTTGATTACCTTTTCAATCTCTTCTGTTCTTATGGGTCTATTTAGTTGTTCTACCACTGTATGTGTTAGTTTAGGCAAGTAATGTACTTCTAGAAATTCATCCATTTCTTCTAGGTTTTCAAACTTCTAAGAGTACAGTTTTTCATCGTAATCTGATACGATTCTTTTAATTTCAGTTGTGTCTGTCGTAATATAGCCCATCTCTTATTTGGGTTGCTTCCTCTCCTGTTTTTCTTTTGTCAGTTTGGAAAATGCATTATCAACTTTGTGGATTTTTTTCAATGAACCAGTTTTGATCTTGTTAATTCTTTCAATTGTTTTTCTGTTTTCTATTTCATTTAGCTCTGCTCTAATTTGTATTATTTGTTTTTTCTGGAGCCTGAGGGTTTCTTTTGTTGCTCTCTTTCTTTTTGTCCAAGTTGTAGGGATAGTTCTTTGATTTTGGCCCTTTCTTCTTTTTGTATGTGTGCATTTATTGATATAAATTGACCTCTGAGCACTGCTTTTGCTGTGTCCCAGAGGTTCTGATAAGAAGTGTTTTCATTCTCATTGGATTCTATGAATTTCTTTATTCCATCCTTAATGTCTTCTACAATTCAGTCTTTTTTGAGCAGAGTATTGTTTGGCTTCCAATTCTTTGGTATCTTTTTCCCTCTTTTTCTGTTATTGATTTCCACTTTTATGGGCTTAGGGTCAGAATCTAGGAAAATTGGAAATCGTCACAAATGAAATGGAATGCATAAACATCGATATCCTAGGCATTAGTGAGCTGAAATGGACTGGTATTGGCCATTTTGAATCAGACAATCACATAGTCTACTATGCTGGGAATGACAACTGGAAGAGGAATGGTGTGGCATTCGTCATCAAAAAGAACGTTTCAAGATCTGTCCTGAAGTACAACGCTGTCAGTGATAGGATAATATACATACACCTACAAGGAAGAACAGTTAATACGACTATTTTTCAAATTTAAGCACCAACAGCTAGCACCAAAGATGAAAAAGAAGGTTTTAATCAGCTGCTGCAGTCTGAAATTGATTGAACATGCAGTCAAGGTGCATTCATAATTACTCGCAATTGGAATGCTAAAGTTGGAAACAAAGACGAAGGATCAGTAGTTGGAAAATAGGCTTTGGTGATAGAAACAATGCCAAGGATCTAATAGAATTTAGCAAGAACAACGACTTCTTCATTGCAAATCCCTTTTTTCACCAACATAAACAGCAACTAAAGACATGGACCTTGCCAGATGGAACACACAGAAATCAAATTGACTATATTTGCGGAAAGAGACGATGGAAAAGCTAAATATCATCAATCAGAACAAGGGCGGGGCCGACTGTGGAACAGACCATCAAATGCTCATATGCAAGTTCAAGCTGAAACTGAAGAAAATCAGAGCAAGTCCACGAGAGCCAAAATATGACCATGAGTATATCCCACCCGAATTTAGAGACCATCTCAAGAATAGATTTGACACATTGAACACTAGTGACCGAAGACCAGACGAGTTCTGGAATGACAACCGGGGCATCAACCATGAAGAAAGCAAGAGGTCACTGAAAAGATAGGAAAGAAAGAAAAGACCAAGATGGATGTCAGAGGAGACTCTGAAGCTTGCTCTTCAGCATCAAGCAGCTAAAGCAAAAGGAAGAATTGATAAAGTAAAAGAACTGAACAAAAGATTTCAAAAGGCCTCTCCAGAAGACAAAGTAAAGTATTATAATGACATGTGCAAAGAGCTGGAGATGGAAAACCAAAAGGGAAGAAAAAGTTTGGCATTTCTCAAGCTGAAAGAACTGAACAAAAAATTCAAGCCTTGAGTTGCAATAGTGAGGGATTCCGTGGGGAAAATATTGAACGACGTAGGAAGCATCAAAAGAAGATGGAAGGAATACACAGAGTCATTATACCAAAAAGAATTAGTCGATATTCAACCATTTCAAGAGGTGGCATATGATCAGGAACCAATGGTATTGAAGGAAGAAGACCAAGCTGCTCTGAAGGCACTGGCAAAAAAAAAGGCTCCAGGATTTGATGGAATATCAATTGAGATGTTTCAACAAACAGATGAAGCACTGGAGGTGTTCATTTGTCTATGCCAAGAAATATGGAAGACAGCTTCCTGGCCAACTGACTGGAAGAGATCCATATTTATGCCTATTCCCAAGAATGGTGATCCAACCAAATGTGGAAATTATAGAACAATATCATTAATATCACACGCAAGCAAAATTTTGCTGAAGATCATTCAAAAACAGCTGCAGCCCTATATCAACAGGGGACTGCCAGAAATTCAGGCTGGTTTTGGGAGGGGACGTGGAACCAGGGATGTCATTGGTGATGACAGATGGATCCTGGCTGAAAGCAGAGAATACCAGAAGGATGTTTACCTGTGTTTTATTGACTATGCAAAGGTATTCGAGTGTGTGGATCATAACAAACTATGGATAACACTGCAAAGAATAGGAATTCTAGGACACTTAATTATGCTCATGAGGAACCTTTACATAGATCAAGAGGCAGTTGTTTGGACAGAACAAGGGGATACTGATTGGTTTAAAGGTGGGAAAGGTGTGCATCTGGGTTGTATTCTTTCACCATACCTATTTAATCTGTATGCTGAACAAATAATCCGAGAAGCTGGACTATATGAAGAAGAATGGGGCATCAGGATTGGAGGAAGACTCATTAACAACCTGCATTGTGCAGATGACACAACCTTGCTTGCTGAAAGTGAAGAGGACTTGAAGCCCTTACTGATGAAGTTCAAAGACCACAGTCTTCAGTATGGATTACACATCAACATAAAGAAAACAAAAATCCTCACAACTGGACCAATGAGCAACATCATGATAAATGGAGAAAAGATTGAAGTTGTCAAGGATTTCATTTTACTTGGATCCACAATCAACAGCCATGGAAGCAGCAGTCAAGAAATCAAAAGACTTATTGCATTGGGCAAATCTGCTGCAAAGGACTTCTTCAAATTGTTGAAGAGCAAAGATGTCACCCCGAAGACTAAGGTGCGCCTGACCCAGGCCATAGTATTTTCAATCACATCATATACATGTGAAAGCTGGACAATGAATAAGGAAGACTGAAGAAGAGTTGACGCCTTTGAATTGTGGTGTTAGCAAAGAATATTGAATATACCATGGACTGCCAAAAGAACGAACAAATCTGTCTTGGAAGAAGTGTGGCCAGAATGCTCCTTAGAGGCAAGGATGGCGAGACTGCGTCTTAGATACTTTGGACATGTTGTCAGGAGGGATCAGTCCCTGGAGACGGACATCATGCTTGGCAGAGTACAGGGTCAGTGGAAAAGAGGAAGACCCTCAACGAGGTGAATTGACACAGTGGCTGCAACAATGAGCTCAAGCATAACAACGATTGTAAGGATGGCACAGGACCAGGCAGTGTTTCGTTCTGTTGTGGATAGGGTCGCTTTGAGTCAGAACCGACTCGACGGCACCTAAAAACAACCAAGAACAAACAACATGGTCAGAGAAGATGCTTTGTAATATTTCAATGTTTTGGATTCTGCTAAGGCTTACTTTATGACCTAATATGTGGTTTATTATAGAGACTGTTCCCTGTCCACTAGAGAAGAAAGTTTTTTTTAGCTACTGTTGGGTGGAGTGTTCTGTGCATGTCTGTGAGGTCAAGTTGCTTGATTGTGGCATTTAGATCTTCCATGTCTTTATTGAGCTTCTTTCTGGATGTCCTGTCCTTCACCGAAAGTGGTGTGTTGAACTCTCCTACTATTATTGCAGAGCTGTCTATCTCACTTTTCAATGCCGATAGAGTTTGTTTTATGTATCTTGCAGCCCAGTCATTGACTATATAAATATTTAATATGGTTTTATCTTCTTGGTGTATTGTCCCTTTAATCATTATATAGTGTCCTTCCGTATCCTTTTTGATGGATTTAACTTTAAAGTCTATTTTGTCAGAAATTAATATTGCCATTCCTGCTCTGTTTTGATTGTTGTTTGCCTGATATATTTTTTTCCATCTTTTGAGTTTTAGTTCACTTGTATCTCTAAGTCTAAGGTGTGTCTTGTAGGAAGCATATAGATGGATCCTGTTTTTTAATCCATTCTGCCACTTTCTGTCTCTTTATTGGTGCATTTAGTCTATTCATATTCAGCGTAATTATGGATAGGTAAGAATTTAATGCTATTGTTTTGATGTCTTTTTTTGTGTGTTGTTGACAGTTTTTTTTTCCCACTTAACTTTATGTGCTGAGTAGACTCTCTTTATATATTTGCCTTTCCTCATAGCCATTGTTGTTGAATTTGTTTCTGCTGAGTCTCTTTTGTTTTCTTGTATTTTATTTTATTGAGTAGGATAGTTTGTCTCCTTTGTGGTTACCTGATTGTTTACCCCTATTTTTCTAAATTTAAAGCTAACTTTTATTTCTTCGTGTCGCCGTGTCTTCCTCTCCATATGGAAGTTCTATGTTTAGATTTCTTGGTACCTCTTTATTGTTTTAATGTTGTCTTCTTTTATGTAATAACATCACTGTTACCCTGTTTTGAGCTTTTTTTTTTTTTTAATCTTGCTTTGTTTTTTTGATTTCCCTGTCTGGGTTGACTTCCAATTGCTCTGCCCAGTGTTCTAGTCTTGGATTGATACCTGATATTATTGATTTTCTAACCAAAGAATTCCCTTTAGTATTTCTTGTAGTTTGGGTTTGGTTTTTACGAATCCCCTAAACGTCCATTTATCTGGAAATGTCCTAATTTAACCTTCAGAGTTAAGAAACAGATTTGCTGGATATGTGAGTCTTGGCAGGCAATGTTTTTCCTTCAATTTTTTAAATATGCCATCCCATTGCCTTCTTACCTGCATGGTTTCTGCCAAGTAGTCCAAGCTTATTCTTATTGACTGTCCTTTCTAGGTGACTTTTCGTTTCTCCCTCACTGCTCTTGAAATTCTCTCTTTATCTTTGGTTTTGGCAAGTCTGATTATAATATGGTTTGGTGACTTTCTTTGGACATCTACCTTATGTGGAGTTCGATGAGCACCCTGGATAGATATCTTCTCATCTTTCATAATATCAGAGAAGTTTCCTGCCAATAAATCTTCAAAAATTCTCTCTGTATTTTCTGCTATCCCTCCCTGTTCTGGTACTCCAATCACTCGTAGGTTATTTCCTTTGATGGAGTCCCACATGATTTTTAAGGTTTCTCCATTTTTTAAAATTCTTTTATGTGATTTTTCTTCAAATATATTAGTGCCAAGTGATTAATCATCAAGTTCAGAAATTCTGGCTTCTACTTGCTCAGTTCTGCTCCTCTGACTTTCAATTGAGTTGGCTACTTCTGTAATTTTATTGTTAATCTTCTGAATTTCTGATTGCTGTCAGTCTATGGATTTTTCCAGCTTATTGAATTTTTCATTATGTTCTTGAATAATCTTTCTAATTTCTTCAATTGCTTTACCTGCGTGTTCCTTAGCTTGTTCTGCGTATTGTCTCATTTCCTTCCTGATGTCTTGAAGGGTTCTGTATATTAATCTTCTGTACTCTGCCTCCGGTAATTGCAGGAATGCACTTTTATCTGGAAAATCCCTGGATTCTTTGTTTTGAGAGCTTGTCAAAGCTATCATGATCTGTTTCTTTATGTGACTTGATATCGACTGTTGTCTCTGAGCCATCTATAAGTTATTGTATTAGCTTATGCTTGCTTACTGTGTCATAGCTTCTTGCTTTGTTTTGTTTTGATATGCCCACATGGGTTGCTTGAGTGAACTAGCTTGAATGTTTTCACCTTCGGAGCTCTGATGTCCTTTCTCCAGATAGCTAGAGCTGTTATCAGGTGTATCAGCCTAGGAGTCCATTCAATTTGCTTGTATGAATTCAGCTCAGGTGTCCAGGTAGTTGATCATCAAGTGTGTGGTACAGGTTCTGTCCTACAGTCTTAGAGGAGCACGGATGATTGGTGAATGTACAGGTATCTGTTTGCAGCAGGGGGTCACACTCTGAACAAGGTGGGGGCTGAGAACCGACCCCTTAGTGTCTCCATTCCCTAGAGCGTACTGTTGTGTGGGTTCTGCAGATGGACCCTGAGTGCCCAATGATTTTTGGTTGTAAGGACTGGGAGGTACCAGTTATCCTTGGACCTCTGTTGTGGGTGCCTGAGTGACCTGAGTGGAGCTACCACTCCTTAGGCCCCCGATGTGGGTAGGTGAGGACCCTATTTAACAGGCAAAGCAATGTCAAACATCAAACACCCACCTCTCCACTGCATAGCTGAAATGGTTGAAGTCTGCCAACAAGGTCCTTGTCTCCTGAAATAGGCCCACACAGATCCATGCAGAGGGGAAAGGTGCTCAATGTCCACCGATCGTTTATGCCTGGACAGGAGCGGCTTCTCTCCTGAGCTCCCCCGGTTAGTGTAGCGGGCAAATTATATGTCCCCCCAATTGCAATTTTTTTTCCTTCTCCAAGGCTGGGAGAATGGCTCTAAGAGCTCAACAGTGCCTATCTCAGGCCCAGGGAGTTCAGCTGCTGAGGCCAGCTTGGGGGTGGGTGGGCACGGTAAATTATACGCAAGTACTTAGATTTGCTGAGTGTGCCATTCTTCTATGATTCCAGAGGTGTGAGTAGGCTGTGTGGCTGGCTGCTTCTCCCTGAGGAAAGTGTGGCTGAATGCTACTACCATCCCACAGCAGCCACTCCCAGGAATGGTGCCTGAGGGCTCCCCGCGATTCGAGTCCAGCAACTCCTCTCTGCTTCTGAACCTCTTATTCCTCTCCTGTCCCTAAATTCATTTTCTAAGCTTGTTTTTGATGCTCAGGGCTCCTAGCTTGTCATAAATATACTTGTTTCCCTTGTTTTTTTGGGTCTTTGTCGTAAAAAGGGCTTGTCAGAAGTATCTGTCTTTTCTGCCTTCTTGACTCCACCTCTAAAATTCATCAAAATGTCATTAATATCACACACAAGTAAAATCTTGTTGAAGATGATTCAAAGGTGGCATAGCAGTACATCAACAGGGAACTGCCAGAAATTTCAAGCTGGATTGAGAAGAGGACTTGGAAGGAGAGATACCATTGCTAATGCCAGATGGATCTTGGCTGGAAACAGAGAATACCAGAAAGATGTATATCTATGCTTACTTGACTATGCGAAGGCACTTGAATGTGTGGATTATAACAAATTATGCATAACATTGCAAAGAATGGGAATTCTAGGCCACTTAATGTGCTCATGAGGAATCTGTACATAGACCAAGAGGAAGTCATTGGAAAAGGATAAGAGGACACTGTGTAGTTAAAGCCAAGAAAGTTATGCATCAGTGTTGTATCCTTTCACCATACTTATTCAATCTGTATTATGAGCAAATAACCTGAGAAGCTGAACTACATGAAGAAGAACAGGGCATCAGGATTGGAGGAAGACTCATTAACAAGGTGTCATATGCAGATAACACAGACCTGCTTGCTGAAAGCAAAGAGGAATTGAAGCACTTACTTTTCCATTCCCATAAACAGAAACTCAGTGCTGGCTATGAACACGATAGCGTCTTCACTGTGAACAGGTGTTGTAGCATACATGTAGTCATTGCTAGAATAGATTAATAAGGATCTAGATATACATTGTACAGTCAATCATTTCACAAATGCATTCTTGTCTATTTTGATCTGAAAAAAAGTATCAGAATGAGTTTGCATTCAAGTGGAAAGGGTAATATTAGACACAAATTTGGAGGGGATTATGTTACCTCTTCTGACTCTGTCATGAGATATTTTGAATAGATTCGAAGAGTCTGGGCATGCCCCCAAAGATAACATTGATCTTTTGCACTGATGTCATATTTCTGATTAGGTAGTACAAACTGGAGGTGGCTAGTATGTTGGAGGCAATGATAAGACTCATGTTATCCAGGGAATGGAAAGTAAACCCTACAAACCTTCAGGAACCTGCCATTTACCTTGAACTTGTACGTGTCCTGTGTTCAGAGGCACGCTGGGATATCCCTTCCAAAATAAAAGTGATATTGTTGCATCCTCTATCACAAAGAAAGATTAGGGAGGCAACATATTCCACTCTTAGGAATACTGCTCTGACCCATACACTGTGTAACATGGAAGTCAGTTCATATGAGTGGGGCTCAGAGGAAAAGAGCTCTGGAATGGGCAGCTCCATAGCCCTGCACTTGGGCCTTAAACTCTGACAGACTTTATGCTGCTGAAGTTGTTAATGATGGGAAAAATGGAGTGCGGAGTTTATGGCAAGCCCCAGTGAGAGAATCACTATGCTGACCCCTAGGGCTCTCAGCCAAGGCCATGCCACCCACAGTGAAAATTTCATGCCTTTTAAGAAATAACTTTCTGTATGATTTTGGGCCCTAATAGATTTAGAATGCTTAACCCTGAGACACTATTTGAGCACATAGCTGGAACTGCCATTAGGAGCTGGGTTCTATCAGATCCTCATGTCACAAGTTATATGGGGCCAGTAGATGAAAATACTACCATGACAGAACAAGAGGGTACCAGTAGGCTGCATGAACAGGTAGCCCAGACACAAAGTTCATGCAACACTG
The DNA here is from genome assembly GCF_024166365.1 of Elephas maximus indicus. Taxonomy (NCBI): domain Eukaryota; kingdom Metazoa; phylum Chordata; class Mammalia; order Proboscidea; family Elephantidae; genus Elephas; species Elephas maximus. The sequence goes on along the minus strand of NC_064835.1, from coordinate 25,122,374 downwards.
TTTCACCAGCCTCCTCCTCTTGCTGGTACTTATGGCCCTATCTGGGTTTGTATATAACCATTGAAGGAGGAGGAGAAGTCCTGAGCTTGATTTGAGGATCTGTCTGCTGTACACCAGTACAAGGTGAAAGACATTCAAGAATGTCCATGAAAAATTATATATAAAAAAAACCAAATCCAGTGCCGTCAAGTTGATCCCGACTCATAGCGACCCTATAGGACAGAGTAGAACTGCCCCACAGAGTTTCCAAGGAGCACCTGGAGGATTCGAACTGCCGACCCTTTGGTTAGCAGCCGTAGCACTTAACCACTACACCACCAGGGTTTCCATGAAAAACTATAGACAGAGAGAAATCCTCCTAATGGGTGGTGCTGTGAGATACATGATTATTCACTTTTTATAGTAGACGCTGTGATCTGAGGTGAGAATATAGTTGTTTGTTGCAATTGGGAGATGGTACAACTGGTGTATAGTGACTAGAGGCCAGGGATGCTGTTTATCCTTTAATACAGAGGACAGCTCGCAACGACAAAGAATTGTGAGGTCCGAAGTGTCAATAGTGGCAAGTTTGAGAAACCTACTTGACGGCACTGGGTTTGGGTATGTTATAAATATGGATAAGGAGAAACAGAAGCTGCTAACCAGGAAAACGTCTATGTTTGTTCTTTTTAGGTGCCATCGAGTCAGTTCCAACTCACAGAGACCCTATGTACAACAGAATGAAACACCTCCCAGTCGTGTGCCATCCTCACAATTGTTGTCATGCTTGAGCACATTGTTGCAGCCAGTGTGTCATTCCATCTTGTTGAATGCCTTCCTCTTTTTCAATGACCCTCTACTTTACCAAACATGATGTCTTTCTCCAGGGGCTGGTCCCTCCTGATAAGATGTCTTAAGTATGTTAGGTGAAGTCTTGCAATCCTTGCTTTTAATGAGCATTCTGGCTCCATTTTTTCCAAGAAGAATTTGTTCCTTTTTCTGGCAATCCATGGTATATTTTATAGTCTTCACCAACACCATAATTCAAAGCCATCAATTCATCTTCAGTCTTCCTTATTTATTGTCCAGTTTCACATGCGTATGAGGCAATTAAAAACACCAGGGCTTGGGTCAGGTGCACCTTAGTCCTTTAGGAGACATCTCTGCTTTTTAACAAAAGAAATTAAATCTGTCAGCTTGTCATACTGTGGTGACTTGCGTGTTGCTGTGACACCAAAAGCTTTACTACAGGTATTTCAAATATTGGCAGTGTCACCCTTGGTGGAAAAATTTCAGCAGAGCTTCCAGACTAAGAGAGGCTAGCAAGAAGGACTTGGCAGACCACTTCCAAAAAAATTCGCCAGTGAAAACTGTTCTAATACTTCATGTGAACTAACGAATTTAAACCCCAATGAAGATACAAGGAACAAAGAAGTTAAATCACTTGCCTAAATTATCACAGTTAGGGAGAGGGGAATTCTGGGTTTAAACTCAGTCTGTCTTGAGGGACGTCTCTCTTAATCACTTTGCTACAACATGTCTCCATTGAGGTGAAATCCACAAACACATATACTGTTAAAGAAACAATTTGTTATTTTTCTAGGAAATCCTATGGAATCATAAAAAGCACTACTAACAGCAAGTAACAATACCCCTGAATATTCCTTTTTAACAGCTGTGTGTCGTCGACTCCGGGGGAATAACCAGGGGAGTGACAAAGGAGGCCACTCATTTTCCTGCTCTGGGAATTTAGAATTCCTGGTGTGATATTATAAATGGAGTAGCACATTGAGTCTCAAAGGATCCAATATTAGTTTTATGACATAGGATGCAAACACAGGCTCAGTAATTTCTATACCCAAGAGGCTCATCAAACATGGGAGGAAATCATGAGGGAGAGAATAAATTCTGCTCTACTCATCCATTTCTCCAGAACTACAGGGCATGAAATATATCCCCATTGAAGCAGGATGATTATTTTGGAGGCTCATATAAGGTAGTTGTTTTACTCCTTGCAAATTAAGAGCACCTTCTGGGTCAATTCTCAAATACAAATTATACAGCATACCCTAGAATCCCTCTTCTAGCATGTCAAAGACTGAGGACTGAGCTCATGACTATTGCCTCCTTCATCATCAAACTTTGTTCCCCTCAGGACAGTGAGTAGGAAACACCAGCAGCAGTGATGACTACAGGAAAAAGAGGTGAGTATTGAATCACCTCTGCCTCGATAAGTTCCTTTCAAAGTCTCAATTACATAAATGGTTCTGGGAAACATCACTATTCGTTGCCCCTTTTAGTCCTAATTCTTAGGGGGAAGGAACTGAGGGATTACACTGAGTAGAAAGGAAGAAATGATGTCCAGAGACATTGGGGACCTACCAGAATTTTTATAACACAGAGACACCCAGTAAGGGCAAAAAGTAGGGGAAAATGGGTAACCCAAAGGAATCACCATAGGAATCAGGCTTCTTAGATGCCTTACTCTGTGTCTTCAGACAATTCTGAGTTTGTAAACAGCAACTCCATCTCTCCCTCTGTAGACAGGGAACAAGAGTTCATTGCTAATGTCACCTTCTACCTCTCTTCACACAGACCACACTGATGAAGTGAATGGCTATGAAAAATGACTCCTCAGTGATTGAGTTTATCCTTATGGGATTAACAGACCAACCTGAGCTCCAGCTGCCCCTGTTTTGTCTGTTGTTGGTGAACTATGTGGTCACTGTCATGGGGAATTTGAGCTTAATTAACCTGATTTGTCTGAATTCCCACCTTCACACCCCCTTGTACTTTTTCCTCTTCAATCTGTCTTTCATTGACCTCTGCTATTCATTTGTCTTTACTCCCAAAATGCTGATGAGCTTTATTTCAGAGAGGAAAATAATCTCCTTTACAGGATGCATGACTCAGCTATTTTTCTACTGCTTCTTTGTCAGCTCTGAGTGCTATGTGTTGACAGCCATGGCCTATGATCGCTATGTGGCTATCTGCAAGCCCCTGCTGTACACAGTCACCATGTCCCCTAAGTTCTGTTCCCTGTTGATGTTTGGTTCATATATGATGGGGTTTGCTGATGCCATGGTACACACTGGGTTTATAATCACATTGATGTTTTGTGACTCCAACATCATCAACCATTACATGTGTGACATCTTCCCGCTCCTCCAGCTCTCCTGCAGCAGCACCTATGCCAATGAGCTTGTGGTTTCCATTATTGTAGGCATAGTTGTCACAGTATCCGGCCTCATTATCTTTCTCTCTTATGCTTTGATTCTTTTCAATATCCTTCACATGTCATCTCCTAAGGGTTGGTCCAAAGCCTTCAGCACCTGTGGCTCCCACATAATAACTGTTGGTCTATTCTATAGATTTGGAAGGCTCACTCATGTCAAACCATCATCTGCTGGGTTTGTGGAGCAGGGAAAATTTTTCTCAGTGTTTTACACCAATGTGGTGCCCATGCTGAATCCCCTCATCTATAGCCTCAGAAACAAGGATGTCAAACTTGCTCTAAAATAAAACTCTGAAGAGATTTACAAACAGAGCACAAGCAGAAGTGCCACCTTAGTGCCTGCCTCCATCGCTGTGTCTTCTCCTTCTCTTCATCTTTTTGCCCCTATTGTCCTTTTTCTTCTGTTCATCTTTCTTTCTAAAGTATTCTTGGAAAGATTTTTACCCTAATGTCTTTTCTCATCAGGTACTGTAACCATGTTTACCTGTTCTTGAACTTCAGGATCATTCCAATCCCAAGGTGGCCCACCTGATTGTTATTCCTGGTATCGAGGGAAACACTAGACTCATTTCTTTTCTGTGTAAAGATAATACTGCCTTTTAGTTATGAATGTGTATTTCTTTCCCACCCAGTGTGAACTGCAGAGTGAGATGCTGAGTGACCTCTCGTGTCTTTCTTGCTTTCCCTGAAACAATTGTATATACTTTTCTGTTTCAAGCATTTTTTTGTTTTGTTTTGTTTTAACTTATGATTGCGTTAAGACAGAGAAGGTGGTGACAAAAATTGTAGACACAGTGCAGTAGTAAAAATTTCCAAAATCTTTCATGGTCCTTTTGGTAACAGTTTTTGTTCTGGATTTTCACTCTCATGTTTGTAATGTTAAGAATACCTTGTTGAATCATGGTTCTACTGTCCTTTAGAATGTGTGAGTATAGCTGAGGGTCACCACTGTGTTCACCTTGCACAAACCACACCTATGCGGAAAATTACAGGAGGTTCTTTTGATTGTCTCTCTTTTATTGTTTTGGACAATGATGTGTTGTCATAAATAGAATTGACATTGTCACTGACTGGTACTTGTATCAGTGGAACAAATGTTATTTTCCACATTATGGATTTTTTTTGTTCTCCACAAATTCTCTGGGATTCATACAGATCATGATTAAAATTACACAGCACTATTTTTTTATCCTTGGCTACAGAATAGAGTGTCAAGTATAATGTCAAACTTTTTCGTTTGCTCAGCTGTGTAGCAAAGTTTTCCTTTTACAAAAGAAGGTCTGTTCCCTCTTTTTTTTTATTTTTAATAAACAAAATCATTTTAGCAAGGACCTTGTCATATTGGGATTTAATCTCTCAATATGTAAAGTAGACTTCTCTCTTTTGTTCTTCAAAGAGAAAATTAAATCTATGGTCTATTTTTGTGTGGCATTCTTATCAATCTTATTGAAACGTGTATCTACTTGTTCTGTCCTCCAGATGAGGAATTGATTATGTGACTGGCTCAAGGTCACACAGTTAATGTTGCAGAGCCCAGTATTTGAACCCATTGTTTATCCCAGGAAAGAATAGCAGGAAAGAAAAAGAGAATTGTAAAAGAATGGGTTTGAAGTGGAGGTCGCTGCTAAGTGAAATAAATCAAATATTTAAGGACAAAGATTATGTGATCCCTCTTTTACAAGAAGACAAGATCAGATACAGAGAAACCACTGTTCATTGGTGTTTTCCCAGGAGAGTAGTGGAGGAGGGGTAAGTAAACTTTAGAACTTAGAGAGTTGTTTCTTTTAGGGTTGGTGATGGGAAATGTGGCTATGAGAGAGGAAATAGTGAGTACAGCAGAACCATAGTAAAGGCGAGTGTTTGAGCACAAGTTAACAAGAAGAGCGAAAACTTATGACAAATGTCACTAATGTCAATGAACAATTTATGTGGAAATTTGTAAAAAAGAATTCATTGGGGGATATATATTTTGCAACAACAATAATAACAACTAAAATATATGTGTTAGGTTACATGCATATATAAATATGCGTAAATATGTATGTTGTTTTTGTTAGGTGCCATCAAGTCAGTTTTGACTCATATCAACCCTATAGGATAGAGTAGAACAGCCCCGTAGGGTTTCCAAGGAGCAGCTGGGAGATTCAAACTGCCAACTTTTTGGTTAGCAAATGAGCTCTTAACCACTGTGACACCAAGGATCCTAAATATATATATGTATATGTGTATATGTGTATATGTGTACATGTGTACATGTGTACATGTGTACACGTGTATATGTGTATATGTGTATATGTGTACATGTGTATATGTGTATATGTGTATATGTGTATATGTGTATATGTGTATATATAACATACATACATATATATAAAACCCCACTGCCTTTGAGTTGATTCTGACTCATAGCGACCCTATAGGTTATAGCAGAACTGCCCCCTAGGGTTTCCAAGGAGCACCTGGTGGATTTGAACTTTTGGCTTAGTTAGCAGCCATAGTTCTTAACCACTACACCACCAGGGTTTCTGGTTTTCAATGAGGATAATATAAATTATTACTGATATAAAAACTTATCACAAGGTTCTTCTGATACTATATTAATTACCCTTTTATGTTCCCAGAAGTTTACAATATGTTTTTTAAAACCATATTAAAAAAAACCATATAGGAGGACATATATGAATAACTATAGCATATGTATATACATGTTAATTTATGCTGCATATATTTTCAAGTATAAAGTAAAGCACATGGGGGTACAGTTAAGGATACTTCCTAGACACAACCAAACACCGAACACCTTACAGGATTGGTCTACTGAGTTTGAGAGCTTAGGACCATAGTCCTGTGGGAAAACTCAGTCAACTGACATAATATAGTCCATAAACACAATGTTCTACATTCTAGTTTTTTGAGTAGTGTCTGGGATTTAAAAGCTTACGAGCAGCCATATAAGATACAGCTCTTGGTTTCTACTCATCTGGAGCTAAAGAGAAAGAAGAAAACCAAGGATTCAAAAAAGAAACTAGTCTACAGAACCAATAGTCTACATGAACAACAACATCACCTACCTTGAGACCAGAAGAACTAGAAGGTGCCTGGCTACCACTACCACCCATTTGAACCAGGGACTCTAATAGATGGTCCTGGATAGAATGGGAGAAAATTGTAGAACAAAATGGAAATCCCTAAAAAAAAAAAAAAAAAAAGGCCAGACTTACTGAATTGGAAGAGGCTAGTTGAACTCCAGAGACTTTTGCTCTGAGATACTCTTCAAACTTGGAACTCAAAACACTCCCAGAGATCACTTTCCAGCCAAATGACAGATTGAGTACTTGCTTTTCAAAATAATTATCTAGATGAAAACAAAATGGTTAACACTTACCCTAGAGCAAAGATGAGAAAGCAAAGAGCAACAGGGAAGCTAGAGTAATGGAAAAAGAACAACCAAAATGAATAAATGAGAATGCTGATATATCGTGAAGAATGTAACCAATGTCTTTGAACAATATGTAAAGAAATTGTTAAATGACAAACTAATTTCCTATGTAAACTCTAAACAAAAGCGCAATAAATTTATTTTTTAAAAAAGAAGAAAGTGGAGGAAATGGTATTCTCAGCCAAGATGGCTTTGAGAGATCACCAATGAGGTTTTGATGTCAAACTAGAGAAATACACATGGCCCTAGAGATGTTTGATTTTAAAGATTTGAATAAATTTTCACAACTATATATGTATATGTGAGTGTGTATATATATATATAATACTAGCAATTACTTCCTGTGATGGTGAGATTGAGGATTTGGGGACAGGACTCCCTGAGGAGGCATGTCATAGTTTCCATACAGAATACATACTTTAAAAAGCCTATTAGATATTATGTTATCATTTGAAATTTGGAAACAGAAGAAAAAAGTTATTCATAATAAAAACAATTGAAAATAGAACTCTACAAAATCTTCTATTGTGTGTTACACAGAAGATAAAGTACTATCCAAAACTATTTTCCGTGAGGTCATGACACCCAGAGGACACATCTGTGTCAGGGGATATAATTCAGTATCCCTGGTTTTTACTTTTTAATCATTTTATTTTACTTGTGCTTCAAGTGAAAGTTTACAAATCAAATCAGTCCCTCCTACAAAAGCATACACACCTTGCTATGTACACCTAGATGCTCTCCCTCTGATGAGACAGCACACCCCTCCTCTCCACTCTGTGTTTCCTGTGTGCATTCAGCCAGCTTCTTTCCCCCTCTGCCTTCTCATCTCACCTCCAGAAAGGAGCTGCCCACATAGTCTCATGTGTCTACTTGAGACAAGAAGCTCACTCTTCACTAGTATCATTTTCTGTCTTATAGACCAGCCTAAACCCTGTTTAAAGAGTTGGCTTTGGGAATGGTTCCAGTCTTGGGCTAACAGAGGGTCCAGGGACCATGACTTCAGGTCCTTCAGTCTCAGACCATTAATTCTGGTCTTTTTATGAGAATTTGAGGTCTGTATCCCACTGTTCTCCTCTTCCATCAGGGATTCTCTGTTGTGTTCCCTGTCAGGGCAGCCATGGGGTAGCCCGGCACCGTCTAGTTCTTCTGGTCTCAGGCTGATATAGTCTTTGGTTTATGTGGCCCTTTCTGTCTCTTGTGCTCATATTTACCGTGTGCCTTTAGTGTTCTTCATTCTCCTTTGCTCCAGGTGGGTTCAGACCAATTGATGCATCTTTGATGGCCACTTGCTAGTGTTTAAGACCCCAGATGCCACTCACCAAAGTAGTATCACTGTTTTTTTGATGTTTATCAAAAGGTATATGATTTTTGAAAATTTGAAAATGCTGTTTTATCAGAATAGCTTTAGAATATAATTATGCCAATTAAAAACTTTACTTAAATCTGATTAAAATTAATACTATGAGAGAAAAACATCAGGTATTTATATTTATTTAATACTTCTCTCATGGTCATAATGTTGGGTAAAACTTTATTTCCCAAACAGAATCTGAATTCCTTCTATCTGCATCTATTATTCTTTTGTCTATATTCATTAAAGTGTCTGGTTAAAAGGAAAACTTAAAATGGTTTTGTCTGACATTTTCTCTAAAGTACATGTTTTTGAAAGTTCACATGTTCTAACAAAGATGTAAAATAAGGAATGTAGTTCCATATGTATAAATTTTTGGTACTTAACAAAAAAAGTAAAATGTAAAAAAAAAAAGTGCATTGCAGATAACAAGCACAAAACTTGTGGCCTGAGTACTATAGCATAGTCCCAGTACTCCGTGATGGAGTGGGAGTCAGCAAGCAACCTAGCTCAGTTCTGTGAAGTCAACAGACTCATTTTACTAGTTGAATCTATATTCATGGGATATCTGACAAACCTAATTTTTTAGTTACTGTTACATTTTATAATATTTATAACTAAATTATTTAAATTCAAACCTAGTATTTTTAAATTGACATTAGAAAATTAGATGTAAAATAATTTTAGGACCTATAAACTTATTTTACAACTATAAAATATTTGGAAGTTTTGTATCTGTAATTTTGTGAATTTCTTAAAGACAAAGTTATGTCGTATGCATCTTTCTTATACTTTTGTTAGGTCATAGCTGTTTCCTAACAATTTAAATTGGAAAACTTTGTTTTACTTATATCCAATGCCATATTAACAAGTTAAGGGCATATAAAATGCATTTACATACAAGTTTAATTATATTAATTTTATACATGCACTTGTTTAAAGAAGTCTAGGTAACATTAAGTTAAACAGGCAATAGCCCAAGGTTTACCTTCTCAGGGAAAACAAGAACCTATACATCTCAGAAGGCTACTATTTTGGTGCTTATGGAATGATGTCTCTTTGTGATTCCATGATCTGTCTAAAGGAATCGAAATGATATCAGGCCCTTGATTCGACATGGCGCCAAGGCTGACTTATAAATGGATAGGATTTTAGGCTCTTCTATCCAAACTTCTCATTCTTCCTCCTTCATGAATAAAGATTGGGACAGAGTTTTCCAACCACTGCATAGCAGCCAGTGTGGCAAGTGGGTTTATGGATTGAAGTATTGCCCCTGGACAATCAGGTTTGGACTGGCACAGTTGTAGTTTCAGTCTGATTGTTCTGGCAGGATGTAGTAGAGAAAGCGTCTCTGGAGAAGTCAAGAATAAAGGGGTTGGTTCTGTTGTGGTAGCAGGAGTCCCTGGGTGGTGCTAACGGCAAAGCTTTGGGCACTAATAGAAAGGTTAGCAGTTTGAACACAACCAGATGTGCCTCAAAAGAAATTCCTAATGATCTGCTCCCCATAGGTAACCGCTGTGAAGACCATATGAAGCACAGTGCTACTTTGTGACATGAGGGGACTGCCACTAGTCAGAGTTCACTAGATGGAAACTGTTTATTTATTTATTTATTTGTTTTGTTTTGGTTGTGAGAGCATATCCAGGGATTTGGCAGGCAATTAAAAAAAAAAAAAAAAACTAAGAACAATGAGACAAAATGGCCCTCACTGCTCCATTCTTCTACTCAATGAACTAGGTGCTCCAGCACCTGGATGCCAGCTCTTGCAGCCAAATGCAGAGGAGAACAGTGCCCAGTATACACAAGGGCTCCATGGAGCTGCTGGAGAAATTTGTGTTTTAAGGAACCCGAGGAGAACAGCGTGTAGTGTTACATGCTGCGGTCTGTGATGGAGGAAGGCTAGGCAGGGAACCCCTTATGGTCACCACACCAGTAGAAGCCTCAGTCTCTGTCTCCCCATATCACTATTTGTTGTTAGCTCTTTTTGAATTGGCCCTCAACTCATGGGGACACCAAGTACAACAGCATTGGACCTTTGTGATCCACAGAATTTTCATTTGTTGATTTTCCGAAGTAGATTGCCAGCCTTTTTTCTTAGTCTGTCTTAGTCTGAAAGCTCTGCTGAAACCTGTTTAGCTCCACAGCAGCGTGCACACCTCAACATGCAAGTCTCCACCAACAGATGAATGGTGGCTGTGATTGAGATTCATTGGCTAGAACGGAACCTGGGTCTCCCGCCTGGAAGGTGAGAACTCTGCCAGTGAACCAACACTACCCCATTCCTCGTATCACACATTTCTGTTCATTTTAGTGGCATCAATATTATTTGCAGTGTGGCCACTCTAACAATGTAGAAGTCTTCCATGAATTAGAATGTCTTTGCTATTTTGAGATATTTGAAATTAAAAAGTAAAATTGTCTTCAAATGGATTCAACAGTTATTAATGAATAGAATACTCATTTACATTTTTTTATTTTGATTGTAAATTTCTGAATGATTTAAAATAATTTTAAACTGTATAATATTTACATTCCACGTTCTGGTTATTAATGGCTGTTTGTAGCTGTTTCTTCTCATTTTGAGTCATACCACATCAGAAATGATGGTTCTGAAACCTTGACTCTATCCATTTCAATAAAGTCGGTTCTATTTTGAGGAGGCAGCTCTTCTCCAGTCACTTTTTGAGTGCCTTCCAACCTAATAGGCTCATCTTCTGGCACTGTATCAGACAATGTTCCACTGCTATTCATAAGGTTTTCACTGACTAACTCTTTTCAGAGGTCGACCTAATAATCAGAACATGTAAGTTTTTTTTTTTTTTTTTGTAAGTAGGAGGTATGAATGTAGGAAAATTGAAAGTAGTTGAAAATGAAATGGAACGTGTAAACATTGATATCCTAGGCCTTAGTGAGCTGAAATGGACCGGTCTTCTTCATTTTGAATCAGACAATCATATGATAAACTATGCTGGGAATAAAATCTTGAAGAGGAATGGCATTGGAGTCATCATCAAAAAGAACATTTCAAAGTGTATCCTGAAGGACAAAGCTGTCTGCGGTAGGATAATATCCATACCCCTCCCAGGAAGACCAGTTAATATGACTATTATTCAAATTTATGCACCAACCACTAAGGCCACAGGAGAAGAAATTGACGATTTTTGCCAACTTCTGCAGTCTAAAACTGATTGAACATGCAATCAGGATGCATTGACAATTACTGGTGATTGAAATGTGAAAGTTGGAAACAAAGAAGAAGCATCAGTAGTTGAAAAATACATCTTTGGTGATAGAAATGATGCCAGAGATAGCAAGATAGAATTTTGCAAGACAAACAACTTCTTCACTACAAATACCTTTTTCAACAACGTAAATGATGACAATATATGTGGACCTTGCTAAATAGAATACACAGGAATCAAATTGACTACATGTATGGAAAGAGATGATAAAAAAGTTCAATATCATCAGTCACAAGAAGGCCAGGAGCTGATTACAGAACAGACCATCGATTACTCAGATGCAAGTTCAAGTTGAAGAAAATTAGAAAAAGTCCACCAGAGTTAAGTATGACCTTTAGTATATCCCGCCTGAATTCAGAGACCATTTCAAGGATAGATTTGATGCCCTGAACACTAATTGTGCTCATGAGGAACCTGTACATAGATGAAGAGGCAATTGTTCCAACAGAACAAGGGAGCACTACATAGTTTAAAGTCAGGAAAGGTGTGAGTCAGGGATGTATCCTTTCACCATACTTAATTCAATCAGTATGCTGATCAAATAACCTGAGAAGGTGAACTGTATGAAGAAGAACGTGGCTTCAGGGTTGAAAAACCAAAAAAACCAAACTAGTTGCTGTTGAGTCGATTCTGACGCATAAGGAAGACTAATTAAGAACATGTGGTATGCCAGTGACACAACCTTGCTTTCTGAAAGTGAAGAGTACTTGAAACACTGATGAAGATCTAAGACCACAGCCTTCAGTATGGATTACACCTCAACATAACAAAAATCCTCACAACTGGACCTATAAGCAACATCATGATAAACGAAGACAAGATTCAATTTGACAAGGATTTCATTTTACTTGGATCCACAATCAAAGCCCACGGAAGCAACAGTCCAGAAATGAAAGGAAGCATTGCATTGCACAAATCTGCTTCAAAAGATCTCTTTAAAGTATTAAAAGCAAAGAGGTTACTCAAAGGACTAGGGTGCATCTGACTGAATCCATGATGTTTTCAATTATCTCCTATGCATGTGAAAGCTGGACGATGAATAAAGATCAAAGAAGAATCGATGCCTCTTAATTATGGCGTTGGCGAAGAGTGTTGAATATACCAGGAATGCCAGAAGAAAGAACAAATCTGTTTTGGAAGACATACAGCCAAAAAGCTCCTTAGAAGCAAGAATTGCAAGAGTACATCTCAGACACTATAAATATATTTTCAGGAGGGACCAGTCCTTGGAAAAAGACATCATTCTTGGTAACATAGAGGGTCTGTGAAACGGGGAGATCTTCAACAAAATGGATTGACACAGTGGATGCAACAGTCAGCTCAAATATAAAAAAGATTATGAGGAAGGTGCAGGACTTGACAGTTTCGTTCTGTTGCGCATAGCATTGCTATGAGTCAGAACCGGTTCGAAGGCATCTAACAACAAGAAAAAACATTTTTGCATTTAATATTTCTTGCTGTTGGTGACAAAAAAGTTGCAGTTATAATTATTAAGAATTATTGCTATGAAATTACAAGTATCTGTTGAATTTATAAAACCTGATATAAAAAAATATGTTCCAGAAGCAAACACAAATTTTCATTAATAAATATGCAGATATTTTATTTAGAAGTATTATCTAATGAAAATAATCGAAATTCTGCTTTTATATATGATGTACAGTTGTGAGTTTCTAATAACTTACATTATTAATGTGGTATGTAACAAAAAACAGATTTTTCTTATTTTACCATCAAACATAAATATACATTGAAAAATTCACAAAGCAAACATGTACATTTTAATGAATAATGCAAAAATCAATGCACTCTCCATCCAGGTCATAAAATACAATGTTGCCAGAATATTTTATTCATTATTTTTATTTTCCTAGAGAGCTTTTAGATTAAAAAAAAAAATAGACCAATAATATGAGATAAGTAAGTTGTTAAATAGCTTATCCAGTCAAATTTGCCCCAGTAAGTGGGCTGGGTGCACTCACTATGTAGCGCAAATATTGGGGAATATCTTCATAGTTAGAGAAATATTTTTATCAACAGATTTATTTGGTGTTAAAAAAAAAGTGAGATGATTTATCTTAAAGTTTCATGACTCCTTGCCAGATTCCTCCCATTAAATATTTGGTCGATTTATTTTAATGCTAACACAAAATCATTTAAATAACCAAGCCAAAAAAACCAAACCCGTTGCCAAGGAGTCGAGCATACACAAAATATTTTGGGGAGAAAATACTTAGATGAGACGAGTTGTATAGATATGCATAAATTCTTTCTCTCTGAATTTCCTCATGTCCCTTGTGTTTTTCTCCCTTTGATTCCTGTACCTGAACTATTATACTTGGTCATCTAGAATTTTTCTTGTCTGTACAAGACTCTGCTTTTATCATCATTTTCTCAGTGTTCAACAGTTTTTTCATGCTGGACTTCTTAGAAAGAAACTTTTGAAGAAATTGAAGTATACAGAATATAAAATAAGCAAATTTCCAGACTCAAGGGTTTTCTCCAGCCCCTCATGGGCTCACAGAGATTTGCAAGCACTTAGATTGGTTTCTTCCCAGATTCTCACCATGTGCTCTATTTTTTCTTCTGTTTTTCAATATACAAGCTGCTTTCATCTCATTTGCCTAGAGTATCCATTGGTCTTTTCAGTTTGTCTAATTACTCCTCTTTTCTCAACTAAAATGTTCTTCTTTCTAAATTGTTCTCACCCACTGACTTCTCATTTCTAATGTTCTTACTGATGGAATTCTCTAGGTAAAGAGTAATTTTGAAGGAGAGTTGCCCTGGCTCTTCTTGAGTCTTAGTGAGTAAGGCAGGCCTTTTTGACTTTGGTAAGTAGGCGCATCAAATGTGAGGTATTTATGGATGATATTTTGCAATTGTTCATGTTTGCTTGACAGAAGTTGGCAGCCCTTAGACCTGTCAGTGACCATCTTCTAAGAGGAAACCCTGTTTAGCATAGAATGTACATTGAGAATGCAAAGTGATGAAAAAGATGAAGAGAAATCAGACCTTGATCACATCATCTTAACTCCCGGGTCAGGTTTTGCCTGAATCCAGGGAAACATCTGAACGTTTTATTTAAAAGAAGCAACAATTAATTTCCTAATTGAAGCTATTTTTTTCCAAATTTGAATTTTATTCACAGTAACCTGTTTCTATAAATGTGGCTATGAAATGTAAACCATTATGAATTTAGAACCTCTAGCACAATGTTGAATAAGAGCGGTGATAAAGGGCATCCTTGTCTGGTTCCCGTTCTCAAGGGAAATGCTTTCAGGCTCTCTCCATTTAGAGTGATGTTGGCTGTTGGCTTTGTATAGATGCCCTTTATTATGTTGAAGAATTTTCCTTCAATTCCTATTTTGCTGAGAGTTTTTATCATAAATGGGTGTTGGACTTTGTCAAATGCCTTTTCTGCATCAATTGATAAGATCACGTAGTTTTTGTCTTTTGTTTTATTTATATGGTGGATTACATTAATAGTTTTTCTAATGTTTAACCAACCTTGCACACCTGGTATAAATCCCACTTGGTCGTGGTGGATTATTTCTTTGACGTGTTGTTGAATTCTATTGGCTAGAATTTTGTTGAGGATTTTTACATCTATGTTCACGAGCGATATAGGTCTGTAATTTTCTTTTTTTGTTATGTCTTTACCTGGTTTTGGTATCAGGGATATGGTGGCTTCATTGAATGAGTTAGGTAGTATTCTGTCATTTTCTATGCTTTGAAATAACTTTAGTAGTAGTGGTGTTAACTCTTTTCTGAAAGTTTGTTAGAACTCTGCGGTAAAGCTGTCCGGGCCAGGACTTTTTTTTGTTGGGACTTTTTTGATTACTGTTTCAATCTCTTTTTTTTGTTATGGGTCTATTTAGTTGTTCTACTTCTGAACGTGTTAGTTTAGGTAGGTAGTGTTTTTCTAGGAATTCATCCATTTTTTCTAGGTTTGCAAATTTGTTAGAGTGCAATTTTTCGTAATAATCTGATATGATTCTTTTAATTTCAGTTGGGTCTGTTGTGATGTGGCCCATCTCATTTCTTATTCGGGTTATTTGTTTCCTTTCCTGTATTTCTTTACTCAGTCTGGCCAATGGTTTATCAATTTTGTTAATTTTTTCAAAGAACCAGCTTTGGCTTTGTTAATTCTTTCAATTGTTTTTCTGTTCTCTAATTCATTTAGTTCAGCTCTAATTTTTATTATTTTTTTTTTTTTCTGGTGCCTGATGGATTCTTTTGTTGCTCACTTTCTATTTGTTCAAGTTGTAGGGACAGTTCTCTGATTTTGGCTCTTTCTTCTTTTTGTACGTGTGCGTTTATCGATTTAAATTGACCTCTGAGCACTGCTTTTGCTGTGTCCTAGAGGTTTTAATAGGAAGTGTTTTCATTCTCCTTGCATTCTATGAATTTCTTTAACCCAGTGTTTTTTCAGCAGGGTATTGTTCAGTTTCCAAGTATTTGATTTCTTTTCCCTAATTTTTCTGTTATTGATTTCCACTTTTATGGCCTTGTGGTCTAAGAAGATGCTTTGTAATCTTTCAATGTTTTGGATTCTGCAAAGGTTTGTTTTATGACCTAATATGTGGTCTATTCTAGAGAATGTTCCATGTGTGCTAGAAAAAAAAAGTATATTTTGCAGCTGTTCAGTGGAGTGTTCTGTATAAGTCAATGAGGTCAGGTCAAGTTAGTTGATTGTAGCAATTAGGTGTTTCTCGTCTCTATTGAGCTTCTTACTGGAAGTCCTGTCCTTCTCTGAAAGTGGTGTGTTGAAGTCTCCTACTATAATTGTGGAGGTGTCTATCTCACTTTTCAGTTCTGTTAAAGTTTGTTTTATGTATCTTGCAGCCCTGTCATTGGGTGCATAAATATTTAATATGGTTATGTCTTCCTGGTCTATTGTCCCTTTAATCATTATGTAGTGCCCTTCTTTATCCTTTGTGGTGGATTTAAGTTTAAAGTCTATTTTGTCAGAAATTAATATTGCTACTCCTGCTCTTTTTGGATTGTTGTTTCTTTGATATATTTTTTTCCATCCTTTGACTTTTAGTTTGTTTGTGTCTCTAAGTCTAAGGTGTGTCTCTTGTAGGCAGCATATAGACAGATAGTGTTTCTTTATCCAGTCTTAGACTCTCTGTCTCTTTATTGGTGCATTTAGTCCATTTACGTTCAGCGTAATTATAGATAAGTATGTGTTTAGTGCTGTCATTTTGATGCCTTTCTTTGTGCGTTGTTGACAATTTCATTTTTCCACTTAGTTTTTTGTGCTGAGAGGTTTTTCTTTGTAAATTGTGTTTTCCTCATTTTCATAGTAGTTGAATTTATGTTTGTTGAGCTGTTACTTTTTTCTTGTTTTTTATTTTGAGTTATGGAGTTGTTATACCTCTTTGTGGTTACCTTAATATTTACCCCTATTTTTCTAAGTAAGAACCTAACTTGTATTGTCCTATATCGCCTTGTTTTCCTCTCCATGTGGCAGTTCTATGTCTCCTGTATTTAGTCCCTCTTTTTGATTATTGTGATCTTTTACATATTGACTTCAATGATTCCCTATTTTGAGTGTTTTTTCTTTTTAAAATTAATCTTAATTTGTTTTCATGATTTCCCTATTTGAGTTGATATCAGGATGTTCTGTTCTGTGACCTTGTGTTGTCCTGGCATCTGATTTTGTCTTTCTGACCAAACAATTTCCTTTAGTATTTCTTGTAGCTTTGGTTTGGTTTTTGCAAATTCTCTAAGCTTGTGTTTATCTGTAAATGTTTTAATTTTGCCTTCATATTTGAGAGAGAGTTTTTTTTTTTTAATTAACTTTTATTGGGCTGCAAGTGAACGTTTATACATCAAGTCAGCCTGTCACATATAAGTTTATATACATCTTACTCCATACTCTCACTTGCTCTCCCCCTCATGAGTCAGCCCTTCCAGTCTCTCCTTTCATGACAATTTTGCCAGCTTCCAACTCTCTCTATCCTCCCATCCCCCCTCCAGACAGGAGATGCCAACACAGTCTCAAGTGTCCACCTGATATCATTAGCTCACTCTTCATCAGCATCTCTCTCCTACCCACTGTCCAGTCCCTTTCATGTCTGATGAGTTGTCTTTGGGGATGGTTCCTGTCCTGTGCCAACAGAAGGTTTGGGGACCATGACCGCCAGGATTCCTCTAGTCACAGTCAGACCATTAAGTATGGTCTTTTTATGAGAATTTGGGGTCTGCATCCCACTGATCTCCTGCTCCCTCAGGAGTTCTCTATTGTGCTCCCTGTCAGAGCAGTCATCGATTGTGGCCGGGCACCAACTAGTTCTTCTGGTCTCAGGATGATGTAGGTCGCTGGTTCATGTGGCCCTTTCTGTCTCTTGAGCTCTTAGTTGTCGTGTGACCTTGGTGTTCTTCATTTTCCTTTGCTCCAGGTGGGTTGAGACCAATTGATGCATCTTAGATGGCCACTTGTTAGCATTTAATACCCCAGACGCCACATTTCAAAGTGGGATGCAGAATGTTTTCATAATAGAATTATTTTGCCAATTGACTTAGAAGTCCCCTTAAACCATGGTTCCCAAACCCCCGCCCTTGCTCCACTGACCTTTGAAGCATTCATTTTATCCCGGAAACTGCTTTTGGTCCAGTCCAATTGAGCTGACCTTCCATGTATTGAGTGTTGTCCTTCCCTTCACCTAAAGCAGTTCTTATCTACTAATTAATCAGTAAAAAAACCCTCTCCCTCCCTCCCTCCCTCCCCCCCTCATAACCACAAAAGTATGTCTTCTCCTCAGTTTATACTATTTCTTAAGATCTTGTAATAGTGGTCTTATACCATATTTGTCCTTTTGCCTCTGACTGATTTCGCTCAGCATAATGCCTTCCAGGTTCCTCCATGTTATGAAATGTTTCACAGATTCGTCACTGTTCTTTATCGATGCATAGTATTCCATTGTGTGAATATACCACAATTTATTTACCCATTCATCCGTTGATGGACACCTTGGTTGCTTCCAGCTTTTTGCTATTGTAAACAGCTGCAGTAAACATGGGTGTGCATATATCTGTTTGTGTGAAGGCTCTTGTTTCTCTAAGGTATATTCCAAGGAGTGGGATTTCTGGGTTATATGGTAGTTCTATTTCTAACTGTTTAAGATAACGCCAGATAGATTTCCAAAGTGGTTGTACCATTTTACATTCCCACCAGCAGTGTATAAGAGTTCCAATCTCTCCGCAGCCTCTCCAACATTTATTATTTTGTGTTTTTTGGATTAATGCCAGCCTTGTTGGAGTGAGATGGAATCTCATCGTAGTTTTAATTTGCATTTCTCTAATGGCTAATGATCGAGAGCATTATCTCATGTATCTGTTAGCTGCCTGAATATCTTCTTTAGTGAAGTGTGTGTTCATATCCTTTGCCCACTTCTTGATTGGGTTTTTTGTCTTTTTGTGGTTGAGTTTTAACAGAATCATGTAGATTTTAGAGATCAGCGCTGGTCGGAGATGTCATAGCTGAAAATTCATTTCCAATCTGTAGGTGGTCTTTTTACTCTTTTGGTGAAGTCTTTATATGAGCATAGGTGTTTGATTTTTAGGAGCTCCCAGTTATCTGGTTTCTCTTCATCATTTTTGGTAATGTTTTGTATTCTATTTATGCCTTGTATTAGGGCTCCTAGAGTTGTCCCTATTTTTTCTTCCATGATCTTTATCGTTTTAGTCTTTATGTTTAGGTCTTTGATCCACTTGGAGTTAGTTTTTGTGCTTGATGTGAGGTATGGATCCTGCTTCATTTTTTTGCAAATGGATATCCAGTTATGCCAGCACCATTTGTTAAAAAGACTGTCTTCCCCCAATTAACTGACACTGGGCCTTTGTCAAAAATCAGCTGCTCATATGTGGATGGATTTATATCTGGGTTCTCAATTCTGTTCCACTGGTCCATGTGCCTGTTGTACAAGTACCAGGCTGTTTTGACTACTGTGGCTGTATAATAGGTTCTGAAATCAGGTAGACTTTCTTCTTCTTTTTCAGTAATGCTTTGCTTATCCGAGGCTTCTTTCCCTTCCATCGAAGTTGGTGATTTGTTTCTCTATCACCTTAAAAAAATGACATTGGAATTTGGATCGGAAGTGCATTGTATGTATAGATGGCTTTTGATAGAATAGACATTTTTACTATGTTACGTCTTCCTATCCATGAGCAAGGTATGTTTTTCCACTTAAGTATGTCCTTTTGAATTTCTTGTAGTAGAGATTTGTAGTTTTATTTGTATAGGTCTTTTACATCCTTGGTAAGATTTATTCCTAAGTATTTTATCTTCTTGGGGGCTACTGTGAATGGTATTGATTTGGTAATTTCCTCTTCGATGTTCTTTTTGTTGATGTAGAGGAATCCAAGTGATTTTTGTATGTTTATCTTATAACCTGAGACTGCCAAACTCTTCTATTAGTTTCAGTAGTTTTCTGGAGGATTCGTTGGGGTTTTCTGTGTATAAGATCATGTCATCTGCAAATAGAGATAATTTTACTTCCTCCTTCCCAATCCGGATGCCTTTTATTTCTTTGTCTAGCCTAATTGCCCTGGCTAGGACTTCTAGCACGATGTTGAATAAGAGTGGTGATAAAGGGCATCCTTGTCTGGTTCCCGTTCTCAAGGGAAATGCTTTCAGGTTCTGTCCATTTAGAGTGATGTTGGCTGTCGGCTTGGCATAGATGCCCTTTATTATGTTGAGGAATTTTCCTTCAATTCCTATTTTGGTGAGAGTTTTTATCATAAAAGGGTGTTGGGCTTTGTCATATGTCTTTTCTGCATCAATTGATAAGATCATGTGGTTTTTGTCTTTTGTTTTATTTATGTGGTGGATTACATTAATGGTTTTTCTGATATTAAACCAGCCTTGCATAAAAAAAAAAAATTGCATACCTGGTATAAATCCCACTTGATTGTGGTGAATTAATTTTTTGATATGTTGTTCAATTCTATTGGCTAGAATTTTGTTAAGGATTTTTGCATCTATGTTTGTGAGGGATATAGGTCTGTAATTTTCTTTTTTTGTTATGTCTTTACCTGGTTTTGGTATCAGGGAGATGGTGGCTTCATAGAATGAGTTGGGTAGTGTTCCGTCATTTTCTATGCTTTGAAATACTTTTAGTAGTAGCGGTGTTAACTCTTTTCTGAAAGTTTGGTAGAACTCTGCAGTGAAGCCGTCTGGGCGAGGGTTTTTTTTTTTTGTTGCAAGTTTCTTGATTACCATTTCAATCTCTTTTTTTGTTATGGGTCTATTTAGTTGTTCTACTTCTGAATGTGTTAGTTTAGGTAGGTAGTGTTTTTCCAGGAATTCATCCATTTCTTCTAGGTTTGCAAATTTGTTAGAGTACAATTTTTCATAATAATCTGATATGATTCTTTTAATTTCAGTTGGGTCTGTTGTGATGTGGCCCTTCTCGTTTCTTATTCGGGTTATTTGTTTCCTTTCCTGTATTTCTTTACTCAGTCTGGCCAATGGTTTATCAATTGTGTTAATTTTTTCAAAGAACCAGCTTTTGGCTTTGTTAATTCTTTCAATTGTTTTTCTGTTCTCTAATTCATTTAGTTCAGCTCTAATTTTTATTATTTGTTTTCTTCTGGTGCCGGATGGATTCTTTTGTTGCTCACTTTCTATTTGTTCAAGTTGTCGGGACAGTTCTCTGATTTTGGCTCTTTCTTCTTTTTGTATGTGTGCATTTATCGTTATAAATTGACCTCTGAGCACTGCTTTTGCTGTGTCCCAGAGGTTTTGATAGGAAGTATTTTCATTCTCGTTGCATTCTATGAGTTTCCTTATTCCTTCCTTGAAGTCTTCTATAACCCAGTGTTTTTTCAGCAGGGTATTGTTCAGTTTCCAAGTATTTGATTTCTTTTCCCTAGTTTTTCTGTTAGTGATTTCTAGTTTTATTGCCTTGTGGTCTGAGAAGATGCTTTGTAATATTTCGATGTTTTGGATTCTGCAAAGGTTTGTTTTATGACCTAATATGTGGTCTATTCTAGAGAATGTTCCATGTGTGCTAGAAAAAAAAAGTATACTTTGCAGCAGTTGGGTGGAGAGTTCTGTATAAGTCAATGAGGTCAAGTTGGTTGATTGTTGTAGTTAGGTCTTCTGTGTCTCTATTGAGCTTCTTACTGGATGTCCTGTCCTTCTCCGAAAGTGGTGTGTTGAAGTCTCCTACTATAATTGTGAAGGTGTCTATCTCACTTTTCAGTTCTGTTAAAATTTGATTTATGTATCTATCTTGCAGCCCTGTCATTGGGTGCATAAATATTTAATATGGTTATATGTTCCTGGGCAATTGTCCCTTTTATCATTATGTAGTGTCCTTCTTTATCCTTTGTGGTAGATTTAAGTCTAAAGTCTATTTTGTCGGAAATTAATATTGCTACTCCTCTTCTTTTTTGCTTATTGTTTGCTTGATATATTTTTTTCCATCCTTTGAGTTTTAGTTTGTTTGTGTCTCTAAGTCTAAGGTGTGTCTCTTGTAGACAGTATATAGACGGATCGTGTTTATTCAGTCCGAGACTCTCTGTCTCTTTATTGGTGCATTTAGTCCATTTACATTCAGTGTAATTATAGATAAATAAGTGTTTAGTGTTGTCATTTTAGTGCCTTTTTATGTGTGTTGTTGACAATTTCATTTTTCCACATACTTTTTTGTGCTGAGATGTTTTTCTTAGTAAATTGTGAGATCCTCATTTTCATAGTGTTTGACTTTATATTTGTTGAGTCGTTATGTTTTTCTTGTCTTTTATCTTGAGTTATGGAGTTGTTATACCTCTTTGTGGTTACCTTAATATTTACCCCTATTTTTCTAAGTAAAAAGCTAACTTGTATTGTTCTATATCGCCTTGTATCACTCTCCCTATGGCAGTTCTATGCCACCTGTATTTAGTCCCTCTTTTTGATTATTGTGATCTTTTACATATTGACTTCAGTGATTCCCTGTTTGAGCATTTTTTTTTAAATTAGTCTTAATTTGTTTTTGTGATTTCCCTATTTGAGTTGATATCAGGATGTTCTGTTTTGTGACCTTGTGTTGTGCTCGTATCTGATATTATTGGTTTTCTGACCAATTTCCTTTAGTATTTCTTGTAGCTTTGGTTTGGTTTTTGCAAATTCTCTAAGCTTGTGTTTATCTGTAAATATCTTAATTTCGCCTTCATATTTCAGAGAGAGTTTTGCTAGATATATGATCCTTGGCTGGCAGTTTTTCTCCTTCAGTGCTCTGTATATGTCATCCCATTACCTTCTTGCCTTCATGGTTTCTGCTGAGTAGTCTGAACTTATTCTTATTGATTCTCCCTTGAAGGAGACCTTTCTTTTCTCCCTGGCTGCTTTTAAAATTTTCTCTTTATCTTTGGTTTTGGCAAGTTTGATGATAATATGTCTTGGTGTTTTTCTTTTTGGATCAATCTTAAAAGGGGTTCGTTGAGCATCTTGGATAGATATCCTTTCGTCTTTCATGATGTCAGGGAAGTTTTCTGTCAGCAGATCTTCAACTATTTTCTCTGTGTTTTCTGTCCTCCCTCCCTGTTCTGGGACTCCAATCACACACAAGTTATCCTTCTTGATAGAGTCCCACATGATTCTTAGGGTTTCTTCATTTTTTTTAATTCTTTTATCTGATTTTTTTTCCAGCTATGTTGGTGTTAATTCCCTGGTCCTCCAGATTTCCCACTCTGCATTCTAATTGCTCGAGTCTGCTCCTCTGACTTCCTATTGCGTTGTCTAATTCTGTAATTTTATTGTTAATCTTTTGGATTTCTACATGCTGTCTCTCTATGGGTTCTTGCAACTTATTAATTTTTCCACTATGTTCTTGAATAATCTTTTTGAGTTCTTCAACTGTTTTATCAGTGTGTTCCTTGGCTTTTTCTGCAGTTTGCCTTATTTCGTTTTTGATGTCTTGAAGCATTCTGTTAATTAGTTTTTTATATTCTGTATCTCATAATTCCAGGATTGTAGCTTCATTTTGGAAAGGTTTTGATTCTTTTGTTTGGGGGGTTGTAGAAGCTGTCATGGTCTGCTTCTTTATGTGGTTTGATATTGACTCCTGTCTCCGAGCCATCACTGGGAAACTTGTTTTTCCAGAAAATCCGCTGACTAAGACGCTGGCTCCAGGCTCTGAAAACCATCGCTGCTTCCCTGTATTTGTTCGTTTTCTGTCTCTAAATCTATGTTTGTTTTTCAGTGTTCGTAGATTGTTATGTATGTGATCGATTCACTTGTTTTTCCTAGTCTTTGTTGCAAGAGGGATCCGAGATAGTGTCTACCTAGTCCGCCGTCTTGGCCCCGCCTGGCTTGAGAGAGAGTTTTGCTGGATATATGATCCTTGGCTGACAGTTTTTCTCCTTCAGTGCTCTATAGATGTCATCCCATTGCCTTCTTGACTTCATGGTTTCTGCTGAGTAGTCTGAACTTATTCTTATTGATTCTCCTTTGTAGGAGACCTTTCTTTTATCCCTGGCTGCTTTTAAAATTTTCTCTTTATCTTTGGTTTTGGCAAGTTTGATGATAATATGTCTTGGTGATTTTCTTTTTGGATCAATCTTATATGGGTTTCGATGAGCATCTTGGATAGATATCCTTTCATCTTTCATGATGTCAGGGAAGTTTTCTGCCAACAGATCTTCAACTATTCTCTCTGTATTTTGTTATCCCTCCCTGTTCTGGGACTACAATCACACACAATTTATTCTTCTTGATAGAGTCCCACATGATTCTTAGGGTTTCTTCATTTTTTAAAATTCTTTTATCTGATTGTTTTCAGCTATGTTGGTGTCAGTTCCCTTGTCCTTCAGATCTCCCACCCTGCATTCCAATTGCTCGAGTCTGCTCCTCTGACTTCCTACTGAGTTGTCCAATTCTGTAATTTTGCTGTTAATCTTTTGGATTTCTGAATGCTGTCTCTCTATGAATTCTTGTAACTTATTAATTTTTCCACTATGTTCCTGAATAGTCTTTTAGAGTCCTTCAACTGCTTTATCAGTGTGTTCCTTGGCTTTTTCTGTTGATTGCCTTATTTCATTTCTGAGGTCATTCCTGATGTCCTGAAGCATTCTGTAAATTAGTATTTTATATTCTGCATCTGGCAATTCCAGGATTGTATCTTCACTTGGGAAAGATTAAGATTCTTTAGTTTGGGGAGTTGTAGAAGCAATCATGGTCTGCTTCTTTATGTGGTTTGATATCAACTGCTCTCTCTGAGCTATCTCTAAGATATTGTAATGATTTATTTTATATTTGCTCACTGAGTCTTATCTTGTTTTGTTTTCTTTCAATATACGTCGTTGGCCTACTAGATTGCGCTGTCTCGATTGTTGTAGCCCTTGAATTACTTATGTCCTATTACCAGCTGGTTTGCGCTGTTACCAGATACATAAGCCTAAGAGTCCATTCTATTCTTGAGTAGAAAAATATGGAACACTTCACGAATTTGCGTGTCATCCTTGCGCAGGGGCCATGCTAATCTTCTCTGTATCATTCCATTTTTAATATATGTGCTGCAGGACAAAAAAGCTCAAAACAGGGTAACAGTGATATTATATAAAAGAAGACAACATTAAAATAATAAAGACAGACTAAGAAATGTAATCGTGCACCTTCCATATGGAGAGGAAGATACAATGATACAAACAAATAAAAGTTAGTTTTAAATTTAGAAAAATAGGGGTAAATAATAAGGTAACCACAAAGGAGACAAACTATCCTACTCCTCAAAATAGAAGAGAAGGGAAAAATATAGACTTAGCAGAAAAACAATCAACAGCAACAAATATGAGGAAAGATCAATATATAAAGAAAATCTACTCAGCACATAAAATTAAGTGGGGAAAAAGAAACTGTCAACAACACACACACAAAAAAAAATAAAAATGATAGCACTAAATTCATACCTATCCCTGATTACCCTGAATGTAAATGGACTAAATGCACCAAGAAAGAGGCAGAGAGTGACAGAATGGATTAAAAAACAGGATCTGTCTATATGCTGCCTACAAGAGACACATCTTAGCCTTAGAGACACAAACTAAAACTCAGAGGAGGGAAAAAATATATCAAGCAAACGACAACCAAAAAAGAGCAGGAGTGGCAATATTAATTACTGACAAAATAGACTTTAAAGTTAAATCCATCAGAAAGGATAAGGAAGGATGCTATATAATGATTAAAGGGACAATACACCAAGAAGATATAACCATATTAAATATCTATGCATCCAATGACAGGGCTGCAAGATACATAAAACAAACTCCATCAGCATTGAAAAGTCAGATAGACAGCTCCACAATAATAGTAGGAGACTTCAACACATCACACTAAGTGATGGACAGTTCATCCAGAAAGAAGCTCAAAAAAGGCACAGAAGATCTAAATGCCAGAATCAACCGACTTGACCTCATAGACATAAACAGAACACTCCACCTGACAGCAACCGAAGTATACTTCGTTTTTTAGTGCACATGGAACATTCTCTAAAATAGACCACATATTAGGTCAAAAATCAAGCCGTTGCAGAATCCAAAAGATTGAAATATTACAAAGCATCTTCTCTGACTGTAAGGCCATAAAAGTGGAAATGAATAACAGGAAAAGCAGGGAAAAGAAATCAAACACTTGGAAACTGAACAATACTCTGCTCAGAAAAGACTGGATTATAGAAGACATTAAGGATGGAATAAAGAAATTCATAAAATCCAATGAGAACAAAAACACTTCCTATCAGAACCCTTGGGATACAGCAAAAGCGGTGTTCAGAGGCCAATTTATATTAATAAATGCACACATCCAAAAAGAAGAAAGGGCCAATATCAAAGAATTATCCCTGCACTTGAACAAAGAGAAAGAGAGCAAAAAAAAAAAAAAAAAAAAAAGGCACCAGAAGAAAATAAATAATAAAAATTAGAGCTGAACTAAATGAAATAGAAAACAGAGAAACAATTGAAAGAATTAACAAGACCAAAAGCTCGTTTATTGAAAAAATCAACAAATTTGATAAACCACTGGCCAAACTGACAAAAAAAAAAAACAGGAAAGGAAGCAAATAACCCAAATAAGAAATGAGATGGGCGATATTAAAACAGACAAAACTGAAGTTAAAAGAATCATATCAGATTACTATGAAAAATTGTTCTCTAACAAATTTGAAAACCTAGAAGAAATGGATGAATTCCTAGAAACACGCTATCTACCTAACCTAACATAAACAGAGGTAGAACAACTAAAGAGATCCATAACAAAAGAAGAGTTTGAAAAGGCAATCAAAAAACTCCCAACAATAAAAAGCCCTGGTCTGGACGGCTTCACTGCAGAGTTCTAGCAAACTTTCAGAGAAGAGTTAACATCACTACTACTAAAGGTATTTCAGAGCATAGAAAAAGACGGAATACTACCAAACTCATTCTATGAAGCCACCAAATCCCTGATATCAAAACCAGGTAAAGACACCACAAAAAAAGAAAATTACAGTCATATGACGATGGCACTGGTTTTTTTTGGATCCCTCATGAAAGTAGATGCAAAACTCCTGAACAAAATTCTAGCCAATAGAATTCGACAACATATCAAAAAAATAATTCATCATGACCAAGTGAGATTCATACCAGGTATGCAGGGATGGTTCAACATTAGAAAAACAATTAATGTAATCCCCCACGTAAATACAACAAACGAGAAGAATCACATGATTTTAAAGACTGATGCAGAAAAGGCATTTGACAAAGTCCAACACCAATTCATGATAAAAAATCGCAGCAAAATAGGAATAGAAGGAAAATCCCTCAACATAATAAACAGCATTTATACAAAGCCAACAGCCAACATCACCCTAAATGGAGAAATCCTGAAAGCATTCCCATTGAGATCGGGAACCAGACAAGGATGTCCTTTCTCACCACTCTTATTAAACATTGTGCTGGAAGTCCTAGCCAGAGCAATTAGGCTGGATAAAGAAATAAAGGGCATCCAGACTGGCAAGGAAGAAGTCAAAGTATCTCTATTTGCAAATGACATGTTCTTATACAAGGAAACCCCTAAGGAATCCTCCAGAAAACTACTGAAACTAACAGAAGAGTTCAGCAGAGTATTGGGATACACAGAAATATACAAAAATCAGTTGGATTCCTCTACACCAACAAAAAGAACATCAAAGAGGAAATCACCAAATCAATGCCATTTATAGTAGCCTCCAAGAAGATAAAATATTTAGGAATAAATCTTACCAGATATATAAAGGCTTATACAAAGAAAACTACAGTACACTTCCACAAGAAACTAAAAGAAACTTACATAAGTGGAAGAAAAAACCTTACTCATGGATAGGAAGAATTAACATTATAAAAAGGTCTATTCTACCAAAAGCGATCTATACATTTAATGCGATTCTGACCCAAATCCCAACGACATTCTTTAAGGAGATGGAGAAACAAACCACCAAGTTCATATGAAAGGGAAACAGGCCCTGGATAAAGAAGGCCTTACTGAAAAAGAAGAACAAAGTGGGAGGCCTTACTTTACCTGATTTTAGAACCTATTATACTGCCACAGTAGTCAAAACAGCCTGGTATTGGTACAACAACAGGTACAAGGACCAATGGAACAGACTTGAGAATCCAGACATAAATCCACCCACATATGAGCAGCTGATATATGACAAAGGCTCCAAAATATTTAAATGGGGAAAAGACAATCTTTTTAACATATGGTTCTGGCATAACTGGATATCCATCTGCAAAAAAATGAAACAAGACCCATACCTCACTCCATGCACAAAAACGAGCTCAAAATGGATCGAAGATCTAAATATAAAATCTAAAACGGTAAAGATCATAGAAGAAAAAATAGGGACAACATTAGAAGCCCTAATACATGGCATAAACGGTATACAAAACATTGTTAAGAATGCAGAAGAAAAACTAGACAACTGGGAGCTCCTAAAAATCAATCACCTATGCTCATCCAGAGACTTCACCAAAAGAGTAAAAGGACTACCTACAGACTCGGAAAAAGTTTTTAGCTATGACATTTCCAGTCAGCGTCTGATCTCTAAAATCTACATGATACTGAAAAAACTCAAGTACAAAAAGACAAATAGCCCTATTAAAAAATGGGCAAAGGCTATGAATAGAAACTTCATTAAGGAAGACATTCAGGTGGCTAACAGATACATGAGGAAATGTTCATGATCATTAGCCATTAGAGAAATGCAGATCAAAACTACAATGACATTTCATCTCACTCCAACAAGGCTGGCATTAATCCAAAAAACACAAAATAATAAATGTTGGACAGGCTGTGGAGAGATTGGAACACTTCTACACTGTTGGTGGGAATGTAAAATGGTACAACCACTTTGGAAATCGATTTGGAAAAAAAAAATTTTTTTTTTTTTTTTAAAAAAGCTAGAAATAGAACTACCATACAATCCGATCCAGCAATCTTACTGCTTGGAATATATCCTAGAGGAATAAGAGCCTTTATACGGACAGATACCCTTGTTTATATAGCACTGTTTACAATAGCAAAAAGGTAGGAGCAACCAAGGTGCCCATCAATGGATGAATGGATAAATATATTATGGTATATTCACACAATGGAATAGTACGCATCGATAAAGAACAGTGAGGAATCTGTGAAACATTTCATAACATGGAGGAACCTGGAAGGCATTATGCTGAGTGAAATTAGTCTGTTGCAAAAGGACAAATACTGTATAAGACCACTATTATAAGAACTTGAGAAATAGTTTAAACTGAGAAGAAAACATTCTTTTGTGGTTACTAGAGCAGGGCAGGAGGGAGGCTGGGAGAGGGGTATTCACTAATTAGATGGTAGATAAGAACTACTTTACGTGAAGGGAAACACAACACAAAATACAGGGGAGGTCAGCACAACTGGACTAAACCAAAAGCAAAGAAGTTTCCTGAATAAACTGAATGCTTCAAAGGCCAGTGTAGCAGCGGCAGGGGGAACCATGATTTCAGGGGACATGTAAGTCAACTGGCATAATAAAATCTCTTAAGAAAACATTCTGCATCCCACTTTGAAGAGTGGCGTCTGGGGTCTTAAATGCTAGCAAGCGGACATCTAAGATGCATCAATTGGTCTCAACCCACCTGGATCAAAGGAGAATGAAGAACACCAAGGACACAAGGCGATCACGAGTCCAAGAGACAGAAAGGGCCACATGAACCAGAGACTACATCATCCTGAGACCAGAAGAACGAGATGGTGCCCGGCTACAACCGATGACTGCCCTGACAGGGAACACAACAGAGATCCCCTGAGGGAGCAGTAGAACAGTGGAATGAAGACCCCAAATTTTAATAAAAAGACCAGACTGAATGGTCTGACTGAGGCTGGAAGGACCCCGGTTGTCATGGCCCCCAGACCTTCTGCTGGCCCAGGACAGGAACCATTCCTGAAGCCAACTCTTCAGACATGAATTGGACTGGACAATGGGTTGGAGAGGGTAAGGAGTGAACTTCTTGGATCCGGTGGACACTTGAGGCTTTGTTGGGATCTTCTGCTTGGAGGATAGATGAGAGGGTAGAGGGGGTTAGAAGCTGGTGAAATGGACACGAAAAAAGAGAGTGGAGGGAGAGAGAGGGCTGTCTCATTAGGGGGAGAGTAATTGGGAGTATGTAGCAAGGTGTATATAAGTTTTTATGTGAGAGACTGACTTGATTTGTAAACTTTCACTTAAAACAATAAAAATTAAAAAAAAAATCTGGCTCTTTCTGTCATGTTTAATATCTTCTCTTTATTCTTCATTTTATATTGAAAATACTAGGAGATTCAGAGGTCATACTGAGTAAAATTAACACTATTTTTTATATTTAGCTGGACACCAAAATGCCATGGCATAGTCACCCATGTTTGGCAAGTTTCAGCTGAGCTTCCCGGGTAAGACCAACTAGGAAGAAGGACCTGACTGTTTACTTCTAAAAAAAATTAGCCAGTGAAAGTTTATGAATAGAATTGGAACATTGTTTGATATAGTGCCTGAATATGAGCCCCTCAGGTTGGAAAGGCCTCCAAATTGACTGAGGAAAATCTACCGCCACAAAGTAGAGTCGACCTTAATAATGTAGATGGAGACAAGATTTAGTGTTCTTCATTTGGTAATGTGGCATGACACAAAATGAAAGAAACAACTGCAAACATTCATTAATAATAGGAACATGGAATGTACAAAGTATGAATATAGGAAAATTGGAAATGATCAAAAAGGAAATGGACTGCTAGTGATTGATATCCTATGCATTAAAAAAAAAGCTGAAATGAACTGGTATTGGCCATTTTAATTCAGGTAATCATAAGGTTGACTATCCTGGGAATGACAAATTGAAGAGGAATGTCACTGCAGTCATTGCAAAGAACATTTCAATATATTTCGTGAAGTACAACACTGTCAATGATAGAATAATGTATGTCCACAAGGAAGACCAGTTAATATATTATTCCAAATTTTGCACCCAGCATTAATGCCAAAGATATGACCAGGAGCATATTGTGGAACAGACCTTCTTTTGCTCACATGCAAGTTCAAGTTGAAACCAAAGAAAATTAGAGCAAGTTCGAGAGAGTCAAAGTACAACCTTGAGTATATCTCACTTGAATATAGAGACCATCTCAAGAATAGATTTGATGCATTGAACACTAATGATCGAAGACCAGACAGAATTGTGGAATGACATCAAGGGCATCATACATAAAGAAAAGAAGAGGTTATTAAAAAGACAAAAAAGAAAGAGAAGACCAAAAAGGATGTCAGAAGAGACTTTGAAACTTGCTCTTGAACTTAGAGTAGGCAAAGTGAAAAGGAGAAATGATGAATACAAGAGTTGAATGGAAAATTTCAAAGAGTGGCACAAGAACACAAAATAAAATATTCTAATGAAATATGCCAAAAGTTGTATTTAGAAAACCAAAAGGAAAGAACACGCATGGCATTTCTCAAATTGAAATATCTGAAGAAAAAATTCAAGCCTTGAGTTTCAATGTTGAAGTGTTCTACAGGGAAAAAAAAAGGACACCGGAAGCACAGCATTGATTGTGTTGTGGCCCAGCTCAGGTAGTGTATTGTTCTTTTGTACACAGAGTCGCTATGGGCGGTAACTCACTTGATGGCACCTAACAAACTAAACTGCACGTTCAATGATTTTCAGTAGATACGTAGATTTGTACAACCATCCCTACAATCTGTGTTTATAATTTTTAAATAACCTCCAAATGTTTCCTTATGCCCATTTGCATTTTGATTCCTGCTCCCACTCCCAACTTAAGGGAAGCACTGCTTTGCTTTCATTCTCTAGAAATTTGACACTTTCACACATTTCGTATAAACAGAATCACATATTAGTCTTTTGCTTCTGAATTCTTTCACTCAGCACAATGTATGTTATCACCCAATCTTTTGCAATTGCAGTCAGTGTGTTGCAGGACAAAAAGTGAAAATAATTTGCAATTTTGTTATATTCAAGGGCTTTTCACTGACAATTTTGTCATGTCTGATAATGGTGACATGCACTTTCACAACAGAGTTAGAGTGGGACATAGGCAGTGTTCACCAGGTCTTTGACTGATTATGTGACCTTCTCAAACTCTGAGTGTCCCAGGTTTATCCTTGGAGGAGGAAGACTGAGAGCCTTGACTCAGGTTAGCTTAAAGAAAATCCCAAAAACAAGACTTAACTGTAATCGTCTAGCCCACGAAACATTTCCCAAAAATAAATCAGTCAATTTCTTGCCCAAACAAGGACCTATCAATGTTTGAACTATCTCAGAAAATTGACAGAACTTAGATTGTAAACAACATAATTTTATTCAGTAATAGAAAGAAATGAACTATGCATATATACAACAAATTAGATGGAACTTAAAGGCATTATGCTGAGTGAGAAGAGCTGGACTCGATGTTTATATACCATATGATTTTTTTTTTTTGTCTTGGAGATGACCCAGTTGTAGAGATGGAGAGCAGATTAGTGACTACCTAGGGACACAGATGGTGGTGGAAGGTGGTAGGTGAGAATACTGTTGCTGATAGTCACTATCCAGTGGATTCCAATTCATGGTGATCCCAAAATAAGGTATTATGAGGGTGTTCTTTTTGGCTTTGAAATAGCTTTGTGACTGTTTATTGTTGCTCTTGCAACAAATATATACATGAGATCAAATTTTATAAAACTTATACACACACGCATACTCAAAAATGAGGGCCTGTAAAACTTGTAAAAGCTAAATAAAGCCTTAAGTCTAGTTGACATTATTATACCAATGCCACTTCCTGGCAATGCTGTTGTACTGCAGTTATGTAGGATGCTGCCATTGAAGGAACCTGGGTGAAGAGTTCAAGGGACTCATGTCTTTGCTACTTCCCATAAGTCTATCATCATTTCAAAATTTAAAAATTATGAAAAGTAAGTGCTAAAAGGTGAAAACAACCTAAGTGTTCATCAATGGTTAAATGGATAAACAAAAGATGGTACAAACATACAATGAAATAATACTCAGCCATAAAGAGGAATGAAGCCCTTATTCATGCTACACATGGATAAACTTGAAAACCTTAGGTATGCTCAGTGAAATAAGTAAATCACAGGACAACTATTGTATAA
The DNA here is from genome assembly GCF_024166365.1 of Elephas maximus indicus. NCBI lineage: Eukaryota > Metazoa > Chordata > Mammalia > Proboscidea > Elephantidae > Elephas > Elephas maximus. The sequence continues at coordinate 25,089,499 of NC_064835.1, read as the reverse complement.
TCTCACTTATATGAAATAATAAAAATAGGCAAATATATAGAGCCAAAGTTTATAGTGGTTATTACAAGTTCCTATAAGGGATGGGAAGGAAGGGCGAAGGTGGAACAACTGTTTAGGGAGCAGTGAGTATACTCGTGTAGTGATGGGAAATTTGGCATATTTTCTTGAAATGGAAGCCATAAACAGTGATTTTTCTTATACATTTGATTTTAACCTACTAAAAGCAAAGACTTATTAAGTCAGAACAACCAAAACAATACATTTTCATAAAATAAAGGAGCATTATCGTATTAAATAACTTTTAAAAGAATGATAAACTCTTTAATCAATGAGAAAGTATCATTTTGCTTTATGTCTGTAAATATGCACAAACACTGATAATTTAAAGAGATTCAAAATATTTTAAAAAAGGAACATTGTTAATAAACTTTATTGAAATATACATCAAGCCTTTCTATAACTACCTATGTTAACATAGGTGAAATTTTCAGTAACATTAATTCTATTTATGTCCTTATCTGGGACAGCAGAGGTTCCTTTGTCCTGGGCACCGAGGATTGTATAATCCCTTTTGGGAAGTTTACATTTAGTATTTCAATTTAGGGCGTAAATGCAAATTCTCCCCTGTAATTTTTTCCCTGTGGAACTTTTCGTGACGGGAAGGTCCTAAGGGAGAGCTATGCTGGATTTCTAACCAGGCCAAAAGAATTAAAAGCTCTAGGTGATTGCCATGTGCTCTATGACATGCTTGCTGTGGTGTCAATCTGTGGTTTCCCTGAACACACCATATTGTCACATTTATAACTACAACTTTGATATATATCTCAGAATGACTCTTAGAACATTCAGGCTGTGCGATCTGTGCTACAATCCTCTTATCAGTAAAGGGGGAAGAAGAGCCTGTGACTACATGTGGTTAGAATTGGTATCTCCAAAGCCAGTTCTTCCTCCAGGATAGTAGAGGTGAAATCCACATAAAGAGTCAGGACTGAGGTCTTCCATGAAGGAAGGGTGAGTTAATCAAGTTTTTATTTTCCTTACTCACTCTATGTTGCTGAAAAAGGAGAAATTTCTTTCATAGCAAGACACGCATAGGCATGCAATGCTGCCTCTACCGCCTGCACTCTTCTCAACATACTCTGTGTTGACTTCATCCTCACTCCCATAGTAAGACAGTGATAGCAGCTCCAAGTGGCACATCCAGTACAAAACAACATCAGAGGAAGAAGAATTGTGTCTCTTTCCTAAATTTATTTATTGAAGTCTAATATTCACGTAGAAGTATTTAAAAATCCCAGTGCCATTGAGTCGATTCCGACTCATAGTGACCCTATAGGACGGAGTAGAACTGCCCTATAGAGTTTCCAAGGAGCCCCTGGCGGATTTGAACTGCTGACCCCTTCATACCATAAGTGTACAGCTTGATGAATTTTAACAAACTTGACTACTAACTTAACCAGCACCCAGATTAATTGTTTCTCTCTCATGCCCTTATACAGATGCTGGGAAACCACATCCACCTTCCTTTCTTTATTGTCTGTCCAGTTGGGGTGGAACAAATACTGACAATATGTAGAAACACCGAGGTGTATATTTGATTATATTAGGCTACTAAGGGTCTCCACAATGCTTCTCACCCTTTTTTGACTTCAAGAATTATTTTAGAAAGACATCTGAATAGCTTATAGACAGTGAAGGAACTTCTTTCCAGGAAGGAGAATATCAGTATGCTCTCCTCTGTAGTGAAGTTCTGTCTTCATTGATGGGCATCACAGAGAAACTGTGGTGTTGAGTATAGTGATGAAAACATGAGTAGGAAGAAGGAAGTAAAGGGCCAGATGAACAAGAGGAACAGGTAGGAGAGGCTTTCCGACTCTCCATGCTCATCATCAGGTAGACTTGTACCTCAGTGACCCCATCCTTATATTTTCTAGCAAAGACAGGAGGAATCGTTCATCACAAGTTAGCTCATGAAAACAAAACATAGGGTGATTGAACTGTTGAGTGATGTGCTTGGCAGTGCATTCAGACCCCAGGAAGCAAAGGAAAACTTGAATTCTGCCAATCAGTGTCCCTTTGTAATGAGTGTGTATGGGTCAGGAGAGAGCTGGGTTCTCTACTAATAAAATTCTCTATTTTCCTCACAGATTTCCAAAACTGAGAATGCTTGCTAGAAATGACTTCTTAGTGCCTGAATCTATTCTTGCTGGATTAACAGATTATCCAGAGCTCCAGCAACCTCTCCTCATTTGTTTCTAATGATCTACATTGTCACCACGGTGGGCAGTCCTGGCATGATAGCTCTTATCGGGTTAAATTCTCACCTTCACACCCTCATGGACTATTTACTGTTCAATCTACCCATCATTGATCTCTGTTACTTTTTTGTCTTCATCCCCAAAATGCTGATGAGCTTTGTATCATAGAAGAATAGCATTTCCTATGTTGGGTGCATGATCCAACTGTTTTAATTATTTATTTATTTATTTATTTATTTATTTTGTCATCTCCGAATGCTATCTGTTGACCTTGATGGCATATGATCACTATGTGGACATTTGCAGTGGGTCACCATGTCCCATCAGGTGTGTTCTGTGCTGACACTTGCTGCATATGCCATGGGATTTGCTGGAGCCACTGCCCACACAGGCTGCCTGCTTAGACTAACCTTCTGCAATGCTGATACCATCAACCATTACTTGTGTGACAACCTCCCTTTCCTCCAACTCTCTTGTGCCAACACCCATGTTAACAAGGTAGTGGTTCTCATTGAGGTGGGTATCAGTATTATAGTACCCAGTTTTACAACCCTAATTTCTTATATTTTCATCCTATTAGCATTCTTCATATCAAGTCTACTCAAGGACAATCAACAGACTTCAGCAGCTGTAGCTCTCACATCATTGCTATTTCTCTTGTTTTTGGGGTAGGCAGCATTTATGTATCTTTAGTATTCTCCTGAATCTATGGACCAGGGAAAGTTTCATCTATTTTCTACACTAATGTGGGGTCCATGCTTAACCCTCTGATCTATGTTTGAAGAACAAGGATGTCAAAGTAGCTGAGGGAAGCCTTGATTAAAATCCAGAGGAGAAACATATTCTAACTAGGAGGAGTGGTAATGTAAAGAAATTGAAGCATCTCAAATTTTTATTGGTATTTTTCATGAGGGGATTTTGTTTATAACCATGTTGACTCTACGGATTGTGTTATGTATGATTTAATAGACTTGTTTTTATCACTTCTCTTATAGCTAATCTTGTCTCATTCTTTGCTACTTTCTCTACTGCAACTCTCACAAGCTTAATGAGTAATTAAGAATGTGTTTATAAAAGGAACATGTACACCAACTGTTTTCAATATTGTTTCATGTCCCTTCTGTCCTGTAGTCTATTCTTAATCTGAATGAATCTAGTGAGTTTCATAAATCACCTAAGGTAAAATTTATGCTACAGCTTGCTCACCTAAACATAGAAGTGCCAAATATAATAAAATCATTCTTATTAATATTGTCACTGTTATAAAACGCCAAAGGAAACTCATTGCTGCCAAGTAGATTCCGACTCATGGATCCTATAGGACAGAGTAAAACTGCCCCATAGTAGAACTGCCCTTTTGGTTAGCAGCTTAACCACTCCACCACCAGGGCAGTAGGATTTAGTGATATGCTTTCATTTCAAATTGTGTATGCAGTTTAAAATAGAACCTAATCCTCCTATTGTTCTATTTAACCTCTGCCCCTTCCTATTATTATTCTGACTCATCTTGTTCTCTTTTGAGAGTGGCAAAATCTGCACCACATTTCCTCAGCTTTTGAGAGCCTCTATCAGCCCAGTGCATTTGATATTAAGGATAATCCTTGCAACTCTTTTATTGTCAAAGACATCATTAACTGAAGATAATGAGAGAAATAATATGTATGTACCTCAGTACTGGAAACCCTGGTAGCTTGGTGGTTAAGTGCTATGGCTGCTAACCAAAACCCAGCAGTTCCAATCTGCCAGGTGTTCCTTGGAAACCCTGTGGGGCAGTTCTGCTCTGTCCTGTAGGGTCTCTATGGGTCAGAATTGACGATGACAGTGGGTTTTGTTTTGTTTTATCTCAGTACTCCAGTAAGGGTGCAGGATGCTTTATACGATAAAAATTGTATTTACTATCTATCACCTGCGATGACAGCAAACATTTTTTAAAAAAGGCATACATTCCTTATTGTGAATTTTTGTTCTTTTTTTTCTTATCACTGAAAGGAAAACACTGCACACTAGGTTAGATGAAATATTTTAGCTGTTGTTTTACTTATCCAATGAGGTTATTCATAGACAAAGAATAATGGGTATTAATACTAATAGCCTACATTACTAGGAACATTTGGTGAACTTACTTATACCTTGTATCACCAGTAAGACAATAAACAACTTTAGCATAGAGTCTGTTTCCTGTAATCCCTTATTTTCCCTTTTGTACATTTAGAGTATCTGATATACTGGAAGGACAAGAAACACTTGTTGAGTAGAATTTTCCTGTATCAATAGTGATGATAATAAATTTATTGTTGTAGGTAATAACGAATAAATAAATAACAATAATAAATGAATCTCAAATAACATTGAGGTTTGCTTTATCTTTTATGCTCTCTAATATGGTACCAAAATAATGTCATTACATTTTTTTAGTTTTATTTTATTTTACAGAAAAAATTAAAAATACAGAATTTCTCTAAAACCTTTCATTCAGCTTCTTACATAAACACAGAATCATTATCAAAATCAGAATATCAACATAATACCAGTAATTAATACATACCAAAAAACCAGTGCCGTCATAAGCCTTATTAATCATTAGCAGTTATCTGAAAATTGCCCTAAGTTTTTTTTCATTGCAGTAAGTGTACGTATAAAAGAGCCCTGGTGGTACAGTGGTTAAGAGCTCAGCTGCTAACCAACAGGTTGGCAGTTCAAGCCACTCCTTGGAAACCATATGGGACAGTTTTACTCTTTATTATAGGTTCCCTGTGAGTTGGAATTGACCCAGCTGCAACCGGTTTGTTTTTTTTGGTTTATATATAAAACAAAATATTTGCCATTTCAATATCTTTTAAACTGACATCTTTACAGTGAATTCAGTGACATCAGTGACATTCATCACATTGTGCAGCCATCATCACTACCTGCTTCCAAATATTTCCATCACGCTTAACGAAAGCTCAACACCCCCTAAGCCAGACTCCCTCTCTCCACCTCCCTGCTACCGTAGTAACCACTGAAAATTTTGATCCACAAGGCAATCCAAAATCACACATTGTAATTAGATGTTATGTCTTTTTAGTATCCTCCCAATTGATATTGTTTGTCAATCCTTCTCTTGCATGATACTTAATCTTTTCAAGAATTCTCACCAATTTTGTTTTTGGAATGTCTCTTAGAATGGATTTGTCTGATTTCCTCATTACTAACTTCAAATGCATCATTTTAGTAAGAATAGGAAAGAAGTGATGTTGTGATCTTCTTAGTTTATAAAATGTATCTGTATCATTATTGATAATGTTAACTTAAAAAAGTTATTTTGATTGTTGTAAAAACACGGGTAATACATTAGCCAATTCAACATTTTTCACCTGTATAATTCAATGAAACCATCAATCATGTTGTGTAACCATCACCAATGTCCATTGCCATATTTTCCATTCCCATGAACAGAAACTCACTGCTAGTTATGAACATGATAGTGAGTGCATGGTGAACAGCTGCTGTAGTATATGTGCTATCATTGCTAGAACAGATTAATATGGGTCTAGATATACCTTATGCCCTCAATCATTTGATAAATGCATTCAATTCTATTTTGTTCAGAAAAGAGGACCATAATGAGTTTGTATTCAAGTGGAATGGGTAATATTAGATATTTACAGTTTTTTCTTGGGCTATGCTATGTCTTCTTCCTCTGTCATGAGATATTTTGAAGAGATCTAAACCATCTTGGCATCCTGCCAAACATAAAATTGATCTTTTGCACTGATGTCATATTAGGTGATAAAAGCAAGAGACAGCTGGAATGTTGGAGGCAATGGTAAGGCACATGAACTCCAAGAAATGGAAAGTAAACCCTACAAAAATTTAGGAATCTTCCACTTCACTTAAATTTGTATGAGTCCTGTGCTCAGAGGCATGCTGGGATATCCCTTCCAAAATAAAGAGAAATTGTTGTGTCCTCTGTCACAAAGAAGAGTTAGGGAGGCAACGTGTTCCACTCTTAGAAATACCCATACACTTGTAACATGGAAGTCAGTTCATACAAGTGGGGCTCAGAGCAGAAAAAGGCTCTGCAGCAGGCAACTCTGCAGCCCTACACTTGGGGCATAAAATCCAGCACACTTTGTGCTATTGAAGTTGTTAGTTGTGGGAAACGATGGAATGTGGAGTTTATGGCAAGTCCTAGTGAGAGAATCGCTCTGCAGGCCCCTGGAAAAACTATTTGACATATCTGGACTGCCCATCGGGAACTGGGTTCTATCTGATTTCCATGTCACAAGTTACATGGGGCCCTAGATGGAAATAGTACCTCTGGGTTCAATTCTGACATAAAAAGAAGGCACCAGTAAGCTGCATGAGAATGTAGCCCACACACAAAAGTCAAACAACACTGTTTCAGCAGCATTCCTTCTCTTGTTGGCACTTATGGCTCTATCCGGGTTTGTATACTCCCACTGAAGGAGCAGAAATCCTGAGATGATTTATGAATGGGTCTTCTGAATGTGGGTGCAAGGTGAAAGACATTTAAAAATGCCCATGAAAAACGTTAGAGAGAGAAAAATCTTCCTAATAGGTGTTGCTTGAGTGTGATACAGATTATCCACTTTTTATATTGACTTTTTATAGTAGAGGATGTGACCTGAGGTAAGAATATAGTTGGCTGTCACAACTGGGAGGGGGTACTACTGGTATATAATGACCAGAGGTCAGGGATGCTGTCCATCCTTTAATACAGAGGACAGCTCACCACAAAAAAGAATTATCAGGTCCAAAGTGTCAATAGTGGCAAGGCTGAGAAACCTAAGCTATAGATAAGGAGAAAGGGAAGAGGCTAACACTTAGCAGGCTCTTTGTATGTGCTGGAGCACTGGTGACACAGTGGTTAAGTGCTTAGCTGTGAACCAAAAGGTGGGCAGTTCAAATACACTAGCACCCTTTGAAACCCAATGTGACAGTTCTACTCAGTTTTTTAGGGTCACAATGGGTTGTTTTTTTTGTTTGTTTTTGTATGTTCCAGACACAATTCTAATCCTTTAAATGATTAACTCATTTAATCCACAATTAGGACACAAAGGTCAGAGATGTTAAATCACTTGTCTAAAATATCACATCTAGGAAATGGAGAAGTCTGGGTTTAAACTCAGTCTGACTTGAGGGCTCACTTTCTTAACCACTTTGCTGCAACATCTGTTTATTCAGGTGCAATTCACAGCACATATAGTGTTAAAGCAATCATTTAATATTTTACTAATGAAATCCTACAGACTTACAGGAAAGCACTATGAAGGGCAAGTGACTATGCCCCTGGACCTTCCTTTTTAAGAGCTGTACATAGACTCAGAGGATAATCAGGGGAATGACAAAGGAGGCCACTCATTCCCCTGTTCTGGGGATTCAGAATTCCTGATTGGAAATTACAAGGTGAGTAGAACACTGAGTCTCAATGGATCTAATATTAGTTTTATGACATAAGATGCAAATACAGGCATCTTATGTCTACCCTCAAGAGGCTCATCAAAATTGGGAGAAAATCACGAGGGAGTGAATAATTTCTGCATTTTTCTTCCATTTCTCAGAACTACAAGGCATGAAATAAATTACCATTTAAGCTAGATGATTGTTTTGGAGGCTCATACAAGGTTGTTATTTTTCTTCTTGCAAAGGAAGAGCACCTTCTGTGCCAGTTCTCAAACAGAAATCACAGAGAATACCTAGAATCACTCTTCTAGCATGTCAAAGGCTGAGGACTGTACTGATGGTTATTGCCTGCTTTATCATCAAAATTTCTTCCCCCAAGGCAGTGCGAAGGAAGGTCCAGGAACAGTGAAGCCTATAGGAATAGGAAGGTGAGTGCTGAATCAACTCTGCCTTGATAATTTCCTATCAAACCCTCAATTACATAAATCAAAAGTCCTGGGAAACATCTCTATTGCTCCTTTCACTCCTAATCCTTAAGAGGAAGAAACTGGGGCATAATATTAGGAAGAAAGGAAGAAATGATGTGCAGAGACTTTGGGAGTGTACCAGCATTCTTTGTGTTACAGAGACACACAGTATGGATAAAAGGGAGGGGAAAACGGGGACCCCACAGGAATCACCGTAGGAATCAGGCTTCTTAAATGCCTTACTCTGGGTCTTCAGACAATTCTGAGCTTGTAATCCTGCAGCTCCAACTCTCTCTCTGGAGACAAAGAGTTCTTTGCTAATGTGCCCTTCTACCTCTGTTCCCACAGATTGTACTGGTGAGCTGAATGGCTACTAAAAATGACTCTTCAGTGACCGAGTTTATCCTTATGGGATTAACAGACCATCCTGATCTCCAGTTGCCCCTGTTCTTTCTGTTGTTGGTGAACTATGTGGTCACTGTGGTGGGGAATTTAAGCTTAATTTACCTAATTTGTCTGAATTCTCACCTTCACACTCCCATGTACTTTTTCCTCTTCAACTTATCCTTCATTGACCTCTGCTATTCATTTGTCATTACTCCCAAAATGCTGATGAGCTTTATTTCAGAGAGGAACATTATCTCCTTTGTGGGATGCTTGACTCAGCTATATTTCTACTGCTTCCTTGTCAACTGTGAATGCAACGTGTTGACAGTCATGGCCTATGATCGCTATGTGGCCATCTGCAAGCCCTTGCTGTACACAGTCACCATGTCACCTAAGTTCTGTTCCATGTTGATGTCTGCTTCATATATAATGGCATTTCCTGGTGCCATGGCGCCCCCTGTGTGTATGGTCAGGTTGACCTTTTGTGACTCCAACATCAACCATTATGTATGTGACACCTTCCCCCTCCTCCAGCTTTCCTGCAGCAGCACCTATGTCAGTGAGCTTGTGCTTTCTATTGTTGTAGGCACAATTGTCATAGTATCTAGCCTCATTATCTTTCTCTCTTATGCTTTGATTCTTTTCAATATCCTTCACATGTCATCATCTAAAGGTCAGTCCAAAGCCTTCAGCACCTGTGGTTCCCACATAATAACTGTGGGTCCATTCTATGGATTTGGACTGCTAACTCATATCAAGCTATCATCTGCTGTGGCCATGGATCTGGGAAAATTTTTCTCAGTGTTTTGTACCAATGTGGTACCCATGCTGAATCCCCTCATCTATAGCCTCAGAAACAAGGATGTCAAACTTGCTCTGAAGAAAACTGTGAAGAGAATTACAAACTGAGTACAAGCAGAAGTGCTGCCTTAATGCCTGTCTCCTTTGCTTTGTCTTCTTCTCCTCATCCCTTTCTTCCTCTTCTTCTTTTTCTTCTCTTCATCTTTCTAAAATATTCTTTGAGAGATTTTTACTCTAATAGCTTTTATTTTCTCATCATGCACTGTAACTATGAGGACATTTTCTTGGACTCCAGGGTTATTACAGTCCCAATGTGGCCCAACCTGATTGTTTTTCCTTGTATCACATGGGGACACTTGACTGATTTCCATTCTGTGTAAAGATGACAGTGCTTATCATTTATGTGTGTGTGTGTGTGTGTGTGTCTTTTCCACCCAAGTTGAACTGCAGAGTGAGATGCTGTGTGACTAGTTTATCTCTTTCTTGCTTTCTCTGAAATAATTGTACTGCCTTTCTTGTTTCAAGGGATTTATTACTTAGGACTGCATTAAGACAGAGAAGGAAGTGACAAATATTTCAGACATGGTGCGGTTATAAAAACTACCAGAATTTTTCAAGGTTCTTTGAGAAATAGTTTTTGTTCTGGATTTTCAACCTCACAACTGAATATCTTGTTGAATCATGGTTCTATTACCCTTGAGGATGTGTGAGGATAGCTGAGGATCACCGCTGTGCTCACCTTGCACAAACCACACCTTTGCAGAAAATTATAGAAAGTTCTTTTGAATACCTCTATTTAATTGCATTGGTCAAATGTGTTGTCATTAATAGAATTGAAATTGTCACTGACTTGAACTTGTATTAGTGGAACAAATGTTATTTTCCACGTTATTTTTTGTTTTTCTTGTTCTCCACAAGCATTCTTGGATTCATACACATTGTGATTAAACGTACACAGCAACATTTTCGGCTATGGAATGGATTGCAACTTTTAATGTCAAGGATCTTTGCTCAACTATGTAATGAGTTCTCCTTTCCAAAAAGAAGGTCTGTTTCCTCTTTTTAAAAAATAAAAATATAGCCAAAACCTTATCTTTTGGGATTTATTCTTTCAATATGTAAATAACTTTTTTCCCTTTTGGTCTTAGAAGAAAGAATTAAATCTCTAGTCTATTCATATCCTGCATTCTTTACCAATCCTACTGAAACATACATCTCCTTGTCCTGTATTCCACATGAGAAAATGGTTATGTGACTGGCTCAAGGTCACACAACTAAAGTTGCAGAGCCCAGCGTTTGAATCCATTGTTTATCCCAGGAAGGAATAGCAGGAAAGAAAAAGAGAATTGTGAAAGAATGAGCTTGAATGTGGAAGTGGTTGGAGGGCATAATGCTAAGTGAAATCGATCAAGTATGTAAGGACAAGTACGTCTTTTATAAGAAGACAAGAACAAATAAATATGGAGAGGCCCATATTAATTGGTGGTTATCAGAGAAAAGAGGGGGGTAGGAGTAAGTATGCTTTAGAACTCAGATACTTGTTACTTTGGGATTGGAAATTCAGCTCAGAGTGTATAAGTAGTGAGCATAGCACAACCATAGGAAAGACGAGTGTTTGGAAATAGAAAGGTATAGACACAGTTTAAGAGAACATTGACAAATTGTGTTAAATATAACTAATGTCCATGAACAATTTATGTGGAAATTTGTTAAAAAAAAATTCTTCAGAGGATATATAATAAGAACTTTTATGGATTGAATTGTGTCCTCCCAAAAAATGTGTGTCATTTTGGCTATTTGGTGATTCCCAGTACTGTGTGATTGTCCACCGTTTTGTCATCTGATGTGATTTTCCTATATTTTGTAAATTCTACCTGCATTATGTTAATGAGGTAGGATTAGTGGCAGTTATGTTAATGAGGCAGAACTCAACCTACAAGATCTGGTTGTGTCTTAAGTCAATCTCTTCAAGATATAAAAGACAGAAGGGGGTGGAGAGACATGAGGACCTCATACCACCAAGAAACAAGAGCCAGGAGAATAGGACCCGGGGTCCCTGCACTGAGAACCTCCTCAGCCACAGGAGGTTGATGACAAGGAATTTCCCCCAGAGCCAACAGAGAGAAAAACCCTTCCCCTGGAGCTGGCAACCTGAGTTCAGACTTCTAGCCTCCTGGATTGAGAGAAAATGAATTTTTCTTTGTTAAAGCTATCCACTTGTGGCATTTCTGTTATAGCAGCACTAGATAACTAAAACAACAACTAAAAATATGTGTTCGGTTACATAGATATATGAGTATGCATAAGTATGTACAGAAAGGCATGTATGAGTAACATTAGGCATATGCATATACATGTTTATATGTGCTGCATGCATGTTTCAGTACAAAATAAGGCATTAGGGGCACAGTTACAGACACTTCTGAGATACAAACACCTCACAGAATTGGTCTACTGGGTTTGAGAGTTTAGGACCACCATCTTGTGGGACAACTCAGTCAACTGGCATAATATATAGACAGTATTCTACATACTAGTTTGGTTAATAGCACTCGGTCTTAAAAGCTTGTGAGCAGCCATCTAAGATACAATTATTGGACTTTAGTTGTCTGGAACTAAGGAGAAAGAAAGAAACCAAAGACTCAAAGAAGAAACTACTCTACAGAAGAGATTGTCTACACAATATCCCTCCCTGGAGACCTGAAGAACTAGATGGTACTCAACTACCACTATTAACCATTTCAACCAGAGAATCAGTAGATGGTCTCAGCAGAATGGGAGAAAAATATAGAAAAAAAATTGAAATTCCTAAAAGAAAGGTCAGTGGTACTGAATGGAAGAGACTAGATGAACCTCCAAGGCTATTGCCCTGAGATGTTTTTTAAACTTGGAACTCAAAACACTTTCAGAGGTCACCTTTCAGCCAATTGACAGATTGGCCCATAAAATAAATAATACCACCTGTAAGTACTGTGCTTCTCAAACAATTCATCTAGATGAAACCAAATGGTTAACATTTATTCTAGATGAAAGATGAGAAGGCAAGGGAGAACAGAGAAGCTAGATTATTGGAAACAGAACAACCAAAGCAGAAATAAGGAGAATGCTGATATTGTGAAGAATGTAACCTATGTCACTGAACAATGTATATAAAAATTGGCAAATGAGAACTTATTTTCCTGTGTAAACTTTCACCAAAAACACAATAAATGTTAAAAAAAAAAAAAAAAAAGGAATGTAGGTGGTCATGGAAATGATGTCCTCAAGCAAGATGCCTGTAGCAGATAGATCAGCAATGAGGCTTTGATGTAAAACTAGAGAAATGCACATGGTCCTGGATTGATATGAATAAATATTTCATCAGTGTGTATATATATTTCAGCCTTTGAAACTCTATGGGGCAGTTGTAATCTGTTCTGTAGGGTCCCTAGGAGTTCGGATTGACTTTATGGCAACAGATTTGGTTTTAGGCTTTATATATAATTTTAAAAGCCTATTAGATATTATGTTATCATTTAAAACTTGGAAACAGAAAAAGAGTTATTCATAATAAAAACAATAGAGCTGTACAAAATCATCTTGTTTTGTGTGTTACACCCAGGATAAACTGTCTACTGACCATAACCATTTTCCATGAGATCATGATGCCCAGAGGACACATCTGTGTCAGGGGATGTAATTAAGCATCTCTGTTTTTTTTTATGTTTATCAAAAGATATATGAGTTTTGAACAGTTGTAAACATCACTTTATAAGAACAGTTTTAGAGTATAATTATGCCAGTTAAGAACTTTACTTAGATTTTATTAAAGTAATACTATGAGAGCAAAAGATCAGGTATCTATGTTTGTTTAATACTTATCTCATGGTCATAATTTTGTTGAAAACTTTATTTCCCAAGCAAAATCTGAATGCCTCCTATCTGCTTCTATTCTTCTTTTGTCTATATTAATTAAACTGCCTGGTTAAATAAAGTTTAAAATTGTTTGGTTTGACATTTTCTCTAAAGTATTTGGTTTTAAAATTCATATATCTTTTTTTTTTAATTTATTATGTTTTAGGTGGAAGTTTACAGTGAAAATTAGTTTCTTTTTCATATATTTATACACAAAATTGTTTTGTGGCATTAGTTGCAATCCTTGAAATGTGTCAGCACTCTCCCCTTTCCCTTTTCACTCTTGGTTCTCCATATCCATATCCATTGGTTTTTTATACTTGATTGAACTGAGAAGTACATTTCTCACATGTGTTATTGCTTGTTTCTTAAGCCTGTCTAATCTTAACTGGAAGGTGGACATCGGGAGTGGCTTCAGTTCTAAGTCAGCAGGATGTCCTGGGCCCTAGTCTTGGGATTCATCTAGTCTGTGTCAGACCAGTAAGTCTGGCCTTTGTGTGTGTGTGTGTGTGTGTATGTGAATTTGAATTTTGTTCTCCATTTTTCTCCTGCTTTATCCTGGATTCTCCGTTGTGATCCCTGTCAGAGAAGTCAGTGGTGGTAGCCAGGCACCATCTAGTTCTTCTTGGCTCAGGCTGATGGAAGCTGTGGTTCATGTGGTCCATTAGTCCTTTGGACTAATATTTTCTTTGTTTCTTTGTTTTTTTTCATTCACCTTTGCTCTGGATGGGATGGGGCCAATAGATTCATCTTAGATGACAACTTGAAAAGTTTTAAGACCCTGAATGCTTCTCACCAAAGTAGGATGTAGGACAGTTTCTTATGAACTATTTATACCAGTTGAGCTATATGTCCCTTGAGACCATGGTTCCTAGCCATCAGCCTTAGCAACTCAGTCCCTCAAGCGTTTAGATGTGTCTAGGAAGCTTCCGTGACTTTGCTTGGTCAAGTTGTGCTGATTTTTCCTATATTATGTGTTGTCTATCCCTTCACCAAAGTTAACACTTGTCTACTATCTACTTTGCCATGCATCTGTCAGTTTTTCATACTGTGGTGGCTTGCATGTTGCTGTGATGATGGAAATTATTTCACCAGTATTCAAATACCAGAATGGTCACCCGTAGTGAACAGGTTTCAGCTGAGCTTTCAGAGTAAGAAGCACCAGGAAGAAGGACCTGGTGGTCTACTTCTAGAATAACTGGCTAGGGAAAATCTTATAAATAGCAGAGGAACATCGTCTGATACAGTGCCAGAAGATGAGCCCCTCAGGTTGGACAGCACTCAAAATCAACTGGGAAGGAGATGTCCCCTCAAAGTACAGTTGACCTTAATGACATGGATGAGGTAAAGCTTTAGGGGACTACATTTGCTGATGTGGCATGACTCAAAATGAGAAGAAACGCCTGAAAACAGCCATTAATAATAGGAGCATGGAATGTATGAAGTATGAATCTAGTAAAATTAGAAATTGCCAGAAATGAAATGGAAGGCATAAACATCTATATCACAGGCATTAGTGAGTTGAAATGGACTGGTATTGTTCATTTTGAATAGCACAATCATATTGTCCACTATGCTGGGAAGAAAAATTGAAGAGGAATGGTATCCCTTTTATTGTCAGGAAGAACATTTCAAGATCTATCCTGAAGTACAACACTGTCAGTAATAAGATAATATCCATATGCCTACAAGGATGTCCAGTTAATTCTACTGTTATGCAAATTTACAGCACCAACCACTAAGGCCAATGATAAAGAAATTGAAGACTTTTGCCAACTTCTGCAGTCTGAAATTGATCAAACATTGCAATCAAGATGCATTGATAATTACTTGTGTGGAATGTGAAAGTTGGAAACATAGGAGGATCAGTAGTTGGAAAACATGTCCTTGGTGATAGGAACCATGCCAGAGACGGCATGATAGAATTTTGCAAGACCAAGGACTTCTTCATTGCAAATACCGTTTTAATCAACATAAATGGCTAGGATACCCATGGACCTCACCAGATGGAATACAAAAGAATGAAATTGATTAATCTTTGGAAAGTGACAATGGAGAAGCTCAATATCGTCAGTCAGAACAAGGCCAGGGACTGACTTCGGAACAATTAATTGTGAAAATGCAAGTTCAAGTTGAAGCTGAAGAAAATTAAAACAAGTCCAGGAGAGCCAAAGCAGGATCTTGAGAATATCCCACCTGATTTAGAGAGCATCTCAGGAATAGATTTGAGGCATGAATGCTAAGGACTGAAGGCCAGACAAGTTGTGAAACAACATTGAGGACATCATACCTGAAGAAAGCAAGCGTTCATTAAAAAGAACCGTGCCAGTAATGTTGGTGTGAGATGGTATCTCACTGTAGTTTTGATTCGTATTTCCCTAATGGGTAATGATAGCGAGGATTTCCTCATGTACTGTTAGCTGCCTTAATATTTTCTTTGGTTAAGTATCTGTTCATATCCTTTGCCTACTTTTTAATTGGATTATTTGTCATTTTGCTGTTTAGGTGTGGAAACAGTCTATAGAGTCAAGATATTAGACCCTTGTTGGATATGTCGTAGCCAAAATTTTCTTCCCAGTCTGTAAGCTCTCTTTTTACTCTTCGGTGAACATAGTGTTTAATTTTTAGGAGCTCTGAGTTAACTAGTTTCTCTTCTGGTGTTTCTGCGTTGTCAGCTATGGTTTGTAATGTATTTATGTCATGTGTTGGGGTCCCTAGTCTTTTCCCTATTTCTTCCATGATCTTTATCATTTTAGGTTTTATATTTAGGTCTTTGAGTCATTTTGAGTTAGTTTTTGTGTATGGTGTAAGGTATGGGTCTTGTTTGACATTTTAGAGATGGATATCCAATTTTACTTTCAACATTTGTTAAAAATACTGCCTTTTCCCCATTTAATGGATTTGGTCCTTTGTCAAAATCATAGGTAGATGTATTTACATCAGGGTTATCAATTCTTTTCCATTGGTCTATGTGTCTGTTGTTCTACCAGTACCGGGCTATTATGATTACCTTGGCTAATAGTGGGTTGTGATATCAAGTACTGTAAGGCCACTTACTTTGTTTTTGTTTTTTTTCTTCAATAATGCTTTGCTTATCTGAGACTGCTTTCCTTTCCATATAAAGCTGGTGATTAGTTTTTTCCATCTCATTAAAGAATGCTGCTAGTATTTGGATTAGGATTACTTTGTATCTCTAGATCCCTTTGGGTAGAAATGGCATTTTCATAATATTGAGTCTTCCTATTCATGAGCATGGTGTGGTTTTCCATTTATGGAAATCTCCTTTGGTCTTTTGTAACAGCGTTTTGTAGTTTTCTTTGTATAGGACTTTTATATATCCAAGGATCCCTGGTGGAACAGTGGTTAAAGTGATGGACTGCTAACAAAGTTCGGAGACTTAACCCACCATCGCCTCCATAGGACTAATATATGGCAGCCTGCTTCTGCAAAGATTCACAGCTTGGAAACCCTAGGGGGTCCATATGAGTTGAAGTTCACTTGACAGCAGTGAGTTTGGTTTTTATCTCTACTTAGGTTTATTCCTGTGTATTTTATCTTTTGGGGGGGGAGCTTAATAAACCGTATTGTTTCCTGATTTCCTTTTTCAAAATTCTCTTCAGTGGTATATAGGAATCCAACTGAGTTTTGTATGTTGATCTTGTATCCTGCCACTCTCCTAATCTTTCAATTACTTCCAGTAGTTTTCTTGAGGAATCTTTGGGGCCTTCTAGGTATAGTATCATATCATCCACAAATAAGGATAGTTTTACATCTTCTGTTTCAATGTGGATGCCCATTATTTCTTTTACTTGTTTTATTTCTCTAGCTAGGACCTCCAACACAATGTTAAATAGGAGTGGTGATAAAGGGCATCCTTGTCTTTCCCATTCTCAGGGGAAATGCTTTCAGCCTCTCTCTGTTGAGAATGATGTCAGCTGTTGGTATCGTATAGATGCCATTTATTATGTTGTGGAATTTCCCTTTTATTCCTATTTTATTGAGAGTTTTTATCAGGAATGGATGTTGGACTCAACAAGTGCCTTTTCTGCATTGACTGAGATAATCATGTGATTCATTTCTTTTGTTCTATTTATGTGGCAGATTGTGTTGATTTTCTAAAATTTAATCATTCTCGCATACATGGTATGAATCGCACTTGGTTATGGTGTATTACTGTTATTTTTTGACATGATGTTGAATTCTATTGACTAGAAATTTGTTGAGAATTTTTGCATCTATATTCATGAGAATTATTGATCTGTAATATTCTTTTTTTGTGCTGTCCTTGGTATCAGGGTTACGTTGGCTTCATAGAATTAATTCTGGAGTATTTTTTTCCTTTTCTAAGCTCTGAAATAGTTTGAGTAGTACTAGTGTGAGTTCTTCTCTGAATGTTTGGTAGAATTATCCAGTGAAGCTGCATGGGCCAGATCTTTGTTGCTGACGGGAGTTTTTTTTTTATTTTTTTATTACTACTTCTTCAAAATCTTCTCTTGTTATTAGTCTGTTCAGATTTTCTGTTTCAGTTTGTGTTAGTTTAGGTAGTTAGTGTGTTTCCAGAAATTTGTTCATTTCCTCCAGGTTCTCAAATTTGTTGGAGTACCACTTTTCATAGTATTCTGTTACAATCCTTTTTTATTTTAGTTTACCCTTCTCATTTCTTATTTGAGTTATTTGCTTCCTTTCCTGTTTTTCTTCTGTCAGTTTGGCAGATGGTTTGTTGATTTTGTTGATCTTTTCAAAGAACGAACTTTTGGTCTTGTTGATTCTTTCTATTGTTCTTTTTTCTCTGTTTCATTTTGTTCTACCCTAATCTTCATGTTTCCTGTCTTTTTGTGTCTTCTTCTGCTGTTCTGTTTGTATTTGTCTGAATTGTAGAGCTAACATTTTGATTTTGGCCCAGACTTCTTTTTTGATATGTGCATTTATTGCTATAAATTGACCTCTGAGCACTGCTTTTGTCATGTCCCAAAGGATTTGGTATGATGTGCTTTCATTCTCATCTGATTCCAGGAATTTTTTTGATTCCCTCTTTGATTTCTTCTATTATCCTATCTTCTATTACCATATATTTCTTCTATCACAGTTTTTTTTTAATGCAAGGTGCTATTCAATTTCCATGTATTTGACTTTTTTCCTTGCTCTTCCTTTTATTGATTTGTACTTTTATCACGTTGTGATCGGAGAGAATGGTTTGTATTATTTTGATGTTTTGGAGTTTATCGGGGGGTGCTTTGTGGCCTAAAATGTGGTCTATTCTGGAGAATGTTCCGTGTGAATTGGAAACGAATATATCCTTTGCTGTTTTGGGGTGGAGTGTTCTGTATATATCTAAGAGGTAATGTTGGATAATTGTGGCCTTTAGATGTTCTGTATCTTTGTTGAGCTTCTTTCTATACATTCTGTCTTTTACTAAGAGTGGTGTGTTGAAAACTTCTATTATTATTATTATGGAATTATTCCTCTTTTCAGTGTTGTCTAGAGTCTTAAAAGCCTGTGATTGGCCATCTAGGATACTCCATTGGTCTCACCCTTTCAGGAGCAAGAAAGAATGAAGCAAACATAAGACACAAGGGAAAAATTAGTCCAAAGGACTAAGGGACCACATCTACCAGGGCCTCCACCAGACTGAGTCTAGTACAACTAGATGGAGCCCGGCTATAGCCACTGACTGCTTTGACAGGGATCACAATAGAGGGTCCCAAACAGAGCTGGAGAAAAGTGTAGAACAAAATCCTAACTCAAAAAGAAAGGCTAGGCTTGCTAGCCTGACATAAACTGAAGAAAAACTGAGAGTATGGCCCCTGCACACCCTTTCCGCTCAGCAATGAGGTCACTCCTGAGGTTCCCCCTTCAGCCAAAGTTTTAACAGGTCCATGGAACAAAACAAGACTAATGGGGTGTACCAGCCCTGGGCCAGGGACTGGAAGGGAGAAGAGAGCAGAAAACCCAGGGTTGAGAAGGGAGAGTGTGGACATACAGTGTTGTTGTTAACTAATGTCATAGAAAAACGTGTGTACTGTTTGATGAGAAACTAGTTTGTTCTGCAAATCTTCATCTAAAGTACAATAAAAAAGAAAACAGCTAAAAAAAAATTATGAGTCCGATGCTTTTAGGCTAACCAAAGAATCACTCTATTTAAGTATAGTATGATACAGTACTAAACCCTCCATTATACATATGTAGTGTGTTTGTAAATATATATATGTACATTGATTTTTCAAAAGCTTATAAATATATTTACTAAATGGATTGTATATCCCAAGGCAGTAGGGTTGATTTAAGCTTAAAGGAGAAAACTCACTTTTTAAAAAATACTTAAAAAATATATTTTGCAGGCAAAATAAAAAAACACAATTTCCTATAACGAACGTTTTTTAAAATAATATTTTATTGTGTTTTTGGTAAAGGTTAGCCAGCAGTTTCATTTCCCATTCAACAATATCTACAAAAGTTTTTCAGTGACATTGGGTATATTCTTCACAACATGTGAACATTCTCATTATTTACGTTCTGGTTGTTCCATTTGCATTAAACCAGTTTCTTACATTCTCATCATTTAAAGTAATTGTTTACTGTTTGGTCTCATAAAGGTGACTTTTTTAAAGGATCACAGTACTTACAGTGGACATTCATCATTTTTTGAGCCAATTTGTTATTTAGCTACAAGGTGAAATGTGACCTCAGGGATTAGTGTGGGTTCAAATTCTGAGAGTTATTTTAGGACAAGAGTCTTGGCGGGTCAACCAGTCTCAACCAGTCCAGTGTATCTGCTTTTTTGGGGGGCGGAATTTGAGGTTCTCTTCCACATTTTTCTTCCGTTCCATCAGGGTCCATCTATTGTGGCCCTGATTAGGACACTTGGTAGTGGTAGCCAGTCACCATCTAGTTCTTCTGGTCTCAGGGAAAATGAGGCCATGGTTCTTGTAGACTGTTCTGTAGACTAGTTTCTTCTCTGAGTCTTTGTATTTTTTGTTTTGTTTTGTTTCCCCAGGCAAGTAGAGGCCAATAATCTCTTAGGTGTATCTTAGATGGCTGCTTGCAAGGTTTTAAGACCCCAGGCACTACTCATCAAGCTAAGATGTAGAACATAACTTCATGAACTATATTATGTCGTACAAACATTTTTCACAAGCTTCTTGATTGTGGCAGACAATGATTTTGCCCTATTCAATATACATTCCTTCCCCTCTTTTCTCAAATGCTAGAAAATCCAAGATAGAGCCCGAAATGGGAGGTGTTTGTTTGGCCAGTTTATGTTGAGGTTTAGGTTTGCCACGTGTTATAGTTCTGACTGAAGAGACATAGGGGAAGTCATGTATTGGCTTTTGGAGAAAATTTACTGCATTGTAAAAGAGAGGAACATGTGAGGAGAATTCTCTTGCCTTGTTCTCCTGATTTCTTATTTCCACAGAGTTGTGTGAAAATGTGATTCTTGCAACTATGGTAGCTATTTTGGTGACAATTGTTGACAAACCTGAAAACTAAAATCAAAGGATGAGCACAATGAGATGAAAGTGCCTGGGTTCTAGATGAGAATGGAGAATGCTGAGTTACTCAGACATGATCAGACACTACCTCTAGATTTATTGTTATGTGAGCAAACCCCTTCTTTTAAGTAGACTTTTAATTCAGCAACCTGTAACTGGAAGCTATGAACTTACTAACTGATAACATGGGTTTAGGTTACATTCCTGCAATATTAAATGAAAAATACATGATTTTAACAGATGAATATCATGGGGAGATACTTGTTCCTTTTCAGTAAACATTGATGTGTGAAATTGCAATTTACTGTTAATAATTAGTTTAGGAGAGCTTCTGCAGATTTAATTTTTTTAATATAATTTTTATTGTGCTTTAAGTGAAAGTTTACAAATCACGTCAGTCTCTCACACAAAAACCCATATACACCTTGCTACACACTCCCAATTACTCTCCCTGTAATGAGACAGCCTGCTCTCTCCCTCCACTCTCTCTTTTCATGTCCATTTCACCAGTTTCTAACCCCCTCCACCCTCTCATCTCCCCTCCAGGCAGAAGATGTCAACATAGCCTCAAGTGGCCACCTGACTCAAGAAACTCACTCCTCACCAGCATTCCTCTGCAACCCATTATGTCTAAAGAGTTGGCTTCGGGAATGGTTCCTGTCGTGGGCCAACAGAAGGTCTGGGGGCCATGACCACCGTGGTCCTTCTAGTCTCAGTCAGACCATTAAGTCTGGTCTTATGAGAATTTGGGGTCTGCATCCCACTGTTCTCCTGCTCCTTCAGGGGATCTCTGTTGTGTTCCCTGCCAGGGCAGTCATTGATTGTAGCAGGGCACCATCTAGTTCTTTTGATCTCAGTTTGATGTAGTTTCTGGTTCATGTGTCTCTTTCTGTCTCTTGGGCTCGTAATTACCTTGTATCCTTGGTGTTCTTCATTCTCCTTTGATCCAGGTGGGTTGAGACCAATTGATGCATCTTAGATGGCTGCTTGCTAACTTTTAAGACCCCAGACACCACTCTTCAAAGTGGGATGCAGAATGTTTTCTTAACAGATTTTATTATGCCAATTGACTTCGATGTCTCCTGAAACCATCATATCCAGACTTCTGCCCCTGCTACACTGGCCTTCGAAGCATGCAGTTTATTCAGAAAACTTCTTTGCTTTTGGTTTAGTCCAATTGTGCTGACCTCCCCTGTATTGTGTGCTGTCTTTCCCTTCACCTAAAGTAGTTCTTATCTACTATCCAATTAGTGAATATCCCTTTCCCACCCTCTCCACTTCTCACCTATCGTAACCATCAAAGAACATTTTTGCTTGTGCGGATTTAAATATAATGTTAGGTGTAATGTTTGGTTTACATGGTTAGTGCTCTTTGTTCATTATACCCTTTTTGGTTCTTGAATTATAAACATTCTCCAACATTCCCTCTCTTATATTTTCTGAGAAGGGTAATGAAAGGTGCAGTGTGAGAAAGAGATTGTAGGGGCCTCAAGTCCTGGGTATTGGAGCATCGTTTCTGCATGGCTTGCGTAATTAGCTTTTACATAGTACAGTGATTTTGTGATTTGCGGTTTGTTTCCTCCCTTCCCTCTCCCTTTCTTCATGATTCTATAAAGTTTAAAATTAACCTATGTTACTCTTGAGCAAGCAGAACAACAAACAATATCTGGGACAAGACAACCAGACAATGGGGGCCCATCTTGTGACGGAAACAAGGATGGCATTAGAGGACCTGTAAAGAACATCTACAGAAGGTCAACATGTCTGAGGTATGATCAGCATACCTCCCACCCCTCAGTGGGGAACTGCCATTCTCCAGATTCTTTAAGCCTAAGCTCTCACCCTGTAAAAACCCTCCACTCAGTCTCCAGCAGACAGACAGAGTGTGGAGGAGCTCATTCCCCTCTGTCTCTTTTATACCGGTATAGAATAAAGCTCTCTTGCTCTTTACCTCACCCCATCTCAGTATCGGCCTTGCAGCAAGCAGCTCGAATCCATGTTTTGCGGTAATAGTAAGAGTTTGCACAATACTTAATTTACTAAAAATACTTAAATCACTCAGAACATTTCTTTCCTGGCTTCTCATCAAATTGAACTTAGACTTCATTTAAATTTTCATTATTTTCAAGAATGAAGCATAGTTTTGGGGACTTATATGTTTATTGCACAGATTCATATTCCCAGGGATAATGAAGAACCTTTGAAAATTCCTGAGCTAGGGGGAGATAGAGCTGTGCTTTCAGAGATTATTTTGGCAACAGCAGAGATGGCTAAACCAGAGAGATATGTGGGGATATGCTAAATAACTGTTAGGGACCGCACAATTCTGTAGTGTGTTTCAGTTTAAACTGAAAGTGCCTGAATATGGGTAGTGGCTGTGGAAAAGTGATGGAGTGCCCTGTGGTGGTGGACTCTCTTACCTGACAGATGAGAAATGTAGAAAATATTTTGAAGCCTTTATCCTGAAAACAACTTAATTCTCACCAATATTTATTGAGTGCCCACTGTGTAATCTGCACTTGTCTTACCCCCAAAGTAAAGTAGTAAAGTAGTAAAGTAGTAAACAAGACAGAAGTGGTCTTTGTCCCTATAGAGCTTATAGTTTCTAAGGGAACACGGAAATAAGTAGAAAAGGAGAAGTATGTCTGATGAATATTATGATGGAGGCTTTACCAGGAGCTATGAGAACACAAAGACTGATGATTGACATTTATTGAATATTTAGCATGAGCTAGGCAGTGCTCTAAGCATTTTGTTTATACTAGCTCATTTAATTGTCACAACAACCCAATGAGAAAGGTGTTATTATTACCAGCCCTATTCTATTAATGATGAACCTGAGGCACAGAGAGTTTAAGTCACCTGCCCAAGGTGTGATAATTAGTGCATATGGAGATGGGATTCACACATGTGCTCTCTCACTCATAGCCCACACTCTTAAGTATGATGATGATGAGGGGAGATTGACGGACTCAGTTACTGAATTTTTTAAGGACCTATCAGGACTTTCATGTAGAAAGTTCCAGTAAGTGTTGAAAGCAAACACTTTAAAAGTGAGGTAACAAACTAAAAAACTGATTTGAGGACACCCCAGGAGAGACAGCAACTGAAGGCAGGTACTGCAAACCTGTACATTTAGCTTTATGTATGAAATAAATTTTATTTTATTTTTTATGAAATAAAGAAGCCTTAAGGAAAGAACCTTGTGGCAAAATCTCCCTTTCGGGTTTGCAAAAAAGAGGAAAGAAAACAATGTATTAGATTTCCCTTCAGAGATGAAGATGATAGGGATTATGGGAGTTTCTTTTTGTCTCTGCGCTGAGGGATGTTTAATCCCTTGAGTCAGTTTAAATCTTGAGTAAACACTGATCCCTCAGGAACTAAAGACAGATCCTGGTGCAGGCTGTAAACACAATTCACTTACTTCCCTTTTACTTGCTGACTCTGTTCCCTAGGGAAGAGCCTGAGCCGGTTGTAACCTGTTTATAATTAAGTGCATTACATCAGTTAACTCATATTAAAACATCTGTGTTTCATCAAGTGGAAATGGTGATAATAATAATGATTTTTTTCCCTGAAGCTTGAGAACGCTCAGTATTAAAATCAGAAAATATCATCTGTTGCTCAAAAATATTTTCAGGACGTTTCAGAAAATAATCCTGGGCAACACACTTTTAGAATCAGAGGAAGCAAAACCTCGGAGCTTGAAATTTCATTTCCAGGACCACAGGAGTAAACAACAACAACAACAAAATCGATAAAGAATCACACATATTTTCTGCTCTAAGGAGGTGAGTTCCTGAATTCCTTCCATATTAACATCCTCCTTGTTTTCAAAGAAAGTCCTGGGATCTACGATATACCCTTTCTTACCCATTTTCTGCATTCAAAATGTAGATGGAATAATCTGTGACATGGGGCACTTACAGAACCTCTCCTAGATTCTAGTTCCTTAGTTTCAAAATAGAAACAATGTTCCTGGCCCCAACTTGGAAGGTCTAATCTGCATCAGAAGCCAGCACTATGATCCTAGGGCCTCTGCCTCCAATTTTACTGGTGAAGGGAGGGCTTGGGTGAGTGAAGAAATAATGAGAAGAGAGAGGCAATTCTGTCCTGACCATCTTTCTATATAATCCTTTATCTCTTGGTTTTTCCTGCAGTCATGTTACATAAGGCAACACTGACATCCTGTGTGTGGAAAAAGTTGGAGGTAATCTTTGCCATGCTTAGCTTTGAAAGACTCTACAAATGGGAGGTCAGTGTCAATGTGTATCTTGGTAGTGGTACAGGCTGATTGTATGGGCTCGGGTTGGGTTAGTCTCAAAGATTGTCTGCATATACCCCACTCTTGGGGGAGGAGATATTGTGGGAAATTCTGATTGCCATCTAATGCAAGTCCTTTCTCTTGTCCCTACAGACAATCCTACAGAAAACTGCCTATTGGAAATGGTTCTTTTGTGACTGAATTCATTCTGATGGGATTAACAGAGCAACCGGATCTCCAATTCCCTTTGTTCTCCCTGTTTCTAGTAATGTATATGGTCACTGTATTGGAAAACTTGGGCTTGATAACTCTAATTGGGCTGATTTTTTACCTTTGCACCCCCATGTACTTTTTCCTCTTTAACGTGTCCTTCATTTTTTTTTTCATAGAACTCTGTTATTCTTCTGTGTTTACATCAAAAATGCTAATGAACTTCATATCAGAGAAGAATATTATCTCCTACAAGGGGTGCATGACCTAGCTCTACTTCTCTACTTTTTTTTTTTTTTTTTATCATTTTAGAATGCTATGTGTTGACATCGATGGCCTGTGATCGCTATGTGACCATCCGTAATCCACTTTTGTGTAACATTGCCATGTCCCCTACAGGATATTTCAACCTTATTTTTGGTTCATACTTTATGGCCTTTTCTGGTGCTATGGCTCACATTGGATGCATGCTGAGACCGACCTTCTGTGATGCCAGCACCATCAACCATTATTTTTGCGACCTTCTCCCTCTGCTCCAGCTCTCTCGCAACAGCACCCATGTCAATGAGCTTGTGGTTTCTATTGTGGCGGGCATCAACGTTACCTTGCCCAGTCTTACCATCTTTATCTCTTATGGTTTCATTCTCTCTAGCATCCTCCACATCAATTCCACTGAGGGTAGGTTTAAAGCCTTCTGTACCTGCAGTTCCCACATAATTACTGTTTCGCTTTTCTTTGGATCAGGTGCATTCATATATCTCAAACCATCTGCTGTAGAGTCTATGAGTGAGGGAAAAATCTCTTCTGTGTTTACACCAGTGTGGTTCCCATGATGAACCCCTTAATCTATAGCTTGAGAAATAGAGATATTATACTTTCCCTGAGGAAATCCCTGAGTAGGGAAAGGTTTTGATCAAAAACAGTATCTCTCTGTGCAAATAGTCAGAGGACAGGGAGGTTCTCCATGTTTAGTTTCAGTATTTATGGTGGCATTATTCTTATCCTACTTCTTTCTTACCGTGGTGAGTAGTATTTGTCTTTTTTTCAATATTATTTCCACTTTTGGTGGGGATTAATTTTCACTCACTCAACATTTGCATATTTCCTTCTTATTCTCACTGTTTCTCTTGTATGAGAATAACATTAAGGAAGGAATTTATTATCACTGTATTTTTTAGTGTAAAGTTGAATTTTCTGTTTTTCTCTTGGAGAAATATTAATGAATCTGTGAATGATCCAATAAAGCAATTTTAAGGTGACATTATACCATTGTAGTGAAGGTCTCATATTAGGAACTTGTAATGTTTCTTTTGATGCATGAGTCAGATAATCGTTCTTTTCCTGTCTTTCCATCCTCCACAGGGCCTTCATATGTCACCACTTTGCAGAGATAAAGTGTTCCACGGACAGTCTCAAGTATATCCCACTCTGTAAGTGTAAACAGTATGCGCTAACCTTCTTTTGACAAAGCGTTTACTGATATGCCTTCCTACACCAATACTAACACATAATTAGTCCTGTATCTATAATTATTGCATGGATGGGAAACTTATGCTCAGAGGAGTTAATGATTTACTTCCAGTCACAAAGCTTCCTAATGAAAACAGCCAAGAGTAAAGTCTTAGCCTATAGATTTCAAGTCTACTTTGTTCTATACTTTGTTTCTACTTCATTTTATTATTTTTTATTTTGGTGAACATGAAATATGAGAAAACATTTCTATTTTGGTGAAAGTTGACTGTGTTTTATTCTAGGAGGATCCATAACTTTCTCTCAGGGCAGGTAGCATTTTTTTGTTTTGTTTGTTTGTTTGTTTAGGAAAAATCTTTGATGGTTGTTTTTGGTAGGAAGAAGATGGTGATTAGGCATATAGAGTTGGGAGATGAATGACCCAAAAAGATACTGACTGTTTTTCTGAAAAATAAAATGAATGTGAGATACTTGCTGGTGATTTTATTTCAGAGAATAGAGGACATGGGAGAGAAGGAAGTCCAGAAACATGTCATTATATCAGGACAAAAGAGACAAATGGCCAACAAATAAGAGGCCCCTGCGTGGGGAATAGTCAATGAGGTTTCAGACTAAGAGTTCACTTTTTTGTACCCTGTTGTGTTCAGTACTGCAATTAACTTACACTGTACAAAAAGTTTTGATAAACTTGTAATGCACAATGATCACAGACTCTTAGTAGTGTTTTGGAGAATGAAGGAGGAAAAGGTGTAGACAAATTTGTGGGGATTCAGATAGTGAGGACAGCAACTTTAGGAGGAGATAAAATGGTGAGTGGCTATTGAAACTGATGTTAGGTGCAAATTTAGAAAGCAAAATATGAGAAAGTTAAAGTCCCTACCCTCTCCCTTCTGGAAACGCTTGGAAATATTATGGAGGTCACAGAATTTTTCTGAGTAGGAAAAAGGCTTAAGTTATTTGATAATAGTGAGATTTTAAATTCAGAAAACATGAGAACCTGGGAAGAATTAAATTGCATCTGTTGTGGTGGTTTGATGTGCCATGTCCATGTGGATTTTAGGCTGTACAAAACTCAAATTACAGCTGATATAGGAATTATAATTGAAAATAAGCATTTTCCTGTTTATTTTTTATATTTTTAATTTTATTTATTTTGTTGTTGGGAACACACAGCAAAACATGCACCAATTCAACAAAAATCATAAATGTGAAATTTAGTGACATTGATTATATTTTTCTAGTTGTACATCCATTCTCCTCCTCCTTTTCTGTGTTGTTCTCCCCTCATTAAGAAAATCTCACTTCCCACTACGGTTCCTATCTAATCTTTCAAGTAGGTGTTGTCAATTTTATCCCATATAGATAGTTCTTAAAAGGGCATAATGCTCAAGGAAGATTTTTTGTTTTTAGTAGTTAAGCTGAATTATTGTTTGGTTTTAAGGTGACTCCAGGGGATATTTTTGGTTTAAGGTTTAAGTTAAAAATATCTCAGAGCAATAGTTTAGGAATTCATTCACCCTCCATGGCTCCAGAAAGTCTAGAGTCCATGAGAATTTGAAATTCTATTCTACATGTTCCCCCTTTTGATCAGTATTCTTCTATAGAATCATTGATTAAAATATTCAGTAATGGTAGCCAGGCACTACCCAGTACTTCCAGTCCCATGAAAAGAAGGCAGTTGTTCTTGGGGCCAGTTAGCCAGATATTCCATATTTTTCTCCTGTTCCTGACTCACCTTCTTCTCTTGCTCCACATGAATAGAGATCAATTGTTGTGCCTTCGATTGCAGCTTTTAAGACCCCAGACACTATGCAATGAACTAGGAGTTATAATAGAAGTACTAAACGTATTATTTGTCCACTTAACTGGGATGCCAAATGAAACCATGGCCCTTAAACTCTAACTCAAGGAATCCAATCCGATGAAGTTTGGTCATATATAAGAAGCCTCAGCAGCTGCTGTTTCTTTTTGTCATTTTTATAAATATATCTATGACACAAATTTTGCCATTTTAGCATTTTATAGGTGTACAACTTATTGACAGCAATTATAATATTTGGCTGTAGAACCTAATCAATGCAATTTTTTCCATCATCATTAGGTCTCTTTCTCCCTACCTTCCCCTTTTCTGCTATCCACTAATAAGCTTTGGTCTCTATATATTTTTCTTTTTTTCTCTTTTTATATAAATGAGATCATACAATATTTGTCCTTTCGTGTTTGATTTCTTTCACTCAGTATAATGTCTTCATGCTCCATCCATACCGTAGCTTGTAGCAAGACTTCCTTTCTCCTACTGGCTAAGAGTATTCCATTGTATGTATAGGCCACTTTTTTTTTATCCATTCATCTTTTTACAGGCATTTAGGTGGTTTCCACTTTTGGCTGCTGTGACTAGTGCTACAATGAACATTGGAGTACAAGTCTTTTTGAATCTCTGCTTTCAGATCTTTTGGGTATATACCTAGGAGTGGAATTGCTGGGTCATACGGTAGTTCTATTTTCAGTCTTTAGAGGAACTGCTATACTGTTTTCCACTACAGCTGCATCATTTGCATTGCCACCAGCAATAGATAATGGTTGTAATTTCACCGGTTCTTCACCAGTATTTGTTATTTTCGATTAGGTTTTTTTTTTTTTTTTTAACATTAGGGATCCTAGTGGGAGTGAAGTGGTATCCCACTGTGGTTTTGATTGGCAACTCTCTGATGGCTAATGATGCTGATCACTTTCAGTGGTGGTTTTCGTTTTCATTGTGTAAGTCTTTCACACCCCTGGTTAGATTTTTTTTTTCTCTTAGATGCTATTATAAATGCATTGTTCCTTTAATTTCCCTTTAAGATTTCTCGTTGCTGGTGTATAGAAAGACAATCGATTTTTTTGTTGTTGTTGTTGACCTTGTACCCTGCAACTTTGCTAAATTCCTCTATTAACTCTAGAAGATTTCCTGTGGTCTCTTTGGGATTTTCTATATAGAGAGTGAAATAATTGGGGAAAAGAGATAATTTTACTTCTTTTCGTATCTGAATACTTTTTATTTCTTTTCTTGTTTTATTGATCTGGGTAGGAATTTTAATACAATTTCAAACAGAAGTGGTGAGAGTGGCCACCCTTGTTTTGTTCCCAATTTCAAGGTGAATTCTCTCAGCCTTTCTCTATTAAGTATAATGCTGTCTGTTGGCTTTTCTGAAATGAAGAATTGATAAATAAATAAAATTGTGGCAATGTCTTTTGGGGAATACAATGTTGGATTATTTGTCTTTTGAGAAAAAAGGTAAAAAGATGACTGCTCTAAAAATGCTGAATCTGACGCATCAAGTGCTGATTCAGCCACATTCATTCTTGAGCTGATAAAACTACCAAGATGTACAACACTTTGAGATACCCTTGTCCTCCACACAAAGATCTCACACTAGCCCTGCAGCCCTAAACTCAGCATTAGGAGGGTGTATGCTGATTTTCTGGTCACCTGCACCCTCTGACCTGCCACTGTCTTCCCTTCCTCTTTCTAGTTGCACCTAGTTCTCACACCCTATCTCAACCTTGTTGTTGCTAATATGTGCTGCTGCGTTGGTTTTGATCCATAGCGACCTGATGTATAACAGAACGCAACACTGCCCGGTCTTGTTCCATCCTCATAGTCGTTGTATGTTTGATCCTATTGTTGCAGCTAGGGTGTCAAAGTATCCTGTTGAGGATGTTCCTCTTTTTCTTCAGACTTAGATCCCTGAATATATTTCAGACCCCACTGAAACTGACTAAATCCTCATTCTAAATCCTTGGCCAGAATTCAGACATCACCATGAGATAACTGCCGTTGTCATTTTCCTGTGTATCCTTAAAAACCTAATTTGTAATTGCTGTATAATATACCATTTTATGGTTGTACTCTTCCTGGAATGCTGTCACCCGTATTCCTTTGATATAGTACTATCTCCTTACCATGTCCCTTTCCTCCTCACCTGATGACATATTGCTTTCCATTTGCTCAGCTATCTCTTCAATTTTCTGTTTGATCATTACTGCCTCTATTATGTCTTCCAGGTTCTTAATCTTATCTTACATTTTCTGGTAGGGCAAGAAGGAAGGAGTATTTATCATTTTCATTTTCAAATTGTTTGTCAGTGTGCCTCATACATATAAGCTTTCTATGGCCAAGGGAATAGAAAATGAGTGTAGAGATGATAGAAAATAAACATTTTCTGGCACTTAGTGTCATGTGTAATATTTTCCCCTATATTCTTCTTTTTATCTTGAAATATATTAGGGGTCTCAGAGGTCATACTGAGTAAAATTAACACTATGTTCAATTTAGTTGGACCCCAAAATACTATGGCATAGTCACGCATGGTGGGCAGGTTTCAGCTGAGCTTCCAGAGTAAGACAGACTGGAAGGAAGGGCCTGACAGTCTACCTCTGAAAAAATTAGCCAGTGAAAATTTATGAATAGCAGTATAATATTGTCTGATATAGTGACAGAAGATGAGCCCCTCAGGTTGGAAGGCACTCAAGAGATGACTGGGGAAGAGCTGCCTCCTCAAAGTAGAGTTGACCTTAATGATGTGGATGAGTCATTTGGTGATATATATGACTCAAAATGAGAAGTAGCAGCAGAAAACATACATTAATAATAGGAACATGGAATGTACGAATTGTGAATATACAAAACTTGGAAATCATCAAAAAGGAAATGGACCTCATAAAGATTGATTTCCTAGGCATTGGTGGGCTGAAATAAACTGATATTGGCCATTTTAATTCAGACGTTCATAAGGTCTCCTATGCCAGGAATGACAAATTGAAGAGGAATGGCTCTGCATTCATTGTCAAAAAATATTTCAATATATTTCCTGAAGTACAACATTGTCAATGATAGGATAATATCCATATGTTCACGTTGTATATTACAATTTATGCACCAACCACTAAGGCCAAAGATACAGGAACTAAAGATTTCTACCAAGTTCTGTAGTCTGAAATTGATAAAATATGAAAACAAGATGCATTGATAATTACTGGTGATTGGAAGGAGAAAGTTGGAAACACAAAAGAAGGATGTGGTAGTTGGATAATATGGCCTTGGTGACAGAAATGATGTCGAAGATCACATGATAGAATTTTGCAAGATCGAGAACTTCTTCCTTGCAAATACATTTTTTCAACAAAATAAATGGCAACTATATGGACCTACCCAGATGAAATACACAGGAATCAAACCAACTTCATCTCTGGAAAGAGATGATGGAAAAGCTCAATATCATCAATGAGAATAAGGCCAGGGGCGTATCGTGGACCAGATCGTCAATTGCTCATATGGGAGTTCAAGTTGAAGCTGATGAAAATTAGAACAAGTCCACAAGAGCCAAAGTATGACTTTGAGTATATCTCATCTGAATATACAGATCATCTCAAGAATAAATTTGATTCACTGAACAATAATGATCGAAGACCAGAGGATATGAAAGGAAGGATATCACTGCTGATGTCAGATGGATCCTCAGTGAAACCAGAGAATATCAGAAAGATGTTTACCTGTGTTTTATAGACTATGCAAAGGCATTCAATTGTGTGGCTCATAAGAAATTACGGGTAACACTGTGAAGGATGAGAATTCCAGAACATTTCATTGTGCTCATGAGGCAATCATTGGAACAGAAGAAGGGGGTACTACATGGTTAAAGTCAAGAAAAGTGTGCATCAGGGTTGTATCTTTTCACCATACTTATTCAATAATCCAAGAAGCTGGACTATATGAAGAAGAAGGTGGCATCGGGATTGGAGGAAGACTCATTAACAACCTGTTATATGCCTCGCTTGCTTAAAAGGAAGAGGACTTGAAACAATTACTGATGAAGATCAAAGTCTACAGCCTTCAGTATGTATTACAGCTCAACATAAAGAAAACGAATATCCTCACAACTTGATCTATAAGCAACATCATAATAAGTGGAGACAAGCTTGAAGTTGTCAAGGATTCCATTTTTCTTGGATCCACAATCAATGCCTAAGGAAGCAGGAGTTAAGAAATGAAGCAACACCTTGCACTGGGTAAACCTGTTGCAAAGACCTCTTTAAAGTGGTTAAAAAAAAAAAAAAAAAAGCAAAGATGTCGCTTTAAGAACTAAAGTGCACCTGCCCTAAGCTGTGTTGTTTTCAATCATCGCATATGCATGGACAATGAGCAAGGAAGACCTAAGAAGAAGTGATGCCTTTGAATGATGGTGTTGGCAAAGAGTATTGACTATACATACCATGGACTGTCAAAAGAGCCACCAAATCTGTCTTGGAAGAAGTACAACCAGAATGCTCCTTAGAAGGAAGGATGGCGCTACTTCGTCTCACATGTTATCAGGAGGCACCAGTCCCTGGAGCAGGACATTATGCTTAGTAAAATATAGGGTCAGTGAAAAAAGGGAAGCTTCTCAACAAGACGGATTGACACTGTGACTGCAACAATGGGCTCAAGCATAGCAACAATAGTGAGGATGGCTCAAGTCAGGTTGTATTTCCTTCTTTTGTACACAGGGTTGCTAAGAGTTGGTCGGAACTGTCTTGATGGCAGCTTACAATATTAAGTGTACATTCAATGATTTTTAGTAAATATGTAGAGTTCTGGAAACCCTGGTGGTGTGGTGGTAAAGTGCTACAGATACTAACCAAAGGATCAGCAGTTCAAATCTGCCAGGCGCTCCTTGGAACCTCTATAGGGCAGTTCTACTCTGTCCTATGGAGAAGCTAAGAGTCAGAATAGACTCAACAGCACTGGGCATGTAGAATTCTGGCAACCACCCCTAAAATCTATACTTAAAATTTTTCCATCACCCCAAAATATTTCCTTATGCCTGTTTGCAGTTAATTCCTACTCCCACTTCCAACTTAAGGGAACCACTGATCTGCTTTTTGTCTCTAGAAATTTGATACTTTTGCACGTTTCGTACAAATAGAATCACATATTATGTAGTCTTTTGCTTCAGACTTCTGTCTGTTATAACCCAGTTATTTACAATTGCAATCAGCATTTTGCATGACAACTAGTGAAAATAATTTGCAGTTTTGTTATACTCAAGGTCTTTCCACTGATGATTTGCTCATGACGAATCATGATGATGTTGTGTACTTTCACAATCAAGTTTGGGCATAGTGTTCACCAGGTCTTTGACAGATTATGTGCTTTTCTCAAACTCTGGGTGTCCCAGTTTTATTC
Source organism: Elephas maximus indicus (assembly GCF_024166365.1). Classification (NCBI taxonomy): domain Eukaryota; kingdom Metazoa; phylum Chordata; class Mammalia; order Proboscidea; family Elephantidae; genus Elephas; species Elephas maximus. The sequence continues at coordinate 25,055,645 of NC_064835.1, read as the reverse complement.
TTGGAAGAGGCAAAATGAGAGCCTTGACTCAGGTGAGCTTAAAGAAGATTTTGAGAAGAACCATTCTCAACTATGATCGTCTACCCCGTGAAATATTTCCCAAAAATAAATCAGTTTTGTGTGAAAACAAGAACCCATTAATGTTTAAACTATCACAGAAGATTGAGAGGTCTTTGGTTGTAAAAATTAGAATATTACTCAGTAATAAAAAGAAATGGACTACTCATGTATACAAGTTGGAAGGAACTTAAAGGCGTTATGCTGAGTGAGAAGAGCCAGACTCAAGTTTACATATCATGATTCCATTTATTTACATCCTGGAAATGAGTGAATTATAGATATAGAGAACAGATTAGTGACTACCCAGGACAGAAATGGTGGTGCAAGGGGATAGGTAAGACTCTTGTTGCTGATAGATGCTGTTGAGTCAATTCCAATTCATGATGACCCCATAAAAAAAAAAAAAAAAACATAAAAACACATTATTTGGGTGTTTTGTGGTTTTGAAATAACTTTGTGTATGATAATGGTAGCTTTTACAACAAATCTATACATGAGATCAAATTATATAAAACTATGCACACACATACATACAAATAAAGGCCTGTAATACTTTTAAAAGCTAAAAAATGCCTATAGTCTAGTTGACATCATTATACCAGTTCCAATTCCTGGCATTGCTATTGTACTGCAGGTATATAAGATGTTGCCATTGAAGGAAGCTGGGTGAAGAGTTCAATGACTCCATGTTTGTGCAACTTTCTGTGAGTCTATCAACATTTCAAAAATTTAAAAGTTAAGAAAAATAGGTGCCAAAATGTGAAAATGAAACTTAAGTGTCCATGAATGGATAAATAGATAAACAAAATGTGGTACAAACATACAATGGAATGTTACTCAGCCATAAAGAGAAACGAAGCCCTGTTCCATGCTAAAAAAAAAAAAAAAAAATACACGTGGATAAAACTTGGAAACCTTATGTATGCTCAGTGAAAGAAGTAAATCACAGTAGGACAACTATTGTATGATCTCGCTTATATGAATTAATAAAAATAGGCAAATGTATAGAGTCAAAGATTATAGTGGTTACGATGTTGTTGTTGTTAGGTGCCGTCACGTCGGTTCTGACTCATAGCGACCCTATGCACAACAGAATGAAACACTAACTGGCCCTGAGCCATTCTCACAATCGTTGCTATGCTTGAGCACATGGTTGCAGCCTCTGTGTCAATCCACCTTGTTAAGGGTCTTCCCCTTTTCCACTGACCCTGTACTCTGCCAAGCATGATGTCTTTCTCCGGAGACTGATCCCTCCTGACAACATGTCCAAAGTATGTAAGACGCAGTTTCGCCATCCTTACCTCCAAAGAGCATTCTGGCTGTACTTCTTCTAAGACAGATTTGTTCGTTCTTTTGGCAGTCCATGGTATATTCAATATTCTTCACCAACACCACAATTCAAAGGTGTGAATTCTTCTTCAGTCTTCCTTATTCATTGTCCAGCTTTCACATGTATATGATGCGATTAAAAATACCATGGCTTGGGTCAGATGCACCTTAGTCTTCAAAGTGACATCTCTGCTCTTCAACACTTTGAAGAGGTCCTTTGCAGCAGATTTACCCAATGCAATGTGTCTTTTGATTTCTTGACTGCTGTCTCCATGGCTGTTGACTGTGGATCCAAGTAAAATGAAATCGTTCACAACTTTAATCTTTCTCCGTTTATCATGATGTTGCTCATTAGTGCAGTTGTGAGGATTTCTGTTTCGTTTTGTTGAGGTACAATCCATACTGAAGGCTGTGGTCTTTGATCTTCATTAGTAAGTACTTCAAGTCTTCTTCACTTTCAGCAAGCAAGGTTGTGTCATCTGCATAACGCAGGCTGTTATTGAATCTTCCTCCAATCCTGATATCCCGTTCTTCTTCCTATAGTCCAGCTTCTCGTATTATTTTCTCAGCATACAGATTGAATAGGTATGGTGGAAGAATACAACCCTGACGCACAACTTTCCTGACTTAAACCAATCAGTATCCCCTGTTCTATCCAAACAGCAGCGTCTTGATCTATGTAAATGTTCCACATGAGCACAATTAAGTGTTCTAGAATTCCCATTCTTCACAATGTTATCCATAGTTTGTTACGATCCACACAGTCAAATGCCTTTGAATAGTTAATAAAACACAGTTAAACAACCTTCTGGTTTTCTCTGCTTTCAGCTAGGATCCATCTGACATCAGCAATGATATCCCTGGTTTCATGTCCTCTTCTGAAACTGGCCTGAATTTCTGGCAGTTCCCTGTTAATATACTGCTGCAGCTGTTTTTGAATGATCTTCAGCAAAATTTTGCTTGCGTGTGATATTAATGATATTGTTCTATAATTTCCACTTTCGGTTGGATCACCTTTCTTGAGAATAGGCATAAATATGGATCTCTTCCAGCCACTTGGCCAGGGAGCTGTCTTCCATATTTCTTGGCATGGACGAGTGAGCACTTCCAACACTGCATCTGTTTGTTGAAACATCTCAATTGACATTCCATCAATTCCTGGAGCCTTGTTTTTCACCAATACCTTCAGAGCAGCTTGGACTTCTTCCTTCAGTACCATCAGTTACTGATCATATGCCACCTCCTGAAGTGGTTGAACATCGACTAATTCTTTTTGGTGTAATGACTCTGTGTATTCCTTCCAACTTCTTTTGATCCTTCCCACATAGTTTAATATTTTCCCCATGGAATCCTTCACTATTGCAGCTCGAGGCTTTAATTTTTTCTTCAGTTCTCAAAATGACTCAAAATGAGAAAAAACAGCTGCAAACATCCTTTAATAATCAGAACCTGGAATGTATGAAGTATGAATATAGGAAAATTGGAAATCGGCAAAAATGACATGGAATGCATAAACATCGATATCCTAGGCATTAGTGAGCTGAAATGGACTGGTCTTGGCCATTTTGAATCAGACAGTCACATAGTCTACTATGCTGGGAATGACAACTCGAAGAGGAATGGTGTTGCATTCATCGTCAAAAAGAACGTTTCAAGGTCTATCCTGAAGTACAATGCTGTCAGTGATAGGATAATATCCATACACCTACAAGGAAGACCAGTTAATACGACTATTTTTCAAATTTATGCACCAACCACCAGGGCCAAAGATGGAGAAATAGAAGATTTTTATCAGCTGCTGCAATCTGAAATTGATTGAACATGAGATCAAGGTGCATTGATAATTACTGGAGATTGGAATGTGAAAGATGGAAACAAAGAAGAAGGATAAGTAGTTGGAAAATATGGCCTTGATGATAGAAACAATGCCGGAGATCAAATGATAGAATTTTGCAAGACCAACGACTTCTTCATTGCAAATACCTTCTTTCACCAACATAAATGGCAACTATACACATGGACCTCACGAGACAGAACACACAGAAATCAAATTGACTACATTTGTGGAAAGAGACAATGGAAAAGCTCAATGTCATCAGTCTGAACAAGGCCAGGGGCCAACTGTGGAATAGACCATCAATTGCTCATATGCAAGTTCAAGGTGAAACTGAAGAAAATCAGAGCAAGTCATGAGAGCCAAAATATGACCTTGAGTATACCCCACCTGAATTTAGAGACCATCTCAAGAATAGATTCGACACATTGAACACTAGTGACGGAAGACCAGACGAGTTGTGGAAGGACATCAAGGACATTGTACATAAAGAAAGCAAGAGGTCATTGAAAAGAGAGGAAAGAAAGAAAAGACCAAGATGGATGTCAGAGGAGACTCCGAAATTTGCTCTCGATGGTCTAGCAGCTAAAGCAAAAGGAAGGATTGATGAAGTAAAAGAACTGAACAGGAGATTTTAAAGGGCCTCTTGAGAAGACAGAGTAAAGTATTATAATGCCATGTGCAAAGAGCTGGAGATGGAAAACCAAAAGGGAAGTACACTCTCACCGTTTCTCAAGCTGAAAGAACTGAAGAAGTGGTTACTATAAGTTCCTATGAGTAGTGGGAGGGAGGGAGGAAAGGAAGAAACACTGTTCAGGAATTGGTGACTTTTTGTTTATGGTGATGGGGAATTTGACAATTATGGCGATGGTTGCATAAAATGATTGATGTAACTGATAGCACCAAATTGTGCACCTGAAATTGTATTGGTAATTGTTGTTATATATATACTTACAACAATAACAAAGTAGGTGCCTTTTCACAAATACAAGTTCATACACACCCGGAATTTCTAAAATCCCTTCTTGAAATGTGAGTCATTAACAGTGATTTTTCCTATACATTTGATTTTAACCTGTTAAAAGCAAAGACCTTTTGAGTCAGAATGACAAAATAATTAAATTTAATGAAATTTTTCTGGGTTTAAAGGAGATTTGTTCTAGTAAACAATTTTTAAAAGAATGATAAACTCTGTAATCAATTAAAAACTACTCTTTGCTTTATGTTTATAAAAATGTATAATTAAACACTGATTGTTTAAAGGGACTCAAAGTATTTTAAAAAAGGAACATTATAAATAAATTTTACTGAAATATACATCAATCCTCTCTAAAACTACCTGTGTTACCTCGGTGAAATTTTCAATAACATTAATTCTTTTTACATCCTTACCTAGGATAGCAGAGGCTCCCTTGTCCTATGCCATGAGGATTATATAATCCCTTGTGGGAAGTTAACATTTACTATTTCAATTTAGGGTGCAAACACAAACACCATAATTTCTCCCCTGCAGAACTTATCATGAGCAGGAGGTCCTATGAGGAGCTATACCTGGATTTCTAATCAGGCCAAAAGAATTATAAGCTCTAGGTGAACGCCATGTGCTCTATGACATGGTGGCTTTGGTGTCAAGACTATGGTTTCTCTGCACACACCCTCTTGTCAAATATATAACTGCAACTTTGATTCATATCTCAGAATGATTCTTGGAACATTCAGGTTGTGATATCTGTGCTGTGATCCTTTTACCAGCAGAGGGAGAAGAAGATTCTGGAATTGCATCTGGTCAACTTTGGTATCTCCAAAGCCAGCTCTTCCAGGACAGTGGAGGTGGAACTCATGTAGAGTCAGCACTAAGGTCTTCAGTTGAGGAAGGGTGAGTTAATAAAATTTTTATTGTTCTCATTCACTATGTCGCCAACAAAGGAGGAAATATATTGCATAGCAAGACACTCATAGGCAGGCAGCTATGACTCTATTGCCTGCACCATTCTCAGCTTACTCTGTGTTGGTTTCATCCTCACTCCTGCAGTAAGACAGCAGTAGCAGTTCCAAGTGGCACATCCAGTACAAACCAACATCCGAGGAAGAAGAGCTGTGTCTCTTTCCTAAATTTATTTATTGAGGTAAGAAATACGTACAGAAGTGATGAATTTTAACAAACTTGACCACTTATGTAACCAGCATCCAGATTAATTGTGTTTCTCTTTTATGCCCTTATACAGAAGCCTGTAACCCTGGTGGCATAGTGGTTAAGTGCTACGTCTGCTAACCAAAGGGTTGGCAGTTCAAATCTGCCAGGCGCTCCTTGGAAACTATCTGGGGCAGTTCTACTCTGTTCTATAGGGTCACTATGAGTCGGGAGTGACTTGACGGCACTGGGTTTGGTTTTGCTTGACAGAAGCCTGGGAAAACACATGCACCTTCCTTTCTTATTGTCTGTCCAGCTGTGGTGGAACAAAAAAGGAGAATGTATAGGAACACTGAGGTGTATGACTGATTATAAATATTAGGCTACTAAGGTTCTCCTCAATACCTGGGACACTTTTTACTTCAAGCGTTCTTTAAGAAAGACATCTGAATATCCTATAGACAGTGAGGGACTCCCTTCTAGGAAGGAGAATGTCAGTACAATCTCTTCTCTAGCAGAAGTTCTCTCTTCATTGATGGTCATCAGAGGGGAACTGAGGTGTTGAGTAAAGTACTGGAAACACGAGTAGGAACTAAGAAGTAAAGGGCCAGGTGAATGAGAGGGACAGATAGGAGAGTGTTTCCCACTCTCCACGCTCATCATCAGGTAGACTTGTACCTCAGCTACTCCATCTTTCTATCTTCTAGTGAAGACAGGAAGAATTGTTCTTCACAAGTTACCTCATGCAGACAAAAGATAGGGTGATTGAGTTGTTGAGTGATGTGTGTGGCAGTACATTCAGACTCCACAAAGCAAAGGAAGACTTAAATTCTGCCAGTCTGAGTCCCTTTGTAATGAGTGAGTATGTGTACAGAGAAAGCTGAGTTCTCTACTAATGAAATTTTCCATTTTCCCCATAGATTTCCAAATATGAGAAAACTGGCAAGAAATGACTCCTTAGTGACTGAATTTATTCTTGCTGGATTAACAGATCATCCAGAACTCCAGCAGCCTCTGTTTTACTTGTTTCTATTGATCTACATTGTCACCATGGTGGGCAATCTCACCTTGATTGTTCTTTTTTTTTTTTTTTTAATAATTTTTATTGCGCTTTAAGTGAAAGTTTACAAGTCAAGTCAGCCTGTCACATATAAGCATATATACACCTTACTCCATACTCCCACTTACTCTCCCCCTAATGAGTCAGCCCCCTCCCTCCTTCCAATCTTTCCTTTCTTGACGGTTTTGCCAGTTTCTAACCCTCTCTACCCTCCCATCTCCCCTCCAGACAAGAGATGCCAACACAGTCTCAAGTGTCCACCTGATACAAGTAGCTCACTCTTCATCAGCATCTCTCGCCAATCCATTGTCCAGTCCCTTCCATGTCTGATGAGTTGTCTTTGGGAATGGTTCCTGTTCTGGGCCAACAGAAGATTTGGGGACCATGACCGCTGGGATTCTTCTAGTCTCAGTCAGACCATTAAGTCTGGTCTTTTTATGAGAATTTGGGGTCTGCATCCCACTGATCTCCTGCTCCCTCAGAGGTTCTCTGTTGTGCTCCCTGTCAGGGCAGTCATTGGTTGTGGCTGGACCCCATCTAGTTCTTCTGGTCTCAGGATGATGTAAGTCTCTGGTTCTTGTGGCCCTTTCTGTCTCTTGGGCTCATAGTTATCGTGTGACCTTGGTGTTCTTCATTCTCCTTTGATCCAGGTGGGTTGAGACCAATTGATGCATCTTAGATGGCCACTTATTAGCATTTAAGACCGCAGATGCCACACTTCAAAGTGGGATGCAGAATGTTTTCTTAACAGAATTATTTTGCCAATCGACTTAGAAGTCCCCTTAAGCCATAGTCCCCAAACCCCCGCCCTTCCTCCTCTGACCTTCGAAGCATTCAGTTTATCCTGGAAACTTCTTTGCTTTTGGTCCAGTCCAATTGAGCTGACCTTCCCTGTATTGAATATTGTCCTTCCCTTCACCTAAAGTAGTTCTTATCAACTAACTAATCAGTAAATAGCCCTCTCCCACCCTCCCTCCCTCACCCCCTGTTAACCACAAAATATGTCTTCTCCTCAGTTTTTACTATTTCTCAAGATCTTGTAATAGTGGTCTTATACCATATTTGTCCTTTTGCATCTAATTTCACTCAACATAATGCCTTCCAGGTTCCTCCATGTTATGAAATGTTTCACAGATTCCTCACTGTTCTTTTTCGATGCGTAGTATTCCATTGTGTGACTATACCACAACTTATTTAACCATTCATCCATTGATGGACACCTTGGTTGCTTCCAGCTTTTTGCTATTGTAAACAGTGCTGCAATAAACATGGGTGTGCATATATCTGTTCTTCTAAAGGTTATTATTTCTCCAGGGTATATTCCAAGGAGTGGGATTTCTGGGTTGTATGGTAGTTCTAACTTTTTAATAAAACTCCAGGTAAATTTTACATTCCCACCAGCAGTGTATAAGAGTTCCAATCTTTCCACAGCCTCTCTAACATTTATTATTTTGTGTTTTTTGGATTAATGCCAGCCTTGTTGGAGTGAGATGAAATCTCATCGAAGTTTTAATCTGCATTTCTCTAATGGCTAATGATTGAGAGCATTTTCTCATGTATCTGTTAGCCGTCTGAATATCTTCTTCAGTGAAGTGCGTGTTCATATCCTTTGCCCAATTTTTGATTGGGTAGTTTGTCCTTTTGTGGTTGACTTTGAACAGAATCATATAGATTTTGGAGAGCAGGCTCTGGTCGGAGATGTCATAGCTGAAAATTTTTTCCCAATCCATAGGTCTTCTTTTTACTCTTTTGGTGAAGTCTTTAGATGAGCATAGGTGTTTGATTTTTAGGAGCTCCCAGTTATCTGGTTTCTCTTCATCAATTTTAGTAATGTTTTGTATTCTATTTATGCCTTGTATTAGGGCTCCTAACATTGTGCCTATTTTTTCTTCCATACTCTTTATCGTTTTAGTCTTTATGTTTAGGTCTTTGATCCACTTGGAGTTAGTTTTTGTGCATGGTGTGAGGTATGGGTCCTGTTCCCTTTTTTTGCAAATGGATATCCAGTTATGCCAGCACCATTTGTTAAAAAGGCTATCTTTTCCCCAATTAACTGGCACTGGGCATTTATCAAATATCAGCTGCTCATATGTGGATGGATTTATATCTGGGTTCTCAATTCTGTTCCATTGGTCTATGTGCCCGTTGTTGTACCAGTACCAGGCTGTTTTGACTACTGTGGCTGTATAATATGTTCTAAAATCAGGTAGAGTGAGGCCTCCCACTTTCTTCTTTTTTTTCAGTAATGCTTTACTTATCCGAGGCTTCTTTCCCTTCCATCTGAAGTTGGTGATTCGTTTCTCATTGCATTAAAAAAGTCTTTGGAATTTGGATCGGCAGTGCACTGTATGTAGAGATGGCTTTTAGTAGAATAGACATTTTTACTACGTTAAGTCTTCCTATCCATGAGCAAGGTATGTTTTTCCACTTATGTAGGTCCTTTGTAGTTTCTTGCACTAGTACTTTGTAATTTGCTTTGTATAGTTCTTTTACATCTTTGGTAAGATTTATTCCTAAGTATTTTATCTTCTTGGGGGCTATTGTGAATGCTATTGATTTGGTGATTTCCTCTTCGATGTTCTTTTTGTTGGTATAGAGGAATCCAACTGATTTTTCTATGTTTATCTTGTATCCTGATACTCTGCTGAACTCTTCTATTAGTTTCACTAATTTTCTGGAGGATTCCTTAGGGTTTTCTGTGTATAAGATCATGTAATCTGCAAATAGAGATAATTTGACTTCCTCCTTGCCAAACCGGATGCCCTTTATTTCTTTGTCTAGCCTAATTGCTCTGGCTAGGACCTCTAGCGCAATGTTGAATAATAGCGGTGAAAAAGGGCATCCTTGTCTGGTTCCCGTTCTCAAGGGAAATGTTTTCAGGTTCTCTCCATTTAGAGTGATGTTGGCTGTTGGTTTTGTATAGATGCCCTCTATTATGTTGAGAAATTTTCCTTCAATTCCTATTTTGCTGAGAGTTTTTAATATGAAGGGGTTTTGGACTTCGTCAAATGCCTTTTCTACATCAATTGATAAGATCATGTGGTTTTTGTCTTTTGTTTTATTTATATGGTGGATTACATTAATGGTTTTTCTAATATTAAACCAGCCTTGCATATCTGATATAAATCCCACTTGGTCGTGTTGGATTATTTTTTTGATGTGTTGTTGAATTCTATTGGCTAGAATTTTGTTGAGGATTTTTGCATCTATGTTCATGAGGGATATAGGTGTGTAATTTTCTTTTTTTGTGGTGTCTTTACCTGGTTTTGGTGTCAGGGATATGGTGGCTTCATAGAATGAGTTAGGTAGTATTCCATCATTTTCTATGCTTTGAAATACCTTTAGTAGTAGTGGTGTTAACTCTTCTCTGAAAGTTTGGTAGAATTCTGCAGTGAAGCCCTCCGGGCCAGGGCTTTTTTTTTTGGGGAGTCTTTTTTTTTTTTTTTTGATTATCTTTTCAATCTCTTTTTTTGTTATGGGTCTATTTAGTTGTTCTGCTTCTGATTGTGTTGATTTAGGTAGGTCGTGTTTTTCTAGGAATTCATCCATTTCTTTTAAGTAATTTGTTAGAGTATAATTTTTCATAATAATCTGATATGATTCTATTAATTTCATTTGGGACTGTTGTGATATGGCCCATCTCGTTTCTTATTCGGGTTCTTTGTTTCCTTTCCTGTATTTCTTTAGTCAGTCTGGCCAATGGTTTATCAATTTTGTTAATTTTTTCAAAGAACCAACTTTTGGCTTTGTTAATTCTTTCAATTGTTTTTCTGTTCTCTCATTCATTTAGTTCAGCTCTAATTTTTATTATTTGTTTTCTTCTGGTGCCTGATGGATTCTTTTGTTGCTCGCTTAATATTTGTTCAAGTTGCAGGGACAGTTCTCTGATTTTGGCTCCTTCTTCTTTATGTATGTGTGCATTTATCGATATAAATTGACCTCTGATCACTGCTTTTGCTGTCCCAGAGGTTTTGATAGGAAGTGTTTTCATTCTCGTTGCATTCTATGAATTTCTTTATTCCCTCCATAATGTCTTCTATAACCCAGTCTTTTTTCAGGAGGGTATTGTTCAGTTTCCAAGTATTTGATTTCTTTTCCCTGATTTTTCTCTTATTAATTTCCACTTTTATGGCCTTGTCGTCTGAGAAGATGCTTTGTAATCTTTCAATGTTTTGGTTTCTGCAAAGGTTTGTTTTTTGACCTAATATGTGGTCTATTCTAGAGAATGTTCCATGTGCACTAGAAGAAAAAGTATACTTTGCAGCAGTTGGGTGAATTGTTCTGTATCAGTCTATGAGGTCAAGTTGGTTGATTGTAGCAATTAGGTCTTCCGTGTCTCTATTGAGCTTCTTACTGGAAGTCCTGTCCTTCTCCGAAAGTGGTGTGTTGAATCTCCTACTATAATTGTGGAGGTGTCTATGTCACTTTTCAATTCTGTTAAAGTTTGTTTTATGTATCTTGCAGCCCTGTCTTTGGGTGCATAAATATTTAATATGGTTATATCTTCCTGGTCAATTGTCCCTTTAAGCATTATGTAGAGTCCTTCTTTATCCTTTGTGGTGGATTTAACTTTGAAGTCTATTTTGTCAGAAATTAATATTGCTACTCCTGCTCTTTTTTGATTGTTGTTTGCTTGATATATTTTTTCCATCCTTTGAGTTTTAGTTTGTTTGTTTCTCTAAGTCTAAAGTGTGTCTTTTGTAGGCAGCATATAGATGGATCGTGTTTCTTTATCCAGTCCGAGACGCCCTATCTCTTTATTGGTGCATTTAGTCCATTTACATGCAGCGTAATTATACATGAAATATGTTTAGTGCTGTCATTTTGATGCGTTTTTGTGCATGTTTTTGACAATTTCATTTCATTTTTCCACTTACTTTTTTGTGCTGAGATGTTTTTCTTTGTAAATTGTGTGTTCCTCATTTTCATAGCGGTTGAATTTATGTTTCCTGAGTTGTTATGTTTTTCTTGGTTTTTATTTTCAGTTATGGAATTGTTAGACCTCTTTGTGGTTACCTTAATATTTACCCTTATTTTTCTAAGTAAAAACGTAACTTATATTGTCCTATATTGCCTCGTTTTCCTCTCCATATGGCAGTTCTATGCCTCATGGATTTAGTCCCTCTTTTTGATTATTGTGATCTTTTACATATTGACTTCAATGATTCCCTGTTTTGAGCATTTTTTTCCTTTAAAATTAACATTAATTTGTTTTTGTGCTTTCCCTATTTGAGTTGATATCAGGATGTTCTGTTCTGTGACCTTGTGTTGTGCTGGTATCCGATATTATTGATTTTCTGACTAAACAATTTCCTTTACTCTTTCTTGTAGCTTTGGTTTGGTTTTTGCAAATTCTCTCAGCTTGTGTTTATCTGTAAATGTTTTAATTTCACCTTCATATTTGAGAGAGAGTTTTGCTGGATATATGATTCCTGGCTGGCAGTTTTTCTCCTTCAGTGCTCTGTCTATGTCATCCCATTGCCTTCTTGACTGCATGGTTTCTGCTGAGTAGTCTGAACTTATTCTTATTGATTCTCCTTTGTAGGAGACCCATCTTTTATCCCTGGCCGCTTTTAAAATTTTCTCTTTATCTTTGGTTTTGGCAAGTTTGATGATAATATGTCTTGGTGATTTTCTTTTTGGATCAATCTTATATGGGGTTCGATGAGCATCTTGGATAGATATGCTTTCATCTTTCATGATGTCAGGGAAGTTTTCTGCCAACCGATCTTCAACTATTCTCTCTCTGTATTTCCTGTTATCGCTCCCTGTTCTGGGACTCCAATCACACGCAAGTTATTCTTCTTGATAGAGTCCCACATGATACTTAGGGTTTCTTCACTTTTTTAAATTCTTTTATCTGATTTTTTTTCCAGCTATATTGGTGTCAATTCCCTTGTCCTCCAGGTCTCCCACTCTGCATTCCAATTGCTCGAGTCTGCTCCTCTGACTTCCTATTGAGTTGTCTAATTCTGTAATTTTACTGTTAAACTTTTGAATTTCTGAATGCTGTCTCTTTATGGATTCTTGCAGCTTATTAATTTTTCTACTATGTTCTTGAATAATCTTTTTCATTTCTTCAACTGCTTTATCAGTGTGTTCCATGGTTTTTTTCTGTAGATTGCCTTATTTCATTTTTGAGGTCATCCCTGATGTCTTGAAGCATTCTGTATGTTAATTTTTTATATTCTGCATCTGGCATTTCCAGGATTGTCTCTTCCTTTTGGAAAGATTTTGATTCTTTAATTTGGGGAGTTGTAGAAGCAATCATGGTCTGCTTCTTTATGTGGTTTGATATTGACTGCTGTCTCCGAGCCATCTCTTAATTGTGATTTATTTTATATTTGCTCACTGAGTCTTATCTTGTTTTGTTTTCTTTCAGTATACTTAGATGCGCTACTAGATTGCGCTGTCTTGATTGTTGTAGCCCTTGAATCACTTGTGTCCTATTATTAGCTGGTTTGGGCTGTTACCAGAAATATAAGCCTAAGAGTCCATTCACTATTCTTGAGTAGAATCTGATTTTGGGTCATCAAGTGTGTGGTGCAGACTGTCACCGATCCACCTAGAGGAGTAGTGGTGATTGTTGTGTGCACCAGATTCTAGTAGCAGCAGGGGGTCACACTCCATGGGAGGCAGGTTGCTGATAGGCTTCCCCCAAGTGCCGGTGAGGTAGGTGTGTCTCTGTTCCCCAAGCACTTAGATGGGTGGGCTCTGCAGCTGTACCTTAGGCTCCCAGTGCATGTACCTCTACAGCTTGGTAGGTGTCACCATCCCCAGGCACCTAAGCAGGAGGCTAGGTGGTCTGGGGGGAGCTTCAGCCCTCAGTTCTGCATTGTGGGTCAGTGAGTTCTCTGTTTAATATGCAGAGATATCAGACCTGAGAAACTTGTCTTTCCAGTAATCCGCTAAAACAATTACAGTCAGATCCCTATCAGAATTGCCTTTGCATTATAATAGCCACCTTGTTCCCTGTAGAGATGAAAGCTCAATACTGTGGATCTCATATGCTTGGCTGGAGCTGGTTCTGTATTTTCATTCCAATTTCGGGAAGTCAAGGAAGGATTTTTGGTCCCTGGGTTTTTTGTAGCTGCTTCTCTCAGGCCAGGAGAATGGGTTAGGAAAAGACAAAAAGAAACAAACAAAAAAATAGCAGAGCACTTCACTCTCTGGCTCAGGAAATTCCAATGTTAATGAAGCTGCCTGGGAAGGGGAGGGGAGGGATCAGAGAGATAGGAGAGAGTAGAACCCCGAATATAGACAAAGTTACTTATCTTGCATGGTGATGGCTGTTTTACCTGAGATTCCCAAGAGGTGTGTAGCCTGTGCGCATTGGCTGGGTCAAGCTTGTCCCCGAGGGTCAGGCCTACGTCCTGTGCTTGTGCTGTCTCAGTGCCATGGTGAGATCCTTCGCTCCCAGTCCAAAGCCCAGCACTGAGGTTCCCTGGCTGGGACGCTGCACTTCAAGCTCCAAAACCAGTTGCCTCCTCCTGGTGACTTCTCCTCCTGTCAGCCACGTCACTGCGCTGCCTGTGTGCACTGGGTGGGCTTCCCCCGAGGTCACTTCTGGGGGCTAGGGCTGCGTCCTGTGTTTGCGCCTTCTCAGGCTGCCGTGCTCAGCTCCCCTGCACCCAGTCCAGAGCCCGGCGCCAAGGTTTTCTGACTGAGACGCTGGCTCCAGGCCCCCAAAACAGTCGTTGCTTCCCCGTGATTGCTTGTTCTCAGTTTCTGTCACTCAGGTCAACTCTTTAGATCTGTGTTTGATGGTCAGCGTTCTTAGAATGTCATGTATTTGATAGATTCACTTGTTTTTACAAGTCTTTGTTGCAAGAGGGATCCAAGGTAGCTTCTACATAGTCAGCCATCTTGACCCCCTTGATTTTTCTTATTGGGATAAATTCTCACCTTCACACCCTCATGTACTCTTTTCTTTTCAATCTATCCTTCATCGACCTCTGTTACTCTTCTTTTTTCACTCCCAAAATGCTGATGAACTTTGTATCAAAGAAGAATGTCATCTCCTATGTTGGGTGCATGACCTAACTGTTTTTCTTTCTCTTTTTTGCCATCTCTGAATGTTATATGCTGACCTCCATGGCCTATGATCGTTACGTGGCCATTTGCAATCCATTACTTTGTAGGTTCAACATGTCCCATCAGGTGTGTTCTGTGCTGACACTTGCGTATGCCATGGGATTTACTGGAGCCACTGCCCACACAGGCTGCATGCTTAGACTAACCTTCTGCAATGCTAATAGCGTCAACCACTACTTGTGTGACATCCTCACTCTCCTTTAACTCTCTTGCACCAGCACCTATGTTAACGAGGTAGTAGTTCTCATTGTGGTTGGTATCAATATTACAGTACCCAGTTTTACCATCCTAATTTCTTATATTTTCATCCTTATTAGCATTCTTCATAACAAGACTACTCAAGGACGATCAAAAGCTTTCAGCACCTGTAGCTCCCACATCATTGCTATTTCTGTCTTTTTTTTTTTTTTGGTTAGAAGCATTTATGTATCTTTAGTATTCTTCTCCTGAATCTATGGAGCAGAGGAAAGTCTCATCTATTTTCTACACTAATGTGGGACCCATGCCTAACCCTCTGATCTACAGCTTGAGGAACAAGGATGTCAAAGTAGCCCTGAGGAAAGCCTTGATTAAAATCCAGAGAAGAAACATATTCTAACTTGAGCAGTGGTAATACAAAAAAATTCAAGCATCTCAAATTTTTATTGGTATTTTTATGACGGACTGTTTACAACTCTGTTGATTCTACAGATTGTGTTATGTATGATTTAAAAGACTTGTTTTTATCACTTCTCTTATAGCTAATCTTTTTTCATTCTTTGCTTCTTTATCTTCTGCAACTCTCACAACCTTCCTAAATAATAATGTGTTTTAAAAAGAACTTGCATACCATTTTCATTATTGTTTCCTATCCCTTCTCTCTCCTGGTCTATTCCTAATCTGAACACATATGGTGAGTTCTAGAAGTCACCTAAGCTAAATAACACTACAGCTTGCTCACCTAAACACAGAAGTACCAAACACAATAAAAGCATTCTCATTCTTACCTATATTGGTACTGGCATAAAACCCAAAACCAAATTCATTGCCATTGAGTCAATTCCGACTCATAGAGGTTCTATAGGACAGAGGAGACGTGCCCTACAGGGTTTCCAAAGAGCAGCTTGTGGATTCAAGCTGCTAATCTTTTCATTAGCAGCTTGTTGCTTATCCACTGCACCGTCAGGGCAGTGGGATTAATAAAATGCTTTCATTACAGATGAAATGTGTGTGTAGTTAAAATAGAACCTAATCCTCCTGTTTTGCCTTTTGTCCTTTTCTTTTGAGAGAAAAAATCTGTGCCACATGTTCTCAGCTTCTGAGATCCTCCATCATCCCAGTGCATTTAATATCGAGGAGACTGCATGTCACCCCAGCTTCTATTGTCAGAGACATCGTTAACAGAGGCTGATGATAGAAATAATATGTATGTATCTCAGCATAGGGGTGCAGGATGGTTTTTGTGATAAAAATTGCATTTATTACTATCTAAAATGACAGCAAATATTTTGAAAAAGAACATGTAGTTCTTATTGTGATTTTTTTTTGTTGTTATTTGTCACTTAAAGGAAAACACTGTGCATTAGGTTAGATGAAATATTTTAGGCATTGTTTTAGTTATCCCATAAGGTTCATCATGAACAAAAATAATGTATGTTAATATTAATAGTTTACGTTCTTAGAAACATTTTGTGAGCTTACTTAAACATCATATCACCAGTAAGGCAACAAACAGCTTTAGCAGAGAAAGTCTTCCCTGTAATTTCTTTGTTTGTCTTTTTGTATATTTAGAATATCAAATACATTTAAAGGTCAAGAAACACTCATTGAGTGTTTATTTATTGTTATAGATAATAATTAATAAAGTAAATAATAACAATAATAAATAAATCACAAATAACCTTGAGGTTTGCTTTTACTTTGTACTCTCTAATATGGTACCAAAATAATACCATTAATTTTTTTTTAGTTTCAGTTTATTTTCTTTAAATTTTTTATTTTACAAAAAAAATCTGAAAAGTAATTTTGTGAATTTCTCTGAAGCCTTCACCCAACTTCTTACATAAACACAATGCTATTATCAACATCAGAATATTGATACAATACGGGTAATTAATATAAAATCTTATTAAATATTATCATTATTCCAGTAATAGCTTTAAGCATTTTTTTTCCATTGTTTTTATTGTGGTAAGTACATGTATAAAGGAGCCCTGGTGGTGTAGTGGTTAACAGCTCGGCTGCTAACCAAAAGTTTGCAGTTCGAGCCACTCCTTGGAAACCATATGGGGCAGTTTTACTCTTTCTTATTTTTTTTATGGGGTAGCTATGAGTTGGAATTAACAACAATGGGTTTGTTTTTCAGTTTTTTATATATATAAAACAAAAAAATTGCCATTTCAATAGTTTTTACAGTGACATTTTTACAATGAATCCAGTGACATCAATTATATTCGTCATGTTGTGCAACCACACATTGTATTTAGATGTTATGTATTTTAGCCTTCTCCTATTTGATGTAGTTTGTAAGTCTTCATCTTGTATCACATTTACTCTTTTAAAGAATTCTTACCAATTATGTTTGTAGAATGTCTCTTAGATTGGATTTGTCTAACATTTTCTCATGACTAATTTCAAATTATGCATTTTGGAAAGAATAACAAAAGAAGTGATGTGCTTTTCTTAGCTTAGAAAATGTATCATTATTGATAACGTTAACTTAAAAAAATTATTTTTATTGTAGAAATATAGGCAGCACAACATTAGCTAAGTCAACATTTTTTACTTGTAAAATTCAATGAAACCAATTGAATCAATCATGTTGTATCACCAATGTCCATTGCCATATTTTCCATCTTCATGAAGAGAACCTCAGTGCTAGCTATGAACATGGGTGTGTTCATCAAGAACAGCCACTGTAGCATAATGTTATCATAGCTACAACGGATTATTAAGGACCTATATATACATTATGCAGTCAATTGTTTGAAAAAATGCATTCTTTTTCTATTTCGAACAGAAAAGAGGATCAGAATGAGTTTGCATTCAAGTTAAATGGGTAATAGTAGATATTACAGTTTTCTCTGTCATGAGATATTCTGAAGAGATCTAAAGCATCTGGGCATCCTACAAAACATAATATTGATCTTTTGCACTGATGTCATATTAGGTAGTACAAGCAATAGACAGCTAGTATGTTGAAGGCAATTGTAAGACTCATGCAGTCCAGGGAATGGAAAGTAAAAACTACAAAGATTCAGGAACCTGCCACGTCTCTTAAACTTGTATGTGTCCTGTGCTGAGAGGCATGATGGGTTATCCTTTCCAAAGTAAAAGAGAAATTGTTACATCCTCTGTCACAAAGAAGTGTTAGGGAGGCAACATATTCCACTCTTAGGAATATTGGTATGACCCATATACTGGATAACATGGAAGTCAGTTCATATGAGAGGGGCTCAGGGAAGAAAAAGACTCTGTAGCAGGTAGTTCTACAGCCCTCCACTTGGGCCATAAAATCCAGCAGACTTTGTGCTATTGAAGCTGATAGTGGTGGGAAACAATGAAGTGTGGAGTTTATGGCAAGCGCTAGGAAGAGGATCACTATGGTGGCCCCTGGGGACACTATTTGAGCACAAATCTGGAAAAACTTCTTGTATGCTTTTGGGACCTGGTAGATTTAGAATTTTTAAACCATGGGACCTCGGGGAACATCTAGCTCAATTGGCATAGCACCATTTATAAAGTATATGTTCTACATTCTACTTTGGTGAGTAGCGCCTGGGGTCTTAAAAGCCTGTGAGTGGCCATCTAGGATACTCCACTGATCTCACTCCTTCAGGACCAAGAAAACTAAGGACACAAGGAAAAGATTAGTCCAAAGGACTAATGGACCACATCTACCATGGTCTCCATTAGACTAAGTCCAGTAAAACTAGATGGTGCCTGGCTACCACTACCGACTGCTCTGACAAGAATCATGATAGAAGGACCTAGAGAGAGCTGGAGAAGAATGTAGAACAATATTATAAATCAAAAAGAAAGATCAGACTTGTTAGCCTGGCAGAGACTGGAGAAACCCTGAGAGTATTACCTCCAGACACTCTTTCAGCTCAGTAATGACATCACTCCTGGTGTTCACCCTTCAGTCAGGATTGAATAGGCCCATGGAACAAAACAAGACAAAAGGGGCACAGCAGCCCTGTTGCAAGGACAGGAAGGCAGGAGGAACAGGAAAGCTGGTAATAGAGAACACAGAGTTGAGAAGGAAGAGTGTTGACATGTCGCAGTTTTGTTAACCAATGTCAAAGAACAATGTGTGTACTAACTGCTTGATGAGAAACTAGTTTGTTCTGTAAACCTTCATGTAAAGGACAATAAAATAAAATAAACCATAAGACCTTAACTAAGCATGAATCTGGAACTGACCTTTAAGAGCTAGGTTCTATCAGGTCCCCACGTCACAAGTCATATAGGGCCAGTAGATGGAAATAGTACCTCTGTGTTCAATCCTGAAATAACAAGAAGGCACCAGTAGGCTGCACGCTCAGGTAGCCCAGACACAAAGGTCATACAACACTGTTTCACCACCGTTCCTTCGATTGCTAGTACTTATGGCCGTATTTTGGTTTTTATAAGCCCATAGAAGAAGCCAGAGAAGTCCTAAGCTTGATTTATGGATGGATCTGTTGTATGTGGGTGTGAGGTGAAAGGCATTCAAGAATGTCCACAAAAAACAGTAGAGAGAGAAAAATCATAAAGCTGTGAGTGTGATCCATGATTATTCACTTTTTGTGATAGAGTATGTGACCTGAGGTGAGAATATAGTTGGTTGTTGCAACAAGGAGTGGGGTACTACTGGTATATAATGACTAAAGGCCACGTGTGCTGTTCACCCTTTAATACAGAGGACAGCTCCACACAACAAAGAATTATCACATCCAAAGTGTCCCTAGGGAGAAGGGTGAGAAACCTATGCTATAATTATGGATAAGGAGGAAGAAAAGCTGCTACCAATTAACAGGCTCTTTGTATGTGCCAGGTGCAATTCTAATACTTTATGTGAACTAACTCATTTAATCTCCAATGAGGATACAAGGGTCAGAGAAGTTAAATTACTTGTCTGAAATACATATCACAGAAGTGGAGAAATCTGGGTTTAAACACAGTCTCCCTTGAGAGTGCACTCTCTTAACCATTTTGCTACAACATCTCTTTAATAAGGTAAAATTCAAAAGCACATAGAGTGTTACGGCAATGACAATATTTTACTAATGAAATCCTACATGCTTGAATGGCAGGTGACTATGCCCCTGGACTTTCCTTTTTAAGAGCTGTTTAGACTCCAGGGGAAACTAAGGGGAGTGACAAAGGAGGCCACTCATTCCCCTGAATTTGGGATTCAGAATTCCTGGGGTGAAATAATAAGCAGAGTAGAACATTGAACCTCAAAGGATCCAATATTAGTTTTATGACACAGAATGAAAACGCAGGCTCAGTAAATTCTACCCTCAAGAGGCTCATTAAACATGGGAGGAAATCATGAGGGAGAGAATAATTTCTGCTCTACTCATCCATTTCTCCGGAACTACAGGACATGAAATACTTTTCCACCGAAGGCAGATGATTGTTTTCTGCTCTACTCATCCATTTCTCCGGAACTACAGGGCATGAAATGCTTTTCCACCGAAGGCAGATGATTGTTTTGGAGGCTCATAGAAGGTGGTTGTTTTTTTCCTTGCAAGTAAGGAGCACCTTCTGGGCCAATTTTGAAATACAAATCATGGATAATACTCTAGAATCTCTCTTCTAGCATGTGGAAGACTGAGGACTGTACTGATGACTATTGCCTACTTTGTCATCAGACTTTCTTTCCCCCCAGGACAGTGGGGAGGAAGGAAGTAAAGCCTACAAAAAGGAAGGTGAGTGTTGAATCACCTTCTGTCTTTACAATTTCCTTTCAAACCCTCAATTACATAAATCAAAGATTCTGGAAAATACCACTATTTATTGTTCCTTTCAGCTCTAGTCCTTAGGATGAACCAACTGGGGGATGCTACTGGGTAGAAAGGAAGAAATGATGTACTGAGACATTGGAGGTGTACCAGCATTCTTTATGGTATAGAGAGACAGAATATGTGTAAAATAGAGGGAAAAATGGTGAAGTTTTTCAACCAGCAGCTCCAGCTCTCCCTCTAGAGACAGAGAACAAGAATTCATTGCTAATATCACCTTCTACTTCTGTTCCCACAGATCACAATGGTGGCATGAATGGCTATGGAAAATGAATCTACAGTGATTGAGTTTATCCTTATGGGATTAACAGGCCAACCTGAACTGCAGTTGCCCCTGTTTTTTCTGTTTTTGGTGAACTGTGTGGTCACTGTGATGGGGAATTTAGGTTTAATTAACCTGATTTGCCTGAATTCTCACCTTCACACCCCCATGTACTTTTTCCTCTTCAATCTGTCCTTCACTGACCTCTGCTATTCACTTGTCTTTACTCCCAAAATGCTGCTGAGCTTTATTTCAGAGAGGAACATTATCTCTTTTACAGAATGCATGACTCAGCTATTTTTCTACTGCTTCTTTGTCAACTCTGAGTGCTATGTGTTGACAGCCATGGCCTATGATTGTTAAGTGGCTATCTGCAAGCCCCTGCTGTACACAGTCACCATGTCCACTAAGGTCTGTTCCGTGTTGATATCTGGTACTTATATGTTGGGGTTTGCTGGTGCTGTGGTGCACACAGGGTGTATACTCAGGTTGAACTTCTGTGACTCCAACATCATCAACCATTATATGTGTGACATCTTCCCCCTCCTCCAGCTCTCCTGCAGCAGGACCTATGCTAATGAGCTTGTGGTTTCCCTTATTGTAAACACAGTTGTCATAGCATCTAGCCTCATTATCTTTCTCTCTTATGCTTTGATTCTTTTCAATATAGTTCACATGTCATCATCTAAGGGTTGATCCAAAGCCTTCAGCACCTGTGGCTCCCATATAATAACTGTTGGTCTATTCTATGGATTTGGAATGCTCACTCATGTCAAGCTATCATCTGCTGGTTCTGTGGATCAGAAAAAACTTTTCCCAGTATTTTGTACCAGTATAGTACCCATGCTGAATCCCCTCATCTATAGCCTCAGAAACAAGGATGTCAAACTTGCTCTGAAGAAAACTGTGAAGAGAATTACAAACTGAGCACAAGCAAAAGGGCTGGGCTGGCTTAGCCCCTGCCTCCTTTGCTATGCCTTTTTCTGCTTCTCCTCATCTTCCTCCTTCTATTCTTCTTTTTCTTTTCTTCATCTTTCTTTCTAAAATATTCTTGGAGGGATTTTTACTCTAATGCCTTTTCTCATCATGCATAGTAACCGTAATTGTTACTGCAAATTGTGGATTTGAGCTGCCTTCCAGAAAGCCAATACAGAGACAGG
The DNA here is from genome assembly GCF_024166365.1 of Elephas maximus indicus. NCBI lineage: Eukaryota > Metazoa > Chordata > Mammalia > Proboscidea > Elephantidae > Elephas > Elephas maximus. The sequence goes on along the minus strand of NC_064835.1, from coordinate 25,033,725 downwards.
AGGAGGTAAGCAGCAAGAGGAGTTTATTGAATATCGGTACCCAAGAGACAGAGGTGCTCGGTTCTTTCCAAATTCTGTGTTCCCCTAAAGGGCTAACTGGAGGGTTTTATAGGGAGAAGGTCAGGGTTTAGAGATTTCCAGGAATGTTGATTCTTCTTTGAGGTGGACATAATGATAAAGTGACCCATTATTGAAGTCTTGCCGGTCCCTTCATGCCATCCTGGTTTCAGTCACAAGACGGACCTGTGATTTGTTCACCTACCTCTGTCCTGGTGGTATGGTTAATTGTTTCACCCCTTGGAAGAGGAACATAGTTTAATCCATCAAAAAATTTTGATCACCTTGTTTTTCTTCGAAGGAACAATGGTGAGACAGGCTCCAGAGCAGGTAATGTTTCAGAGATTAGAGATTTAATCATAGCTTATGTAGTTATGCAGCTATACTAATACATTGACAATCTATATTGTCTCTACTTCGTAATGACCAATGTCTGGACTCCAGGGTCATCCCAGTCCCAAGGTGGCCCAACCTGATCGTTATTCCTTATATCACCTGGAGACACTTGACTGATTTCCTTTCTGTGTGAAGGTGACTCTGCCTATTATTTACCTGTGTGTGTCTTTCCCACTCAGTATGAAATGCCGAGTGAGATGGCTTGTAGCTAGTTTATCTCTTTCTTGCTTTCTCTGAAATAATTGTATCGTCTTTGCTGTTTCAAGGGATTCATTACGGACAATTATATTAAGACAGAGAAGGAGATGACAAAAATTGTTGACATAGTACAGTAGTAAAAATTTCCAGAATTTCTCAGAGTCCTTTTAGTAATAATTTTGGTTCTGGATTTTCAGCGTCACATCTGTAATGCTGCTGAATACCTTGTTGAATCACGGTTGTATTATTCCTGTGGATTTGTGATGAAAGCTGAGGGTCACCACTCTGCTCACCTTACACAAAGTGCACCTATGCTGAATATTATAGGAAGTTCTTTTTAATGCCTCTGCTTTATTGCATTGGTCCAATGATGTGTTGTCATTCATAGAATTGAAATTGTTGCTGACTTGTACTAGTAATGGGGTCCTGGTTGTACAGTGGTTAAGAGTTTAGCTGCTAACCAAAAGATCAGCAGTTTGAATCCACCAGCTGCTCCTTGGAAACCCTATGGGGCAGTTCTACTCTGTCTTATAGGGTTGCTATTATTTGGAATCTACTTGATGCTAACTTTTTTTTGTAATTGTATCAGTGGAACATATTACTTTCTACTTTATGTATTTTTCATGTTCCCCACAAATATTCTGGGATTCATACAGATTATGATTAAATTTACACAGCAATATTCTTGGCTAAGGAATGGCTTTTGTCACTTGTAATGTCAATAATGTTTGTTCAGCTGTGTAAGAAGAGTTCCCCTTTACAAAAGAAGGTCTATTTCTTCTTTTTAAAAAACAAACAAAAACATTATAGCAAAAACCTTGTCATATTGGGATTTATTCTTTTTAATATGTAAATTTGACTTGACCTTTTTGCTCTTAGAAGAAAACATTAAATCTGTGGTCTATTTCTGTGCTGCATGTTTTACCAGTCCTACTGTAACATGCATCTCCTTGTTCTGTCCTCCAGATGAGGAAATGGTTATGTGACTATTTCAAAGTCATGCAGATAGTGTTTGAGCCCATTGTTTATCCCAGGAAGGAATAGCAGGAAAGAAAAAGAGGATTGTGAAAGAATGAGCTTGAAAGTGGCAAAGGTTAGAAGGTATAATGCTAAGTGAAATAAGTAAGTATATCAGGACAAATACTGTATCCCTCTTTTATAAGAAGACAAGAACAGATAAATATAGAGGGGCCAATATTAATTGGTGATTACCATGGAGAAGAGGGAGGTAGGGTAAGTATGCTTTATGACTTAGAAACTTGTTACTTTTGAATGGAAAATGTGGTTCAAAGTGTGGAAGTAGAGAGGACAGCAAACCATAGTAAAGATGAGTGTTTGAGCACAAATAGAAGGGTATAAACACAATTTAAAAGAACACTGACAAATTCTGATAAATGTAACCAATGTCAATGAACAATTTATGTGCATTTTTGTAAAAAAAATTCATTGAGGGATATCCAATTTTGCAACAACAGTAATAAAAACTGTTATGGATTGAACTGTGTCCAAAAAAAATGTGTGTCAACTTGGCTAGTCCATGATTTCCAGTATTGCAGTTGTTCCCTGTTTTGTCATCTGATGTGATTTTCCTATGTGTTGCAAATCCTACCTGTATTATGTTAATGAGGCATGATTAGCAGCAGTTATGTCAATGAGGTAGGACTCAATCGACAATGGTTCTGTCTTAAGTCAATCTCTTTTGAGATATCAAAGAGAGAAGTGAGTAGAGAAACAGGGGACCTCTTACCACCAAGAAACAAGAGCCAGGGGAAGAGACTGTCCTTTGGACCCAGAGTCCCGGCACTGAGAAGTTCCTCCTCAGAACCAACAGAGAGAAAGCCTTTTCCTGGAGCTGGCACCCTGAATTCAGACTTCTAACCTCCTGGACTGTGAGAGAATGAATTTTTCTTTGTTAAAGCCATCCACTTGTGGTATTTTTGTTATAGCAGCACTAGATAACTAAAACAACTATAAGTATGTGTTGGGTTACATAGATATATAAGTATGCATAAATATGTACATGAAGGCATATATGAATAACAGTAGGCTTATGTATATACATGTTTATATGTGCTGCACTTATTTTCAAGTACAAAATAAAGCACATAAGGGCACAGTTAAGGATACTTCCAAGATACAACCAAACACTTCACGGGATTGCTCTACTGGTTTTGTGGGTTTAGGGCCATAATTTCATGGGGCAACTCAGTCAGTTTTTATAATATAGTCCCATAAAGACAGTATTCTGTAGTGGTTAGTAGCGTCTGGAGTCTTAAAAGCTTGAGAGCAGCCGTCTAAGATACAACTATTGGTATCTACTTGTCCAGAGCTAAAAAGAATGAAAGAAACCAAAGACTCAAGGAAGAAACTACAGAAACAATAGTCTACATGAACAATATCACCTACCTGGAGACCGGAAGAACTAGATGATGCCCAGCTATTACAATCAACTGTTTCGACCAGGGATTCAATGCATAGTCCCTGATAGAATGGGAGAAGAATGTAGAACAAAACAGAAATTCCTAAAAAACGGCAGGCTTACTGGACTGGAAGAGAACAGATGAATCCCCAAGGCTATCAGCCTGAGATGCTCTTTAAACTTGCAACTCAAGCCACTCAAAGAGGTCACCTTTCAGGCAAATGACAGATTGGTACAGAAAATAAATAATAGTACCAATGAGTACTGTGCTCCTCAAAATAATCATCTAAATGGAACCAAAAATGGTTAACATTTATTCTAGATTAAAGGTGAGAAGGCAAGAGAGAATAAGGAAGCTAGATTATTGGAAATTGTAACCAAATTAGAAAAAAGGAGAATGCTGATATATTGTGAAGAATGTAACCAATGTCATTGAACACTATGTACAGAAATTATTAAATGTGAACAATTTTCCTGTGTAAACTTTTACCAAAAACACAATAAATATTTTTAAAAAAAGAGAAAGTGGAGTTGGTCATGGAAATGATGTCCTCATGCAAGATGTGCTGGTAGCAGAGAGATCATCAATGAGGCTGTCATGTCAAATTAGAAAAGTGCACATGGCGCTTGATTGATTTTAAGGATTTGAATAAATACTTCTTCACTACATATGTGTGTGAGTGTCTGTATAGAAATATATATATATATATATATATATATATATATATATATATATATATAAATAATAGTGATCATTTCCTGTGATGTTGAGACTGAGGAGTTTGGGGAGAAGGCTCCCTGAGGAAGCATGTCATTAAGTTCTCAGCTGCTAACTGAATGTCGTCAGTTTGAACTTACCAGGTGCTTTGAGGGAGAAAGATGTGACACTCTCCTTCCATAAGAATTTCAGCCCTGGAAACCCTATGGGGCAGTTCTGCCCTGTTCTATAGGGTCACTATGAGTCAAACCGACTTGATGGCTAAGGGTTTGGTTTCTGGGTTTATATGTACCTTAAAACGCCTATTAAATATTATACTATCATTTTAAATTTGGAAACAGGAAAAAAGTTGTTCATAATAAAAACAGTAGAATATAAAGCTCCACAAAATCTTCATGTTTTGTGTGCTACACAGAAGATAAACTGTCTACTGCTCGTAACTATTTTCCATAAGGTCTTGACACCCAAAGGGCACATCTGTATCAGGGGATGTAATTCAGTGAGTCTGCTTCTTTTGATGTTTTGAAAAGGTTGAAAACTTGTGTTTTAAGAATAGCTTTAGAATGTAATTATGCCAGTTAACTTTAATATGATTAAAATTAATACTATGAGAGTGAAACATCAGGTATTTATATTTATTGAATACTTATTTCATGGTCATAATTTTGTGTAAACCTTTATTTCCAGAGAGGAATCTGGATGTCTCTTATCTGCTTCTATTCTTCTTTTGTCTATATTCATTAAAGATTCTGGTTAAATAGAAAGTTTAAAATAGTTTGTTTTGACATTTTCTCTAAAATGCTTGTTTTTTTTTAAAGTTTACGTGTCTTTTTTAAATGTGTTTTAGGTGAAAGTTTACATCAAAAATTAGTTTCTAATTCATAAATTTTACACAAATTGTTTTGTGACATTGGTTGCAATACCTGAAATGTGTCAGCACTGCCCGCCTTTCCCTTTCAACCCCGGGTTCTCTGTGTCCATTTGTCTGGGTTTCCTGTCCCTTCCTGCATTCTCACCTTTGTTTTGGGGCAGGTGTTGCCCTTTTGGTCTCTTATACTTGATTGAACTGAGAAGCAAGTTCCTCACATGTGTTATTGCTTGTTTTATAGGCCTGTCTAATCTTTGGCTGAAAGGTGGACTTTGAGAGTGGCTTCAGTTCAGAGTTAGCAGAGTTTCTGGAGACCACAGTCTCGGGGGTTCCTCCAGTCTCTGTCAGACCAGTAAGTCTGTTTTTTTCTTTTTTTATGGATTTGTATTTTGTTCTGCATTTTTCTCCTGCTCTGCCTGGGACCCTCTATTTGATCCCTGTCAGAGCAGTCAGTGGTGGTAGCTGGGCATCATCTAGTTCTTCTGGGCTCAGACTCTTGGAGGCTCTGGTTCATGTGGTCCATTAGTTCTTTGGGCTAATATCTTCCATGTATCTTTATCACTCATGGTCTTTATCATTTTAGGTTTTATATTTAGGCCTTTATCCATTTTGGGTTAGTTTTTGTGTATGGTAGGAGATATGAGTCTTATTTCATTTTTTTACATATGGACATCCAGTTTTGCTACCACCATCTGTTAATAAGACTGTCTTTTCCCCTTTTAATGGATTTTGGTTCTTTGACACAGATCAGCTAATCATAAGTAGATGGATTTACATCTGGATTTTCCATTGGTCTGTGTATATGATGTACCAATACTAGGCTGTTTTGACTACCTTTGCTGTACAGTAGATTGTAAGATCAAGTAGTGTGAGGCCACCTACTTTGTTCTTTTTCTTCAACAATGGTTTGCTTATCTGGGGCGTCTTTCCTTTCCATATAAAGTTGGTGATTAGTTTTTCCATCTGGTTAAAGAATGTTGTTGGTGTTTGGATCAGAAAGGCTTTATATCTGAGATTGCTTTGGGCAGAGTTGACATTTTCACAATGTTGAGTCTTCCTATCCGAATAGCATGGTATGTTTTTCCATTTATGTAGGTGTCTTTTGTTTTCCATTTATGTATGTTTCCAATCGTATTTTGTAGTTTTCTTTGTATAGATCTTATATATCTCTAAGGAACCCTGGTGGCACAGTGGTTAAAGTGGTGGCCTGCTAATGGAAAGGTCAGTGGTTGGAACCCACCATCGGCTCCACAGGAGAAATATGTGGCAGTTTGCTTCTGTCAATATCTATAGTCTTGGGAACCTAGGGAGTCCTTATGAATTGGAATTGACTTGACAGCAGTAGGTTTGGTTTTTATCTCTCTGGTTTGAGTTATTCCTGAGTGTTTTGTCTTTTTAGGGGCTATTGTTTCCTGATTTCCTTTTCAAACTTCTCTTTGTTGGTGTATAGGAATCCAACTGATTTTTGTATGTTGATCTTGTATCCTGCTTCACTGCTGAATCTTTCTATTAGTTCCAGTAATTTTCTTGTGGAATCTTTGGTGCTTTCTACGTATAGTCTCACATCATGTGCAAATAGGGACAGTTTTATTACTTCCTTACCAATTCAGATGCCCTTAATTTCTTTTTCTTGCCTTATTTCTACAGCTACCACCTCCAACATAATGTTAAATAGGAGTGGTGATAAAGGTCATCCTTGTCTTTTTCCCATTCTCAGAGGGAATGTTTTCAGCTTCTCTCCATTGAGAATGATGTCAGCTGTTGATTTTGTACAGATGCCCTTTATTATGTTAAGGAATTTCCCTTTTATTTCTATTTTATGAAGAGTTCTTATCAGGAACAGTGTTACTTTATGAAATGCCTTTTCTGCATCAATTGAGATGATCATGTGTTTCATTTTTTTTTGTTCTATTTATGTGGTAGATTAAGTTGATTGATTTTCCAAAGTTTAAACATCCTTGTGTACCTTCTTTGAATCCCACTTGAAGTCCTTTTTTTTTTTTTTTTTTATATATGATGCTGAATTCCATTGGCAAGAAATTTGGGGAGAGTTTTTGCATGTATGTTCATGAGAGGTATTGGTCTGTAATTTTCTTTTTTTGAGGTATCTTTGGCTTTGCTGTCAGGGTTATGCAGGCTTCATTGAATGAGTTCAGGATTATTCCTTCTTTTTCTATGCTCTAAAATACTTTGAGAAGTACTAGTGTGAGCTCTTCTCTGAATGTTTGGTAGAATTATCTGGCGAAGCTGTCTGGGCTAGGTCTTTTTTGTTGTGGTTGGGAGTTTTTTTTTTTTTTTTTCTTCTAATTATTACCTCTTCAATCATTCAATTATTACCTATTCAATCTCTTCTCTTGTTACACATCTGTTCAGATTCTCTATCTTAGTTTGTGTTAGTTTAGGTTGGTAGTGTGTTTGCAGATATTTGTGCATTTCCTCTAGGTTCTCAAATTTCTTGGAGTGCAATTTTTCATAGTATTTTGTTATGATCCTATTTATTTTAGGTTGGGTCTGCTGTAATGCCCTCTTTCTCATTTCTTATTTGGGTTATTTGCTTTCTCTCCTGTTTTTCTTTTGTCACTTTGGTAAATGGTTTGTTGATTTAATTGATCTTTTCAAAGGACCAATATTTGGTCTTGTTGACTAGTTTCTCTTTTCTCTATTTCATTTTTTCTGCTCTAATCTATTATTTCCTTTCTTCTTGTGCCTGTGGTCTTCTTTTGCTGTTCTGTATGTATTTGTTTGAGTTGTAGGGCTAACATTTTGATTTTGGCTCAGCTTTTTTTTTTTCTTTTTTTTGTCTGTGCATATATTGCTATATAAATTGATTGCTGAGAACTGCCTTTGCTCTCTCCCAAAAGATTTGGTGTGATTTTTTTTTTATTCTCATTAGAATCTAAGAATTTTTTTTTATTCCGTCTTTGATTTCTTCTATTATGCTATCTTCTATGACCCTATATTTCTTTTAACACAGCTTCTTTTTTTTTTAAATAAAAGTTGTTATTTAGTTTCCACATATTTGATTTTTTTTTCCTTGCTCTTCTGGTTATTGATTTCTACTTTTACGGCATTGTAATCAGAGAGAATGCTGTGTATTATTCTGGATTTTATTGGAGGTTACTTTATGGCCTAAAATGTGCTCTATTCTGGAGAATGTTCCAAGTGCATTGGAAGAGAATATATTCTTACTGCTCTTCGGTGGAGTGTTCTATGTATATCTATGGGGTAAAGTGGGTTAATTGTGGTCTTTAGATCTTCAGTATCTGTTGAGTTTCTTTCTATATGTTCTGTCATTTATCAAGAGTGGTATGTTGAAATCTCCTATTATTATTGTGGAACTATCTATTTCTCTTTTCAGTGCTGTTAGAGTTTGGTTTATGTATTTTGGAGCCCTGTCATTGGGTACGTAGATATTTATTAAGGTTTCATTTTTTTGTTGAATTGTCCCTTTACCCATTATATAATGTCCTTTCTTGTCTTTTAGGGTTGATTTTCCCTTAAACTCTATTTTATTTGAGGTTAGTATCACCACTCCTGACCTTTTTGGTTACTATTTGCTTGATATATATTTTTTTCATCCTTCGATTTTCCATATATTTTATGTCTTTGTGTCTAAGGAGTGTCTCTTGTAGACAGCATATCGTGCTTTTTTATCCATTCTGGCAGTCTTTGTCTCTGTACAGGTACATTTAAGCCATTTACATTCATTGTGATTATTGATAGGTATGAGTTTATTGCTGTCATATTGTGCTTTTTCTGTGTGGTGTTGACCTTTTCTTTGTTCCTCTTATCTTCCTGGTCTGAGTTTCTTTTTCGTTTTTTTTTGGGGGGGGTGGGGGATTTTCTTTTCTTTTGTTACTGCAGGTTTTGTATTTACTGAGGCTTTATGTTTTTCTTTTTTTTTATCCTGATGAATAGGCTTGTTAACTTTCCTTGTGGTTACCTTGAAATTTATCCTTATCTTGAGTTTCCACCATTCTTCTATTACTTGATACCACCTTGACTTCTTCCCCATTTGGAAGTTCTATACCTGCACTGTTTATTCCTCTTTTATCGTTTTTATGTTATTGTCATTTATAGATTGATATCTCTGTTTTTCTGTTTAAGTCTTTTAGCTTTGTTCTATTATTAAGAGTGAAAGTTCATATTTTTTAATGAAGACATAAAATAAGGTTTATAAGTCCATGTCCATAAATCTTCGGTGCTTAACAAAAGAACCAAAATGTGAAAAAAAAAATGTGAATGCACACACAAGCACATGTCTTACGGCCTGAGTACTATGTTGTGGTCATTAGCACTCCCTACTGCAGTTGAGTCAGCAAACACCCTGGTTCAGTTCTGTGAAGTCAATGGGCTTATTTTACTGACCAAATCTATATTCTTGGTGCATCTTATAAATCTAATCTAATATTTTAATTAAAATTACATTTTATAATATTTATAAGTAAAATTATTTAAATCCAAACCTAGTGTTTTTAAATTGACATAATTAGAAAATTAGATGGAAAATAGTTTTAGAACCTATAAACTTATTTTACAATTTTTGAATTTTTGTATGTGTAAATTGGTGAATTTCTAAAAGACAAAGTTATTTTCGTATACATCTTTCTTATCCTTTTGTTATGCCATAGCTGTTTCATAATCACAATTTAAATTGGAAAGGTTTGTTTTATTTCCATTCAGCACCATATTACCGTGTTAAGGGCATACGAAATGCTTTTTCATGAAAGCTGAATTATAGTAATTATACTTTTGTTTTAAGTAGACTAAGGCAATAGCCCAAGGTTTAACTTTTCAGGGAAAACATGAAGTTAGATATCTCAGAAACCTATTATTTTTGTGCTCATGGAAGAGTGTCTGTTTGTCATTCCATCATCTGTCTAAAGGAAGTGAAATGGTATCAGGTCCTTGATATGACATAGCACCAAGGCTGACTTTTTTTTTTCCTGTTTTTTTTATTGTGCTTTAAGTGGAAGTTTACAAATCAAGTCAGTCTCTCATACAAAAACTTATGTGCACCTTGCTATGTACTCCCAGTTGCTCTCCCCTTAATGAGACAGCACACATCTCCTCTCCCTCCCTGTATTCCCTGTGTCCATTCAGCCAGCTCCTGTCCCTCTCTGCCTCCTTATCTTGCCTCCAGACAGGAGCTGCCCACATAGTCTCATGTGTCTATTTGAGCCAGGAATCTCAGTCCTCACCAGTGTCATTATCTGTCTTATACTCCAGGCCAATCCCTGTCTGAAGAGTTTCCTTTGGGAATGGTTCTAGTCTTGGGCTAACAGAAGGTCCAGGGACTATGACCTCCGAGGTCCTTCTAGTCTCAGTCAGACCATTAAGTCTGGTCTTTTTATGAGAATTTGAGGTTTGCATCCCACTGTTCTGCCCCATCAGGGTTTCCCTGTTGTGTTCCCTGACAGGGCAGTCATCGGTTGTAGCCAGGCACCATCTAGTTCTTCTGGTCTCAGGCTGATGTAGTCTTTGGTTTAAGTGGCTCTTTCTGTCTCTTGGGCTCATAATTACTTTGTGTCTTTGATGTTCTTCATTCTCCTTTGTTCCCACTGGATTGAGACCAATTGTTGCATCTTAGATGGCCGCTTGCTAGGGTTTAAGGCCCCAGACTCAAGGCTGACTTATCAGTGCAGTAGCTTTTAGCCACCTGTATCCAAACTTGTCATTCTTCATCCTTCGTGAATAAGGATTGGGACAAAGTTTTCCAAAGAAAACTTTGGCAAGCGTGTTACATATTGAAATATTGACCCTGGGGCAATCAGGTTTGGACTGGTACATTTGTTGTTTCAGTCTGATTGTTCTGACAGGTCATAGTGTAGAAAGGGTTTCTTGGGAGATCAAGAATAAAGAGGCCCTTTTTTTGTGATAGCAGGAATCTCTGGGTGGTGCAAACGAATAAGTGTTGTGCTACTAACAAAAAGGTTGGCAGTTTGAGCACACCCAGAGGTGTCTCAAAAGAAATACCTAGTGATTTGTTTCCTAAAGGTCAATGTTGTGAAGACCATATGAAATGCACCGTTACTTTGCAACATATGGGGCTGCCGTGAGTCAGTATTCACTAGGTGGTAACTGTGTATTTTGGTTTTGGTTGTGAGTGCACAGCTTTGGATTTGGCAGACAGCAAGAACAATGAGGCAAAAGGACTCTTACTGGTCCATTTCCACTACTCAACCAAAGAGGTGCTCCATCACCTGGCTGCCAGGTACAGCAGCCAAATGCAGAGGGGAACAGTGTCCACTGTGGACAAGGTTCCATGGAGCTGCTGGAGATATTTGTGTTTCAGGTGCCCAAGAGGAACAGTGTGCAGTTTTAGGTGTTGCAGTCTGTGGTGGAGGGAAGCAAGGCAGGGAATACTGGCGGTCACCACTCCAAGCAGAAGCCTCAAACTCTATTTCCCCATGTCATCTGATGTTGTTAGCTCTTTCAAATTGGCCCTTAACTCATGGGGACTCCATGTACAATGGTATTGGAATTTTGTGATTCATAAGATTTTCATTTTCAGAAGTAGATTGCCAGCTTTTCTTCCTCGTCTCTCTTAGTCTGGAAGCTCTGCCAGAACATGTTGAGAACCACAGCAACATGCGAGCCTTAACATGCAAGCCTCCCCCAAAAATGAATGGTGGCTGTGCTTGAGAATCATTGACCAGAACTGAATCTGGGTCCCCCGCCAGGAATATGGGAATCCTACCACTGAACCACCATTGCTCCCCACCTCCGTATCACATATTTCTGTTTATTGTAGTGATATCAAAGTTATTTGCAGTGTGACTGCTCTAACAATGTAGAAGCACTCTGCAAATTAGAACTTGTTTTTCTGAAATATCTGAAATTAAAAAGTAAAATTGCCTTCAAATGGGGTAAACATTTAATCTATCAATGAAATGAAAGAGCTTATACATTTAAAAATTTTTATTTCAGTTGTAAATTTCTGGATGATTTTAAATAAATCTAAACTGTATTAATTTTGCATGTAATATTTCTTGCTCTTGGTGACTATAAAACTGTGTTTATAATGAGTAAGAAAACTTGATAAGAAATTACAAGTAGCTGTTGAACAAAACCTAATATTAAAAAAATTATATTCCATACTATGCATCTATAAAGAACAGTGGTGAATCTGTGAAACATTTCATAACATGGAGGAACCTGGAAGGCATTATGCTGAGTGAAATTAGTCAGTTGCAAAAGGACAAATATTGTATAAGAACTTGAGAAATAGTTTAAACTGAGAAGAAAACATTCTTTCATGGTTACGAGGAGGGGAGGGAGGGCAGGAGAGGGGCATTCACTAATTAGATAGTAGATAAGAACTACTTTAGGTGAAGGGAAAGAAAGCACACAATACAGGGGAGGTCAGCACAATCGGACTAAACCAAAAGCAAAAAAGTTTCCTGAATAAACTGAATGCTTCAAAGGCGAGTGTAGCAGGGGCAGGGGTCTGGGGACCATGGTTTCAGGGGACATCTAAGTCAATTGGTATAATAAAATCTATTAAGACAACATTCTGCATCCCACTTTGAAGAGTGGTTTCTGGGCTCTTAAATGCTGTCAAGCAGCCACCTAAGATGCATCAATTGGTCTCAACCCACCTGGATCAAAGGACAATGAAGAACACCAAGGACACAAGGTGATTACGAGCCCAAGAGTCAGAAAGGGCCACATGAACCAGGAACTACATCATTCTGATACCAGAAGAACTAGATGGTGCCCAGCTACAACTGATGACTGCCCTGACGGGGAACACAACAGAGAACCCCTGAGGGAGCAGGAGAACAGTGGGATGCAGACCCCAAATTGTCATTAAAAGACCAGACTTAATGGTCTGACTGAGGCTGAAAGGACCCTGGTGCTCATGGCCCACAGATCTTCTGTTGGCCCAGGACAGGAAACATTCCTGAAGCCAACTCTTCAGACATGGATTGGACTGGACAGTGTGTTGGAGAGGGATGCTGGTGAGGAGTGAGCTTCTTGGAGCAGGGGGACACTTGAGACTATGTTGGCATCTCCTGCCTGGAGGGGAGATGAGAGGGTGGAGGGGGTTAGAAACTGACAAAAAGGACATGAAAAGAGAGAATAGAGGGAGAGAGTGGGCTGTCTCATTAGGGGGAGAGTAATTGGGAGTGTGTAGCAAGGTGTATATGGGTTTTTGTGTGAGAGACTAACTTGATTTGTAAACTCTCACTTAAAGCATAATAAAAATTATTAAAAAAAATTATATTCCAGAAGCAAACACATTTTCATTAATAAATATGAAGATAATTGGAAGTATTATCTAATAAAAAATAAAATTTTGCTTTAATATAACATGTGTATCTTTGAGTTTTGAATAATTTACATTAATGTTGTATATTATAAAAATAGATTTTTCTTATTTTACCATCAAACATAAATACATATTGAAAAATTCACAAAACAAACATGTGCAGTTTAATGAATTGTGTAAAATTCAAAGTAATTTTCAACGAGGTCAGGAAATAAAATGTTGACAAAATACTTCATTCATTTTTCTGGGTTTTTTTTTTTTAGTAGGTTTTAGGGTTAAAAAAAAATAGCCCAATAATACCAGATAAATAAGTTGTTAAAGAGTTTAGGCAGTCAAATATGTGCCAGTAAGTAGGCTGGATGCACTAACTCTATAGCTCAACTTTTGGGGTATGTCTTCATAGTTGGAGAAATATTTGCATAAACAGACTTATTTGGTGTTAAAAAAAAAAAGGTGAGATGGTGTATATTATAGTTTTGTGAGTTCTTGCAAGTTTCCTTTCATTAAATATTTTGTAGACTTACTTTACACAGAATCATTTAAATAATGTACACAGGCAGGGCAAAGATCGCAGAATAGACAGACACTTCCTGTCATTCCTTTTACAACAAAGACCTGGAAAAACAAGTTAATCAATTACATATGACCATCTAGGAACCCTGATCATGAAAAACAAAGTTGAAGAATTGGACTGAGCAGCAGGTGGAAAGAGAGACAATTATAGCAGAGAAGTACAGATGAAGAGATAGATCATCAGCGCCCTGTTAGCTGAGTCTGCATAGTGCACAGGGGCTGAGACAAGTGCATCATCCAAAGACATGCTCCATCACATCAGGTGCAGCCAAGAATCAAGGAATCGATACACACCTCCAGGACCAGGTAGGAGTGACACCAGAACTGTGAAAGTTAAGTGCAAGTTCCTAAGCTACTGTGTGTGAGGGCAAAATAACCCTTCACCCTCCCGGAGTTTCACAGCAGAGTACTTCCTTCTTCTCCTCCACTCCTCTCTGACACCAATATTCAACAACTGTCACACCCCCTAACCCAGGAACTCAGGGCTCTCAGCCCCCACACCACTCTTGCCACTTTAAAAAAATGCCACTACCCTTAAATCAGGAATTCAGGAAGAGTTGGAAAGCCCTTTTCCTTTGCCCAGCCACTGGCATTAGGGGTCCACAAAATTGCAGTGCCCTTCACCCCTGCTTAGATTTGTGTGGGCTGATTCAACTTTGCCTGCCCTCATTAGCACAAAATAGCAGACAAATAATCCAGTTAAAAAATGAGCAAAGGATATGAATAGACACTTCACCAAAGAAGACATTCAGGTGGCTAGCAGGCACATGAAGCAATGCTCACAATCATTAGACATTAAAAAAAAAAAAAAAGACATTAGAGAATCGCAAATCAAAACTACAGTGAGATGCCATCCCACCCCAAGAAGGCTGCCACTAATCCAAAAAGCAGAAAATAACAAAGATTGGAGATATTGTGGGGAAATTGGAACTCTTATGTACTGCTGGTTGGAATGTAAAATGGTACAACCACTTGGAAGACGATTTGGCATTTTCTTAAAAAGCTAGATATAGAAATATCACATTGTTGTTGTTGTTAGGTGTCGTCAAATTGGTACCGACTCATAGAGACCTTATATACCACAGAACAAAACACTGCCTTGCCCTGCACCATGCTCACAATCTTTGTTGTGCTTGAGCCCATTGTTGCAGCCACTATGTCAATCCATCTCATTGAGGATCTTCCTCTTTCCCTCTGACACTTGTACCATAAGATCCAGGAACTCCACTCCGAGAAATATACCCCAGAGAAATAAGAGCTATCACAGGAATAGACATATGCATACTCGTGTTGGTCTCAGCACTATTCACAATAGCAAAAAGATGGAAACAACCTAAATGCTTATCAACAGACGAATAGGTAAAAAAAATCATGGTACATACACACAACGTAATGCTATGAAACAATAAAGAACAATGCTACATCTGTGAAGCATCTCACAACATGGATGAGCCTGGAGGACATTATGCTGAGTGAAATAAGTCAGGCACAAAAGGGCAAATATTGTATGAGACCCTTATTATAAGAACTCAAGAAAAGGTTTAAGCACAGAAAAAAAGCATTCTTTGATGGCTACAAGGGTGGGGAGGGAGGCGGAGGAAAAATGACTAACTAGATAGTAGATAAGGGTCAACATCAGGAAGGACAGCACACAATACAGTGGATGTCAGCCCAACTGGACCAAAGCAAAAGCAAAGATGTTTCCTAGACACACCCAAACATTTTAAGGGATAGAGTAGCTGGGACTGGAGCCTGAGGACCATAGTTTCAGGGGACATCTAGGTCAATTGACATAATACAGTTTGTATAGAAAATGTTCTACATACCACTTTTGTGCGTAGCATCTGGGGTTATAAAAGCTTAGGAGCATCCATCTAAGACACATCTATTGGTCCCACCCCACTTGGAGCATAGGAGAATGAAGATAACAAAAGATACAAGGAAGATACTAGCCCAAGGGATCAAAGGACCAAATAAACTGGAGACTTCATCAGCCTGAGACCAGAAGAACTAGATGGTGCCTGACTACCACCAATGACTGCCCTGACAGGCAACACAACAGACAGTCCCAGACAGAGCAGGAGAAAAATGTAGAACAGAACTCAAATTCATGTAAAAAGACCAGACTTAATGGCCTGACAGAGACTGGAGGAATCCCTGAAACTATGGTCCCCAGACACTCTCTTAACCCAAAACTAAAACCCTTCCCAATGCCCCCTCTTCAGACAAAGATTAGACAGGTCTATGAAACGAAATAATACAAGTGAGGATTGTGCTTCTTGGTTCAATCAGATACAGGAGACCAAATGGGCAGCTTCTGTCCAAAAGTAGGATGAGAAGGCAGGAAGGGATAGGAATGAGACAAATGGACACAAGGACCCCAGGGTAGAAATGGGAAGAGTGTTGTCACATTGTGAGGACTGCAACCAATGTCACAAAACACTATGTGTATAAATTTTTGAATGAGAAATTAACTGGAGCTGTAAACTTTCACCAAAGCACAATCATAAATATAAAATTAAATAATATAAACAAACTATTTTGGGGAGAAAATAGTTAGATGAGATTGGTGTATAGATATTCACAGATTCTTTCTCTGAATTTCCTTGTGTTTCTCTCATTTGGATTTCCGTACCTGAACCATTATACTTGGTTAGCCAGATACTACTGTTAATCTTTCTTTGTCTATACAGGACACTGCTTTTATCATTATTTTCTCACTGTACAACTCCTTTTCCATGCTGTACTCTTCAGAAGGAAACTTTTGAAGAAACAAAAATATACACAACATAAAATAATTATATTTCCAGAGTTGAGGGGTTTAGCAGCCTCAGATGGGCTCACAGAAATTTGAAATCACTTACACACTTTTCTTCCCAGGTTCTTTCCATGTGCCCTTTTTTTTAAATCTGTTTCTCAGCATACAAACTAGTTCCATCTTATTTGTCTAGGATAAATCCATTGGTCTTCTTAGGCTGTCTAATTACCCCTCTCTTCTAAACTAAAATGCTCCTTTTTCTAAATTGTCCTCACCCACTGACTTCTCATTTCTAATGTTCTGACTGATGGAATTCTCTAGTTATTGACTGATTTTGCAGGACTTTTACACTGATTACTCTTGGGTATTAGAGAGTAAGTTGGCCCACTCTGATTTTGCTAATCAAGCTCACCAAATCTGAGGCATTTGTGGATGGTAATTTTTAATTTGCTTGACAGAAGCTTTAGACCAGTCAGTGACCATCTTGTAAGAGGAAATCCTGTTTAAAATGGAATGTACATTGAGGAAGCTAGGTGTAAAAAAGGATGAAGAGAAATCAGACCTTGATCACATCTTCTTAACTGCTGGGTCAAGTTTCACCTGAATCCAGGGAAACTTCTGAACTTTTTACTTAAATGAAGCAACAATTTTTAATTGAACTTCTTTTTTTTTTCAAATTCCAATTTTATTCATAGTATTTTGACTAGTTCTATAAATGTGGCTATGAAAAATATACCAAAATTATACCAGTATGAATTTAATTGCTTATATTGTATAGCATGGAAACTCTGGTGGCATAGCAGTTAAGAGTAATGGGTGCTAATCAAAAGACCAGAAGTTCAAATTCATCGGCTGCTCCTTGGAAACTCTATGGGGCAGTTCTACTCTGTCCTACACAGTCGGTATGAGTTGGAATCAACTTGACAGCAATGGGTTTCGTTTTGGTTTTTATTGTATATTATTATTTATTTATTGTTATTTATATATTACTACAATCATTTATTACTGAGCAAAAAAATGCGTTGCTTTTACAAAATGTCTTTTGGGTGAAAAAAATGATAAAGCAAAAATTATTATTCACAACCATTCAAAATTTAAGGTAAGCAAATTTAAATTGTTATTAATAACACCATGATTCATAATTTAAAACTATACTTTTTAGGTACTCTGAGGTCACTATGAGTTGAATTGGACTCGATGGCAATGGGTTTGGTTTTTTGGGGTTTAAACCACAAGGCTAGCCAAGGGCTCAATTCTACTCTAGTCTTTCAAATTTACAGATTTAACAAAAGTAACTAACATAAAACTTCACTGATTCAGACTCTATCACTTTAGAATTTTTGAAAATGTTGGCACTGGATGTGAAGAAAAGAGATTCCATTTCTCTACTAACCATTTCCATTAATAATTGGAACCTGGACTGTATGAATTATGAATCTAGGAAAATTTGGGATCATCAGAAATGAAATGGAACACATAAACATCGATATCCTGGCATTAGCTAGCTGAAATGGACTGATACTGATTATTTTGAATTGGATAATCCCATGGTCTACCATGCCAGGAATGACAACTTGGAAAGGAATGGCATTGCATGATTAAAAAGAACATTTCAAGGTCTATCCTGAAGTACAATGCTGTCAGTGATAGGATAATATCCATACGCTTATAAGGAAGACCACTTAATATGACTATTATTCAAATTTACACATCAACCACTAAAGTCAAAGATGAAGAAACTGAGGATTTTTTACCAATCTGAAATTGATCGAACATGCAATCAGGATGCACTGATAATGGCCGTTGATTGGAATGCAAAAGTGGGAAGCAAAGAAGGATCAGTAGTTGGAAAATATGGCGCTGGTGATAGAAACGATGCTGGAGATCACATGATTGAATTTTACAAGACCAATGACTTCATTTCAAATACATTTTTTCACAAAGTTAAACTGCAACTATACACGTGGACCTGGCCACATGGAATACACAGGAATCAAATTGACTACATGGGTGGAAAGAGACAATGGAAAAGCTCAATCTCATCAGTTAGAACAAGGCCAGGGGCTGACAATGGATCAGACCATCAATTACTCATATGCAAGTTCAAACTGAGCCTGAAGAATACAAGAACAAGTCCACGACAGCCAAAGTATGACCTTGAATATATCCCAACTAAATTTAGACACCATCTCAAGAATAAATTTGATGAGTTGAATATTAATGAATGAAGACCCGATGAGTTGTAGAATGACATCAAGGACATCAGACATGAAGGAAGCAAAAGGTCATTAAAAAGACAAAAGAGAAAGAAAAGACCTAAATCGATGTCAGAAGAGACTCTGAAAGTTGCTCTTGAATGTTGAGTAGCTAAAGCAAAAGGAAAAAATGATAAAGTAAAAGAGTTGAATAGATTTCAAAGGGTGGCTCAAGTAGACAAAGTAAAATATTATAATGACATGTGAAAAGTCCTGGCGATAGAAAACCAAAAGGGAAGAACATACTCTACATTTCTGAAGCTGAAAGAACTAAAGAAAAAATTCAAGTTTCAAGTTGCAATACTGAAGGATTCTAAGGGAAAAATATTAAACAATGCAGAAAGCATCAAATGAAGATGGCAGGAGGGAGGTGGAGCCAAGATGGGAGAATAGACAGACCTTTCCGGTGAGCTCTCTTTACAACAAAGACACAAAAAACAAGCTAAAGGAGTATATTTATGACAAGCCAGGAGCCCTGAGCATCAAAGGAAAGCTCAGAAAACAAACTGATGGACTGGGAAGGAAGAGATGGTTCAGAAGCAGAGAGGAGTTACCGGACCTGAATCGCAGGGAGCCCTCAGGCACCATTGCCAGAGTAGCGGCAGTGGTGAGCTGGTACTAGCATTCGGCCACAGCTTCCTCAGGGAGAAGCAGCCAGCCACACAGCCTACTCACACCTCCAGAACCTGAAAAGAAGGGCACTCTCAGCAAAAGCTAAGTACTTAGGTATATTTTACCATGCTCCCCCACCCGATGGCACTGGGTTTTGGGTTTTCCTCCACCCCGAAGCTAGCTTCAGCGGCTGAATTTCCTGGGTCTGAGATAGGCCCTGTTGAGTGCAACAGGCATCCTCCCAGCCTTGGAGAAGGAAAAAATTTGCATTTGGAGGAAAGGTAATTTGCCAACTCTACTAACTGGGTGCACTCGGGACAGAAGCAGCTCCAGTACAGGAATAAACGATCCATGGACTTTGAGCACCTTTCCCCTCTGCATGGACCTGTGTGGGCCTATTTCAGGAGAATAGGCCCTTGTTGGCAGACTCCAACAGTTGCCTCTGTGCAGTGGAGAGGTGGGTGTTTGATGTTTGACATTGCTTTGCCAATTAACAGGGCCCTCACCTACCCACATCAGGGGCCTAAGGACTGGTAGCTCCACTCAGGTTACCCAGCCACCCATGACAGGGGTCCAAGGATAACTGATACCTCCCAGTACTTACAGCCGAAAACATTGGGTGCCCATGGTCCATCTGCAGAACCCTCCCAACTGTATGCTCTAGGGAACAGGGATATGCTTTCTGCAGAGACACATGGGGAAAGAATCTAAGCCACCTGCCATGTTCAGAGTGTGACCCACTGCTGCAATCAGATACCGGTACCTACATCAATCACCCCTACCCCTATAAGACTGTAGGACAGAGCCTGTACCATACACCTGATGATCAGCTACCTGGAAACATGAGCTGAATTCATGCAAGAAAACTGAATGGACTCCTTGACTGATAAACCTGATGACAGCTCTAGCCAGCTGGGGATAGGACACCAGAGCTCCAAAGGCGAAAATAATCATGCTAGCTCACTCAAGCAACCCATTTAGGCATATCAAAACAAAACAAAGCAAGAAGCTATGACACAGCAAGCAAACATAAAATAAACTAACAATAACTTACAGATGGCTTGGAGACAATAGTCAATATCAAGTCACATAAAGAAACAGATCATGATCGCATCAACAAGCTCTCAAAACAAAGAGTCAAGGGATTTTCTAGAGGAAAGTGGATTCCTGGAATTACCAGAAGCAGAATAATAAAGATTAATATACAGAACCCTTGAAGACATCAGGAAGGAAATGAGGCAATATGCAGAACAAGCCAAGGAACACACAGATAAATCAATTGAAGAAATTAAAAAGATTATTCAGGAATATAATGAAAAATTTAATAAGCTGGAAAAATCCATAGACAGACAGCTATCAGAAATTCAGAAGATTAACAATAAAATTACACAAGTAGGCAACACAATAGAAAGTCAGAGAAGAAGATTTGAGGAAGTGGAAAGCAGAATTTCTGAACTTGAAGATTAATCACTTGGCACTAATATATTTGAAGAAAAATCTGATAAAAGAATTAAAAATGAAGAAACCTTAAGAATCATGTGG
This sequence comes from Elephas maximus indicus, assembly GCF_024166365.1. Lineage (NCBI taxonomy): Eukaryota > Metazoa > Chordata > Mammalia > Proboscidea > Elephantidae > Elephas > Elephas maximus. The sequence goes on along the minus strand of NC_064835.1, from coordinate 25,013,054 downwards.
GACTCCATCAAGAGAAATAACCTACAAGTGATTGGAGTACCAGAACAGGGAGGGATAACAGAAAATACAGAGAGAATTGTTGAAGACTTGTTGGCGGAAAACTTCCCTGATATCATGAGAGATGAGAAGATATCTATCCAAGGTGCTCATCTAACTCCACATAAGGTAGGTTTTAAAAGAAAGTCACCAAGACGTATTATAATCAAACTTGCCAAAACCAGATAAAGAGAGAATTTTAAGAGCATCTAGGGGTAAATGAAAAATCACCTACAAAGGAGAGCCAATAAGAATAAGCTCAGGCTACTCAGCAGAAACCACGTAGGCAAGAAGGCAATGGGATGATTTATTTAAAAAATTGAAGGAAAAAAATTGCTTACCAAGAATCATATATCCAGCAAAATTGTCTCGTAATATGAAGGTGAAATTAGGAGACATCCAGATTAAAAGAAGTTTAGGGAACTCATAAAAAAACAAACCAAAACTACAGAAATACTAAAGAGAATTCTTTGGTTAGAAAAATCAATAATTTCAGGTATGAACCCAAGACTAGAACATTTGGCAGAGCAATCAGAAGCCAAACCAGACAGGGACATCAAAAAGCAAAGCAAGATAAAGAAAAAAAGAAAAAAAAAGCTCAAAACAGGGTAACAGCGATGTTATTATGTCAAAGAAGGCAACATTAAAACAATAAAGAGGGACTAGGAAATGTAGTTATAGATCTTACGTATGGAGAGGAAGACACAGAAATACAAAGAAATAAAAGTTAGGTTTAAATTTAGAAAAATAAGGTAAATAATAACGTAACCACAAAGGAGATAAACTATCCTACACATCAAAATAAAATACAAGACAAAAATAGAGACTCTGCAGAAACAAAACCAACAACAACGAATGTGAGGAATGGACAATATATGAAGATAATCTACTCAGCACATAAAATTAAGTGGGAAAAAGAAACAGTCAACAACACACAAAAAAAGACTTCAAAATGATAGCACTAAATTCTTACCTATCCATAATTAAGCTGAATGAAAATGGACTAAATGCACCAATAAAGAGACAGAGAGTGGCAGAATGGATTAAAAAACATGATCCGTCTATATGCTGCCTATAAGCAACACACTTTAGACGTAGAGACACAAACAAACTAAAACTCAAGGGATGGAAAAAATATATCAAGCAAACAACAATCAAAAGAGAGCAGAAGTGGCAATATAAATTTCTACTAAATAGACTTTAAAGATAAATCCATCATAGAGGATAAGGAAGGACACCATATAATGATTAAAGGGACAATATAAATGATTAAAGAGACAATATAGCAAGAAGATATAACCATATTAAATATTTATGCACCCAATGACAGGGCTTCAAGATACATGAAACAAACTCTATCGGCGTTGAAAAGTGAGATACACCGCTCCACAATAATAGTAGGAGACTTCAACACACCACTTTCAGTGAAGGACAGGACATCAAGAAAGAAGCTCAAAAAAGACACAGAAGATCTAAATGCCACAATCAACCAACATGACCTCATAGGTATATACAGAACACTCCACCCAACAGCAGCCAAGTATACTTTCTTTTCTAGTGCACATTGAACATTCTCTAGAATAGACCACATATTAGGTCATAAAATGAGCCTTGGCAGAATCCAAAACATCAAAATATCAGAGTACCTTTTCTGACCATAAGGCCATGAAAGTGGAAATCAATAACTGAAAAAGCAGGAAAAAAAAAATCAAAAACTTGGAAACTGAGCAATACCCTGCTCCAAAAAGACTGGATTATAGAAGACATTAAGGAAATTAATAGAATCCAATGAGAATAAAAACACTTCCTATCAGAACCTCTGGGACACAGTGAAAGCAGTCCTCAGAGGTCAGTTTATATCAATAAATCCATACACACAAAAGAAGATAGGGCTAGAATCAAAGAATTATCCCTAAAGCTTGAAACAAGTAGAAAGAGAGCAACAAAAGAAACCCTCAGGCACCAGAAGAAAGCAAATATTAAAAAAATTAGAGCAGAACTAAATTAAATAGAAAACAGAAAAAACAATTAAAAGAATTAAGAAGACCAAAGTCTGGTTCTTTGAAATAATCAACAAAGTTGACAAACCACTGGCCAAACTGACAAAAGAAAAACAGGAGAGGAAGCAAATAACCTGAATAAAAAATGAGATGGGTGATATTACAACAGATCCAACTGAAATTAAAAAAGATCATATCAGATTACTTTAAAAAATTGTGCTCTAACAAATTTGAAAATCTAGAAGCACTGGGTTTTCTGGGTATAAGAAATGGATGAATTCCTAGAAACACACTACCTACCTAAACTAACACAAACAGAAATAGAACAACTAAATAGACCCATAACAAAAGAAGAGATTGAAAAGGTAATCAAAAAACTCCCAACAAAAAAAGCCCTGGTCCGGATGGCTTCACTGAAGAGTTCTACCAAACTTTCAGAGAAGAGTTAACACCACTGCTACTAAAGGTATGTCAGAGCATAGAAAAGGATGGAATACTCCCAAACTCATTCTATGAAGCCACCATATCCCTGACACCAAAATCAGGCAAAAACACCACAAGAAAAGAAAATTATAGACCTATATCCCTCATGAATGTAAATGCAAAAATCCTCAACAAAATTCTAGCCAATTGAATTCAACAACATATCAAAAAAATAATTCACCAGGACCAAGTGGGATTCATACCAGGTATCCAGGGATGTTTTTTTTTTTTTCATGCAGGGATGGTTCAACATTAGAAAATCAAATAATGGAATCCATTGCATAAATAAAACAAAAGATAAGAATCACATGATTTTGGGAATTGATGCAGAAAAGGCATTTGACAAAGTTCAACACACGTTTATGATAAAAACTCTCAGCAAAATAGGAACAGAAGGAAAATTCCTCAACATAATAAAGGGCATTTATGCAAAGCCAATAGCCAACATCATCCTAAATGGAGAGAGCTTGAAAGCATTTCCCCTGAGATATGTGGTTCGTTTTGAGATAATTTTTCTTAATGGTGTGAGTTATGAATTGAAGTTTTTTTTTTTTTTGGTATGGATATCTAATCATTGCATCCTCACTGTTTAAAAAGCCTATTATATCTCCATTGGATTGCCTTTGCTCTTTTGTCAAAATAAATTGATATGTGTATGTCTATTTCTGGATTCTATAGTCTGTTCCACTGATCTGTCTATCCTTTTGCCAGTATCATGCTACCTTGACCATTGTAACGTAATAGTAAGTCTTGAAATCAGGTGGTCTGAGTCCTCCAATTCTGCTCTTTTGCAAAATGGTTTTAGCTATTCTTGTTAGTTTACTTTGGCTTTCCATATATATATATGAGAATCAACTTTCTCTCTTTCTCTCCCTATGTATATATATATATGCTTTGCTGATCGTTGTGTTCTAGACTGTGTACAGAATTTATGATGTAAGGAAACTCTCAGAGAAAACGAAATTCTCTATTAGTGAGTCATTGTAGAAAAATTAATATCCACAATAAATGCCCACTTATGGCACCTCTGTTCAAATAATACTTGTATTGTCAGATTGTGGGATTTGGTAGAGCACTTTCCTTCTTTTTTTTTTTTTTTTTATTGTGCTTTAAGTGAAAGTTTACAATTCAAGTCAGTTTCTCATACAAAACCTTATACACACATTGTTATGTGACCCTAGTTGCTCTCCCTACAATGTGATAGCACAGGTCTTCTCTCCACCCTGTGTTTCCTGTATTCATTCAAACAGCTCCTGTCCCCCCTCTCTTCACATCTCCCCTCCAGACAGGAGCTGCCCACATAGTCTCATGTGTCTGCTTGAGCTAAGAAGCACACTCCTCACCAATATCCTGTTATGTCTTATACCAAAAAAACAAACCTGTTGCCGTTGAGTTGATTCTGACTCATAGGGACCCTAGAGGACAGAGTAGAACTGCTCCATAGAGTTTCCAAGGAGCCTCAGGTGTATTCAAACGGCTGACTTTTTGGTTAGCAGCCATAGTTCTTAACCACTACACCACCAGATATCCACATCTTATAGTCCAGTCTAATCTTTGTCTGAGAGACTTGGCTTCAGGAATGGTTATAGTTTTGGTCTAACAGAGAGTTCGGGGGCCATGACTTCTGGGGTCCCTCCAGTCTCAGTCAGACAATTAAGTCTGATTTTTTTAGTAGAATTTGAGGTCTGCATCCCACTTTTCTCCTGCTCCATCAGGGATTCTCTGTTGTGTGCCCTGTTGGGGCAGTCATTGGTGGTAGCTGGGCACAATGTAGTTCCTCCACTCTCAGGCTGATGGAGTCTCTGGTTTGTGTAGAGCACACTTCTGAGCTTTAATGGTCAGAAATGTAATTGTTCATTTTTATGTGTTCATAAATCTTGAATTATGGAAATATTTGAGGAAAGGAAAGAGATGTATTTAAACACTGTCAAAATGTTTTTGAACAGGGGATGGAATTTGAATGCAGTCACGTAAGTCATGGATTGACAGATGACCTTTCTGCTTATCTTTCTTTACTCAGGGATTAAGAGAAACGCAGGCTAGCCAAGTTTTAATACATCATAACTTCCACTTGAAGCTTCATTTTCTGTTTATTTCCGTTAGATTCTCTTTGAGTTGGGGAGCCAGAGTTGCCCCCGAAGTGAGCCTATTATCTCTTTTATTTTGTCCTCCCCACCCCCTCCATTTTGCCCCAAACCAAAACCAAACCTGTTGCCAACTAATGAATTCTGACTCATAGCGACCCTGTAAGACAGAGTAGAACCGCCCCGTAATGTTTCCAAGACTGTGAATCTTCATGGAAGCTGACTACCACATCTTTCTCCTGGGAAGCGGCTGGTGGGTCTGAACTACTGACTTTTTAGTTAGCAGCAGAGTACTTAACCACTGCACCACCAGGGCTCCTTCATTCTGCTCCAAAATATTTTTTCTTTATTTTATATGTATGTATATTATATATAAAATATGTATTTTATACGTATATATGTTATATGTTATAATATTATATATTGTATATATGTATATATTATATATAATATGTATACATATATGAAAAATTCTGGTAGAAATATACATAACATAAAATTTAGATTTTAAACCATTTTTGTGGGTACACTTTATTGGTGTTAAGTACATTCACAAAAAGATCTTTTTTTAATTATTCCAAACAGAAAACCTATACCCATTAAACAATACTTCCCCATTATCCCTCTTGCAGCCCTGGTAACCTCTACTCTACTTTCTGTGTCTATGAATTTGCCTAATCCAAATAACTCATATAACTGGAGTCATACAATATTTGTCCTTCTGTGTCTGGCTTATTTCACTTCACATAATGCCTTCAATGCATCCATACTGTAGCATGCATCAGATCTTCATTCCTTTTTATGGCCATATAAGATTACATTGTGTGGCCCAGTGGTTAAGAGATTGGTTGCTAACCAAAATGTTGGCAGTTCTACTCTGACCTATAGAGTCACTACGAGACAGAATCAACTTGACAGCAGTAGTTTTTTTTTTTTCTTTTTTTATGTATACCACATTTGTTTTTGCATTCGTCTGTTAAAGATCATTTTGATCGTTTCCACCTTTTAGCTGTTGTAAAAAGTGCTGCAGTACACATTGGCGTACAGGTTTCTGTTTGTGTTCCTGAGTTCAGTTCTCCTGTGTATATACCTAGAATTGGGATTGCTAGGCCATATGGCACTTCTATGTTCAACTTTTTCCACAGTGGCCACGTTATATTACATTCCCACCATTAGAACAGGAGGGTTCCACTTTTTTCCGCATCTTCACCAAGGCTTGTTATTTTCATTTTATTTGCTTTATAATATCTACCCTAATAGGTGTGAAGTGAAATCTCATTGTTTTTTGATTTGCATTTTCCTAATGACTAACGATGTTGAAAATATTTTCATGTGCTCTTTGGTCATTTGTATATCTCTTTGGAGAAATGTTTTTTCAAGCTCTTTCTCAATTTGTTAATTGGGTTGTTTTTTGTTGTTGTTGAGTTGTAGTTCTTTATATAATTTGAATATTAATCCCTTATTAATATATGACTTCCAAAGATCTTCTCCAAGTCCAGCTTCTTTTCGTTCTCTTGCTATTGATACTTTATGTACACAAGTTTTAAAAAAAATTATGTCCAATTTATCTATTTTTCCTATTACTGCCTGTGCTTTTGGTGTCATATCTAAGAACCTGCTGGCACATCCAAGGTTGTGAAGCCTTTTACCTATGTTTCCTGTTTCTTTTTAATACCACAAGTAATTTCGTAGTTTCCTCAATTTATATAATTAATAATTTTCTCATATTGTGGATTTTTTATTCAACATCCTGCATTATAAATTTCTCTTTTCTGACCTAATTTACTGAATCTAGCAATTTCAATATCATGTACGATATCTTGCGGCGGAAGCATTGCGGAAAACTGTTCAGTAGGAAGAGACAGATAGTAATGGGAGAAGCTTCGAACTAAAATGTAAAACTGAAATTTTAAAAGACATAATCTTAATTTTGATGCATGAGAATTTCTATATCCAAGTGGTCTGTTACATCTCTTCAGTTAGAAGCTGCCACTAAAAAAAAAAAAATTGTGGCGGCACAAGTTGCTTTATATTTTTGAGCCATATGAAAGATTCAGAGTCTGCTGCTTTTAGACTAACAAAAGAAACTATTTATATATAGCATGATACTATACCTATAGGGTCACTATGAGTCGGAATCAACTCGACAGCACTGGGTAGGTGGGATGATATTATACTAAACCTTCCATTACATACATGTAGTACATGTTTATAAATATGTATGTTTGCATATGCAGGTACGCATTTATTTTTCAAACACTCGTAGATGTATTTACATAATGGGTTGTTTACCCCAAGGCAGTAAGGTTGATTTAAGCTTAAAGCAGAAAATTCACTTATATATATATATTCTCTGGAGATAAAGTAAACAAGTACAGTTTCCTATTACACTTTCTAAAAATAATATCGTGTTTCTGGTGAAGGTTTACACTGCAGTTAAGGTTCCCATTCAATAATTTCCACACAAGTTGTTCAGTGATATTGGTTATATTCTTCACAATGTGTGAACATTCTCAGTATTTTCATCCTGGTTGTTCCATTTCCATTAGTCTAGCTTCCCTGCCACTATATGTTCTCATCTTTTAAAGTAATTGTTTACTGTTTGGTCTTATGTAGGTGACTTTTTAAAGGAGCACAGTACTTACAGGTGATATTCATTACTTTTTGAGCAAATTTGTTATTTAGCTAAAAGGCAACCTCAGTGTTAGTTTTGGTCTAAGGTTTGAAGAATATCTCAGGGTAATAGTCAGTCAGGGATTTATCCAGTCTCAACTAGTCCAATAAAAAGGTCTGGTTTATTTTTTAGAAATTCGAGGTTCAAATCCACATTTTTCTCCCATCCTATTAGGGTCCATCTGTTGTGGCCCTGGTTAGAAGGGTTGGTATTGGTAGCCAGTGGTAGCTAGTTCTGGTCTCAGGTTAAATAAAGCCATGGTTCGTGTAGACTATTTGTCCTGTAGACTTGTTTCTTCTTTGAATCTTTTTTTTTTTCTTCTAATTGTGCTTTAAGTGAAAGTTTACAAATCAAGTCAGTCTCTCCTACAAAAACTTATATACCTTGCTATGTACTCCTGGTTGCTGGCCCCTAATGAGACAGCATACTCCTCCTCTTCACCTTGTAGTCCCTGTGTCCATTCAGCCAGCTCTTGTTTCCTTCTGCCTTCTCATCTCGCCTCCAGACTGGAGCTTCCGACATAGTCTCATGTGTTTACTTGAGCCAAGAAACTCACTCCTTACCAGTATCATTTTCAGTCTTATAGTCCAGCCCAATCCCTTTCTGAAGAGTTGGCTTTTGGAATGGTTCCAGTCTTGGGCTAACAGAAGGTCTGGGGACCATGACCTTCAGGGTCCTTCCAGTCTCAGTCAGAACATTAAGTCTGGCCTTCTTATGAGAATTTGAGGCCTACATTGCACTGTTCTCCTGCTCTGTCAGGGATTCTCTGTTGTATTTCCTGTCAGGGCAGTTATCTGTTGTAGCAGGGCGCCTTCTGGTTCTTCTGGTCTCAGACTGATGTAGTCTCTGGTTTATGTGGCCCTTTCTGTCTCTTGGCCTCATAATTACCTTGTGTCTTTGTTGTTCTTCTTTCTCCTTTACTCCAGGTGGGTTGAGACCGATTGATGCATCTTAGATGGCCGCTTGCTAGCATTTAAGACCCCAGAAGCCTCTCACCAAAGTGGGAGTCAGAAGGTTTTTTTCAAATACATTTTGTTATGCCAATTGACCGAGATGTCCCCGAAACCATGGTCCCCAGATCCCCACCCCTGCTACTCTGTCCTTCAAAGCATTCTGTTGTATTCAGGAAACTTCTTTGCTTTTGGTTTACTCCAGTTGTGCTAACCTCTCCTGTACTGTGATTTGTCTTTCCCTTCGCCTAGTAGTTCTTGTCTACTATCTAATTAGTGAATAGCCCTCTCTTCCTCCCCACACTGCTAACCATCAAAGAATATTTTCTTCTCTGTTTAAACTATTTCTTGAGTTCTTATAATAGTGGTCTCGTATAATATTTGTCCTATCACACCTGACTAATTTAGCTCAGCATAATGCCTTCCAGATTCTTCCATGTTACGAGATGTTTCACGGAGTCATCATTGTTCTTTATCGATGTTTTTTAGTATTCCATGGTACGAATATACCATAATTTGTTTATCCATCCATCCACTGATGGGCACCTTGGTTGCTTCCATCTTTTTGCTATTGTAAACAGTGCTGCAATGAATATGGGTGTGCATATATCTGTTCATGCGAAGGCTCTTATTTCTCTAGGATATATTCTAAAGAGTGGGAATGCTAGATTATATGGTATTCTATTTCTAGCTTTTTAAGGAAGCACCAAATCGATTTCCAAAGTGGCTGTACCATTTTACTCTTTCACCAGAGTATATAAAACTTCCAGTCTCTCCACAAAAAAACAATTTTTTTGGATTAATGCTAGCTTTGTGGGAGTGAAATGGGATCTCATTTGCTAATGATCTTGAGCATTTCCTCATGCATCTGTTAGCTACCCAAATGTCTTCTTTGGTGAAGTGCCTGTTCATATCCTTTGCCCATTTTTGAATTGGGTTATTTGCCTTTTTCTTGTCGAGTTTTTGCAGTATCATGTAGATTTTAGAGATCAGACGCTGATCAGGATCTTTGTAACCAAAAGTTTTTTTCTAGTCTGTAGATAATCTTTTTAATCTTTTGGTGAAGTCTCTGTATGAGCATTTTTAGAAGCTCCCGGTTATATAGTTTCTCTTCTGGTGTTTGTGCATTGTTGATAATGTTTTGTATACGGTTTATGCCGTGTATTAGAGCTCCCAGTGTTGTCCCTATTTTTTTCTTGCATGATCTTTATCATTTTGGATTTTATATTTAGGTCTCTGATCTATTTTGAGTTCGTTTCCATTCTTGGTGTGAGGTATGGGTCTTGTTTCATTTTTTTGCAGATGGATATCCAGTTATGCCAGCACCCTTTGTTAAAGAGACGGTCTTTTCTTCATTTTACAGACTTTGGGCCTTTGTCAAATATCAGCTGCTCTTATGTGGATGGATTTATGTCTGGATTCTCAATTCTGTTTCATTGGTCTATGTATCTGTTGTAGTACAAGTACCAGGCTGTTTTGACTACTGTGGCAGTAGAATAGGTTCTAAAATCGGGTAGAGTGAGGCCTCCCAACTTTTTCTTATTTTTCAGTAATGCTTTACTATCCGGGGCCTCTTTCCCTTCCATATGAAGTTGGTGATTTGTTTCTCCATCTCATTAAAAAATGTTGTTGGAATTTGGATTGGAATTGCATTGTATCTATAGATCACTTTGGGTAGAATAGACATTTTTACAATGTTGAATCTCCCTATCCATGTGTAAGGTATGTTTTTCTACTTATGTGGGTAGAGCTCTTTTGGTTTCTTGCAGTAGTGTCTTGTAGCTTTCTTTGTATAGGTCTTTTACTTCTCTGGTTAGATTTATTCCTAAGTATTTTATCTTCTTGGGGGCTATTGTAAATGGTATTGATTTGGTGGTTTCCTCTTCGACATTTTCTTTGTTGGTGTAGAGAAACCCAATTGATTTTTGTATGTTTACCTTGTAACCTGATACTCTGCTGAACTCTTCTATTACTTTCAGTAGTTTTCTTGAGGATTCTATACTTTTTTTTTTGTGTATAAAATCATGTCATCTGCAAATAGAGATGCTTTTACTTCTTCCTTACCAATTTGGATGTCCTTTATTTCTTTATCTAGCCTAATTATTCTGGCTAAGACATCCAGCACAATGTTGAGTAAGAGCGGTGATAAAGGATATTCTTGTCTGGTTCCTATTCTCAGGGGGAATGCTTTCAGACTCTCTCCATTTAGATAGATGTGGGCTCTTGGGTTTGTGTTAATGCTCTTTCTTATGTCTAGGAATTTTCCTTCTATTCCTTTTTTTGCTGAGAGTTTTTTATCAAGAATGGGTGTAGGACTTTGTCAAATGCCTTTTCTGTACCAATTGATAAGATCATGTGATTTTTGTCTTTTTTTTATTTATACGATGGATTACATTGATTGTTTTTCTGATGTTGAACCATCCCTGCATATCTGGGATGAATCCCACTTGGTCATGGTGAATTATTTTTCTGATATGTTACTGAATTCTCTTGGCTCAAATTTTGTTGAGGATTTTTGCATCGATTTTCATGAGGGATATTGATCTGCAATTTTCTTTTTTTGTGGTGTCTTTACCTGGTTTTGGTATCAGGGTTATGCTGGCTTCATCAAATGAGTTTGGGACTATTTTGTCCTTTTTTATGCTCTGAAATACCTTTAGTAGTAGTTGTGTTAAGTCTTCTCTGAAAGTTTGGTAGAACTCTACAGTGAAGCCATCTGGGCCAGGGCTTTTTTTGGTGGGAGTTTTTTGATTACCTTTTCAATATCTTCTTTTGTTATGGGTGTATTTAGTTGTTCTAACTCTGTTTTTTGTTAGTTTAGGTGGGTAGTATGTTTCTAGAAATTCATCCATTTCTTCTGGGTTTTCAAATTTGTCAGAGTACAGTTTTTCATACTAACTTGATAGGATTCTTCTAATTTCAGTTTGTTGTGTTGTGATATCACCCAACTCATTTGTTATTTGAGTTATTTGCTTCCTCTCCTGTTTTTCTTTTGTCAGTTTTGCCAGTGGTTTATTGATTTTATTAAGCTTTTCAAAGAATCAGCTTTTGGTCTTGTTAACTCTTTCAATTGTTTTTTCTGTTTTCTATTTCATTTAATTCTGCTCTAATTTTTATCATTTGCCTTCATCTGGTGCCTGAGGGTTTCTTTTGTTGCTTTCTTTGTATTTGTTCAATTTGTAGGGGTAATTCTTTGATTATGACCCTTTCTTCTTTTTTTTATGTGTGCATTTATTGCTGTAAATTGACCTGTGAACACTGCTTTTGCTGTTCCCAAAGATTCTGATAGAAAGCGTTTTCATTCTTATTGAATTCTATGAATTTCTTTATTCTGTCCTTAATTTCTTCTATAACCCAGTCGATTTTGAGCAGGGTGTTATTCAGTTTCCAAATGTTTGATTTCTTTTCCCTTCTTTTTCTCTTATTGATTTCTGTTTTACGGCTTTATGGTCAGAGAAGATGCTTTGTATTATTTCGATGTTTTGGATTCTATTAAGGCTTGCTTTACGACCTAATATGTGGCCTAATCTACAGAATGTTCCATGTCCATTGTAATAGAAAGTATACTTGGTTGCTGTTCGGTGGAGTGTTCTGTATATGTCTCTGAGGTCAAGTTGGTCAATTGTGGTATTTAGCTCTTCCATGTCTTTATTGTACTTCTTTGTGGATGTTCAGTCCTTCACCAAAAGTGGTGTCTTGAAGTCTACTATTATAGTGGGGCTGCCTAGCTCCTTTTTCAATTCTGTTAGAATTTGTTTTATATACCTTGAAACATTGTTGTTAGATGCATAAATATTTAATATGGGTATATCCTCCTGGCATAGTGTCCGTTTAATCATTATATAGTGTCCTTCCTTATCATTTGTGGTGGATTTAACTTTAAAATATGTTTTGTCAGAGATTAATATTGCCACTTCTGCTCATTTTTGATTATTGTTTGCTTGATATGGAAACCCTGGTGGCATAGTGCTTAAGTGCTAGGGATGCTAACCAAGAGGTTGGCTGTTCAAATTCACTAGGCGCTCCTTGGAAACTCTATGGGGCAGTTCTTCTGTGTCCTATAGTGCCACTATTAGTTGGAATCGACTCAACGACAGTGGGTTTTTTTTTTTTTTTTTTTGGTTTTGCTTGTTATCTCTTTTTCCATCCTCTGAGTTTTTGTTTGTGTCATTAAGTCTAAGGTACGTCTCTTGTAGGCAGCATGTAAACTAATCCTGTTTTTTTAAATCCATTCTGCCACTGTCTTTTAGTGGTGCATTTAGTCCATTTACATTCAGCATAATTATGGATAGGTATGAATTTAGTGCTATCATTTTAATGTCTTTTTTTGTGTGATGTTGACATTTTCTTTTTTCCACTTAATTTTTTGTGCTGAGTAGTTTTTCTTTATATATATTGTTTCCCTTTTTTTCATTGTTGACAATTTTGCTTTTGCTTGGTCTTTATGTTTTTCTTGTATTTTTTTTGATGGGTAGGTTTGTTCATCTCCTTTGTGGTGATCTTAATATTTACCCCTATCTTTCTAAGTTTAAACCATGCTTTTATTTCTTTATGTTGCTTTGACTTCCTCTCCATATGACAGATCTTTGACTACATATTTAGTCCCTCTTTACTGATTTAAGGTTGTCATCTTTTACATAATGACATCACTGTTTCCCTCTTTTGAGTGCTTTTTTTTTTTTTAATCTTGATTTATTTTTGCTATTTCCTTATCTGGGTTGATATCTGGTTGCTCTGTCCTGTGTTCTAGTCTTGGTTTGACTGGAGAATTCTTTTATTTTTGGTTTGGTTTTTACAAATTCCCTAAAAGTCTGTATATTTGGATATGTTCTAATTTTACCTTCATATTTCAAAGACAGTTTTGATGGATATATGATGCTTAGTAGGTAATTTTTTCCTTTCAATGTTTTATATATGTCATCCCATTGCCTTCTTGCCTGAATGGTTTCTGACAAGTAGTTTGAGCTTATTCTTACTGACCCTCCTTTGTAGGTGACTTTTCATTTATCCCTAGCCACTCTTAAAATTCTCTCTTTATCTTTGGTTTTGGCAAGTTTGATTATAATATGTTTTGGTGTCTTTCTTTCAGGGTCTACCCATGTGGAGTTTGGTGAGCATCAAACTTTCATCTTTCAAGATATCAGGGAAATTTTCTGCCAGCAAATCTTTAACAATTCTCTCTGTTTTTTCTGTTCTTAATCCCCTGTCTGGTACTCCAATCATTCATAGTTTATTTCTCTTGTTAGAATCCCACATGATTCTTAGGGTTTCTTCATTTTTTAAAAATTCATTTATCTGATTTTTCTTTGATTATATTGCTGGTAAGTGTTTTATCTTCAATCTCACTAATTCTGTCTTCCATTTCATCAATTCTGCTCCTTTTAATTTCTATTGAGGTGTCTAATTCTGAAATTTTATTGTTAATCTTCTGAATTTCTGATTGCTGTCTCTCTATGGATTCTGGCAGTCTATTAAATTTTCCATTATGTTCTCGAATAACCTTCTTATTTTCCTCCACTGCTTTATCTGTGTGTTCCTTGGCTTGTTCTGCATTTTGCCTGATCTCCTTCCTGATGTCTTGAAGAGTTCTGTATATTAATATTTTGTATTCTGCCTCTGGTAATTCCAGGAAAATCTCTTATTCTGGAGACATCCTTGATTCTTTGTTTTGAGAGCTTGTTGAAGTGATCATCGTCTGCTTCTTTATGTGATGTGATATTGACTGTTGTTCCTGAGCCATTTATAAGTTATTGTACTAATTTATTTTGTTTGCTTACTGTGTCCCAGATTCTTGCTTTGTTTTTTGTTTTGATATACCCAAATGGCATGTTTGAGTGAGCTAGCTTGATTACTTTAGCCTTCAAAGCTCTAACATCCTATTATCAGATGGCTAAAGTGCGTGCTACAGTCTCTGCCCTACAGCCTTAGAGGGGCAGGATGATTGGTGTAAGCACAGGTATCTGGTTGCAGCAGGAGGTCATTTGCTGAACAAGGCAGGAAGCTGACAATCTTCCCCTAGTGTCTGTGAGGAAAGTGCATCCCATTTCCCTAGAGTGCACAGATGGGTGAGTTCTTCAGCTGGACCATGGGCACCCAATGCTTTTGGTTGTAAGGACTGGGAAGCACCACTTATCCTTGGACCCCTGTCAAGCATGGGTGGGTAGGTGATGTGGGTGGAACTATCAGTCCTCAGGACCCTGAAGTAAGTAGATGAAGACCCTGTTAATTGGCAGAGTGGTGTCTATCATCAAAAACCTGCCTCTTCACCACACTGCTGAAACACTTAAAGTCAGATCTCAGGCACATACACTTTTGCAGCCTGCCAACAAGGGCCTGCACTCCTGAAATGGGCCCACACAGGTCCTTGTAGTGTTAAGGGCATTCAATATCCATGGACCATTTGTGCATGGACAGGAGCTGCTTCTGCCCTGAGTTCCTAGCTTAGGGGAGACATTAGATTATCTTTTCCCACAGTTGTCTTTTTATTCCTTCTTCAAGGCCAGGAAAATGGCTCAGGGTGCACAGTTGGGCCTATCTCAGGCCCAGGGAAATCAACAGCCACTGAAGTTGGCTTAGAGAGTGCGCATGTGGTAAATTGGACACACATACTTATCTTTTCCATGATTGCTCTTCTTCTTTGCTTCCAGAAGCATGAGTAGAATGTGCAGCTTGCTGTCTCTCCCTGAGGAACCTGCTTCCTGAACACCACCAGCCCGGCTGCTCTCGCACCAGGGAATAGTGCCTGAGGAGCCCCAATTTCCCCTGATTCAGGTTTGGTACTCCTTGCTGCTTCTGAACCATCCCTCCCTCCCCCGTCACCCTGTTTGATTTCCTAACTGTACCTTTGATGTTCAGTGCTCCTAACTTGTCATATATATAATTGCTTCACTTGGGTTTTTTTTTGGGTCTTTGTTGCAAGAGGGATCAGCGGAAATGTCTGACTACTCAGCTATCTTGGCCTTGCCTCGAAAGCTCTTCTTTGAATCTTTAGTTTCCTTTTTTTCTTTTTTGCTCTGGACAGGTAAAGACTCTCCATCTTAGATGGACACTTACAAGGTTTAAGACCCCAGACAGTACTCACCACTAGGATGTAGAACGTAACATTATGAACTATATTAGGCCAGACAAACTTTCTTCACAAGCTTCTTGATTGTCGCAAGCAGTGCTGGTGACTTACTCGATATACATTCCTTCTTTCCTCCTCCCACATGCTAGAAAAGACTCATGATACAGACTGAAATCAGTTGCCTGTATGGCCAGTTTTTGTTGAGTTTTAGTTTTGTCATGTGGCATATTCTGACTGAAGAGACATACAGGAAGTCATCTACTTCTTTCTGGAGATTTATTTCAAGGTAACAGAGTGAGACATATGAGGGGAGTTCTCTTGCTTTGTCCTCTTGATTTCTTACTTTCATGCAGTTGGTGAAAATGTGATTCTTGGAGCTACGGAAGTTATTGGTGACAGTGAGGTGGCAAGCCTGAAAACTAAAATCAAAGGATGCATACAGTGGGATGAAAGAGCCTGGATCCTAGATGAGAATGGAGAATACCAAGTTACTGAACCAGCCCTGTAGTACTACCTCCAGATTTGTTGTTATGTGAGAAAACTAAATCCTTATTTTAAGCAGACATTTAGTTCGGCATTCTGTAACTTGAAGCTAGGATGTTAGTAACTGATTATATATGTTTAGGTTACATTCCTGCAATATTAAATAAAAAAAACATATCATTTTAACAGATGAATATTGTGGAGGGGGAATCTTGCTCCTTATCAGTAAACATTGAGGAGTGAAACTGTAATTTACTTTTAATAATTTGTTAAGGGAGTTTATGAAGATTTAAATTCAAACTCTAGACATAATCTTTGGTTCACATGGGGAGTGGTCTTTGTTAATTATACCTTTTGGTTCTTGCAGTGTAAACCTTCTCCCCTTTCTTGCATTTTCTGTGAAGAGTAAGAGTTTACACAACACTTAATACGTCAAATTTCTTAAACCAATTAGAACATTTCTTTCCTGGCTTCTCATCAAACTTAACTTAGACTTGATTTCACTTTTAATATTTGCCAAGGCAGAAGCATAGTTTTAGGGACTTATATGTTTATTACAAAGATTCAAATTCCCAAAGATAATGGAGAACCTTTGGAAGTCCCTTAACTAAGGGGAGTTGTGCTTTCAGTGATTATTCTGGCAGCAGTGCAGATGGCTCAACTAGAAAGATATGTGGGAATATGACAGGAAAACAGTTAGGGACCATGCAATTTAGTAGTACACTTCAGTTTAAAATGAAAAAGTACCTGAACATGGGTAGTGTCTGTGGTAAAGAGATGGAATGAATTGTGGTGGTTGATTCTCTTATTTGGTAGGTGAAAAATGTGGAAAATATTTTGAAGGCATTATCCTGAAAACAACTTAATTTCCACTAATATTTATTGACCCTCTACTATATAATCTGCACCACTCTTAGCCTTGAAAGCAAAGTATTAACAAGACAGAAGTGGTCTTAGTCCCTGTAAGAGCATATAGTTTGTAGGGAAATGTGGAAATAAACAGAAAAGGAAAAATATGTCTGATGAGCGTTATGATGGAGGCTCTACCAGGAGCTATGAGAACATAGAGAATGACAAATGACATTTATTGACTATTTAGCATGAGCCAGACACTGTTCTAAGCATTTTGCTTATACTAGCTCATTTAATTGTCACAACAACCCAAATGAGAGAGATGCTATTATTACCAGTCCTGTTTTATAAGTGGTGAACCTGAAACACAGAGATTTTAAGTCTCCTGCCCAAGCTGTTACAATTAGTGCATATATGAGACGGGGTTCATCATGTGCCTTCTCATCCCATAGCCCACACTGTTTAGTATGATAATGAGAAGAGGTGGATGAACTCAGTTACTGAAATATTTAAGGACCAAGCAGGACTTTCAGGTAGAAATGTCAAGTAAGTGCTAAAGTAAGGACTTTACAAGGGAGGCAACAAGCTAAGAGCTGACTTCTAGACACCCCAGGAGAGACAACAAATGAAATCAGGTACTGCAATCCTGTGTATTTGATATTATGAAATAAGAAGCCTGGAGGAAGAAATCTTGTGGCAAAATCTCCCTTTAGGATTTGGGAAGAAGAGGAAAGAAAACAATACAATAGATTTCCCATCAGGGATGAAGATGATAGGGATATGGGAGTTTGTTTTAGGCTCTACATTGGGAGATGTGTAATCCCTTGAGTGAGTTGAAAACTTGTGTAAACACTGACACCTAAGAAACTAAAGACAGACAAGGATCCAAGCCGTAAACACAATCCTCTTATTTACCTTCAACATGCATGTTTTTTTCCCCTGGGGAACAGCCTGAGCCAGTTCTAATCTGTTTACAATCAAGTGCATTATATCCATAAATGTACATTAAATCGTGTGTTTTTTATCAAGTGGAAATGGTGATAATAATGATTTTTTCCCTGTTGCTTGAGAATGCTCTGTATTAAATCAGAAAACATCATCCATAGCTCAAAAAGATTTTCAGGGCATTTCGTAAATTAATCCAGGGCAACATCCTGTTAGAATCAAAGGAAGCAAAGCCTCAGAGCTTGAAATTTCCTCTCTGGGACCACCGGAGTTAAAAAAAAAAAAAAAAAATTGATAAAGAAACACACACGTTTTCTGGTCTAAGGAGGTGAGTTCCTGAACTCCTTCCATATTAACATCCTCATTGTTTTTGGAAGAAAGTGGTGGGATCTATGATATGCCCTTTCTTTCCCATTTTGTGCAGTCTAATAGTAGTTGGAAGAATCTAACTGAGGAGGGGAACAGGGAATGTTCAGACATTAGGGCTGCAGTGGATCCAGTCACTAAGTTTCCTCTCCCAGGAGGGAACTCTGATCTTTCTACATTTATGACTTTTACTCTGTGACAGGGGGCAGTTACAGAACATCTCCTAGACTCTGGTTCCTTAGTTTTGAGTTAGAAAGAGTGTTCATGGTTCTCATTCTGCCAGCAACTAATTTGTGTCTGAAGCCAATACCATGATCCTAGGGCCTCTGCCTCCAATTTTACTGGGGAGGAGAGAGCTCAGGTAAGAGAAGAAATAATGAGATGAGAGAGAGATGATTTAGTCCTGGCCATCTTTCTTCTCCTTTGTTCCTTGGTTTTTCCAGCTGTCATGTTACATAAGGCAACACTGACATCCTGTATGTAGACAAAGTTGGAGGTAATCTTTGCCATTTTTAGTCTACAAAGACTGTAATAATGGGAGGTTTGTGTCACTCTGTATCATGGTAGTAGTAAAGGCCAATAATGTAGGCCCAGGTTGGGTTAGTCTCAGACATTCTCAGCATGCACTCCAATCTTGTGGGAGGAGATATTGTGGGGAGATCTGGATTGCCATTTAATGTAACCCCTTTCTCTTGTCTCCACAAACAATCCTATAGAAAAACGGCTACTGCAAATGGTTCTTTTGTGACTGAATTCATTCTGATGGGATTAACAGACCAAAGAGATCTTAAACTCCCTTTGTTCTTCCTGTTTCTAGTAATGTATATGGTCACTGTGTTGGGAAACTTGGGCTTGATAACTCTAATTGGGCTATTTCCTCAACTTCACGCCCCCATGTGCTTTTTCCTCTTTAACTTGTTCTTCATCCTTCATAGACCTCTGTTATTGTTCTGTGTTTACACCAAAAATGCTATTGAACTTCATATCAAAGAAGAATATTATCTCCTACAAGGGGTGCATGACCCAGCTCTACTTTTTCCTTTTTTTTGTCATTTCAGAATGCTATGTGCTGACATCAATGGCCTATGATCGCTATGTTGCTATCTGTATTCCACTTCTGTATAACATTGCCATGTCCCCTAAAGTTTGTTCCAAACATATTTTTGGTTCATACTTCATGGCCTTTTCTGGTGCTGTGGCTCACACTGGATGCATGCTGAGACTGACCTTCTGTGATGCCAACACCATCAACCATTACTTTTGCGACCTTCTTCCTCTGCTCCAGGTCTCCTGCACCAGCACTTATGTCAATGAGGTGGTGGTTTTTATTGTGTTGGGCATCAACATTATTTTGCCCAGTCTTACGACCTTTATCTCTTATGGTTTCATTCTCTCTAGCATCCTTTGCATCAGTTCTATTGAGGGCAGGTCCAAACCTTCAGAACCTGCAGTTCCCACATCATTGCTGTTTCTCTGTTTTTTGTATCAGGTGCATTCACATATCTTAAACCACCTTCTGTTGGGTCTATGGGTGAGGGAAAAAACTCTTGTGTGTTTTACACCAATGTGGTTCCATGATGAACTCCTTAGTCTACAGCTTCAGAAGCAAAGATGTTAAGCTTGCCGTGAGGAAAACCCTGAATAGGAAAAGGTTTTGGTCAGAAACAATATCTCTCTGGGCAGGTAGTTAGAAGACAGGGAGGCTCTGCATATTTAATTTCAGTATTTTTGGTGGCATTGTTCTTATCCTATTTTTTCTTACCTTGGTGAGTGGTATTTGTCTATTTTTCAATAATATATTTCTATTTTGGGGGGGTTTGCTTTTTCTTACTCAGCATTTGCATACTTCTTCCTATTCTCACTTTTTCTCCTAAGAATGACATTAAGGAAGGAATTTTTTATCACTGTATTTTTTCACTGTAAATTTGGGCTTTCCTTTTTTTTTCTCTTGGAAAAATATTAATGGTTCTGTGAATGATCCAATCAAGCAATTTTAGTGTGACATTATACCATTGCAGTGGAGGTCTCTTATTAGGTACTTACAGTGTTCCATTGGATGCACTAATGAGTTAATCTTTCTTCTCTGATCCTTCCATCCTCAACTGGGCAGGGGCATGTGTTCTTCATAAGTCACTATTAAAATGTTCCATGAACACTATCAAGTATAACTCACTTTGTAGGTGTAAACACTATGCACTAACCTTATTATGACAAGGAATTTGCTTATTTAATTTCTTACACCCAAAATGACACAGAATTGATCACATATCTACAATTATCAAATGGATGGGAGGCTTAAACTCAGAAACATTGATGATTTACTTGAAGTCACAAAGCTTCTTAATGAAAAAGCCAAAAGTAAAGTGTTAGCCTACTGATTTAAAGTCTGCTTTCTAGTATACTTTGTTTCTATTCATTTTATTTTATTTTTTAGAAAACGTGAAATATGGGAAAATGTTTCTATTTTGAAAGGTGATTGTGTTTTGTTCCAGGAGTATACATCACTTTCTTTCAGGGTGAGCAGTGATTTTTTGTTCCTTTAGGGAAATGTTTTGATGGTTCTTTCTGATGTAAGGAAGATGCCTATTGGGCAAATACAGTTGGGAGATGAATGACCCAGATAAGCACTGATTTTTTCTGAAAAATAAAATGATACTAATTTGAAATATTGGCAGGTGTTTTTATTTCAAAAATAGAGGAAATGGGATAGAAAGAAGTCTAGAAACATGTCATTAGACCAGGACGAAACAGTCACACAGCCGATAAATAAGAGGTTCATGTGTAGGAAATGGTCAATGGGATTTCAGACACTACATTTCAATCTCTCTTTTATCCAGTTCTGTTAAGTACTGTGGTTAACCTACACTGTACAAAAAGCTTTGATAGAGCTTATAATGGACTATGGTCATACACTCTTAGCAGTGTTTTAGGGAACAAAGGAAAAAAAAGTGTAGCCTAATTAGTGGGGAATCAGGTAATGAAAGCACTGCAACTTTAGGAGATAAAATAGTTCGTGGTAATTGAAACTGAACTCAGGAAGCAGAAATTTCAAAAGCAAAATAATGAGAAACTGAAAGTCCCTACCGTCTCCCTTCTGGAAAGTCCTGGAAATACTATGGAGATCACAGAATTTTTCTTGGTAGGATGAGGGCTTAGGTTTATACATTATTAAAGAAATTTTAAATCCAGAGAGCAGGAGGACCTGAGAACAATGAAATTGCCCATGTTTTTGTGTCTGATGTGCTATGCCCCTGTGTATTTTAAGCTGTACAAAACTCAAATTGCAGCTGGCATAGGAATTATCATTGAAAATAAACATTTTTACTGAGTTTATTTTTTCCTAAATTTTATTTATTTTGTTGTTGAGAATACATACCTACACCAGCTGTGCAAAAAACATATATGTACTATTTAGAGACATTGATTACATTCTTTGAGTTGTGTCACCATTCTCATCCTCCTTTTTCTGAGTTGTTCCTCTCTCGTTAACAAAAACTCACTTCCCTCTAAGGTCCCCATCTAATCTTTAATGGTGGAGTAGTGGTTAAGTGCTACTGCTGCTGACTTAAAGGGTTGGCAGTACAAATTCACCAGGCGGTCCTTGGAAACTCTATGGAGTAGTTCTACTCTGTCCTGTAGGGTTGCTATGAGTCAGAATCCACTCGACAGCACTGGGTCTTCTGGATTGTCAGTTTGATCTCGTATAGATAGTTCTTAAAAGAGCATAATGCTTAAGGTGAGACTTTTTTACTAGTTAAGCTAAAATATTGTTGGATTTTTAGGATGATTTCAGGTGATATTTTTGGTTTAAAGTTTAAAGATTATCTCAAGGCAATAGTTTCAGGGGTTCGTCCACTCTCCATGGCTCCAGAAATTCTAGAGTCCATGAGAATATGAAATTCTGTTCTGCATTTTTCCCCTTTTGATCAGTCTTCTTTAGAATCTTTATTTAAAATATTCAATAATGGCAGCCAGGCACCATCCAGTACTTCTGGTTCATGGCAAAGAAGGCAATTGTTCATGGAGGCAATTAGCTAGACATTCCACATCTTCCTATTTCTGACTCAGTTGCTTCTTCTGTTGCTCCAGGTGAATAGAGATCAATTGTTGTGCCTTGGATGGCTGCTTGCAAGCTTTTAAGACCCTAGGCAGTATACAAGGAACTAGGAGTTAGAAAACAAGCACGAAACAAGTTATTAGGCCACTTAACTGTGATGTCATGTGAATCCATGACCCTAAACCTCCACCCAAGGCCATGAATTGTTTGGTTGTACATAAGAAGCCTCAGCTGCTCCTCTTATCTTTTTGTTGTTGTTATAAATATGTCCATACACATTTGCCAATTCAGCTTTTACAGGTATACAACTTATTGACAGAAATTATAATAGTTTGCTATACAACCCAATCAATGCAAATTTTCCATCACCTTTGGCTGACTTCGCCCCCTCCCTTCCCTTCCCTGCTAACCACAAATAAACTTTTGTCTATATATTTATGTTTTCTTATCTTTTTACGTAAATGAGATCTTACAATATTTATCTTTTGGTGATTGACTTATTTCCCTCAGCATAATGTCTTCAAACTCCATCCATACTGTAGCATGTATGAAGACTTCATTTCTCCTACTGGCTGAGTAACATTTCACTGCATGTATATGCCACATTTTGTTTATCCATTCATTTGATGATGGGTATTTACGTTGTTTCCACATTTAGGCTATTGCAAATGGCGCTGCAATGAGCGTTGGTTCACAAGTCTCTTTTTGAATTTCTGCTTCCAGATCTTTTTGGTGTTTACATAGGAGTAAAATTGCTGGATCTTATGGTAGTTCTATTTTCAGTTTTTTTAGAAACTGCCACCCTGTTTTCCACAATGACCATTACCATTTTGCATTGCCACCAACAACGGTTAAGTGTTCCAACTTCACCACATCCTCGTCAACATTAGTTTTTTTCTTTTTATTTATTTATTTTTTATTGCCATCATAGTGGCAGTGACATGATATCTCATTGAGGTTTTGATTGGCCTCTCTCTGATGGCTAATGAGGCTGGCATCTTTTCATGTGCTTGGTGGATAAATGGATGTTCTCTTTGGCGAAATGTCTATTCAACTCCTTTGCCTATTTTATGAATGGGTTATTTGTCTTTTTGTTGTTAAGTTATTGGTGTTGTATATATATACTGCTTACTAAATTCTTTTTGGATATATGGTTTCCAAAGATATTCTCTCAGTCAATGTCTTGTCTTTTCGATTTTTTGTTGAAGTCTTTTGATGAACAAAAGTTTTTACTTTTTATGAAGTCTCATTTACTTATTTTGTTTTTTGCTGTTTGTGCTTTTGTTTTTATATTTCATAATCCACTTTTGAAAGCTAGACTGACAGCATTGCCCTTGCTTGTTGTTCTAAGAATTTTATTGTTTTAATTTACTTATTTAGGTCCTTGATCCATTTTGGATTTGCTTTTGTGTATAATGTAAAGCATAGACCATGTTTTTTTTCTTTTTTTCTGCATGTGGTAATTCAATTTTCCCAGTACCATTTATTGATGAGGCTCTTCTTTCCTTATTGAATGGATTTAGCACCCCTGTCAAAAACTAGCTGATCATAGACATATGGGTTTATTTCTGGACTCTTAATTCTATTTCGTTGGTCTATGTGTCTATTGTTATGCTAGTACCAGACTGATTTAATTTCTGTAGCTGTGTTTTTTTTTTTATGTTTTAAATTCAGGAGTTATGAGCCTTCCTACTTTGTTTTTCTCTTTCAGTTTGTTTTAACTATTCAGGGCCTCTTGTCATTCCATATAAATTTGAGGATTTGTTTTTCTATTACTATAAAGAATGCTGTTGGTATTTTGATCTGGATCAAATTGAATCTATAGATTGCTTTGAGTAGTGTTGACATCTTAAAAATATTAAGTCTTCCAGTCCCAGAACAAGGAACATCTTTCCATTTATTTAAATCTTTTTTAGTCCCCTTCAGCAATGTTTTGTAGTTTTCACTGTATAAGATCTTCAAATTCCTGGTTGGATTTATTCCTAGGTATTTTATTCCCTTAGATGCTGCTATAAATGAAAGTGTTTCCCTAATTTCTCTTTCAGATTTCTCATTGCTGGTGTATAGAAGCCCAACTGACTTTTGTTTATTGACCTTTTACCCTTCAACTCTGCTAAATTCCTTTAGCTATGGAAGTTTTCTTGTGAACTCTTTGAGATTTTCTATATGTAGGATGAAATCATCTACAAAAAGAGATAATTTTACTTCTTTTCCTGTCTGAACACCTTTTATTTCTTTTTCTTATCTTATTGCTCTGGGTAGGACTTTTAATACAATATTGAATACAAGTGGTGAGAGTGGGCACCCTTGTTTTGTCCCAATTTCAAGGTGAAATCTCTCAGTCTTTCTCCATTAATTTATCTATTGGCTTTTCCAAAATAAAGATTTGACGAATAAATTAAATTGTGGTAATGTCTCTCTTGGAATACAATGTTGGTTTATTTGTCTTTGAGAAAAAAGGTAAAGAGATAACTACTCTAAAAATGCTGTACGTATCATGTGCTGATTCAGCCACATTCATTCTTGACCTGAAAAAAGCACCAAGATGGGCAATAATTTGTGATACCCTTGTTCTCCACACAGAGATCTCACACTAGTCCTGCAGCCCTAAACTCAGCGTTTGCTGGGTGTATGCTGATTTTCTGGGCACCTGCACTCTCTGACCTGCCACAATCTTCCTCTTTCTATTTGCCCCTAGTTCTTATGCCCAGTCTCAGTTTTGTTGTTAGGTGCCATCAAATTGCTTTTGACCCATAGCAACCCTATGTTTAACAGAAGGGAACACAGCCTGGTTCTGTGCCATCCTCACAATCCTTTTTACGTTTGATCCCATTGTTGCAGCCACCGTGTCAATCCACCTTGTTGAGTGTCTTTCTCTTGTTCTTCAGTCTTAGATTCCTCAATATATTTTAGCCCCTCTTGGAGCTGAATAGATCCTCACCCTAAATCCTTGGCTAGAACTCAGATATCACCCTGAGGTAACTACCATTGCCATTTTGCTGTGTATCCTTACAATCCTAATTTGTAATTGCCATATAATATTCCATTTTATGGTTATACTCTTCCTGGAATGGTATGTACTTTCTCCTTGCCATGCCCCCCTCCTCCTCATCTGATGACATATTGCTTTCCATTTCCTCAGCCTACCCTTTCAATTTTCTGTTTAATCATTACCGCCTCTATTACGTCTTCATGGTTCTTAAGCTTACCTTACATTCTGGGGGAAAGGAAAGGAGAAGGGACTAACTTATCCTTTTCACTTTGAGTTTCAAAATGTTTGCCAGTATGTTTCATACACTATAAGCTCTTCTATGGCCAAATTCATAGAATGGAGTGTAAAGATGAGATATTATAAACATTATCTTGCACATAATGTTATGTTTAATATTTTCTCTTCTATTATTCTTTTATCTTGAAAAATATTAGGGGTTTCAGAGGTCATACTGAGTAAAATTAACAATATGTTGACTTAAGCTACACACAAACATGCCATGGCATTGTCACTGATAATCTCAGGCTGTGCTGCAACTGTGGTTTAAATTCACAATCCTGGTGACCCAGATTTTTTAAAAAAGCTTTGCTGATGTATAATACACACACTGTAAAATTTACTCATTGTAACTGTACAAGCCCTACAAATCTGTCAGTTTGTTTTACTGTGTTGGTTTGCATGATGGCATGATGCTAGAAGCTATTGCACAGGTATTTCAAATAACTGTGGGGTCACCCAAGGTAGACAGGTTTCAGCTGAGCTTCCAGAGTTAGACAGACTAGGAAGATGGACCTAGCAGTCTAGTTCTGAGAAGAAGAAAAAAAAAAAAAAAAATTGGCCAGTGAAAAGCTTATGAATAGCAGTAGAACATTGTCTAATATAGTGCCAGAAGATGAGCCCTCTAGTTGGAAGGCACTCAAAATATGAGGAGGGATGTGTTAGTCATCTAGTGCTGTTAAAACAGAAGTACCACAAGTGGATGGCTTTAAAAAAGAGAAATTTATTCTGTCACTGTCTAGGTGGCTAAAAGTCTGAATTCAGTGTGCTAGCTCCAGGGAAAGGTTTTCTCTGTCACTCTGGGAGAAGGTCCTTTTCATCAATCTTCCATGATCAAGGAGCTTCTCAGCATGGGGACCCCAGGTCAAAAGGACAGGCTATTCTCTAGGCTCTAGTATCTTGGTGACATGAGGTCCCCATGTGTCTCTGCTCGATTCTCTGTTATATTTCAAAAGAGATTAATTTAAGACACAACTCAATCTTGTAGATTGAGTCCTGCCTCATTAACATAACTGCCTCTAATTCTGCTTCATTAACATCATAGAGGTATGATTTACAACACATAGGATAATCACATCAGATGGCAAAATAAATGGTAGATAACCACACAATACTGGGAATCACGGTCTAGCCAAGTTGACGAATATTTTTAGGGGACACAATTCAATCCATATCAGGGGAAGAGCTACCCCCTCAAAGTAGAGTCGACCTTAATGGTGTGGATTTAGTCAAGCTTTTTTAAACTTCTTTTGCTGGCATGACTTAAAATGAGAAGAAATGGCTGCAGACACCCATTAATAATAGGAGTGAGGAATGTATGAAGTATGAATATAGGAATATTGGAAACCATCAAAAAGGAAATGGACCACAGAAGTTTCGATATCCTATATATTAATGAACTGAAATGGACGATACCGGTTATTTTGATTCAGACAGTCATACGGTCAACTATGCCAGGAATGACACATTACAGAGGAATGGCACCGCATTCATCATCAAAAAGAACATTTCAAGAACTGTCCTGAAGTACAATGCTGTTACTGATAGGATAATATCCATAAGCCTACAATGAAAATGAGTTAATAAGATTATTATTCCAATTTACCCACCAACCACTGAGGCCAAAGATGAAGATATTGAAGATTTTTACCAACTTCTGCACTTTAAATTGATAAAAAATGCAATCAAGTTGCATTGATAATAGGATATGGAGCCTGTATGGCACAGTAGTCACTTTTGATGATCCCTCAAACAACAAAGACCCTAAAAAAACAGTCAGACTATTATATATCTGACAATTTAGGAGCTGTAAACATCAAAGGCAAAGTTAGGAGATCAGACTGAATGGTAGGGGTAGGGAGAGAAGATTCAGAAGCAGCAAGGAGTTGCTGTATCTTACTTGTTAGGAACTGGCTCCCCTAAGGCAGGATTTCCTAGCATGATTGTGGTGGGCTCGCGGTAGCATATAGGATGTGGTTTCCTCAGGGAGAGACAGCAAGCTGCACAGTCTACTCACACCTCTGGAATCAGAGAAGAACAGCACTCTTGGTAAAAGCTAAGCGTTTGTGTCTAGTCTACCATGCCCTCAGCCCCAAGCTGGCTTCAGTGGCTGTCAATTTCCCTGGGCCTGAGTTAGGTCCTGCTGCACGCCCTGTGCCAATCTCCTAGCCTTGGAGAAGGAATAAATTAACAATTTTGGGAAAAGATAATCTGCCATCTCCCCTAAACTGAGGAACTCAAGACAGAAGTGACTCCTGTCCAGGCACAAATGGTACGCAGATGTTGAACACCTTTCACCCCTACATGGACCTGTGTGGGCCATTTCAGGAGCTTAGACCTCTGTTGCCAGACTGTAATGGAATATGTGCTTGAGATCTAACTTCAACTGTTTTGGTTGTGCAGTGGAAAGGTGGGTTTTTGATGTTTGACACCACTTTGCCTGATAAACAGGGTCCTCACATACCCATATCTAGGGCCTAAGGACTGGTGGCACCACCCACGCCACCAAGCCACCCAAGACAGGGGTCCAAGGATAAGTAGTGCCTCTCAGTCCTTACAACCAAAAGCATCGGGTGCCCATGCTCTGGCTGCAGAATTCACCTACCTCTGCAATCTAGGAAACAGGGATTCACTTTCTTCACAGACATTTGGGTAAGATTATCAGCCCCCTGCTTGTTCAGGGCGTAACTGCCTGTTGCAATGAGTTACCTGTGCCTATACCAATCACCCATGCACTTTTAAGATGGTAGGACAAAGCCTGCATCACAATGCAGTTGGTCACTTGATGACCAACTACCTGGACACCTGAGCTGAATCCATACAAGAAAAGTGAATGGACTGCTAGGCTCATATACCTGGTAAAAGCTCTAGCCATCTGGTGACAGGATATGAGAACTTCAAAGATACAAATAATCTAGCTAGCTCACTCAAGCAGCCTACTTGGGCATATCAAAAAAAAAAAAACAAAGCAAAAATCTAAGATACAGTAAGCAAACATAAAATAAATTAATGCTATAACTTTTTTTTTTATATAACTTTTAGAGGGCTCAGGGACAGCAGTCAATATCAAATCACATAGAGATGAAGTCAAGGTGATATAAAGAAATAAAAGTTTGGTTTAAACTTTAAAAAACAAGGGTAAATATTAAGGTCACCACAAAGGAGACAAACAATCTACACATCAAAAAAATAAAAAATAGAGACTCAGCAAAAACAAAATCAACAACAACGAAAAAGAGGAAAAGACAATGTATAAAGAAAAATTACACAGCACAAAAAATTAAGTGGAAAAAGGAAACTGTCAACAACACACAAAAAAAGACGTCAAAATGACAGCACTAAACTCATACCTATTCCTAATTATGCTGATTGCAAATGGACTAAATGCTCCAATAAAGAGACAGAGTGGCAGAATGGATAAAAAAGTCTGTCTATGTGCTGCCCATAAGAGACACACCTTAGACTTAAAGACACAAAGAAACTAAAGCTCAAAGGATGGAAAAAATAAATATCAGGCAAACAACAATAAGAAAAGAGCAGGAGTAGCAATATTAATCCCTGAGAAAATAGGCTTTAAAGTTAAATCCGCCACAAAGGATAAGGAAGGACTCTATATAATGATTAAAGGTATAATACACCAGGAGGATATGGCCATTTTAAATGTTTACACACCCAATGACAGGGCTTCAAGATACATAAAACAAGGTCTAACAGTATTGAAATTGTGAGATAGACAATAATATTAGGAGACATCCACACACCAGTTCTGGTGAAGGACAGAATATCCAGAAAGAAGCTCAAAAAAAGACACGGAAGATCTAAATGCCACAATCGACCAACTTGACCTCGTAGACATATAAAGCACACTCCACCGAACAGCAGCCAAGTATACTTTCTTTTCCAATGAACCTGGAACATTCTTCAGAATAGGCCTCATATTAGGTCATAAGCAAGCCTTACCAGAATCCATAACATCAAAATACAAAGCATCTTCTCTGACCATAAAGCCATAAAAGTAGAAATCAATAACAGAAAAAGCAGGGAAAAGAAATCAAACACTGGGAACCTAAACAACACCCTGCTCGAAAATTACTGGGTTATAGGAGAAATTAAGGGTGGAATAAGGAAATTCATAGAATCCAATGAGAATGAAATGTCCAGAACCTTTGGGACACAGCAAAAGCAGTGCTCAGATGTCAATATATAGCAATAAATGCACACATCCAAAAAGAAGAAAAGGCCAAAATCAAAGAATTATCCCAACAACTTGAACAAAGACAGCAATAAAAGAAATCCTCAGGCAACAGAAAAAAAAGCAAATAATAAAAGTTAGAGCAGAAATAAATGAAATAGAGAACAGAAAAACAATTGAAAGTGTTGAAGAGACCAAAAGCTGGTAAACCATTGGCCTAACTGCAAAAGAAAAACAGGAGAGGAAGCAGATAACCCAAATAAGAAATGAGATGGGTGATATCACAATAGGCCCAACTGAAATTAAAAGAATCCTATCAGGTTACTATGAAAAATTGTACTCTAAGAAATTTGAAAACCTAGAAGAAATGGATGAATTTCTAGAAACATACTACCTACCTAAAGTAACACAAACAGAGGTATAAAAACTAAATAAACCCATAAAAAAGGAAGAGATTCAAAAGGTAATTAAAAAAACACTCCCAACAAAAAAAGCCCTGGCTCTGACAGCTTCACTGGACAATTCTACCAAATGTTCAGAGAAGAATTAACACCACTACTACTAAAGGTATTTCAGAGCATAGGAAAGGATGGAATACTCCCAAACTCATTCTATAAAACCAGCATATCCCTGATACCAAAACAAGGTAAAGACACCACAAAAAACAAAAGAAAATTGCAGACCTATATTCCTTAGGAATTCAGACGCAAGAATCCTCAATAAAATTCTACCCAGTAGAATTCAACAACAGATCAAAAAAAAAAAAAAAAAATTCACCATGACCAAGTGGATTCATACCAGGTATGCAGGGATGGTTCAACATTAGAAAAAGAATCAATGAAATCCATCATACAAATAAAACAAAAGACAAGAACCACATGATTTTATCAGCTGATGCTGAAAAGGCATCTGACAAAGTCCAGTACCCATTCATGATAAAAACTCTCGGCAAAATAGGAACAGAAGGAAAATTGCTCAACATAATAAAGGGCATTTATACAAAGCCAACAGCCAACATCATCCTACATGGAGAGAGTCTGAAAGCAATCCCCTTGAGAATAGGAACCAGACAAAGATGCTCTTTATCACAACTCTTATTCGACATTGTGCTAGAGGTCCTAGCCAGGGCAGGTAAGATAGATAAAGAAATAAAGGGCATCCAAATTAGTAAGGGAGAAGTAAAAGCACCTCTATTTGTAGCTGACATGATCTTATAAGCAGAAAATCCTAAAGAATCCTATGGAAAGGTACTGAAACTAACAGAAGAGTTCAGCAGAGTATCAGGATACAAGACAAACGTAGGGAAATCAGTCCAATTCCTTTACACCAACAAAGAGAATGTCAAAGAGGAATTATGCAAATAAATACCATTTACAATCCCGTCCTCCCCAAGGAGATAAAATACTTAGGAATAAATCTAACCAGAGACGTAAAAGACCTCTACAAAAAAAAAAAAAAACTACAAAATTCTACTGTAAGAAAGAAAAAGAGACCTACATAAGTGGAAAAACATACCTTACTCATGGATAGGAAGACTCACCATTGAAAAAATGTCTATTCTACTCACGGTGATCTATAGATACAATATAATTTCAATCCAGATTCCAATGACATTTTTTAATGAGATGGAAAAAAAATCAACAACTTCATGTAGAAGGGAAAGAGGGCCCAGATAAGTAAAGCAGTACTGAAGAGGAAGAATAAAGAGGCCTCACACTACCTGATTTTAGAACCTATTATACTGCCACAGTAGTCAAAACAACCTGGTACTGGTACAACAACAGATACATAGACCAATGGAAGAGAATTGAGAATTGAGACATAAATCCATCCACCTATGAGCAGCTGATGTTTGACAAAGGCCCAAAAGCAGTTAAAAGGAAAAAAGACAGTCTCTTTAACAAACTGTGCTGGGATAACTGGATATGCATCTGCAAAATAATGAAACGAGACTTATACCTCACATCGTGCACAAAAACTTACTCAAAATGGATCAAAGACCTAAATATAGAATCTAAAACGATAAAGATCATGCAAGAAAAAATAGGGAAAACACTAGGAATCTTAATACATGGCATAAATGGTACACAAAACATTACTAACACTGCACAAACACCAGAAGAGAAACTAGATAACTGGGAACTCCTAAAAGTTAAACACCTTTGCTCATCCCAAGACTTTACCAAAAGAGTCAAAAGATTACCTACAGACTGGGAAAAAGTTTTTAGCTCTGACATTTCGGAACTGTGACGGATTTCTAAAATCTACATGATGCTGTAAATTCAACAACAAAAAGAGAAATAACCCAATTAAATAATGGGCAAAGGATATGAACAGACACTTCACCAAAGAAGACATTCAGGCAGCTGACAGACACATGAGGAAATGCTCAGCATCATTAGCCATTACAGAAATGCAAATCAGAACTACAATGAGATACCATCTCACTCCAACAAGGCTTGTATTAATCCACAAAACACAAAATAATAAATGTTGGAGAGATTGTGGAGACACTGGAATACTTATACACTGCTGTTGGGAATGTAAAATGATACAACCACTTTGGAAATCAATTTGTTGATTCCTTACAAAGCTAGAAATAGAACTACCTTATGATCTAACAATCCCACTCCTTAGAACATATCCTAGAGAAATAAGGGCCTTTATACCAACAGATATATTTATTGCAGCATTGTTTACAATAACAAAAAGATGGATGCAATCAAGGCGCCAATCAATGGATGAATGGATTAATAAATTACGGTATAATCACACAAATGAACCCAACGAGAAAGAACAAGGATGCACCCATGAAACATCTCATAACATGGAGGAATCTGGAAGGTGTTATGCTAAGTGAAATTAGTCAGTTGCAAAAGGACAAATATTGTATGAGACCACTATTATAAGAACACAAGAAACAGTTTAAACAGAGAAGAAAATATTCTTTGATGGTTATAAGGGTGGGGAGGGAGAGGGGTATTCACTAATTAAATAGTAGACAAGAACTATTATCGGTGAAGGGAAAGACAGCACACAATACAGGAGAGTTCACCACAACTGGACTAAACTAAAAGCAAAGAAGATCCCTGAATACAACCAAATGCTTTAAAGGACAGAGTAGCAGGGGCAGGGATCTGGGGACCATGGTTTCGGGGGACATCTAGATCAATTGGCATAACAAAATATATTAAGAAAATATTCTACATCCCACTTTGGTGAGAGGCGTCTGGGGCCTTATATGCTAGCAAGCGGCCATGTAAGATGCATCAATTGGTTTCAACCCAGCTGGAACAAAGGAGAATGAAGAACACAAAAGACACAATGTAATTCTGAGCCCAAGAGACAGAAAGGGCCACATAGAGACTACATCAGCCTGAGACCAGAAGAACTTGATGGTGCGTGGTTACAACCGATGACTACCCTGAGAGGGAACAAAACAGAGAATCCCTGATGGAGCAGGAAAGCAGTGGGATGCAGACCTCAAATTCTTGTAAAAAAAAAAAAAAAAAAAAATTATTTTATTTTAGACCAGGCTTAATAGTCTGACTGAGACTAGAAGGACCCTGGAGGTCATGGTCTCCAGACCTTTTGTTAGCCCAAGACTGGAACCATTCCCAAAGCCAACTCTTCAGACAGGGGTTGGACTGGAATATAAGACTAAAAATGATACTGGTGAGGAGTGAGCATCTTGGCTCGAGTAGACACATGAGACTACGTTGGCAGCTCCTGTCTGGAGGCTAGTTGCAAAGGCAGAGGGGGAGAGGAGCTGGCTGAATGGACATGGGGAATTCAGGGTGGAGAAGAGGAACATGCTATCTCATTGAGGGGAGAGCAACTAGGAGTACATAGCAAGGTGTACATAAATTTTTATAAGAACAACTGACCTGATTTGTAAACTTTCACTTAATGCACAGTAAAAAAAAAAAAAAAAAAGGTGCATTGATAATTACTGCCGATTAGAATGTTAAAGTTGAAAACTAAGAAGAATTGGTAGTTGGAAAATACGGTCTTGGAGACAGAAATTATGTTGCAGGTTGCATGATTGGATTTTGCAAGACCAATGACTTCTTCCTTTCAAATATCTTTTTTTCAACAATATGAATGGTGACTACACATAGACCTTGCACCAGATGGAATACAGAGGAATCAAATTAACTTCATCTGTGGAAAGAGACAGTGGAAAAGCTCAATATCATCAGTAGAAACAAGGCCAGGATTCGACTGCAGAACAGAACATCAATTGCTCGTATGCAAGCTGAAGCTCAAGAAAATTAGAACAAGTCCATGAAAAGCACGGTACAACCCTGAGTATTTCTCACCTGAATTTAGAGACTATATGAAAAATAGATTTGCTCCAATGAACAGTGCTGATTGAAGGCCAGGCAAGTGGTGAATTGACATCAAGGACGTTATACTGAAGAAAATGAGAGCTCATTAAAAAGACGAGAAAGAAAGAAAAGACCAAAATGGATGTCAGAGGAGACTCTGAAACTTGCTCTTGAATGTAGAGTAGGTAAAATGAAAAGGAAAAATGATAAAGTAAAAAAGCTGCACAGAAGATTTCAGAGGGCAGCTTGAGAACACAAAGTATTATAATGAAATACACAAAAATCTGGATTTAGAAAAGCAAAAGGAAGAACATACTCGGTATTTCTTGAGCTGAAAAAACTGAAGAAAAAACTCAAGCCTTCAGCTGCAATATTGAAGTGTTCTATAGGGAAAATATTAAACAGAAGCATCAAAAGAAAATGGAAGGGGTACAAAGAGTCACTGTACCAAAATGAATTGGTGAACGTTCAACCATTTCAGGACGTAGCGTGTGATCAAGAACCGATGGTGCTGAAGGAAGAAATCCAAGTTACACTGAAGTCATTGGGGGAAAAACAGGCTCCAGGAATAGATGGAATATCATTTGAGATGTTTCAACAGAGGCAGAGCTGGAGGTGCTCACTCATCTATGCCAAGAAATTTGGAAGACAACTACCTGGCCAACTGACTGGAAAAGATCTCCATTTGTGCCCATTCCAAAGAAATGTGATCCAACA
The DNA here is from genome assembly GCF_024166365.1 of Elephas maximus indicus. Classification (NCBI taxonomy): domain Eukaryota; kingdom Metazoa; phylum Chordata; class Mammalia; order Proboscidea; family Elephantidae; genus Elephas; species Elephas maximus. The sequence goes on along the minus strand of NC_064835.1, from coordinate 24,978,550 downwards.
GAATGGGAAATTTATAAACAATATCATTAATATCACACACAAGTAAAATTTTGTTGAAGATGATTCAAAAGCGGTGTAGCAGTACTTCAACAGGGAACTTCCAGAAATTTCAAGCTGGATTCAGAAGAGGACTTGGAAGGAGAGATATCATCACTGATGTCAGATGGATCTTGGTTGAAAACAGAGAATACCAGAAAGATGTATATCTATGCTTGCTTGACTATGTAAAGTCACTTGACTGTGTGGATCATTACAAATTATGAAAACACTGCAAAGAATGGGCATTCCAGAGCACTTAATGTGCTCATGAGGAATCTGTACATAGACCAAGAGGCAGTCATTGGAAAAGGATAAGGGGACGCCATGTGGTTAAAGTCAAGAAAGGTGTGCATCAGTGTTGTATCCTTTCACCATACTTATTCGATCTGTATGCTGAGCAAATAACCTGAGAAGCTGAACTACATGAAGAAGAATGGGGCATCAGGATAGGAGGAAGACTCTTTAACAATGTGTCATGTGCAGATAACACAGACTCGCTTGCTGAAAGTAAAGAGAACTTGACACACTTACTTTTCAATTCACATAAACAGAAACTCAGTGCTAACTATGAACATGATAGCTTGTTCATTGTGAACAGCTGTTGTAGCATACATGGTGTTATTGCTAGAACAGGTTAATAAGGACCTAGATATACATTATACAGTCAATCATTTGACAAAAGCATTCTTGTCTATTTTGATCTGAAAAAAGGATCAGAATGAATTTTCATTCAAGTGGAATGAGTAGTATTAGATACTTACAATTTTGTGGTGGGAGGGATTATGTTACCTCTTCTGCCTCTGTCATGAAGTATTCTGAATGGACTCACATCCTCTGGGCATCCTACCAAAGATAACATTCATATTTTGAACTGATGTCATATTTCTGATTAGGTAGTAAGAACAAGATGTGGCTAGTATGTTGGAAGCAGCAATGGTAAGACTCATGCTCTCCAGGGAATGGAAAGTAAACCCCACAAACCTTCAGGAACCTGCCATTTTACTGGAACTTGTGTGTGTCCTGTGTTCAGAGGCATGCTGGGATATCTCTTCCAAAAAAAAAAGAGAAATTTTTGCATGCTCTATCACAAAGAAGGGTTAGGGAGGCAACATATTCCACTCTTAGGAATACTGCTCTGACCCATACACTGTGTAACATGGAAGTCAGTTCCTATGAGTGGGGCTTAGAGTAGAAAAAGACTCTGCAATGGGCAGCTCTGTAGCCCTGCACTTGGGGCTTAAACTCTAATGGACTTTATGCAATTGAAGTTGTTAATGATGGGAAAAGATGGAATGTGGAGTGTATGGCAAGCCCCAGTGAGAGAATCACTATGCTGGCCCCTAGGGGTCTCAGTCAAGGCCATGCCATCCACAGTGGAAAATTACATGCCTTTTAAGAAATGACTTCTTATATGCTTTTGGGCCCAGTAGATTTAGAATGTTTAACCCTGAGACACTCTTTGAGCACATAGCCAAAACTGCCATTAGGAGCTGGGTTCTATCAGCTCCCCATGTCACAAGTTATATGGGGCTAGTAGGTGGAAATAGTATCTCTGGGTTCAACCCCGACAAAACAAGAGGGTACCAGTAAGCTGCATGAACAGGTAGCCCAGATACAAAGGTCATGCAACGCTGTTTCACTAGCCACATTCTCTTGCTGGAACTTGTGGCCCTATCTGGGTTCGTATATGCCCATTGGAGGAGAAGGAGAAGTCCTGAGCTTGATTTGAGGATTCATCTGCTGTATACCAGTACAAGGTGAAAGACACTCAGGAATGTCCATGAAAAACCATAGAGAGAAGTAAATCCTCCTGATGGGTGGTGCTGTGTGATACATGATTATTCACTTTTTATAGTAGACTATGTGATCTGAGGTGAGAATATACTTGGTTGTTGCAACTGGGAGAGGGGTACTACTGGCATATAATGACTAGAGGCCAGGGGTACTGTTCATCCTTTAATACAGAGGTCAGCTTCCCATGACAAAAAATTGTCAGGTCCAAAGTGTCAATAGTGGCAAGTTTGAGAAATCTATGCTATAAATATGGATAAGGACAAAGAGAAACTGCTAACAGTTACTAGGCTCTTTATGTGTATCAGGCACACCTCTAAGTCTGTTGTCGTTAGGTGCCATCAAGTCAGTTCCAACTCAGAGACCCTATGCACCACAGAACGAAACACCTGTCAGTCCTGTGCCATCCTCACAATTGTTATGCTTGAGCCCATTGTTGCAGCCACTGTATCAATCCATCACGTTGCATGTCTTCCTCTTTTTCACTTATCCTCTACTATACCAAACATGATATTTTTCTCCAGGGACTGGTCCCTCCTGATAACCTGTCTAAAGTATGTGAGATGAAGTCCCATAATCCTTGCTTCTAATGAGCATTCTACCTGTATTTTTTCCATGAATGGTCTGTTCCTTCTTCTGCAATCCATGGTATATTGTATATTCTTTGCCAACACCATAATTCAAAGCCATCAATTCATCTTTGGTCTTCCTTATTCATTGCCCAGTTTCACATGCATATGAGGCAATTAAAAACACCAGGGCTTGGGTCAGGTGTACCTTAGTCCTTAAGGTGACAGCTTTGCTTTTTAACAAAACAAATTAAATCTGTCAGCTTGTCATACTGTGGTGACTTGCATGTTGCTGTGATACCAAAAGCTTTACTACCAGTGTTTCAAATACTGGCAGGGACACCCTTGATGGAAAGGTTTTAGCAGAGCTTCTAGACTAAGAGAGAATAGCGAGAAGGACCTGGCAGTCCACTTGTAAAAAATAAGCCCATGAAAATGATTCTAATGCTTCATGTGAATCAACTCATTTAATCCCCAGTGAAGATACAAGGATCAAAGAAGCTAAACCGCTTGTCTAAATTATCACAGTTAGGGAGTGAGGAAGCCTGAGTTTAAACTCAGTCTGTCTTAAGGGCACTCTTTCTTAACCACTTTGCTACAACATGTCTTCAATGAGGTGAAATCCACAAGCACATATAACGTAAAGGAAATAATTTGATATTTTACTAATGAAATCCTATGGAATCATAGAAAGCACTACTAACAACAAGTAACAATGCCACTGAACGTTCCTTTTTAAGAGCTGTGCATCGTCGACTCTGGGCAGATAACCAGGGGAGTGACAAAGAAGACCACTCATTTTCCTGCTCTGGGGATTCAGAATTCCCGGAGTAAAATGATAAATGGAGTAGAACATTGAGTCTCAAAGGATTCAGTATTAGTTTTATGACACAGGATGCAAACACAGGCTGAGTAATTTCTATACCCAAGAGGCTCATCAAACATGGGAGGAAATCATGAGGGAGAGAATAAATTCTGCTCTACTCATCCATTTCTCCAGAACTACAGGCCATGAAATACATTCCCATTCAAGCAGGGTGATTATTTTGGAGGCTCATATAAGGTGGTTGATATACCCCTTGCAAATGAAGAGCACCTTCTGGGTAAATTCTCAAACAGACATGATAGAGAATACACTAGAATTCCTCTTCTAGCATGTCAAAGACTGAGGACTGAGCTCGTGACTATTGTCTCCTTCTTCATCAAACCTGGTTCCCCTCAGGACCGTGGGTAGGAAGCACCAGCAGCAGTGACAACTAGAGGAAAAAGAGGTGAGTGTTGAAACATCTCTGCCTTGAAAATTTCCTTTCGAACTCTCAATTACATAAATCAAAGGTTCTGGTAAACATCACTATTCATTGCCCCTTTTAGCCCTAATTCTTACGGGGAAGGAACTGGGGGATACCACGGAGTAGAAAGGAAGAAATGATGTGCAGAGACCTTGGGGGTCTACCATCATTCTTTATGATATGGAGACACCCAATATGGGTAAAAAGTAGGGGAAAATGGGGAACCCACAGGAATCACCATAGGAATCAGGCTTCTTAGATGCCTTATTCTGGGTCTTCAGACAATTCTGAGTTTGTAACCCAGCAACTCCAGCTCTCCCTGTGTAGACAGAGAACAAGAGTTCATTGCTAATGTCACCTTCTACCTCTCTTCCCACAGACCACACTGGTGAAGTGAATGGCTATGAAAAATGACTCTTCAGTGATTGAGTTTATCCTTATGGGATTAACAGACCAACCTAAGCTCCAGCTGCCCCTGTTTTTTCTGTTGTCATTGAACTGTGTGGTCACTGTCATGGGGAATTTAAGTTTAATTAACCTGATTTGCCTGAATTCTCACCTTCATACCCCCATGTACTTTTTCCTCTTCAATCTGTCCTTCATTGACCTCTGCTATTCATTTGTCATTACTCCCAAAATGCTGATGAGCTTTATTTCAGAGAGGAATATAATCTCCTTTACAGGATGCATGACTCAGCTATTTTTCTACTGCTTCTTTGTCAGCTCTGAGTGCTATGTGTTGACAGCCATGGCCTATGATCGCTATGTGGCTATCTGCAAGCCCCTGCTGTACACAGTCACCATGTCCACTAAATTCTGTTCCCTGTTGATGTCTGGTTCATACATGATGGGGTGTGCTGGTGCAATGGTACACACTGGATGTATGATCAAGTTGATCTTTTGTGATTCCAACATCATCAACCATTACATGTGTGACATCTTCCCCCTCCTCCAGCTCTCCTGCAGCAGCACCTATGCCAATGAGCTTGTGGTTTCCATTATTGTAGTCACTGTTATCTCAGCATCTAGCCCCATTATCTTTGTCTCTTATGCTTTGATTCTTTTCAATATCCTTCACATGTCATCTCCTAAGGGTTGGTCCAAAGCCTTTAGCACCTGTGGCTCCCACATAATAACTGTTGGTCTATTCTTTGGATTTGGAATGCTCACTCATGTCAAACCATCATCTTCTGGGTTTGTGGAGCAGGGAAAATTTTTCTCAGTGTTTTACACCAATGTGGTGCCCATGCTGAATCCCCTCATCTATAGCCTCAGAAACAAGGATGTCAGACTTGCTCTGAAGAAAACTGTGAAGAGAATTACAAACTGATCACAAGCAGAAGTGCCACCTTAGCGCCTGCCTCCACTGCTGTGTCTTCTCCTTCTCTTCATCTTTTTGCCCCTATTGTCCTTTTTCTTCTGTTCATCTTTCTTTCTAAAGTATTCTTGGAAAGATTTTTACCCTAATGTCTCTTCTCATCAGGCACTGTAACCATGTTGACCTATTCTTGAACTTCAGGATCATTCCAATCCCAAGGTGGGCCACCTGATTGTTATTCCTAGTATCGATGGAAACACTAGACTGATTTATTTTCTGTGTAGAGGTAACACTGCCTATTTTATATGAATGTGTATTTCCTTCCCATCCAATGTGAACTGCAGAGTGACATGCTGAGTGAACTCTTCATCACTTTCTTGCTTTTCCTGAAACAATTGTATACCCTTTTCTGTTTCAAGTGTTTTTTTTTTTGTTTTGTTTTGTTTTTTTACTTATGATTGCATTAAGACAGAGAAGGTGGTGACAAAAATTGTAGACATAGAGCAGTGGTAAAAAATTCCAAAATTTTTCAGCATTCTTTTAGTAATAGATTTTGTTCTGGATTTTCAGTCTCACATATGTAATGTTACTGAATAGCTTGTTGAATCATGGTTCTACTATCCTTTAGGATGTATGAGTATAGCTGAGGGTCACCACTCTGCTCACCTTGCACAAACCACACCTATGCAGAAAATTATAGGAAGTTCTTTTTGAATGTCTCTGTTTTATTGTGTTGGACAAATGATATGTTGTCATAAATAGAATTGACATTGTTACTGACCGGTACTTGTATAAGTGGAACGAATGTAATTTTTCACATTATAGATTTTTCTTGTTCTCCACAAATACTCTGGGATTCATACAGATTATGATTGAAATTATACAACAATATTCTTGGCTATAGAATAGACAGTCAAGTGTAACATCAAGCTTCTTTGTTTGCTCAGCTGTGTAGCAAAGGTTTCCTTTTACAAAAGAAGATCTGTTTCCTCTTTTTTTTTTTTAAATAAACAAATCCATTTTAGCAAGGACCATGTCATATTGGGATTTATTCTCTCAATATATAGATTTGACTTCTCTCTTTTGTTCTTGGAAGAGAAAATCTGTGGTCTATTTTTGTGTGCAATTCTTTACCAATCTTATCGAAACATACATCTGCTTGTTCTCTCCTCCTGATGAGGAAATGATTATGTGACTGGCTCAAGGTCTCACAGCTATTGTTGCAGAGCCCAGTGTTTGAACCCATTGTTTATCCCAGGAAAGAATAGCAGAAAGAAAAAGAGAATTGCAAAAGAATGAGCTTGAAAGCAGAGGTCGCTGGAGGACCTAATACTAAGTTAAATAAATCAAACATTTAAGGACAAAGATTGTGTGATCCCTCTTTTATAAGAAGACAAGCTCAGATAAATACAGAGAAATACACTGTTCATTGGTGGTTTCCCAGGATAATTTTGGGGGAGGGGTAAGTAAACCTTAGAATTTAGAGACTTGTTCCTTTTGGTGATGGGAAATGTGGCTCTGAGTGTGGAAATTTTGAGCACAGCATGACCAGAGTCAAGATGAGTGTTTGAGCACAAGTTAAAAAGAACAGTGACAAATTATGATAAATGTTACTAATGTCAATGAACAATTTATGTGGAAATTTGTAAAAAAGTATTCATTGGAGGATATGCAACAACAGTAATAACAACTAAAAAATGTGTATTTGGTTACATGCATATATAAGTATGTGTAAATATGTGTGTTGTTTTTTTTGTTGTTGTTGTTAGGTGCCATCAAGTCAGTTTCGACTCATAGCAACCCTATAGGATAGAGTAGAACAGCCCCATAGGGTTTCCAAAGAGCAGATGGTAGATTCAAACTGCCAACCTTTTGGTTAGCAACTGAGTTCTTAACCACTGTGCTACCGGAAAAAAAAAAGGCTCCTAAATATGTATATATATATATATATATTTTTTAAAAAACCACTGCCTTTGAGTTGATTCAGACTCATAGTGAACCTACAGGATAGAGTAGAACTGCCCCATAGCATTTCCAAGGAGCACCTGGTGGATTTGAACTGCTGAACTTTTGGTTTAGTTAGCAGCCATCTCTTAACCACTACACCACCAGGGCTTGTGGTTTTCAATGAGGATATATAAATTACTACTGATATAAAAACTTATCACAAAATTCTTCTGATAATATATTAGTTCTCCTATTATGTTCCCAGACTTTTACAATATGGCTTTTAAAACCATATAAGAGGACATATATGAATAACTATATAGGCATGTATATATACACATTCATTTATGCTGCATATATTTTCAAGTATAAAACAAAGCACATGGGGGTACAGTTAAGGATACTTCCTAGACACAACCAAACACCTTACAGGATTGATCTACTGGGTTTGAGAGCTTAGGACCATAAGTCCTTTGGGAAGACTCAGTTAACTGGCATAATATAACCCATAAAGACAATGTTCTACATCCTAGTTTGTTGAGTAGCACCTGGGATTTTAAAAGCTTATGAGCAGCCATATAAGATACAGCTATTGTTTTCTATTCATCTGGAGCTAAAGAGAAAGAAGAAAACCAAGGACTCAAAAAAGAAACTCGTCTACAGAACCAATAGTCTGCATGAACAACAGCATCACCTGCCTCGAGACCGGAAGAACTAGGTGGTGCCTGGCTACCACTACCACCCATTTGGACCAGGGACTCAATAGATGGCCTTGGATAGAATGGGAGAAAATTGTAGAACAAAATGGAAATACCTAAAAAGAGGCCAGACTTACTGAATTGGAAGAGGCTAGTTGAACTCCAGAGACTTGCTCTGAGATAGATACTCTTCAAACTTGAAACTCAAACCACTCCCAGAGATCACTTTTCAGCCAAATGACAGATTCAGTACTTGCTTCTTTAACTAATTGTCTAGATGAAGACAAATGGTTAGCATTGACCCTAGACCAAAGATGGGAGCAAAGAGGAACAGGGAACCTAGAGTAATGGAAAAAGAACAACCAAAATGAATATAATGAGAATGCTGATATGTTGTGAAGAATGTAACCAATGTCACTGAACAATGTGTAAAGAAATTGTTAAGTGACAAAATAGTTTGCTATGTAAACTCTCACCAAAAATACAATAAATATAAAAAAAGAAGGGAAAGTGGAGGAAATATTCTCAGCCAAGATGGCTTTAGCTGAGAGGTCATCAATGAGGCTTTGATACCTAACTAGAGAAACGTACATAGCTCTAGAGAAGTTTGATTTTAAAAATTTGAATAAATTTTCACCACTATACATATGTATATGTGTGTGTGTATATATATATATATATCATATATATAATATTAGCAATTTTTTCCTGTGATTGTGAGACTGAGGATTTGGGGACAGGACTCCCTGAGAAGGCATGTCATAATTTCCATACAGTATATATACTTTATAAAGCCTATTAGTTATTATCTTATTTTAAATTTAGAAAGAGAAAAAAAAAGTTATTCATAAGAAAAGCAATAGAAAAAAAAATAGAGCTCTACAAAATCTTCTTGTTTTGTGTGTTTCATAGAAGATAAACTATCTACTGTCCATAACTATTTTCCATGAGATCATGACACCCAGAGAACACATCTGTGTCAGGGGGTATAATTCAGATCGCTGTTTTTTATTTTTTTAATTATTTTATTTTATTTATTGTGCTTTAAGTGAGTTTACACATCAAGTCAGTTTCTCATACAAAAACATACACACCTTGCTATGTACACCTAGCTGCTCTCCTTCTGATGAGACAGCACACTCTTTCTCTCCACTCTGTATTTCCTGTGCCCATTCAGCCAGCTTCTGTGCCCCTCTGCCTTCTCATCTCACCTCCAGAAAGAAGCTGCCCACGTAGACTCATATGTCTACTTGAGCCAAGAAGCTCACTCCTCACCAGTATCATTTTACATTTTATAGTCCAGACCAAACCCTGTGTGAAGAATTCACTTTGGGAATGGTCCCAGTCTTGGGCTAACACAGGGTTCAGGGACCATGACTTCAGGTCCTTCAGTCTCAGTTAGACCATTAATTCTGGTCTTTTTTTATGAGAATTTGAGGTCTTCATCCTACTGTTCTCCTGCTCCATGAGGGATTCTCTGTTGTGTTCCCTGTCAGGACAGTCATGGGGCAGCCAGACACTGTCTAGTTCTTCTGGTCTCAGGTTGTTAGAGTCTCTGGTTTATGTGGCCCTTTCTGTCTCTTGGGCTCATATTTACCTTGTGTCTTTGGTGTTCTTGATTCTCCTTTGTTCCAGGTAGGTCGAGACAAATTGATGCATCTTACATGGCTGCTTGCTAGGGTTTAAGAACGCAGATGCCACTCACCAAAGCAGTATCACTGTGTTTTTGATGTTTATCAAAAGGTATATGAGTTTTGAAAAGTCTGAAAGTGTTTTATAAGAATAGCTTTAGAATATAATTACGCCAGTTAAGAACTTTACTTAAATATGATTAAAATTAAGTTTTACTATGAGAGTAAAACATCAGGAAGTTATATTTATTTAATGCTTCTCTCACAGTCATAATTTTGTGTGAAACTTTATTTCCCAAGCAGAATCTGATTGCCTCCCATCTGCTCCTATTATTCTTTTGTCTATAGTCATTAAAGTGTCTGGTTAAAAGGAAAGCTTAAAATGGTTTGGTTTGACATTTTCTCTAAAGTACATGTTTTTGAAATTTCACATGTTTTAACGAAGATGTAAAATAAGGATTATAATTTTGTATCTATAAGTCTTTGGTACTTAACAAAAAAAGTAAAATGTAAAAAAAAAAGAAAGTTCATTTCAGGCACAAACACATGACTTGTGGCCTGAGTACTACAGCATAGTCACCAGCACTCCCTGATGGAGTGGGAGTCAGCAAGAAGCAGTGTTTCCTTCTGTTGTACATAGAGTCTCTATGAGTCGGAACTCACTCGACAGCATCTAACAACTACAGCATTTTTGCATTTACTATTTCTTGCTGTTGAGATTAAAAAATGTTGTTATAATTATTAAAAATTCTTGATAAGAAATTACAAGTGTTTGTTGAATTTACAAAACCTGATATAAAAAAATTATGTTCCAGAAGTAAACACAAATTTTCATTAATAAATGTGAAGATATTTTATTTAGAAGTATTATCTAATGAAAATAATCAAAATTCTGCTTTTATATAAAATGCATAGTTGTGAGCTTCAAAGAATTTACATTAATGTGGTACATAACAAAAAAAAACAGGTTTTTCTTACTTTGCCATCAAACATAAATACATAGTGAAAAATTCACAAAGCAAACGTGCAGTTTAATGAATAATGCAAAAATCGATGTACTCTCCATCCAGGTCATAAAATAAAACGTTGCCAGAATATTTTATTCATTATTTTTATTAGAGCATTTTCAGATTAAAAAAACACATAGACCAATAATACCAGATAAGTAAGTTGTTAAATAGCTTATGTAGTCAAATTTGCCCCAGTAAGTGGGCTGGGTGCACACACTATGTAGCTCAAATTTGGGGGAATGTCTCCATAGTTGGAGAAATATTTCTATCAACAGACTTATTTGATATTTAAAAAAAAAAAAGTGAGATGCTGTATATTATAGTTTCATGTGTTCTTGCAAGATTCCTCCCATTAAATATTTGGTAGATTTACTTTAATGTTACATGAAATCATTTAAATAACATACACAAAATATTTTGGGGAGAAAATACTTAGATGAGATGCGTTGTATAGATATTCATGAATTCTTTCTCTCTGAATTTCCTTATGTCCCTTGTGTTTTTCTCCCTTTGATTCCTCTACCTGAACCATTATACTTGGTCATCCAGAATATACTGTTAATCTTTTTTGTCTGTCAAGACCCCACTTTTATCATTATTCTCTCACTGTTCAACAGCTTTTTTGTGATGGACTTTTTAGAAAGAAACCTTTGAAGAAATAAAAGTGTACACAACATAAAATAAGTAAATTTCCAGAATGGAGGGGTTTCTCCAGCTCCTGATTGGCTCACAGAGATTTGCAAGCACTTAGGTTCATTTCTTCACATAGTCTCACCACGTGCTCTATTTTTTCCTTTGTTTCTCAGTATACAAGCTGGTTTCATCTCATTCACCTAGAATATCCACTGATCTCAGTTTGTCTAATTACTCCTCTTTCCTCAACTAAAATGTTCTCTTTTCTAAATTTTCCTTACTCGCTGACTTCTCATTTCTAATGTTCTGACTGATGGAACTCTCTAGTTAAAGAGTAATTTTGAAGGACGGTTGCCCTGGCTCTTTACGGGTCTTAGTGAGTAAGGCAGGCCTTTTTGCCTTTGGTAAGTAGGCCCATCAAATGTGAGGTGTTTCTGGATGATATTTTACAATTGTTCATGCTTGCTTGACAGAAGTTGGCAGCCCTTAGACCTGTCAGTGACCTTTTTCTAAGAAGAAATCCTGTTTAGAAGGGAATGTACATTGAGGAAGCAAGGTGATAAAAAGGAAGACGAGAAATCAGACCTCAATCACATCACCTCAATTGCTGGGTCAGGTTTCACCTGAATCCAGGGAAACATTTGAACTTTTTATTTAAATGAAGCAACAATTTAATTTCCTAATTGAAGCTACTTTTTTTTTTTTCCCAAATTCAAATTTTATTCACAGTAACCTGACTGGCTCTATGAATGTGGCTATGAAATGTACACCATTATGAATTTACTTGCTTGTATAGCATTTTTTTTTTATAGCATTACTCAGCCAAAAAAATAAGGCTTACACTTATGAAATATTTTGGGTGAAGAAAATGATAAAGCAAAAATTATTATTCACAACTCTTAAAAATTTCAAACAAGCAAATTAAAATTGTTTTTAACAAAACCATGGTTTGTAACTTTAAAATGACACTTTTTTGGTGCTCTAAATGCAAGGTTACTCTCTGTATGTCTTCCAAATTTACATTTTTAACAAAACTAAGTAACATAAAACTTCGCTAATTCAGACTTTATCACATTAGAATCTGGAAAATGTTGGTTCTGGATGTGAAGAAAATCAATTCCATTTCTCTACTAACCATTATTCTTTGTGTCACTATGCTGTTGTTAGATGCCATTGAGTGGATTTTCGACTAATAGCAATCTGGTGTGACAGAGTAGAACTGCCCCACAGGGCTTTCCAGGCTGCAATTTTTATGTGAGCAGATCGCCAAGTCTCTCCCATGGAGTTCAGGCAACTTTTTGGTTAGCAGCTGAATTCTTAAACTTTGTGCCACCAGGGCTCCTTCTGTAATTACTAGAGGGGCTAGTTATTATAATTTTCAGCTTTTGTATGTTGTTAAAGGAGTATTTGTTCTTAATTATTGAAAAATACTTTCACTGGGCATAGACAACTAAATTGAAAAAATTTTTGTTTGACTTATGCTGTTTCAATAAAAAATCGATTGTCATTCTTATCCTTGTTCTTCTGAATGTAACAATGTAATGTGTTTATATTTTTAAGATTTTAAATTTGCTTTTTTTGAGATGGAGTTAACATATAGTAAAATGTACAAATGCAGAGTGAGCAGCTTGATGGCTTTTAAGTATACACTCTCTATGAAGAACATGTCATAGGTTATCTCCATTATTCAATAAAGTTTCCTCTCAAAGCCTACCCCTTTAACAAATATCAATATAATATTTATTACCATGGACTTATTTCTGAAATCCATATATCTTCTTTGGTGAAATCTCTGTTCACATCTCTTGCGTATTTCTTTAATAAATTGTTTTCCTGCTGTTAAGAGTTACTTATATATTGTAGGGGCCCTGGTGGCACAGTAGTTAAGAGCTACAGTGTGCCCCGGCTGCTAACTAAAATTTTGGCAGTTCAAATCCTTCAGCCACTGCCTGGAAACCCTATGGAGCAGTTCTACTCTGTCACATTGGGTAGCTATCAGTTGGAATTGGCTTGACGGCAATGGGTTTGGTTTTGGTTTGGTTTATAAATTTTGGATAAAAGTTCTTTATTAGGCAAATAATTAGAAAATATTTTGTCCCAATTTGTCTTGTCTTTTTCTCTTTTAATATTATTATTTCTCAGAAAAAAAAGTTTTTAATTTTGATAATGTCCAACAGAACTTTTTTTTTCTTTTATAGATTGTGCTTTTGATATACCATTTTAGAAATTTTTGCCTAACCCTAGGTCACAAAATTTTCCCTTTTGTTCTTGACAAAAAGTCTTACACTTTTATACTTAGATCTATGGTTCATTTTGAGATAATTTTTGCTAATGGTATGAGGTATGGATTGAGGATTCTTTTTTTTTTTTTTGGTATGAATATTTAATAGTTGCATCCTCCTTGTTTGAAAAGCCTGACATATCTCCATTGAATTGCCTTTGCACTTTTGTCAAAATAAATTGACTTTATATGTGTATGGGTTTATTTCTGGATCCCACATTGTGTTATACTGATCTCTCTGTCTATCCTTTCACCAATACCAAGCTATCTTGACTATTGTAAAATAATAGTAAGTCTTGAAATCAGGTGGTGTGAGCCCTCCAACTTTGATCTTTTGCAAAATTGTTTTAGCTAGTCTTTTTTCTTTGGCTTTCTATATGCATATTTTTTGAACAACCTTATTACTTTAATTCATATTTTTCTTGAAAGCTTTATTTATGATATTCCATAGAGCATTATTATGTCTTTTAATTAGTTCTAATCTTATCTAAGGCAAAAGACCCCACTAGAGGGGTCAGTTTATGTACATTATATCTGGAACATTGTAAATGAGAAGATTTTCATTTTGGTGCAGTAGTAGATCATTATGTAACTGGTAACTAATCCCTTAATTCATAGGGATATTTAAAGCAGATTCATTCTTCACAGTGTATTAGTTTTGGTGTAGAAGGAAATTCCTATTTTTAGGGCAACTGGAATCTGTAAGAAGGCCCCCCCTGAGGATCCAGTGTTTTCTCTCTGCTTTGCTGACTGGTTGTGTTCTAGACTGTGTAGAGAATTTATGACATAAGGAAACTCTCAGAGAAAACGAAGTTCTCTATTAGTGAGTCGTTGTAGAAAAGCCAATATCCACAAGAGAGCAAACGCCCACTTACTGCACCTCTGTTCAAATAATAGACGTACTGTCAGATTGTGGGATTTGCTAGAGAACATTCCTGAGTCTTAATTTCATAAATATAGTTGTTCCTTTTCTTTTCTTTTTTCTGTTGTGCTTTAGGTGAAAGTTTACAGCTCAAGTTAGTTTCTCATACAAAAACGTATGCACACATTGTTATGTGACCCTAGTTGCTATACATATAGTGTGCCAGCACGCTCCTCCTTTCCACCCCAGAATTCCTGCATCCTTTCAACCAGCTCCTATCCCTTTCTGCTTTCTCATCTCGCCTCCGGACAGGAGCTACCCATTTAGTCTTGTGTAGCTACTTGAACTAAGAAGCACACTCTTCACAAGAATCATTTTATATCTTACAGTCCAGTCTATTCTTCGTCTGAAAAGTTGGCTTCAGGAATGTTTTTCGTTTTGTGTTAACAGTCTAGGGACTGTGTCTTCTGGGCTTCTTCCAGTCTCAGTTAGGCCATTAAGTCTGGTCTTTTCACTAGAATTTGAGTTCTGCACCCCATGTTTCTCCTGCTCCATCAGGGACTCTCTGTTGTGTTACCTGTCAGGGCAGTCATTGGTGACAGCTGGGCACCAGCTAGTTCTTCTGGTCTCAGGCTGATGGAGTCTCTGGTTTGTGTGGCAATTTTTTTTGTCTCTTGGGTTAATATTTTCCTTTTATCTTTGTTGTTCTTCATTCTCCTTTGCTCCAGGTGAGTTGGCACCAATTGATGCATCTTAGATGGCCACTTGCCAGCTTTTAAGACCCCAGACTCCACTCACCCAAGTGGGAAGCAGCCCATTTTCTTATAAATTTTCTTATGCCAATGATCTAGATGTCCTTCAAAACTATAGTCCCCAGATCCCTGCCCCTGCTACTCTGGAAGTGTTTGGTTGTGTTCAGGGAACTTCTTAGCTCTTGATTTAGTCCAACAGTGCTGACTTCCCCTGTATTGTGTGTTGTCGTCCCCTTCACCTCAGATAATTTTTGTCCCCTATCTAGTTAGTGAATTCCCCTCTCCCTCCCTCTCCACCCTCATAATCATTAAAGAATATTTTCTTCTGTGTTTAGACCTTTCCTTGAGTTCTTATAATAGTGGTCTCATACAATATTTGTCCTTTTGCAACTGGCTAATTTCACTCACCAGAATGCCTTCCAGCTTCATCGATGTTATGTTTCTCGGATTCATCTTTGTTCTTTATTGTTGAATAGTATTCCATTGTGTGAATATACCATAATTTGTTTATCCATTTGTCCCTTGATGGGCACCTATATTGTTTCCATCTTTTTGCTATTGTGAACAGTCCTGCAGTGAATGTGAGTGTGCACGTAACTGTTCGTGTGAGGGCTCTTATTTCTCTAGGATGCATTGCAAGGACTGGGATTGCTGGATCATATGTTTTTTAAGGAAGCGTCAAATGGATTTCCAATGTGGTTGTACTGTAATACATTCCCACCAGCAGCGTATAAGTATTCCAGTCTCTCCATAACCTCTCCAAAATTTATTATTTTGTGTTTTTTGGATTAATGCTAGCCTTCTCTGGTTGATTTTCATTTCTCTTATGCCTAATGATTGTATTTCCTCATGTATCAGGTAGCTGACTGAAGGTCTTCTTTGGTGCAGCATCAGTTCTTTTCCTTTGCCCATTTTTTAATTGGGTTATTATGTGTTTTTATTAAAGTTTTGCACTATCTTATCAATTTTAGAGATTAGACCCTGATTGGATATGTCATAGTCAAGTATTTATTCCCCGTCTGTAGGTTGTCTTCTTATTCTTTTGGTGAAGTATTTGATCATCATGCGTGTTTCTTTTTTAGGAGCTCCCAGGTATCCAGTTTGTCTTCTAGTGTTTGTACATTGTTAGTTATGCTTTGTATTGCCTTTATGCCATGTATTAGGGCTCCTACCATTGTTCCTCCTTTTTCTTCCATGATCTGTATCATTTTAGATTTTATTTTTATGTCTTTGATTCATTTTAAGTTAGTTTTTGTTCATGGTGTGAGGTATGAATCTTGTTTCATTTTTTGGCAGATGAATATCCAGTTATGCCAGCACCATTTGTTAAAGAGACTGTCTTTTCCTCATTTAACAAACAGACTTTGTGTGTTTGTCAAATATCAGCTGCTCATAGGTGGATGAATATACATCTGAATTCTCAGTTCTGTTTCACTGGTCTGTGTATCTGTTCTTATACCAATACAAGGCTGTTTTGACTACTGTGGTGGTATAATAGGTTCTAAAATCAGGTAGTGTGAGGCCTCCCACTTTGTTCTTCAGTACTGCTTTACTTTATACGGGGCCTCTTCCCTTTCCATATGAAGTTGGTGATTTGTTTCTCCATCTCCTTAAAAAATGCCATTGGAATTTGAATCGGAATTGCATTGTATCTGTAGATCGCTTTGGGTAGAACAGATATTTTCACAATATTGAATCTTCCTATCCATGAGCAAGGTATGTTTTTCCACTTATGTAGGTCTTTTTTGGTTTCTTGCAGTACCATCTTACAGTTTTCTTTGTATAGGTCTTTCACATCCCTGGTTAGATTTATTCCCAAGTATTTTATCTTCTTGGTGCTATCACAAATGGTATTGAAGTGGTGATTTCCTCTTCAAAGTTATTTTTGTTGGTGTAGAGGAATGTAACTGGTTTTTGG
Organism: Elephas maximus indicus; assembly: GCF_024166365.1. NCBI lineage: Eukaryota > Metazoa > Chordata > Mammalia > Proboscidea > Elephantidae > Elephas > Elephas maximus. The sequence goes on along the minus strand of NC_064835.1, from coordinate 24,961,812 downwards.
ATGTTTATCTTGTATCCTGATACTTTCCTGAAATCTTCTATTTGTTCCAGTAGTTTTCTTGTGGATTCTTTGGGGCTTTCTGTGTATAAGCTCGTATCATCTACAAATCGAGTTACATTTACTTCTTCGTTACCAATTTGGATGCTCTCTATTTCTTTTTCTAGTTTAAATGCTCTGGCTAGGACTTACATCACAATGCTGAATAAGAGCGGTGATAAAGGGCAACCTTGTCTGGTTCCCAATCTCAAGGGGAATGCTTTCAGACTCTCTCCATGTAGGATGATGTTGGCTGTTGGCTTTGTATAAATATATATATATATATATTTAGGGCTTTGTATAAATGCCCTTTATCATGTTGAGCAATTTCCCTTCTATTACTCTTTTCCTGAGAGTTTTTATCATGAATGTGTGTTGGACTTTATAAAATGCCTTTTCTGTAACATTTGATAAGATCATGTGTTTCTTACCTTCTGTTTTATTTATGTAATGGACTGCATTGATTGTTTTTCTTGTGTTGAACCATCTCTGTGTACCTGGTATGAACCCTACTTGGTCAAGGTGAATTTTTTTTTTTTTTTTCCAATAGGATATTGAATTCTATTGGCTAGAATTTTGTTTAGGATTTTTGCATCTATGTTCATGAGGGATATTGTCTGTAATTTTCTTTTTTTTGCGGTGTCTTTACTTGGTTTTGGTATCAGGGTTATGCTGCCTTCATAGAATGAGTTTGGGGGTATTCCATCCTTTTCTATGCTTTGGAATACCTTTAGTAGGAGTGGTGTTAACTCTTCTCTGAGAGTTTGGTAGAATTCTCTAGTAAGCCGTCAGGGCCAGGGCTTTCTTTGTTGAAAGTTTTTTAATTACATTTTTGATCTCTCCTTTTGTTTTAAGTTTGTTTAGTTCTTCTATCTCTGTTTGTGTTAGTTTAGGTAGGTAGTGTGTTTCTAGAAATTTGTCCATTTCCTGTCGGTTTTCAAATTTGTTGGAGTGCAATTTTTCATAGTATTCTTTTATGATTCTTTATTTTCAGTTGGATCTGTCATAATATCTCCCATCCCATTTCTTATTGAGGTTATCTTCTTCCTCTCCTTTTTTTTTGTCTGTTTGGTCAATGGTTTATTGATTTTGTTGATCTATTCAAAGAACCAGTTTTTGGTCTTGTTAACTCTTTCAATTATTTTTCTGTTCTCTATTTCATTTAATTCTGCTCTCGTTTTTATTATTTGCTTTCTTGTGGCACTAAGGGCTTCTTTTGCTGCTCTCTTTGTATTTGTTCCAGTTGTAGGATTAGTGTTTTGATTTTGACCCTTGCTTCTTTTTCAATGTGTATATTTATTTTTATAAATTGACATCTGATCACTGTTTTGCTGAGTCTCAAAGGTTCTGGTAGGATATATTTTCGTTTTATTCTGTGAATTTCTTTATTCCACCCTTAATTTCTTCTATAATTCAGTAGTTTCTGAACAAGGTGTTCAGTTCTGTGTTTAATTTTTTTTTTCTTTGCTTTTTGTATTATTGATTTCTACTTTTAGGGCATTATGTTCAGGAAAGATGTTCCGTAATATTTAAAGTTTTGGGTTCTTTTAAGCCTTGCTTTATGGCCTAATATGTGGTCCATTCTGGAGAATGTTCCGTATGCGTTGGAAGAGAAAGTATACTTGGACGCTGTTGGGTGGAGTGTTCTGTATATGTCTATGAGATCAAGTGTTGATGGTAGCATTTAAATCTTCTTTGTCTTTATTGAGCTTATTTCTGGATGTTCTGTCCTCACCAAAAGTGGTATATTAATGTCTCCTACTATTATTGTGAAGCTGTCTATTTCACTTTTTGATGCTGTTAGAGTTTGTTTTATGCATTTTGGAGCTCTGTCACTGGGTGGGTAAGCATTTGTTATGGTTATGTCCTCCTGGTATATTGACCCTTTAATCATTATATAGTGTCCTTCCTTATTCTTTGTGGTGGATTTTGCTTTAAAATCTAGTTTGTCAGAGATTAATATTGCCAGTCCTTTTTTTTGATTGTTGTTTGCTTCATTTCTTTTCCCCATCCTTTGAGTTTTAGTTTGTTTGTGTATTTAAATCTAAAGTTTGTCTCTTGTAGGCAGAATGTAGATGGATCATGTCTTTTTATCCATTCTGCCACTCTTTGTCTCTTTATTTGTGCATTTAGACCATTTACATTCAGCATAATTATGGATAAAAAAAAAATGGATAGGTATGAGTTTTGTGTTGTCATTTTGATGTTTTTTTGTGTGTTGTTGACGGTTTCTTTGTTCCACTTAGTTATCTTTTTTTTTAAGTATTTTCATGGTTGTTGATTTTGTATTTGCTGACTTTTTATGTTTTTCTTGTTTTTTATTTTGATGTATAAGATCGTTAGTTTCCTTTGTGGTTACCTTAATATTTATCTCTATTTTTCTAAGTTTAAACCAATTATTTTTTTCTTTATATCACCTTGACTTCTCCATAGGAAAGATCTATGATTGCATTATTTAGTCTGTCTTTTTTTGTTTTAATGTTGTCATCTTTTATGTATTGATGTCTCTGTTTCCCTATTTTGAGTGTTCTAGATTCGATTTACTTTTGTGACTTCTCTATCTGGGTTGATATCTGGTTGCTCTCTCCTGGATTCTAGCCTTGGTTTGTTTTCTGATATTATTGATTTTCTAGCCGGAGAACTCCATTTTGTATTTCTTGTAAATTTGGTTTGCTCTTTACAAATTCCCTAAACTTCTGTTTATCTGGAAATGCCCTAATTTCAGTATCATATTTGAGAGACAATTTTGGTGGATATGGAATTCCTGGCAGGAAACTTTTTTTCTTCAAAGCTTTGTATATGTCATCCCATTGTCTTCTTGCCTGCATGGTTTCTGCCTATTAGTTTAGTTTTATCGACTCTCCTTTGTAGGTAATTTTTCATTTATCCCCAGCAGCTATTAAATTTTTTTCTTTGTCTTTGCTTTTGGCAAGTTTGATTGTAGTGAAACTTGGTGACTTTCTTTAGATCTATCTTTTGTGGGGTTCGATGTGTTTCTCGGATGGATATCGTCTCATCTTTCACCATATCAGGGAAGTTTTCCACCAACAAATCTTCAACAATTCTCTCTGTATTTTCTGTTTACCGCCCCCCCCACCCCATTCTGATATTCCAGTCACTCATAGGCTATTTATTCTAGAGTTCCACGTAATTCTTAGGGCTTCTTCATTTTTTTTTAATTTTTTAATCTGATTTTTCCTTAAATAAGTTGGTGACAAGTACTTTATCTTCAGTCTCACTAATTCTGATTTCCATTGCCTCAATTATGCTCCTATAAATTTCTATTGAGTTGTCTAATTCTGAAATTCTACTGTTAATCTTTTGGATTTCTGTTTACTGTTTCTCTATGTATTCTTGCAACCTGTTAATTTTGTCATTATGGTCTTGTATAGCCTCTTATGTTCCTCTAGTGCTTTGTCTCTGTGTTCCGTGGCTTGTTCTGTGTTTTGCTCGATTTTTGAAGAGCTCTTTATGCTAATCTTTGGGATTCTCCCTCTGGTAATTCCAGGAAGACTTCTACATCTGGAAGGTTTCTTAGTTTTTTGTTTTGGTGCTACTGAAGCCTCATGGTCTGCCTCTTTATGTGATTTCATGTTGATAGCTGTCTCTGAGCCATCAATAAGTTACTGTACTCATTTATTTTGTGTTTGCTTACTATGTCCTAGCTTCTTGCTTTGTTTTCCCCTGATATGCCCACATAGGCTGGTCGTGTGAGCTAGTTTGAATATCGGTGTCTTTGAAGCTGTTGCGTCCTGCCACCAGGTGGTTAGGGCTGTCACTAGGTATGTGAGCCCAGGAGTCCATTTACTTTCCTTGTGTGGATTCAGCATATGTGTCCAGGTCATCGGTCACTGAGTGTGTGGTACAGGCTCTCACCTACAGTTCTAGATGGTCAGGGGTGATTAGAGTAGGCAAGCATATCTGGCTGCAGTCGGTGGTCATGTGCTGAGGAAGGCAGGGGTTGACAACTTCCCCTGAGTTTCAGGTGGAAGGCTCTCCCTATTCCCTAGAGCATGTAGGTGAGTGGGTTGTACTCTGGGCACCCAGTGCTGTTGGCTATAACAACTGGGAGGCCCCACTTATTCTTAGACCCCTGTCATGGGTAACTAGGTGAAGTGGATGGATCCACCAGTCCTCAGGCCCCTGATTAATGGGCAGGGTGATGTCAAATGTCACAAATCTGCCACTCCCCCTTATAGTTGTTGCAATTGAAAAGAGACTTCAGTTATACAGCCTGATGTACTGTGTTAATTAGGGCCTATGCTACTGAAATGGACCCACACAGTTTATGCAGGGATGAAAGGCATTCAAAGTCCATGGACTCCTTATGCCTGTGCCTAGGGAAAGGCGTTGTACCTGCCCTGAGTTCCTGGCTTTCAGGAACTGGCAGAGTATTTTTTCCTGTTTGTTAATTTGTTCCATCTCCAAAGCCAGAAGAATAGCTCAGGGAGCTAAACAGGTCCTACTACTGCCCCAGGGGGCTAAGCAATGGCTAAAGCTGCACTGGGACCCAAAGCAGAGCAGGTAAATGGGAGAGAGGTTCTTCCCAAAGGGGGGGGGCTTGACCAATATGGTAGGTTAGAAGCTTATACTTTTGCTGATTGAGAGGTGGTTGTCACTGGTTCTGGATGCTTGAGCAGATTCTCCACCGCTTGGTCTCTCCTGATGTGGAAAACACGTCCCAAGCACTAATGCTTGTTTCACCTGATATGCTTCACCCAATCCAGCATGCAGGGTGCTGGTTCCAGCCAGGTCAGTTCTGGCAACTCCTTGCTGCTTCTGAACCCTCTCTCCCTCCCCCTGCCACTCAGTCCAATTCCTCTACTTTGCCTTTGACATTAAGGGCTCATAGATTGTCATATATAATCAATTCACTTGTTTCGGGTTTTATTGTTGTAAGAGGGACCACAGGAAGCTCCTGACTACACTGCCATCTTAGCCATGCCCCCTTTTTGTGTGTTCATAAATTTTAAAGTCTAGAAAGGTTTGAGGAAAAGAAAGAGGGGCACTCAAGGCCAACATGTCTTTGGACAGGGGATGGGAATTGAATGCAGTGGTCATATAAGTCATGGATTGACAGCTGCCATTTCTGCTTATCCTTTACTCAGGGTTTAAGAGAAACACAGACCAGCCAGGTTTTAATATATCAAACATCCACTTGAACCTTTAGGTCCTATTTATTTCAATCAGATTATCTTTGAGTTGGGGAACAAAGTTTGCCCCTGCAGAGACCCTAATATCTCTTTTTTTTTGTCCTCCTCAATCCCCTCCATTTTTCCCCAAACCAAAACCAAATCCATTGCTATCTAGTTGATTCTGACTCATACGGACCCTGTAGGACAGAGTAGAACTGTCCCATAGTGTTTCCAAGGCAGTAAATCTTTATGCAAGCTGACTGCCACATCTTTCTCCTGTGGAATATCTGGTGAGTTTGAACCACTCACCTTTAGGTCAGCTTCAGAGCACTTAACCAATGTTCCACCAGGGCTTCTTCATTCTGCCCCAACTATGCTTTACTGATTTTTTTCTTTAAATGATATACATTTTTTAAATTCCAACAAAAATATACATAACAAAATATACCTTTTTAACCCTTTTTGTGGGTACACTTTATTGTTTTTAAGTACATTCACAAAAAGTTTTCTGTTTAATCACTCCAAAGAGATACTCTATATCCATTACAATACCTCCCCACTATACCTCTCCACAGCCCTTGGTAACCTCTATTCCACTTTCTGTCTTTATGAATTTGCCTAATCTAAATAGCTCATATAAGTGGAGTCATACAATGTTTGTCCTTGTGTGTCTGGCTCATTTCACTTAACATAACGTCTTCAGGGTTCACCGATGCCGTAACTCACATCAGATCTTCATTCCTTTTTTTTTTTTTAATATTATGTTGTGTATATGTACCACATTTTGTTTATCCATTCATTTGTTAACGAACATTTTAATTGTTTTCCACCTTTCACTCTTGTATAGAGTGCTGCAATGAACATTGTTGTACAGGTTTCTGTTTATGTTCCTGCCTTCACTTCTTCTGGGTATATAACTAGAATTGAGATTGATGGCTCATGTGGTAGTTCTACGTTCAAACTGTTTTCCATAGTGGCTGTATTATTTTACAGTTCCTCCATCTATACATGAGGGTTCCAATTTCTCCACATCTTTACTAATACTTATCTTTCTCACTTTTTTTTTCCTTGTAATATCCATCCTTACAGGTGTGAAGTAATACCTCATTGTGATTTTGATTTTCCTAATGACTAATAATGCTGAAAATTTTTTCCTGTGCTTATTGGTCATTTGTATATCTCTTTGGAGAAATATTTATTCAAGTCCTTTGTCTATATGTTAATTGGGTTGTTTGTTTTTTGTTGTTGTTTTTGTTGCATTGTAGTTCTGTATACAATTTGAAATTTGAAAATATTTTCTCCCAGTCCAGTCTTTGTATTCTATTCATACTGATCTTTCATGTACATAAACTTTTTTAAAAATAAAGTCCAATTTATTTTTCCTATTATTGCCTGTGGTTTTGGCATCATATCTAAGAATCTACTGCCACATTCAAGGTTGTGAAGCTTTTTACCCAGTTTCATTTTAATATAGTGTCTTTGTCATCTATTGCTGCTATAATAGAAATACCACAGGTGGAGGTCTTTAACAAAAAGAAGTTTATTTCCTCACAGCAAAGTAAGCTAAAAGTCCAAATTCAGGCTATCAACTTCAGGGGAAGATTTTCTCTCTCTGTTGGCCTTCTCATCAATCTCCCCCCGGACTAGGAGCTTCTACATGCAGAGACCCTGGGTCCAAAGGATGTGCTCTGCTTCCGGTACTGCTTCCTTGGTGGTACGAGGTCTCCCTTCTCTGCTCCCTTCCCTTTACTTTTTATCTCCTGAGAGATAAAAGATGGGGCAGGCCATACCCCAAGGAAACTCCCTTTACATTGGATCACGCATGTGACCTGGGTAAGGGTATTACAGTCCCACCCTAATCTTCTTCAACAGAAAATTGCAATCACAAAGTGGAGGACAACCACACAACACTGGGAATCATGGCCTAACCATGTTGACACATATCTGGGGGACACAATTCAGTCCATGACATTCCAGCCTTTGCTCCCCCAAATTACACCCTTGCAACATGCAAAACATGCCCACCCTATCATATTATTGCAAAAGTCTTAACTCCATGCCCAAACTTCAAAAATTCCTCCTCATCTATGAAATCTAGAATATAAGTTATCTGCTTCCAAAGGTAAAATGAAAGAACAGATGCAAGCTAGACATTTCCATTACAAATGGGAGAAACTGGATTAAAAGAAGGGTAACATGCACTAAGCAAGTCAGCAAAACACATTTACATTAGCCCTCAAGGTTTTGAAAATAATCCTCTTTTCTTTGAGAGAATTTACACAATGGTGCTGCCCTCCGTACTCCTTATTCAAGATGCTGCATAATAAATTTATTTTCCTAACTAATTTTTTTTGTACTTAGCACTTAATTAAATTAAGTTTGCACAACACTTAATATGCTAAAAATACTTAAATCGATCAGAATATTTCTCTCTTGGCTTCTTATCAAGCATAACTAGACTCGATTTCACTTTCAGCCTTTACCTAGGCTGAATCCTAGTTTTGAAGACTTACATGTTTATTAGACAGACTCGTATTCCCAGAGATAATGGAGAACTTTTGGAAGTTCCTGAGCTAGGGGGAGACAAAGTTGTGCTTTTAGAGATTGTTTTGGCAGCAGCGCAGGTGACTACGAGCCCTGGTGGTGCAGTGGTTAAGCAGTCAGGCTGCTAATCAAAAGGTTGGCAGATTGTATCCAGCAGCCACTTCTTGAAAATCTTATGGGGCAGTTGTACTCTGCCTAGAGGTTTTGCTATGAGTCAGAAGCGACCTGACCACAATGAATTTTTTTACGAGGGATGTGGCTAAACCAGTGATGGGTGTGGGAATAGCTAGAATAACAGAGTTCAGTTTAAACTGAAGAAAGTGCCTGAACATGGGGAGTGACTATGGGAAAGACATGGAGTTCATTGTGATAGTAGACTCTCCTACTTGGCAGGTGAGAAATGTGGAAAACATTTTGAAGGTTTTATACAGAAAACATCTTAATCTCCACTAATATTTACTGAGTGCCTGTTATATAATCTACACCATAGTAAACAAGACAAAAGTGATCTTTGTCCCTACAGAGATTACAGTTTACAGGGGAACATAGAAATAACCAAAAAAGGAAAAATATATCTGATGAGTGTTATGATGGAGACTCTCCCAAGAGCTATGAGAACATAAAGAATGACAGCAGACATTTAGCATGAGGCAGGCACTGTTCTGAGCATTTTGCTTATACCAGTTTATTTTATTTTCACAATAACCCAATAAGAGAGATGCTATTATTACCAGCCCTATTTTATCAGTGGCGAACCTGAGGCACAGAGCGTTTAAGTCACCTGCCCAAGGTGTGATAATTAGTAGATGTGGAGATGGGATTCATACATGTGCCCTCTCACTCCATAGCCCACACTGTTAAATATTATGATGAGGAGAGACTGATGAACTCAGTTACTGAAATGTTTAAGGATCAGCAGGACTTTCAGGTAGAAATGTGAAGCAACTGTTACAGTAACGACTTTACAAGAGGGACAACAGAATAAAAACTGATTTAGACACACCCCAGGAAAAAACAGCTGAAGTCAGGTGCTGCAATCCTGTATATTTAATATTACGAAATAGAGAAATCTGGAGGAAAAAACCTTGTGTCAAAATCTCACTTTAGGATTTGGGAAGAAGAGGAAAGAAAACAATACAATAGCTTTCCCTTCAGAGAAGATGATAGGGATATGGGAGTTTCTTTTAGGCTCTGCACTGGGGGATGTGTAATCCCTCAAGTGAGTAGAAAACTTGAGTAAACACTGATCCTTCAGGAAGTAAAGATAGACCATGGTCCAGGGTGTAAACACACTCCCCCTTTTCCCTTTACAGGTAGAATCTATTCCCTGGGGAAGAGCCTGAGCTAGTTCTAACCTGTGTGTAATCAAGTGCATTATATCAGTAACTCACACTATATATATCATCTGTATTTCACTGAGTGGGAATGGTGATAATAATAATGATTTTTTCCTTGTTGCTTGAGACTGCTCAATATTAAAATCAGAAAATATCTTAAAAGGTTTTAAGGCCTTTCAGAAATTAATCCGGCACAACGTCCTGTTAGAATCAAAGGAAGCAAAGCCTCAGAGGTTGAAATGTCCCTTCTAAGACCACAGGAGTAAGGAAAAAAATCAATAAAGAAACACATATATATTTTGATCTAAAGAGGTGAGTTTTTCAACGCCTTCCATATTAATGTCCCACTTGTTTTGAAAGAAAATGCTGGGATCTACCATATGCCCTTTCTTTCCCATTTTGTGTAGTCCAACAGTAATTGGAAGATTCTGACTGTTCAGGCATTAGGGCTGCAGTGGATTCTGTCTCTCAGTAAATTTCCTCTTCCAGGAAGAAACTCTTATTTTTCTGGATTTGTGACTTTTACTCTGTGACAGGGACTAGTTACAGAACCTCTCCTAGACTCTGGTTCCTTAGTTTTGAATTAGAAACAATGTTCATGGTTCCCATTCTGAGGGCATCTAATTTGCATCTGAAGGCAGCACCAGGTTCCTAGGGCTTCTGCCTCCAATTTTACTGGTGAGGGGAGGGCTCAAGTGAGTGAAGAAATAATGAGATGAGAAACAGGCAATACTGTCTTGGTCATCTTTCTTCTTTATTCCTTGGTAATTCCAGCTGTCATGTTAGATAAGGCAACACTGACATTCTGTGTGTAGACAAAGTTGGAGGTAGTCTTTGCCATTTTTAGCTTACAAAGATTCTAATAACAGGAGATCAGTGTCACTCTGTGTCTTGTTACCAGTAAAGGCCAATTATATGGGCGGAGTCTGGGTTAGTCTTAAACATTCTCAGCATATACCCCACTCATGGTGGAGGAGATATTGTAGGAAGTTCTGGATTGCCATCTAATGTAACTCCTTCCACTTGTCCCCACAGACAATCCTATAGAAAAATGGCTACTGGAAATGGTTCTTTCGTGACTGAATTCATTCTGATGGGATTAACAGACCAACCAGATCTACAACTCCCTTTGTTCTTCCTATTTTTAGGAATGTATGTAATCACTGTATCAGGAAACTTGGGCTTGATAACTATGATTGGGCTGATTTCTCACCTTCACACCCCCATGTACTTTTTCCTCTTAACTTTTCCTTCATAGACCTCTGTTATTCTTCTGTGTTTACACCAAAAATGCTAATGAACTTCATATCAAAGAAGAATATTATCTCCTACAAGGGGTGTGTGACCCAGCTCTACTTTTTCCTTTTTTTTGTCATTTCTGAAGGCTATGTGTTGACATCAATGGCCTATGATCGCTATGTGGCCATCTGTAATCCACTTTTGTATAACATTGCCATGTCCCCTAAAGTGTGTTTTAACCTTATTTTTGGATCATACTTGCTAGCCTTTTCTGGTGCTATGGCTCATACTGGATGCGTGCTGAGACTGGCATTCTGTGATGCCAACACCATCAACCATTACTTTTGCGAGCTTCGCCCTCTGCTCCAGCTGTCCTGCACTAGCACCTATGTCAGTGAGCTGGTGGTTTTTATTGTGGCAGGCGTCAACATTATTTTGCCCAGTCTTACCATCTTTATCTCTTATGGTTTCATTCTTTCTAGCATCCTGCACATCAATTCTACTGAAGGCAGGTCCAAAGCCTTCAGTACCTGTAGTTCCCACATAATTACTGTTTCTCTGTTCCTTGGATCAGGTGCATTCATGTACCTCAAACCATCTTCTGCAGGATCTATGGGTGAGGAAAAAATCTCTTCTGTGTTTTACACCAATGTGGTTCCCATGATGAATCCCTTAATCTACAGCTTTAGAAACAAAGATGTTAAACTTGCCTTGAGGAGAACTCTGAGTATTAAAATATTTTGATCAAAAATATTATCCCTTTGTGCAGGTAGTTAGAGGACAGGGAGGCTCTGTGTGTTTAATTTCAGTATTTTCGATGGTGGTCTTCTTATCCTATTTCTGTCTTACTTTGGTGAGTAGTGTTTGTCTTTTTTCAGTAATTTATTTCTACTTTTTTTTTTGAGTTGGCCTTCTTTCCTCTTACTCAACATTTGCACAATTTCTTCTAATTTTCACTTTTCCTTTTGTTTAAGAATAACATTAAGGAAAGAGTTTATTATCAATGTATTTTTCATTGTAAATTTGAAGTTTTTTTTTCTCTCTTCAAAAAATATTAATGGTTTTGTGAATGATCCAATAAAGAAATTTTAGTGTGACATTATACCATTGTGGTGGAGATCTCTTATTAGGTATGCGTAATGTTCCTTTGGATGCATGAGTCAGATAATCTTTCTGCTCCTGATTTTCCATCCTCCACTGGGCAGGAACATGTACAATTCATATGTCACAAATGTTCCATGAACATTATTTAGTATCTGCAGTTATAAACACAATGCACCAATCTTCTTTTGACAAAAAGTTTAGATATTTACCTTTCTATACCAAGCCCCAGTGGTGTAGTGGTTAAGAGCTATGACTGCTAACCAAAAGTTCAGCAGTTTGAATCCACTAGGTGCTCTTTGGAAACTCTATGGGTCCATTCTACTTAGTCCTATAAGGTCAGTATAAGTTGGAATCAACTTGATGGCAACATATTTTATTTGTTCGCACCCAAGCAAACGCATAATTGATCCTATAATTATTGTATGGATGGGAAACTGAAGCTTCGTGGGGTTAATGAAAGTCACAAAACTTCTTAATGAAAAAGCTGAGAGTAAAGTCTTAGCCTACTGATTTCAAGTCTAGTTTCTAATACATTTTGTTTCTACTTTAAAAAATTTCAGTAAACATAAAATATGAGAAAATATGTCTATCTTGAAAGTTGACTCTGCTTTTTTCCAGGAAGATAACTTTTTCTCAGGGTGAGTAGAGCTTTTTTATTTCTCTAGGGAAACATTTTGATGGTTCTTTTTGTTGGCAAGAGGATGCCTATTTGGCTAATATAGTTGGGAGATGAATGACCCAGACACTGATTTTATTTTGAAAAATAAAAGTGAATTTAAAATATTTCCAAGTGTTTTTATTTTAGGTAATACAGGATACGGGAGAGAAAGGAGTCCAGAAACATGTCATTAGTCCAGGAACAGGAGACACAGAGCCAATAAATAAGAGGTTCCAGTGTGGGAAATGCTCCATGAGGCTTCAGATACTGATTTCACTCTTTCTTGTATCCCATTTTACCGAGTACTGCAATTCACCTATGCTGTACAAAAAGTTTTGGTAAAGCTTATGATGCACAGTGGCTATACACTATTAGTAGTGTTTTGGGGAATAAAGGAGGAAAAGGTGTAACCAAATTTGTGGGGAATCAGGATTAACGAGAGTACTGCAACTTTAGGAGATAAAATAGTGAGTGGTGATTGAAACTGTAGTTAGGAAGCAGAAATTTAGAAAGCAAAATATGAGAAAATGGAAGTCTCTATCCTATCTCTTCTGGAAGTTCCTGCAAATATTATGGAGATCACAGAATTTTTCTCATTAGAATGAGGACTTAGGTTATTTCATATTAAGGAAATTTTAAATTCCGAGAGCATGATTACCTTGAAACAACTAAATCGTACCTGTTTTTGTGGATTTGATGTGCTATGTCCATGTGGATTTTAAACTGTACAAAACTCAAATTGCAGCTGATATAGGAATTATAACTTGAAATAAGCACTTCCCTCAGTTTATTTTTTATATATATTTTATTTGTTTTCTGGTTGTTGAGAATATATACAGCAAAACACACCCCAATTCCACAAAAAAAACCTACATGTACAATTTGGTGACATTGACTCCATTCTTCTAGTTGTGCAACAATTCTCACCCTCCTTTTCTGAGTTGCTCCACCCTAATTAACATATACACACTTCCTGAATGGTCCCTATCTAATCTTTCAAGTTGCTGTTGTCAATTTGATTGCATATAGATCTTAAAAGAGCATCATGCTCAAGGCAGGATCTTTTACTAGTTAAGCTAAAATGTTATTTGGTTTTAAGATGAATTCAGGGGATATTTTTGTTTTAAATTTTAAAGATGATCTGAGAGCAATAGTTTCAGGGGCTTATCCACCTTCCATGGCTTCAGAAAGTCTAGAGTCCATAAGAATTGGAAATTCTGTTCTGCGTTTTCCCTCTTTTGATCAGTATCCTGTAGAATATTTAAGCTTTTCAGTAATGGTAGCCAGGCACCATCCAGTACTTCTGGTCTAATGGCAAAGAATGCAGTTCTTCATGAAGGCAATTAACCAGATAGTCCATAAAAAAACAAAAACACAAATCCGTTGCTTTTGAGTTGATTCCAACTCTTAGCAACCCTACGGGACAGAGTAGAACTGCCCCATAGAATTTCCAAAGACCACCTGGTGGGTTTGAACTGCTGACTTTTTGGTTAGCCACCGAACTCTTAACACCTATTCCATATTTTCCTATTATTTCTGACTCACATCCTTCCTCTATTGTGCCCAGTGAATAGAGGTCAATTGCTGTGACTTATACAGCTGTTTGCAAGATTTTAAGACCCCAAGCACTATGCAATGAACTAGGAGTTAGAACAGACACAATAGGACCCCATGTGTCTGTCAGTTTGTCATATTGTCAGGGCTTGTGTGTTGCTGTGATGCTGGAAGTTATGCCACTGGTATTCAAATACCAGCAAGGTCACCATGGAGTATAGGTTTCAGCTGAGCTTCCAGACTAAGACAGACTAGGATAAAGGACTGGAAGTCTACTTCTGAAAAAAATTATCCAGTGAAAACCTTATGAATAACAAGGGAACACTGTGTGATATAGTACCCAAAAGATGACTGGGGAAGAGCTGCCTTCTCTAAGTAGAGTCAACCTTAATGACATGGATGGAGTAAAGCTTTTGGGATCTTCATTTGCTGATGTGCCATGACTCAAAATGAGAAAAAAAAAAAAAAAAAAAACAGCTCCAAACATCCATTAATAATTGGAACCAGGAATGTACAAAGTATGAATCTAGGAAAATTGGAAATCCTCAAAAATAAAATGGAATGCATAAACATCGATATCCTAGGCATTAGTGGGCTGAAATGGACTGGTATTGGCCATTTTGAATCAGACAATCACAAAGTCTACTATGCAAAGAAGGACAGCTTGAGGAGGAATGGTGTTGAATTCATCATCAAAAAGAACATTTCAAGATCTATCCTGAAGTACGATGCTGTCAGTGATAAGATACTATCCATACGCATGTAAGGAAGACCAGTTAATATGACTATTATTCAAATTTATGCACTAACCACTAAGGCCAAAAATGAAGAAATTCAAGATTTTTACTAGCTTCTGCATCCTGAAAGTGATTGAACATGCAACCAGGAGGCGTTGATAATTACTGGTCATTGGAATGCAAAAGTTGGAAAAAAAGAAGTACTGGTAGTTGGAAAATATGGTCTTGGTGATAGAAGCAATGCTGGAGATTGGATGATAGAATTTTGCAAGACCAATGACTTCTTTAGTGCAAGTACTGCTCTTCACCAACATAAACAGTGACTGTATGCATGGAGTTCTCCAGACAGAATACACAGGAATCAAATTGGCTACCTCTGTGGAAAGAGACTATGGAAAAGCACAATATCATCAGTCAGAACAAGGCCAGAGGCTGACTGTGGAACAATCAATTGCTCATATGCAAGTTCAAGTTGAAACTGAAGAAAATCAAAGCAAGTCCATGAGAACCAAAACACAACCTTGAATATATCTCACCTGAATTTAGAGACCATCTCAAGAATAGATTTGACATGGTGAACACTAATGACTGAAGAACAGACGAGTTATGGAGTGACATCAAAGACATCATACATGAAGAAAGCAAGAGGTTATTGAAAAGACAGGAAAGAAAGAAAAGACCAAGATGTATGTCAGAGGAGACTCTGAAGCTTGCTCTTGAAAGTCGAGCAGCTAAAGCAAAAGGAAGAAATGATAAAGTAAAAGAACTGAACAGAAGATATCAAAGGACGGCTCAAGAAGATAAAGTAATATAATGACATGTACAAAGAGTTGGACATAGAAAACCAAAAGGGAAGAAAACGCTCAGTGTTTCTCAAAATTTCAAGCCTTATGTTGCAATAGTGAAGGATTCTATGGGGAAAATGTTAAACGACTTTGGAAACATCAAAAGAAGATGGAAGGAATAGAGAGAGTCGTTAAACCAAAAAGAATTTGTCGACATTCAAGCATTTCATGAAGTAGCATGTGATCAGGAACCGATGGCACTGAAGGAAGAAGTCCAAGCTGCACTGAAGGCATTGGCAAAAAACAAGGCTCCAGGAACTGACAGAATATCAACTGAGATGTTTCAACAAACAGAAGCATAGCTGGAAGTGCTCACTTGTCTCTGCCAAGAAATTTGGAAGACATCTGACCAAATGACTGGAGGAGATCCATATTTACGCCTATTCCCAAGAAAGGTGATCCAATATAGATTATGGAAATTATTGAACAATATCATTACTATCACACTCAAGCAAAATTGTGCTGAAGATCATTCAAAAGTGGCTGCAACATTATGTCAACAGGAAACTGCCAGACATTCAGGCCAGATTCAGAAGAGGAGGTTGAACCAGAAATATCATTGCTGACCCTGGCTGAAAGCAGAGAATACCAGAAAGATTTTTACCTGTGTTTTGTTGACTCTGCAAAGGCATTTGACTGTGTGATCATAACGAATTTGAATAACATTGCAAAGAATGGGAATTCCAGAACACTTAATTGTGCTCATGAGGAAGCTGTGCATAGATTAAGAAGCAGTTGTTCAGACAGAACAAGAGGATGCTGAGTGGTTTCAAGTCAGGAAAGGTGTGCGTCAGGGTGGTATCCTTTCACCATATTTATTCAATCTGTTTTCCGAGTAAGTAATCTGAGAAGCTGGACAATATGAAGAAGAATGGTGCATCAGGAATGGAAGACTCATTAACAACCTGTGCTATGAAGACAATACAACCTAGCTTGCTGAAAGTGAAGGGGACTTGAGGCACTTACTGATGAAGATCAAAGACCACAGCCTTCAGTATGGATTACATCTCAACATAAAGACAACAAAAATCCTCACAACTGGACCAATGAGCAACATCATGATAAACAGAGAAAAGTTTAAAGTTGTCAAAGATTTCATTTTACTTGGATCCACAATCAAGAGCCATGGAAGCAGCAGTCAGAAATTCAAAAATGCATTGCATTGGGCAAATCTTCTGCCCAGAACCTCTTTAAGGTGCCGAAAAGCAAAGATGTCACCTTGGGGACTAAGGTGTGCCTGACCTAAGCCATGCTATTTTTGATCACATCATATGCATGTGAAAGCTGGACAATGAATAAGGAAGACAAAAGAAGAACTGACACTTTTGAATTGTGTTGGTGGAGAACATTGAATATATCATGGACTGCCAAAAGAATGAACAAATCTGTCTTGGAAGAAGTACAAACAGAATTCTCCTTAGAAGTAAGGATGGCAAGACTGAGTCTTACATTTTTTGCTCATGTTGTCAAGAGGTATCAGTCCCTGGAGAAGGATATCATGCTTGGTAAAGTACAGGGTCAGCGGAAAAGAGGGAAACCCTCAACGAGATGGATTGGCACAGTGGCTGCCTCAATGGGCTCAAGCATAACAATGGTTGTAAGGATAGCACAGGATCAGGCAGTTTTTCATTCTGTGGTACATAGGGTCACTATGAGTCGGAATGCACTAGATGGCACCTAACGACAACAACAAAATGACAGCAAATATTTTGAAAAAGTGCAAGTAGTTCTTACTATGAATTTTTGTTATTTATCACTTAAAGGAAAACACTGTACATTAAAAACCCAGTGCCATCGAGTCGCTCCTGACTCATAAATGAAATATTCTGGATATTGTTTTAATAATCCAACGAGGCTCATAATGAAAAAAATGTATATTAGTATTAATAGCATATGTTCCTAGAAATTTTTTTTGCACTTACTTAAACCTTGTAACACTAGTAAGGTAACAAATATCTTTAGCATACTCTCCTAATTCCTTTATTTCCCATTTTGTATATTGAAAGTATGTGAAATATTGGAAGGTGAAGAATCACTTGTTGAGCAGAATTTTCTTGTTTCAGCAACAGTAGTAATAAATTAAGTATATAGATAATAATTAAGAAAATAAATTAATAATAACAATAATTAACCTTGAGGTTTGCTTTTCTTTTATGCTGTTTAACATGGTATGAAAATAAAGCTATTACAATTTCTTATTTTAATTTCCTTTAAACGTTTTATTTTACAACATAATTGAAAGATGTTTTACTGGATTTCTGTATAGTATTCACTCAACTGCTTAAAAACCACATTGTTTTCATTAGGTGCGGTCGAGTCGGTTCCGACTCATAGCAACCCTATGCAGAACAGAAATGAAACACTGCCCCGTCCTGCGCCATCCTTAAAATCGTTGTGATGCTTGAGCTCGTTGTTGCAGCCACTGTGTCATTCAACCTCGTTGAGGGTCTTCCTCTTTTCCGCTGACCCTGTACTCTGCCAAGCATGATATTTTTCTCCAGGGACTGATCCCTCCTGAAACATGTCCAAAGTATGTAAGACGCAGTCTCGCCATCCTTGCCTCTAAGGAGCATTCTGGCCGCACTTCTTCCAAGACAGATTTGTTCGTTCTTTTGGCAGTTCATGGTATATTCAATATTCTTCACCAACACCACAATTCAAAGGCGTCAACTCTTCTTCGGTCTTCCTTATTCATTGTCCAGCTTTCACATGCATATGATGTGATTGAAAATACCATGGTTTGGGTCAGGTGCACCTTAGTCTTCAGGGTGACATCTTTGCTCTTCAACACTTTGAAGAGGTCCTTTGCAGCAAATTTGCCCAACGCAATGCGTCTTTTGATTTCTTGACTGCTGCTTCCATGGCTGTTGATTGTGGATCCAAGTAAAATGAAATCCTTGACAACTTCAATCCTTTCTCCATTTATCATGATGGTGCTCATTATTCCAGTTGTGAGGATTTTTTTTGTCTTTACGTTTAGGTGTAATCCATACTGAAGGCCGTGGTCTTTGATCTCCATTATTAAACGCTTCAAGTCCTCTTCACTTTCAGCAAGCAAGGTTGTGTCATCTGCATAACACAGGTTGTTAATGAGTCTTCCTCGAATCCTGATATAGTCTTCATATAGTCTAGCTTCTCGGATTATTTGTTCAGCATACAGATTAAATAGGTATGGTGAAAGAATGCAACCCTGATGTACACCTTTGCTGACTTTAAACTATTCAATATCCCTTGTTCTGTCTGAAAAAGTGCCTCTTGATCTATGTAAAGATTCCTCGAGAGCACAATTAAGTGTTCTGGAATTCCCATTCTCCATTCACATTAACATTATCAAAATCAGAATATTAAAATAATGGTAATAATTAATATACAAATCTTATTAAACATCACCAACTGTTCCAATATTAGCCTTTTAATTTTTTTTTCATTTTTTATTGTAGTAAGCGTATGTATAAAGAAGCCCCAGTACACAGTGTTTAAGAGCTCAGTAGCTAACATAAAGGTTGGCAGGTGGAATGCACCAGCCACTGACTGGAAACCTATGGGGCAGTTTTATGGTATTCTATAGGATCACTATGAGTTGGAATCAACTAGAGAGCAATTTTTTTTTTATCTACAAAACAAAACATTTGTCATTTAAGTATTTTATACAGTAACATTTTTACAGTGAATTCAGTGACATCAGTGACATTCATCATGTTGTGCAGCCATGAACACTATCTGCTTCCAAATATTTCCATTGCCCTTAACAAACGCTCATCATGCACTAAGCTAGACTCCCTCTTTCCTCCTCCCTTCCACCCTTGGCAACCACTAAAAATTTTGATCCACAAGGCAACCGAAGATCATGCATTGTATTTACATGTATGCCTTTTTAGTTTTCTCCCATTTGATATGGTTTGTTTGTCTTTGTCTAGCATGACACTGGCTCAAAGAATTCTCAACAATTATGTTTGTAGAATGTCTCTTAGATTGGATTTTTCTGAAGTTATCTCATAACTAATATCAAATTATGCATTTTGGTAAGAATATCAAAGAAGTGTGTTCTTCAGAGCTTACAAAATAGATCATTTAGATAATGTTAACTTTAAAAAATATTTTTATTATTTTTAAAATACAGGTAACACAACATTTACAAATTCAACATTTTTTCACTTGTACAATTCAATGAAATCAGTTACATCAATCATGTTGTGTAACCACCACCAACATCCATTACCATACTTTCCATCTTTATAAATAGAAATAGTGCCTATGAACATGATAGTGTGTTCATTGTGAACAACTGCCGTAGCATCCACGTCATCATTGCTAGAACAGATTAATAAGGGTCTAGATATATATTATGAAATGAAACATTTGACAAAAGCATTCTTTTCTATTCTAATCAGAAAACAGGATCAGAATGAGTTTGCATTCAAGTGGAACAGGTAATATTAGACGTTTATAATTTTTCTTGGGATATGTTATCTCCTCTTCCTCTGTCGTGAGATATTCTGAAGAGATCCAAACCATCCTACCAAACATAACATTGATCTTTTGCACCGATGTCATATTTCTGATTAGGTACTATAAACAAGACATTGCTAGTATGTTGGAAGCAATGGTAACACTTATGCACCCCAGGGAATGGAAAGTAAACCCTACAAAAATTCAGGAACCTGCCATTTCACTTAAACCTGTATGTCCTGTAGTTCGAAGCATGCTGGATATCCCTTCCAAGGTAAAGAGAAATTGTTGCATTCTCTATCACAAAGAAGGGTTAGGGAGGCAACATATTCTACTCTTAGGAATACTGCTCTGACTGATACACTGGGTGACATTGAAGTCAGTTCATATGAGTGGGGCTCAGAGTAGAAAAGAGGTTCTGCAGCAGGCAGCTCTATAACCCTGTACTTGTGTCATAAAATCCAGCAGACATTATGCCTTCAAAATTGTTAGCAGTGGGAAAAGATGGAGTGCGGATTTTATGGTAAGCCCTAGTGAGAGGATACTATGCAGGCCCGTGGGACTCTGAGTCAAGGCCATCCCACCCACATTGGAAAATTATATGCCTTTTAAGAAATAACTTATTGTATGCTTTTGGACCCTGGTAGATTTAGGCGTTTTAAACCACAAGACCTTAACCGAGAACATATCTGGATCTGCCCATTAGAAGCTGGGTTCTGTCAGATTGCCATGTCACAAGTTATATGGGACCAAACCCGTAAAAAAAACCCGTTGCCGTCGAGTCGATTCTGACTCATAGTGACCCTATAGGACGGAGTAGAATTGCCCCATACAGTTTCCAAGGAGCACCTGGTAGATTTGAACCACTGACCTTTTGGTTAGCAGCCATAGCTCTTAACCACTGTGCTAGCAGGGTTTCGTATATGGGACCAGTAGATGGACATAGTACCTGGGTTCAATTCCAACATAACAAGAGGGCACCAGTAGGCTACATGAGCAGGTAGCCCAGACACAAGTGTTGCCCAACACTCCTTCACCAGCCTCCTTTTCTTGCTGGTAGTTATGGCCCTATCTGGGAAGTCCTGAGCGTGGTTTATGGATGGGTTATGCTATATATGGCTGGAAGGTGAAAGATATTCAAGAAAGTCCATGAAAAATAGTAGAGAGAGAAAAATCTTCCTAATAGGTGTTGCTGTGAGTGTGATATAAGATTATTCACTTTTTATAGTAGAGGATGTGACCTGAGGTGAGAATACGGTTGGTTGTTGTAACTGGGAGAGGGGGTACTACTGGTATATAATGACTAGGGTCCAGAGGAGCTGTCCATTCTTTAATACTGAGAACAGGTCACCACAACAAAAAATTCTCAGGTCCAAAGTGTCAATTGTGGCAAGGTTGAGAACCTTGTGCTGTAAATATGGTGGATAAGGAGAAAGGGACGATGCTAACAATTAGCAGGCTCTTTGTATGTGCCAGGCACAATTCTAACGCTTTATGTGAATTAACTCATTTAATCCCCAATGAGGATACAAGGGCCAGAGAAGTTAAAGCACTTGTCTAAAATACTTATCACAGTTAGGAAGTGGAGAAGTCTGGGTTTAAACTGTTTGAATTGAGGGCCCACTCTGTTAACCGTTTTGCTACAACATCACTTTATTGAGGTGAATTTCACAACACACAGTGTTAAAGCAGTGTTTTAATATTTTACTAATGAAATCCTATAGGCTTGTATGCATGGCAAGGAACAATGCCTCTTCCTTTTTACGAGCTGTCTATAGACTCCAGGGGATAATCAGGGAAGTGACATGGAGGCTACTCATTCCCATGAACTTGGGATTTGGAAATCCTGGTGTGAAATTATAAACTGAGTAGAACCTTGAGTCTCAAAGGATGCAATTTTAGCTCTATAACATGGAATGCAAACACAGGCTCGGTAATTTCTGCCCTCAAGAAGCTCATCAAACATGGCAGAAAATCGTGACGGAGAGAATAATTTCTGCTCTACTCATCCATTTCTCAAGGACTACAGATAATAGTTTTGTAGGCTCATTTAAGGTTGTTGTTTTCCTCCTTTCAAGTGAAGAGCAGCTTCTGGGCCAATTCTCAAATAGAAATTGTGAAGAATACCCTAGAATCCCTCTTCTAGCATGTCACAGACTGAGGACTGAGCTCATGACTATTCTCTCCTTTATCATCAAATTTTGTTCCCCTCAGGCAGTGGGGAGGGAGGCCTAGCAGCAGTGAATGAAGCCTGCAGGAAAAGGGAGGTGAGTGTTGAATCACCTCTGTCTTGATAATTTCCTTTCAAACCCTCAATTACATAAATCAAAGGTTGCAGGGAAACACCACTCTTTTTGTCCCATTCAGCTCTCACACTTAGAAGGAAGGACCTGCAGCATACACTGGGTGGAAAAGAAGAAATCATGTGCAGAGACATCGGGGGTCTACCAGCATTCTTTATGGTGCAGAGATACACAATACGGGGAAAATGGAGAACCGGCTGGTATCACCATAGGACTCATGCTTCTGAAATGCCTTGCTGTACCTCTGGACAATTCTTAGCTTGTAAACCAGCAACTCCAGCTCTCCCTCTGGAGACAGAGAACAAGAGTTCATTGCTAATGTCACCTTCTACCTCTGTTCCGACAGATCACACTAGTGAAGTGAATGGCTATGAAAAATGACTCTTTAGTGATTGAGTTTATCCTTATGGGATTAACAGACCAACCTGAGCTCCAGTTGTCCTTGTTTTTCTGTTGTTGGTGAACTATATGGTCACTGTGATGGGGAATTTGAGCTTAATTAATCTGATTTGCCTGAATTCTCACCTTCACACCCCCATGTACTTTTTCCTCTTCAATCTGTTCTTCATTGGTCTCTCCTATTCATTTGTCATTACTCCCAAAATGCTAATGAGCTTTATGTCAGAGAAAAATACTATCCCCTTTGCATGACTCAGCTATTTTTCTTTTGCTTCTTTGTCAACTCTGAGTGCTATGTGTTGACAGCTATGGACTATGATCGCTATGTGGTTGTCTGTAAACCCCTCCTGTACGCAGTCACCATGTCCCCTGAGGTCTGTTCCCTTTTGATTTCTGGTTCATATAAGATGGGGTTTGCTGGTGCCATGGTGGACACTGGGTGCATGATCAGGTTGATCTTTTGTGACTCCAACATCATCAACCATTACATGTGAGACATTTTCTTCTTTCTCCAACTCTCCTGCAGCAGCCCTTATGCAAATGAGTTTGTGGTTTCCATTGTTGTAAGCACAGTTGTCATAACATCTAGCCTCGTTATCTTTTTCTCTTATGCTTTAATTCTTTTCAATGTTCTTCACATGTCAGCATCTAAGAGTTGGTCCAAAGCCTTCAGCACCTGTGGCTCCCACATAATAACTGTTGGTCTATTCTATGGATTTGGAATGCTCACTCATGTGAAGCTGTCATCTTCTGGGTCTGTGGACCAGGGAAAATTTTTCTCAGTGTTTTATACCAGTGTGGTACCCATGTTGAATCCCCTCAACTATAACCTCAGAAACAAGGATGTCAAACTTGCTCTGAAGAAAACTCTGAAGAGAATTACAAACTGAGCTCAAAAAGAAGTGCTGCTTTAGTCCCTGCATCTGTTGCTATGTTCCACCCCCCCTTCTCCTTATCCTCTTCCTCTTCTTTGTCTTTTTCTTCTCTTCATCTTTTTTTCTAAAGTATTCTTGGAGGGGTTTTTACTCTAACGACTTTTCTCACCATGAATCATAACCATGTTTACCTATTCTTGGACTCCAGGGTTATCCCAATTCCAGGGTTGCCCATTCTGATTGTTATTCCTCTTATCAGTTGGAGACACTTGACTGATTTCCTCTCTGTGTAAAGATAACACTGCCTATTATTTGTGTGTGTGTGTTTCTTTCCCACATAATGTGGACCATAAAGTGAGATACTGTGTGACCAATGCATTTCTTTCTTGCTTTCTCTGAAACATTTGTATCGCCTTTCCTGTTTCAAGGGTTTTATTACTTAAGATTGCATTAAGACAGAGAAGAAGGTGACAAAAACTGTAGGCATAGTTCACTTGTAAAAATTTCCAGAAATTTTCAGGGTTCTTTTAGTAATAATTTCTGTTCTGGACTTACAGCTCACATCTGTAATGTTACTGGATACCTTGTTAATCCCGGCTCTATTATCCATGAGAGTGTGCAAGCATAGCTGAGGGTCACCACTTGTAGTCACCTTGCACAAAACACACCTGTACTAAAAATTATAGGAAGTTCTTTTAAACCCTCTATTTTTTTTTGCATTGGTTAAATTATCAGAAACCCTGGTAGCATAGTGGTTAAGAGCTATGTGTGCTAACCAGAAGGTCGGCAGTTCGAAACCACCAGGCACTCCTTGGAAACCATATGGGGCAGTTCTACTCTGTCCTATAGGGTCTCTATGAGTTGGAATCAACTCAATGGCAATGGATTTTGCTTAAATGATCTGTTGTCAGAATTGAAATTGTCGCTGACTTGTACCAGTGGAACGAATGTTATTTTCCACATTATATATTTATCTTGCTATCCACAAGTATTCCGGGGTTCTTGTAGATTATGATTAAAATTACACAGCAATATTCTTGGCTACAGAACAGAATGTCAAGTGTAATATCAAGGTTATTTGTTTGCTCAGCTGTGTAACAAGCATTCCCCTTACAAAAGAAATCCTTTTTCCTCTTTTGAAAAAACATACAAAAGTATTATAGTAAAAGCCTTCTTATGTTAGAACTTATTCTTTCAGTATTTAACTTTGACCTCTCCCTTTTCCTTTTAGAATAAAAAATTAAATCTGTGGTCTATTTGTGTTTTGTATTCTTCAACAACCCTATTGAAACATACATCTCCTTATCCTGTCTTCCACTTGAGAAAATGGTTACAAGACTGGCTCAGGGTCACACAGCTAATGTTGCAGAGTCCAGTGTTTGAACCCACTGTTTATCCTAGGAAGGAACAGCAGGAATGTGAAAGAATGAGCTTGAACGTGGAGGTGGTTGGAGGGCATAATGCAAAGTGAAAGTCAGTCTGTCACATATAAGCTTATATACACCTTACTACATACTCCCATTTACTCTCCCCCTAATGAGTTAACCCACTCTCTCCTTCCAGTCTCTCCTTTCATGACCGTTTCGCCAGTTTCTAACCCTCTCTACCCTCCCATCTCCCCTCCAGACAAGAAATGCCAGTACAGTCTCAAGTATCCACCTGATACAAGTAGCTCACTCTTCATCAGCATCTCTCTCCAGCCCACTGTCCAGTCCTTTCCATGTCTGATGAGTAGTCTTCAAGAATGGTTCCTGTCCTGGGGCAACAGAAGGTTTGGGGACCATGACTGCTGGGATTCTTCTAGTCTCAGTCAGACCATTAAGTCTGCTCTTTTTATGAGAATTTGGGGTCTGCATCCCACTGTTCTCCTGCTTCCTCAAGGGTTCTCTGTTGTGCTCCCTGTCAGGGCAGTCATCGGTTGTGGCCAGGCACCATCTAGTTCTTCTGATCTCAGGATGATGTAAGTCTCTAGTTCATGTGGCTCTTTCTGTCTCGAGCTCGTAGGTATCCTGTGAACTTGGTGTTCTTCATTCTTCTTTGATCCAGGTGGGTTGAGACCAATTGATGCATCTTAGATGGTCGCTTGTTAGCATTTAAGACCCCAGACGCCACAGTTCAAAGTGGGATACAGAATGTTTTCTTAATAGAATTTATTATGCCAATTGACTTAGAAATCCCCTTAAGCCAAAGTCCCCAAACCCCCGCCCTTGCTCTGCTGACCTTCGAAGCATTCAGTTTATATGGGAACCTCTTTGCTTTTGGTCCAGTCCAGTTGAGCTGACCTTCCATGTATTGAGTATTGTCCTTCTCTTCACCTAAAGTAGTTCTTATCTACTAACTAATCAGTAAATAACCCTCTCCCACCCTCCCTCCCTCCCCCCTGTCGCAACCACAAAGAATGTGTTCTTCTCAGTTCATGCTATTTCTCAAGAACTTATAATAGTGGTCTTATACAGTATTTGTCCTTTTGCATCAGACTAATTTCACTCAGCATAACGCCTTCCAGGTCCCTCCATGTTATGAAATGTTTCACAGATTCCTCACTGTTCTTTATCGATGCGTAGTATTCCATACTTGTGAATATACCATACTTTATTTAACCATTCATCTGTTGATGGACACCTTGGTTGCTTTGAGCTTTTTGCTTTTGTAAACAGAGCTGCAATAAACATGGGTGTGCATATATCTGTTCCTGTAAAGGCTCTTGTTTCTCTAGGGTATATTCTGAGGAGTGGGATTTCTGGGTTGTATGGTAGTTCTATTTCTAACTTTTTAAGAAAACGCCAGATAGATTTCCAAAACGGTTGTACCATTTTACATTCCCACCAGCACTGTGTAAGAGTTCCAATCTCTCCGCAGCCTCCCCAACATTTATTATTTTGTGTTTTTTGGGTTAATGCCAGCCTTGTTGGAGTGAGATGGAATCTCATCGTAGTTTTAATTTGCATTTCTCTAATGGGTAATGATTGAGAGCATTTTCTCATGCGTCTGTTAGCTGCCTGAACATCTTCTTTAGTGAAGTGCGTGTTCATATCCTTTGCCCACTTCTTGACTGGGTTGTTTGTCTTTTTGTGGTTGAGTTTTAACAGAATCATATAGATTTTCGAGATCAGGCGTTGGTCAGAGATGTCATAGCTAAAAATATTTTCCCAATCTGTAGGTGGTCTTTTTAATCTTTTGGTGAAGTCTTTCGATGAGCATAGGTGTTTGATTTTTAGGAGCTCCCAGTTATCTGGTTTTTCTTCGTCATTTTTAGTAATGTTTTGTATTCTGTTTATGCCTTGTATTAGGGCTCCTAACGTTATTCCTATTTTTTTCTTCCAGTATCTTTATCGTTTTGGTCTTTATGTTTAGGTCTTTGATCCACTTGGAGTTAGTTTTTGTGCTTGGTGTGAGGTATGGGTCCTGTTTCCTTTTTTTGCAAATGGATATCCAGTTATGCCAGCACCATTTGTTAAAAAGACTATCTTTTCCCCAAGTAACTGACACTGGGCCTTTGTCAAATATCAGCCGCTCATACGTGGATGGATTTATATCTGGGTTCTCAATTCTGTTCCATTGGTCTATGTGCCTGTTGTTGTACCAGTACCAGGCTGTTTTGACTACTGTGGCTGTATAATATGTTCTAAAATCAGGTAGAGTGAGGCCTCCCACTTTCTTCTTCTTTTTCAGTATTGCTTTACATACGAAGTTGGTGATTTGTTTCTCTATCACATTAAAAAATGACATTGGAATTTGGATAGGAAGTGCATTGTATGTATAGATGGTTTTTGGTAGAATAGACATTTTTACTATGTTACGTCTTCCTATCCATGAGCAAGGTATGTTTTTCCACTTATGTAGGTCCCTTTTAGTTTCTTGCACTAGTACTTTGCAGTTTTCTTTGTATAGGGTTTTGGGGTTGTTTAGTTCTTTTACATCTTTGGTAAGATTTATTCCTAAGTATTTTATCTTCTTGGGGGCTACCGTGAATGGTATTGATTTGGCAATTTCCTCTTAGATGTTTTTTTTGTTGATGTAGGGGAATCCAAGTGATTTTTGTATGTTTATCTTGTAACCTGAGACTCTGCCAAACTCTTCTATTAGTTTCAGTAGTTTTCTGGAGGATTCCTTAGGGTTTTCTATGTATAAGATCATGTCATCTGCAAATAGAGATAATTATATTTCTTCCTTGCCAGTCCGAATGCCCTTTATTTCTTTGTCTACTCTAATTGCTCTGGCTAGGACATCTAGCGCAATGTTGAATAAGAGCGGTGATAAAGGGCATCCTTGTCTGTTTCCCGTTCTCAAGGGAAATGCTTTCAGTCTCTCTCCATTTAGAATGATGTTGGCTGTCTTTGTATAGATGCCCTTTATTATGTTGAGGAATTTTCCTTCATTCCTATTTTGCTGAGAGTTTTTATCATGAATGGGTGTTGGACTTTGTCCAATGCCTTTTCTGCATCAATTGATAAAATCATGTGGTTTTTGTCTTTTCTTTTCTTTATATGCTGGATTACATTAATGGTTTTTCTAATATTAAACCAACCTTGCATACCGGATATAAATCCCACTTGGTCATGGCGGATTATTTTTTTTGATATGTTTTTGAATTCTATTGGGTAGAATTTTGTTGAGGACTTTTGCATCAATGTTCATTAGGGATATAGGTCTGTAATTTCCTTTTTTTTCATGTCTTTACCTGGGTTTGGTATCAGGGATATGGTGGCTTCATAGAATGAGTTAAGTAGTATTCCATCATTTTCTATGCTTTGAAATGCCTTTAGTAGTAGTGGTGTTAACTCTTCTCTGAAAGTTTGGTAGAACTCTGCAGTGAAGCCATCCGGGTCAGGGCTTTTTTTGTTGGGAGTTTTTTGATTACCTTTTCAATCTTTTTTGTTGTTGTTATGGGTCTATTTAGTTGTTCTACTTCTGAATGTGTTAGTTTAGGTAGGTAATGTTTTTCTCAGAATTCATCTATTTCTTCTAGGTTTGCAAATTTGTTAGAGTACTATTTTTCATAATAATCTGATATGATTCGTTTAATTTCAGTTGGGTCTGTTGTGATATGGCCCATCTCGTTTCTTATTCAGGTTATTTGTTTTCTTTCCTGTATTTCTTTAGTCAGCCTGGCCAATAGTTTATCAATTTTGTTAATTTTTTCAGAGAACCAGCTTTTGGCTTTGTTAATTCTTTCAATTGTTTTTCTGTTCTCTAATTCATTTAGTTCAGCTCTAATTTTTATTATTTGTTTTCTTCTGGTGCCTGATGGATTCTTTTGTTGCTCGCTTTCTGTTTGTTCAAGTTGTAGGGACAGTTCTCTGATTTTAGCTCTTTCTTCTTTTTGTATGTGTGCATTTATCAATATAAATTGACCTCTGACCACTGCTTTTGCTGTGTCCCAGAGGTTTTGATAGGAAGTGTTTTCATTCTTGTTGCATCCTATGAATTTCTTTATTCCCTCCTTAATGTCTTCTATAACCCAGTCTTTTTTCAGGAGGGTATTGTTCAGTTTCCAAGTATTTGATTTCTTTTCCCTAATTTTCTGTCATTGATTTCTACTTTTATGGCCTTGTGATCTGGGAAGATGCTTTGTAATATTTCGATGTTTTGGATTCTGCAAAGGTTTGTTTTATGACCTAATATGTGATCTATTCTAGAAAATGTTCCATGTGCACTAGAAAAAAAAAACTATACTTTGCAGCTGTTGGGTGGAGTGTTTTGCATAGGTCTATGAGGCCAAGTTGGTTGATTGTAGTAATTAGGTGTTCTGTGTCTCTATCACGCTTCTTAATGGAAGTCCTATCTTTCTCTGAAAGTGCTGTGTTGAAGTCTTCTATTATAATCGTGGAGGTGTCTATCTCACTTTTCAGTTCTGTTAAAGTTTGTTTTATGTATCTTGCAGCTCTGCCATTGGGTGCATAAATATTTAATGTGGTTGTATCTTCCTGGTCTATTGTCCCTGTAATCATTATGTAGTGTTCTTCTTTATCCTTTGTGGTGGATTTAACTTTAAAGTCTATTTTGTCAGAAATTAATATTGCTACTCCTGCTCTTTTTTGATTGTTGTTTGGTTGACATATTTTTTCCATCCTTTGAGTTTTAGTTTGTTTGTGTTTCTAAGTCTAAGTTGTGTCTCTTGTAGGCAGCATATAGACGCATCGTGTTTCTTTATCCAGTCTGAGACTCTCTGTCTCTTTATTGGTGCATTTAATCCATTTACATTCAGTGTCATTATAGACAAGTATGTGTTCAGTGCTGTCATTTTGATGCCTTTTTGTGTATGTTGTTGACAATTTCGTTTTTCCACTTACTTTTTTGTGCCGAGATGTTTTTCTTTGTAAATTGCGTGTTCCTCATTTTCATAGTAGTCGAATTTATGTTTGCTGAGTCGTTATGTTTTTCTTTTGAGTTATGGAATTGTTAGTCCTCTTTGTGGTTACCTTAATATTTACCCCTATTTTTCTAAGTAAAAACCTAACTTGTATCATCCTATATTGCCTTGTTTTCCTCTCTATATGGCAGTTCTATGCCTCCTGTATTTAGTCCCTCTTTTTGGTTATTGTGATCTTTTGCATAATGACTTCAATGATTCCCTGTTTTGAGCATATTTTTCTTTTTAAAATTAATCTTAATTTTTTTTTGTGATTTCCCTATTTGAGTTGATATCACGATGTTCTGTTCTGTGACCTTGTGTTGTGTTGGTATCTGATGTTTTTGATTTTCTTATCAAAGAATTTCCTTTAGTATTTCTTGTAGCTTTGGTTTGGTTTTTGCAAATTCTCTAAGCTTGTGTTTATCTGTAAATGTTTTAATTTCACCTTCATATTTGAGGGAGAGTTTTGCTGGTTATATGATCCTTGGCTGGCAGTTTTTCTCCTTCAGTGCTCTATGTATCATACCATTGCCTTCTTGACTGCATGGTTTCTGCAGAGTAGTCTGGACTTATTCCTATTGATTCTCCTTTGTAGGAGACCTTTCTTTTATCCCTGGCTGCTTTTAAAATTTTCTCTTTATCTTTGGTTTTGGCAAGTTTGATCATAATATATCTTGGTGATTTTCTTTTTGGATCAATTATATATGCGGTTCGATGAGCATCTTGGATAGATATCTTTTCATGTTTCATTATGTCAGGAAAGTTTTCTGCCAACAGATTTTCAACTATTCTCTCTGTATTTTCGGTTATCCCTCCCTGTTCTGGAACTCCAATCGCATGCAAGTTATTCTTAATAGAGTCCCACATGATTCTTAGGCTTTCTTCATTTTTTTTATTCTTTTATCTGATTTTTCTTTTTTTTTATATTGGTGTCAATTGCCTTATCCTCCATCTCCCCCACTCTGCATTCCGATTGCTCGAATCTGCTCCTCTGACTTCCAAATGAGTTGTCTAATTCTGTAATTTTACTGTTAATCTTTTGGATTTCTGAATGCTGTCTCTCTATGGATTCTTGCAGCTTATTAATTTTTCCACTATGTTCTTGAATAATCTTTTTGAGTTCTTCCACTGCTTTATCAGTGAGTTCCTTGGCTTTTTCTGTAGATTGCCTTATTTCATTCTGGAGGGCATCCCTGATGTCTTGAAGCATTCTGTAAATTAGTTTTTTATATTCTGCCTCTGGCAATTCCAGGATTGTATCTTCATTTGGGAAAGATTTTGACTGTTTAATTTGGGGTGTTGTAGAAGCAATCATGGTCTGCTTCTTTATGTGGTTTGATATCGACTGTTGTCTCCGAGCCATCTATAAGATATTGTAGTGATTTATTTTATATTTGCTCACTGAGTCTTATCTTGTTTTGTTTTCTTTCAATATATGTAGATGGGCTACTAGATTGTGCTGTCTTGATTGTTGTAGGCTTTGAATCACTTATGTCCTATTACCAGCTGGTTTGGTTTGTTACCAGATATATAAGCCTGAGAGTCCATTCACTATTCTTGAGTAGAATCTGATTTTGGGTCACCAAGTGTGTGGGGTAGACTGTCACCTATTCGCTTAGAGGTGTCATGGTGATAGTTGTGTGCACCAGATTCTAATAGCAGCAGGGGGTCCCATTCCAGGGGGACAAGAAGCTGACAGGCTTCCGCCAAGTGCCAGTGAGGTAGGTGTGTCTCTATTCCTAAAGCACTTCAGTGGGTGGGCTCTGCAGCTGTACCTTAGGCACCCAATGCATGCACCTCTACAGATTGGTAGGTGTCATTATCCTCAGACCCTTATGGCAGGAGGTTAGGTGGTTTGGGTGGAGCTTCTGCCCTCAGTTCCCCATTATGGATCAGTGAGGGCTCTGTTGAATATGCAGAGATATCAGACGTGGGAAACTTGTCTTTCGAGTAATCCACTAAAACATTTACAGTCAGATCCCTATCAGAATTGCCTTTGCATTATAATAGCTGCCTTGTTCCCTGTAGGGATGAAAGCCCAAGTGTGTGGATCTCATATGCTTGGCTAGAGCTGGTTCTGTATTTTTAGTCCAATTTCAGGAAGTCAGGGAAGGATTCTTGGTGCCTGTTTTTTTTTTTGTATAGCTGCTTCTCTCAGGCCAGGAGAATGGGTTAGGAAAAGACAAAACAAACAAACAAACAAAAAAAACACAGAGCACTTCACTTTCTGGCCCAGGGCATTCCAATGTTAATGAAGTCACCTGGGAAGGGGAGGGGAGGGATCAGATAGATAGAAGAGAGTAAGTAGCACCCCGCAATATAGACAAAGTTACTTATCTTGCTTGGTGAGGACTGTTTTATCTGAGATTCCAGAGGGGTGTGGAGCCCGTGTGTTGGCTGGGTAGAGATTGCCCCTGAGGGTCAGGCCTGCGTCCTGTGCTTGTGCTGTCTCAGAAGCCATGGTCAGTTCCTCGGCTCCCTGTCCAAAGCCCAGCGTAAGGTTCCCCAGCTGGGATGCCACACTCCCGGCTCCAAAACCAGTCGCTGCCTCCGGGTGACT
The DNA here is from genome assembly GCF_024166365.1 of Elephas maximus indicus. NCBI lineage: Eukaryota > Metazoa > Chordata > Mammalia > Proboscidea > Elephantidae > Elephas > Elephas maximus. The sequence continues at coordinate 24,929,682 of NC_064835.1, read as the reverse complement.
TCTCCTGTCAGCCGCGTTGCTTTGCTGCCTGCGTGCTCTGGCTTGGCTTCCCCGAGGTCACTTCAGGGGACTAGGGCTGCATTCCATGTTTGTACCATCTCAGGATGCCATGCTCAGCTTCCCTGCGCCCAGTCCAAAGCCCGGTGCCAAGGTTTTCTGACTGGGACGCTAGCTTCAGGCTCCGAAAACTGTCGCTGCTTCTCTGTGGTTGCTCGTTCGTTCTCTCCTTAGCCGCGTCAGTGTGCAGCCTGCTTGCACTGGCCAAGTCTCTGTCACTCAGGTCAACTCTTTAGATCTGTGTTTGATGGTCAAGGTTCATAGATTGTCATGTATGTGATCGATTCACTTGTTTTTCCGAGTCTTTGTTGCAAGAGGGATCCGAGGTAGTGTCTACCTGGTCAGCCATCTTGGCCCCACCTCCTCAATGAACAATTTTTGTGGAAATTTGTAAACTAAAATTTTTATTATTATAATTCAGATGAATGTTTACAGAACAAAATGACCTCTCATTAAACAAATAGTACACATATTGTTTTGTGACATTGGTTGTCAAACCCATGGCCTGTCAACATTCTCCTCTTCTTGACCTTGAGTTCCATATTACCAGCTCTCCTGGCAACTCCTACCTTCTTATCCTTGGTCCTGGGCTGGTGTGCCCATTTAGTCGCTTTTGTTTTATGGGCCTGTCTAATTTTAGCTGAAGGGTGAACTTCAGGAGTGACTTCATTACTGAGCTAAAAGGGTGTCCAGTGATCATTCTCCAGTCTCTGTAAGACCAGTAAGTATGGTCTTTTTTTGTGAGTTAGAATTTTGTTCTACATTTTCTCCACCTCTGTCCAGGACCCTATATTTTGATCCCTGTCAGAATAGTCAGTGATGATAATGGGGCACCATCTAGTTGTGCTGGGCTCAGTCTGGTGGAGGTTGTAGTACGTGCGGTCTCTTAGTCATTTGGACTAATCTTTCTCTTATGTTTTTGGTTTTTTTCATTCTGTCTTGCTGCAGACAAGAGGAGACCAATGGAGCATCTTAGATGGCCACTTGCAAACTTTTAAGACCCCAGAAGCTACTCACCAAAGTAGAATGTAGAATATTTTCTTTATAAACTATGCTACCAATTGAGCTAGATGTTTCCCGAGACCGTGGTTTTCACAGCCCTCAACCCAGTAATTCTTTTCTTAGGGAGTTTGCATATGTCTGTGGAGCTTTCATGACCTTACCTTGGACAAATTGTGCTGATTTCCCCAGTATTGTGTACTGTCTTCCCTTCAACAAAGTTTCCACTTATCTATTGTCTACTTAGTGTTTTTCTATTCCCACCTCTCTTATTCCTCAGAACATCAAAGATTATTCCTTTTCATGAGTTTTTATAGCAGTGGTCTTATACAATATTGTTCTTTTGTAATTGACTTATTTCACTCAGCGTAACGCCCGCCAGATTCACATGTGTTGTGAGATGTTTCCTAGATTCATGATTGTTGTTTTTGGTTGGGTAGTATTCCATTGGAAGTATATACCACAGTTTGTTTATCCATTCATCTGTTGATGGGTGCCTAGGTTGTTTCCATCTTTTTACTATTTTAAACAATGCTGTAATGAACTTGGATGTGCATACGTATATAGGTGTGATGGCTCTTACTTCTCTAGGACATATTCCTAGGAGTGAGATTGCTGTATCATATGGTATTTCTATTTCTAGCTTTTTAAGAGCACCATACCACTTTCCAAAATGGTTGTATCATTTTGCATTCCCACCAGCAGTGCATAAGAGTCCCAATCTTCCCACAGCCTCTCCAACATTTTTCGTCTTTTTTTTTTTTTTTTTTTTTGATTCATGCCAGGAAATTCAGGGTGAGATGGTACCTCATTGTGGTTTAAATTTGAATTTCTGTAATGGCTAGCGATCTCGAGCATTTCCTCATGTGCCTGTTAGGTGTTTGAATGTCTTCCTTGGTGAAATCTCTGTTCATATCCTTTGCCCATTTTTTAATTGGATTATTTGTCTTTTTGATGTAAAGGTGTTGTGTTTCCCTGTAGGTTTTAGAGCTTAGACATTTGTCAGAGCTGTCATAGCCCTTTTTTTTTTTTTTTTTTTCCAGTCTGTAGGTTCTCTTTTTACTCTTTTGGTACAGTCTTTTGTTGATCATAAGTGTTTAATTTTTAGAAGATCCCAGTTATCTAGATTATTTTCTGGAGCTTGTGTGTTCCCAATTATGGTTTGTATCCTGTTAATGCCATGTATTAAGGCCTCTACCATTGTTCCTATTTTTTCTTCTATGCTTTTCTTAGTTTTTCATTTTATATTTAGATCTTTGATCCATTTTGAATTAGTTTTTTTGCATGGTGTGAGGTATGGGTCCTGTTTTATTATTATTTTTTTTTCCATATAAGCATCCAGTTTTTCCTGCACCATTTGTACATAACAAAAATAAAAGTATAAAGTAAAGCACACATGGGCACAGCTACAGATACTTAGCAGACACAACCAAACAGCTCATTTGACTGGTCTACTGGGTTTGCAGGTTTGGCACCATAATTTCATGGGGCAACTCAGTCATTTGGCATAATATAATTCATAAAAACAATATTCTACATCCTAGTTTGGTTAGTAGCATTTCGAGTCTTAGAAGATTGTAAACAGCCACCTGAGTTACAACGATTTGTCTTTACCACTCCAACACTAAAGAGAATGAAAAAACCCAAAGACTCCAAGAAGAAACTACAGAATCAATAGTCTACATGAATAATTATACCACCTACCTGGAAACCAGAAGAACTAGATCGTTCCCCGCTACCACTACCAACTGTTCTGACCAGGGACTGAATAGATGGTCCCAGACAGAATGGGAGAAAAATGTAGAATAAAACTGAAATTCCTAAAAAACAGCCAGAGATACTAGACTAGAAAAGACTAGATGAACTCCTAAGACTATCACGTTAAGATGCTTTTTAAACTGGAAACTCAAACCACTCCCAGAGGTCACCTTTAAGCCAAATGACAGACTGGCCCAAACCTCTATGATATTAATGAGACAAGATTAGAAGCAGTTTGTTAACGAGGCAGGACTCAATCTACAAGATTAGGTTGTGTCTTAAGTGTATCCCTTTTGCGATATAAAAGAGCAAACAAGCCAAGAGACAAGTGACCTCATTCTACCAAGAAAGTAGAGCCAATAGCTTGCTTCCTGTGGACCTGGGGTCCCTGCACTGAGAATCTGCTACAGCAGGGGAATATTGATGACAAGAATCTTTCCCTAGAGCCAAGAGAAGGAGAAAGCCCTCTCTTGGAGGTGGCACCCTGAGTTTGTCCTCCTAGTCTCCTGGACTGTGAGAGTTTGGGTTTCTCTTTGTTAAAGCCATCCACTTGTAGTATTTTTGTTATAGCAGCACCATATAACTAAGACACCACTTGTAAGTACTGTGCTCCTCAAAATAATAATCCAAATGAAACCAAATGGTTAACATTTATTCTAGACCAAAGATGAGAAGGCAAGGGAGTAAAAGGGAGCTAGATTATTGGAAACAGAACAGCCAAAATAGAATAAGAAGAACACTGATGTATTGTGAAGAATGTAACCAATGTCACTGAACAACATGTATAGAAACTGTTAAATAACCTAATTTCTGTGTAAACTTTCACCAAAAACACAATAAATATTAAAAAAAAAAGTGGAGGTGGTAATAGAAATGATATCCTCAGGCAAGATGCTGGTAGCAGAGAGATCATCAATGAGGCTGTGGTGTCAAACTAGAGAAACCCACATGGCCCTAGATAGATTGCAATAAATATTTCACCACTATTATTATACACATAGTGTATATTTCGCCACTACACATATATATGTGTGTGTGTGTGCATGTAATTTCATGTTTTTATACATACATAATAGCAATCTTTTCCTGACGATTTTGGGGACAGGACTCCCTGTGGAGGCATGTAATAATTTCTATATAGTTTTATACATACTTATATATACTTATAAGTTCTCGGCTGCTAACTGAAGGGCTGGCAATTCAAACCTATCAGTTGCTCTGAGGGATAAGATGTGGCAATTTCCTTCTATAAAGATTTCAGCCTTGGACACACTATGGGCAGTTCTATAGGGTAGCTAAGAGTCAAAATCAACTTGATGGCAATGGGTTTGGTTTTGGGGTTTATATGTACTTTAAAAAGTTTATTAGGTGTTATGCTATCATTTTAAATTTGGAAACAAAAAGTTAGAACAATAGAAAAGAAAACTTTACAAAATCTTCTTGCATTGAAAGCTACACAGAAGATAAACTGTCTACTGTTCATAACTATTTTCCATGATGTCATGACGCCCAGAGGACACATCTGTGTCAGGGGATGTAATTCAGTATCACTGTTTTATTTATTTATTTATTTATTTTTTGAGTTTATCAAAGGGCATATAAATTTTGGTAAGATTGGAAATGTTTTATAAGAAAAGCTTTGTAATATAATTATGCTAATTAAGAACATCACTTCAATCTGATTAAAATTAATACCATGAAAGGAAAACATCAGGTATCTATTTAATACTTATCCTATGGTCATAATTTTGTTTAGAAATTTATTTTTCAAGGAGAATCTGAATACCTCCTATCTGCTTCTATTCTTCTTTTGTCTATATTCACTAAAGTGTCTGGACAAATAGAAAGCTTAGAATTGTTTGATTTGACATTTTCTGTAAAGCACTTTTTTTTAAAGTTCACATGTATTTTTAAATTTTATTGTGTATTAGGTGAAAGTTTACAGTGAAAATTAGTTTCTCACTCATAAATTTACACACAAATTGTTTTGTAACATTGGTTGCAATCCCAGCATTGTGTCAGCACCCTTTCCTTTTCCCTTTCCATCCTGGGTTCTCTGTGTCCATTTGTCAAATTTTCCTGTCCCTTCCTCCCTTCTCTTCTTGTTTTGGGGCAGGTGTTGCCCATTTGGTCTCCTCGCTTGTGTTATTGTTTGTTTTATTGTTTGTTGGATGAAAGTTGGACTTGGGAGTGACTTCAGTCCTGTGTTAGCTGGTTGTCTCTGGACCGCAGTCTCAGGAGTTCTTCCAGTTTCTCTCAGACCAGTAAGTCTGGTGTCTTTTTGTGAATTCAAATTTTGTTCTACAATTTTCCCCTGCTCCATCTGGGGCCCTTTATGGTGATCCCTTGTAGAGCCGTTGCTGGTGGTACCTGGGCATCTGCTAGTTCTTCTGAGCTCAGGCTGGTGGGGGCTGTGTTCATGTGGTCTAACAGTCCTTTGGACTAATATTTCCCTCATGTCTTTGGTTTTCTTTATTCACCTTTGCTCTGGGTGGGACCAAAACATGCATCTTGGATGACAGCTCACAGACTTTTAAGACCCCCATGCTACTCGTCAAAGTAGGGTGTAGAACATTTTCTTTAGGAAGTATTTATACCAACTGACCTGGCTGTCCCCCAAGACCATGGTACCCAGCCCTCAGCCCTAGCAACTCAGTCCCTCAAGGTGTTTGAATGTGTCTAGGAACCTTCTGTGACTTTGCCTTGGGCAAGTTGTGCTGACTTTCCCTGTATTCTGTGTTGCCTTTCTCTTCATGAAAGTTAACACTTCTCTGCTATCTACTTAGTGATTTCTCCTTTCCACGCTTCTTCTCCCTCATGACCATCAAAGGCGGTTTTTTCTTCCCCCCTCTCTGTATAAACGTTTTCTTGGGTTTTTATAACAGAAGTTTCAAACAATATTTGCCCTTTGGTGATTGACTTATTTCACTCAACATAATGCTCACCAGATTTGTGCAAGTTGTGAGATGTTTCCCAGATTCACCATTTTTATCGTTGTGTTGTATTTCATTGTGTGTACCATAGTTTATCCATTCATCTGTTGATGGGTGCTTTTTTCCATCTTTTTGCTATTGTGAACAATGCTACTATGAACGTGGATGTGCATGTTTATTCGCACGATGGCTTTTATTTCTCTAGGATATATTCCTAGGAGTGGAATTGCTGGATTACATGGTATTCCTATATCTAGCTTTTTAAGGAGAGACATATTGTTTTCCATAGTGGCTGCATTTTGCATTCTCACCAGCAGTGCATAAGAGTTCCAATCTCCCAATAACCTCTCCAACATTTGTTATGTATTTATTTTTTATTAGTGTCAGTAATGTTGGGGTGAGATGGTATTTCATTGTAATTTTAGTTTGTATTTCTCTAATGGCAAATGATTGTGAGCATATCCTAACATGTCTTTTAGCTGTCTGAAAGCATTCTTTGGTGAAGTGTCTGTCCATATCCTTTGCCCATTTTTTAAATTGCATTATTTGTCATTTTGTTGTTTAGGTGTGGAAGTAGTCTATAGATTTTAGAGATTAGACCCTTGCCTAATACGTCAAAGCCAAAATTTTCTTCCCTGTCTGTAGGTTCTCTTTTTACTCTTTTGTTGAATTCTTTTGGTGAGCATAAGTGTTCAATTTTTAGGAACTTTGAGTTATCTAGTTTATCTTCTGCTCTTTGTGCATTGGTAGTTTGTATTCTAGTTATGTCATGTGTTGGGGTCCCTAGCATTGTTCTTATTTTTTCTTCCATGATCTTTATCATTTTAGGTTTTATGCTTAGGTCTTTGATCCATTTTGAGTTTGTTTTTGTGTAAGGGACAGATATGGATCTTGTTTTTTTTTTTTTTTTTTAACAGATGGACATCCAGTTTTGCCACTGCCATTCCTTAAAAAGACTGCCTTTTTCCCATTTAATGGATTTTGTTTGCTTGTGAAAAATCAGCTGATCAGAGGTGGATGTATTTACATCTTGATTCTGTTTCATTGGTCTATGTGTCTGTTGTACCATACCAGGGTTTTTGACTACTGTGGCTATATAGTAGGTTGTAAGAGCAAGTAGTGTGAGGCCACCGTCTGTGTTCTTTTTCTTCAGTAATGCTTTGCCTATCTGGGGCCTCTTTTCTTCAGAAATAAAGTTGGTGATTATTTTTTCCATCTCTTTAAAAAAATGTTTTTGGTATTTGGATCAGAATTGCTTTATATCTGTAGATATCTTTGCGTAGAATTGACATTTTCACAATCTTGAGTCTACCTGTCCATGAGCATGGTATGTTTTTCTATTTATGTAGGTAGATCACCTTTGATTTCTTGCAATAGTGTTTTACATTTTCCTTTGTATATGTCTTTTGTATCTCTAAGGAGCCCTGGTGGCATTTTGGTTAAAGTGATGGACTGCTAAGCAAAATACCAGTGATTTGAATCCACCAGCCTCTCCATGGGAGAAAGTCTGCTTCTGTAAAGATTTACAGCCTTGGAAACCCAAGGAGTTGGCTATGAGTCAGAATCTACTCAATAGCAGTGGGTTTAGTTTTTATGTCTCTGATTAGATTTATTCCTAAGTATTTTATCTTTTTAGGGGCTACTATAAATGGTATTGTTTCTTGATTTCCTTTTCAAAGTTCTATTTGTTGGTACATAGGAATCCAACTGATTTTTGCATGTAGATCTTGTATCTTGCTTCTCTGCTGAATCTTTCTATTAGTTCTAGTAGTTTTCTTGTGGAATATTTTGAGTTCCCTATGTATGTTGTTGTTGTTATTAGGTGTTGTGGAGTTGGTTCAACTCATAGCTACCCTATGTACAGCAGAAGGAAACACTGCCCGGGCCTGTGCCATCCTCAAAATTGTTATGCTTGAGCTGGTTGTTTTAGCCACTCTGTCAATCCATCTTGTTGAGGGTCTTTCTCTTTTTCACTGACTCTACTTCACCGAAAATGATGTCCATCTCCAAGGACTGATACCTCCTGATAACTTGTCCAAAGTATGTAAGACATAGTCTTGTCATCCTTGGTTCTAGTAACATTCTGGTTATACTTCTTTTAAGACAGGTTTGTTCATTCTTTTGACAGTCCATGGCATATTCTATATTCTTTGCTAAAATCACAATTCAAAGGCATCACTTCTTCTTTGGTCTTTTTTATTCATCAAAGGAGAGTCGACTTTAAGAATGTGGATGGAGTCAAGATTTAGGGTTCTTCATTTTTTAATGTGGCATGACTCAAAATGGAAAGAAATAGCTGCAAACATTCATTAATAATAGAACATGCAATGTGTGACATATAAGTACAGGAAAATTGGAAATCATCAAAAAGGAAATGGACTGCTAATGATTGATATCCTATGCATTAGTGAGCTGAAATGAACTGGTATTGGCCATTTTAATTCAGATAATTATAAGGTCGACTATGCTGGGAATGACAAATTGAAGAGGAATGTCACTACAGTCATTGTGAAGAAGAGCATTTCAATATCTTTCCTGAAGTAAAACACTGTCAGTGATAGAATAATGTATGTCCACAAGGAAGACCAGTTAATACAAATATTATTCCAATTTATGCACCAAGCACTAATGTCAAAGATATGACCAAGGGCATATTGTGGAAAAGAGTTTCATTTACTCACATGCAAGTTCAAGTTGAAACCAAAGAAAATTAGAAGAAGTTCACAAGATCCAAAGTACTACCTTGAGTATATCTCACTTGAATATACAGACCATCTCAAGAATAGATTTGATGCATTGAACACTCATGATCAAAGACCAGACGGAGTTGTGGAATGACATCAGGGGCATCATACATGAAGAAAAGAAGAGGTCATTAAAAAGACAGGAAAGAAAGAGAAGACCAAAAAGGATGTCAGAAGAGACTCTGAAACTTGCTCTTGAACTTAGAGTAGGCAAAGTGAAAAGGAGAAATGATGAATACAGGAGTTGAATGGAAGATTTCAAAGAGTGGCACAAGAACACAAAATAAAGTATTATAATGAAATATGCCAAAACCTGTATTTAGGAAAACATAAGGAAAGAACATGCTTGGTATTTCTTAAACTGAAGGATGTGAAGAAAAAATTCAAGCCTTGCAGTTCAATGTCGAAGGGTTCTACAGGGGAAAAAAAGGACACAAGAAGGACAGCAACAATTGTGTTGTGGCCCAACTCAGACAGTGTGTCGTTCTTTTGTACACAGAGTCGCTATGAGCCACAACTTACTCTATGGCACCTAACAAACTAAACTGCACATTCAATGATTTTTAGTAAATATGTAGATTTGTACAACCATCCCTACAATCTATGTTTATAATTTTTCAAACACCTCAAAATGTTTCCTTATGCCCATTTGCATTCTGATTCCTGCTCCCACTCCCATCTTAAGGGAAGCACTGATTTGCTTTCATTCTCTAGAAATTTGACACTTTGGCACATTTCATAAAAATAGAATCACATATTATATAGTCTTTTGCTTCTGAATTCTTTCACTTAGCACAATGACTGTTATTACCCAATCTTTTGCAATTGCAGTCAGCATTTTGCATGACGACAAGTGAAAATAATTTGCAATTTTGCTATACTCAAGGGCTTTTCACCGACAATTTTCTCATGTCTAATAATGGTGACATTCACTTTCACAACAGAGTTAGAGTGGGACATAGGCAGTGTTCACCAGGTCTTTGACTGATTATGTGACCTTCTCAAACTCTGAGTGTCCCAGTTTTATTCTTGGAGGAGGAAGAATGAGAGCCTTGACTCAGGTTAGCTTAAAGAAAATTTCAAAAATAAGTCTTAACTATAATCGTCTAGTCCATGAAACATTTCCCAAAAATAAATCAGTCAATTTCTTGCTGAAACAAGGACCTATCAATGTTTAAACTATCTCAGAAGATTGACAGAACTTAGGTTGTGAACAACAGAATTTTATTCAGTAATAGAAAGAAATGAACTATGCATATATACAACAAATTAGATGGAACTTAAAGGCATTATGCTGAGTGAGAAGAACTGGACTCCATGTTTATGTACCATACGATTCTTTTTTTATATCTTAGATATGACTCAGTTGTAGAGATGGAGAACAGATTAATGACTACTCAGGGACACAGATGGTGGTGGTAGGTGGTAGGTGAGAATCTTGTTGCTGATATTCGCTATCCAGTGGATTCCAATTCATGGTGACCCCAAAATAAGGTATTATGAGGGTGTTCTTTTTGGCTTTGAAACAGCTTTGTGACTGATTATGGTGGCTCTTGAAACAAATATATACATAAGATCAAATTATATGAAACTATGTACACACACATACACAAAAATAAGGGCCTGTGAATCTTGTAAAAGCTAAATAAAGCCTTTAGTCTAGTTGACATTATTATACCAATGCCAATTCCTGGCAGTGCTATTGTACTGCAGTTATGTAAGATGCTGCCATTGAAGGAAGCTGGGTGAAGAGTTCAAGGGACTCATGTTTTTGCTACTTCCTATAAGTCTATCATCATTTCAAAATTTAAAAGTTATGAAAAGTAAGTGCCAAAAGGTGAAAACAACCTAAGTGTTCATCAATGGTTAAACTGATAAACAAAAGGTGGCACAAACATACAATGGAATACTACTCAGCCATAAAGAGAAATGAAGCCCTGTTCCATACTACACATGGATAAATTTGAAAACCTTAGGTATGCTCAGTGAAATAAGTAAATCACAGGACAGCTATTGTATAATCTCACTTATATGATATAATAAAAATAGGCAAATATATAGAACCAAAGTTTATAGTGGTTATTACAAGTTCCTATAAGGGATGGGAGGAAGGGGGAAGGTGGAACAATTGTTTAGGAAATGGTGAGTGTACATTTATAGTGATGGGAAATTTGACATATTTTCTTGAACTGGAAGCCATAAACAGTGATTTTTCTTATACATTTGATTTAAGCCTATTAAAAGCAAAGACTTATTAAGTCAGAACAACCCAAAACAATAAGTTTTCATGAAATAAAGGAGCATTATTATATTAAATAACTTTTAAAAGAATGATAAACTCTTTAATCAATGAGAAAGTATCATTTTGCTTTCTGTTTAACTGGTTATTTAAAGGGACTCAAAATATTTTTAAAAAGGAACATTGTAAATAAACTTTATTGAAATATACATCAAGCCTTTCTAAAACTACCTATGTTACCTAGGTGAAATTTTCAATAACATTAATTCTATTTATGTCCTTGTCAAGGACAGCAGAGGCTCCTCTGTCCTATGCCCTGAGAATTATATAATCCCTTGTGGGAAGTTTACATTTACTATTTCAATTTAGGGTGTAAACACAAACACCGTAATTTCTTCCCTGCAGAAGTCATCATGAGGGGAAAGTCCTAAGGGAGAGCTATGCTGGATTTCTAACCAGGCCAAAAGAATTAAAAGCTCTAGGTGAATGCCATGTGCTCTATGACATGCTGACTCTGTTGTCAAGTCTGTGGTTTCCCTGCACAGACCATATTGTCATATTTATAACTACAAATTTCATATATATCTCAGAATGACTCTTGGAACATTCAGGCTGTGAGATCTGTGCTATGATCCCCCTGCCAGTAAAGAGAGAAGAAGATCCTGTGACTACATGTGGTTAGAATTGGTGTCTCCAAAGCCAATTCTTCCTCCAGGATAGTGGAGGTGAAATCCACTTAAAGCGTCAGGACTGAGGTTTTCCATGAAGGAAGGGTGAGTTAACCAAGTTTTTATTACCCTTACTCACACTCTATGTTGCTGAAAAAGGAGAAATTTCTTTCCATAGCGAGACACTCATAGGCATGCAAAGCTGCCTCTTCTGCCTGCACTCTTCTCAACTTACTGTGTTGGCTTCATCCTCACTCCTGTAATAAGACAGTGAGAGCAGTCCCAAGTGGCACATCCAGTACAAAGCAACATCAGAGGAAGAAGAATTGTGTCTCTTTCCTAAATTTATTTATTTATTGAAGTCTAATATTCACATAGCAGTATTTACATACCATGATTGTATAGCTTGATGAATTTTAACAAACTTGACTACTAATGTAACCGGCTCCCAGATTAATTATTTCTCTTTCGTGCCCTCATACAGATGCTGGGAAAGCACATCCACCTTCCTTTCTTCATTGCCTGTCCTGGTAGGATGGAACAAAGACTGATTATGTAGAAACACCGAGGTGTATATTTGATTATAAATATTAGGCTACTAAGAGGGTCTCCACAATGCTTCTCACCCTTTTTTGACTTCAAGAATTGTTTTAGAAAGACATCCAAATATCTTATAGACAGTGAAGGGACTTCTTTCCAGGAAGGAGAATATCAATATGATCTCCTCTGTAGTGAAGTTCTGTCTTCATTGATGATCATCACAGAGAAACTGCAGTGTTGAGTATAGTGATGGAAACACGAGTAGAAAGCAGGAAGTAAAGAGCCAAATGAATGAGAGGGACAGGTAGGAGAGGCTTTCCGACTCTCTATGCTCATCATCAGGTAGACTTGTACCTCAGTGACCCCATCCTTATATTTTCTAGTAAAGACAGAAGGAATTGTTCATCACAAGTTAGCTCATGCAGACAAAATATAGGGTGACTGAACTGTTGAGTGATGTGTGTGGCGGTACACTCAGACTCCATGAAGCAAAGAAAACTTGAATTCTGTCAGTAAGAGTCCCTTTGTAATGAGTGTGTATGGGTCAGGAGAGAGCTGGGTTCTCTACTAATGAAGTTTTCTATTTTCCTCACAGATGTCCAAAACTGAGAATGCTTGCTAGAAATGACTCCTTAGTGCCTGAATTTATTCTTGCTGGATTAACAGAGTATCCAGAGCTCCAGCAACCTCTCCTTATTTGTTTCTAATGATCTACATGTCACCATGGTGGGCAATCTTGGCATGATAGTTCTTACCAGGATAAATTCTCACCTTCACACCCTCATGCACTATTTATTGTTCAATCTACCCGTCATTGATCTCTGTTACTCTTCTGTCTTCATCCCCAAAATGCTGATGAACATTGTATTGTAGAAGAATAGCATCTCCTAGTTTGGGTGCATGACCCAACTGTTTTTCTTTCTTTCTTTCTTTTTTTTTTGTCATCTCTGAATGCTATCTGTTGACCTTGATGGCCTGTGATCACTATGTGGACATTTGCAATGGGTCACCATGTCCCATTAGGTGTGTTCTGCACTGCCACTTGCTGAATATGCCATGGGATTTGCTGGAGCCACTGCCCACACAGGCTGCCTGCTTAGACTAACCTTCTGCAATGCTAATATCATCAACCATTACTTGTGCGACACCCTCCCTTTACTCAAACTCTCTTGTACCAGCACCCATGTTAACAAGGTAGTAGTTCTCATTCAGGTGGGTATCAATATTACAGTACCCAGTTTTACCATCCTAATTTCTTGTGTTTTCATCCTTTAGCTTTCTTCATATGAAATCCGCTCAAGAGCGAAGATCAAAAGACTTCAGCAGCTGTAGCTCTCACATCATTGCTATTTCTCTTCTTTTTGGGGTCAGCTGCGTTTATGCATCTTTAGTATTCTTCTCCTGAATCTATTGAGCAGGGAAGGTTTCATGTATTTTCTACACTAACGTGGGGCCCATGCTTAACACTCTGATCTATGTTTGAAGAACAAGGATGTTGAAGTAGCCAAGGAAAGCCTTGATTAAAATCCAGAGGAGAAACATATTCTAACTAGAAGCAGTGGTAATGTAAAGAAATTGAAGCATCTCAAATTTTCATTGGTGTTTTTCATGAGGAGATTTTTGTTTATAACCATGTTGACTCTACAGATTGTGTTATGTATGATTTAATAGACTTGTTTTTATTACTTCTCTTATAGCTAATCTTGTCTCATTCTTTGCTACTTTCTCTACTGCCACTCTCACAAGCTTAGTGAATAATTAATAGTGTGTTTATAAAAGGAACATGTACACCAACTGTTTTCAATATTGTTTCATGTCCCTTCTGTCTCCTGTTCTCTTCCTAATCTGAACGAATCTAGTGAGTTCCATAAATCACCTGAGGTAAACTTTATGCTACAGCTTGCTCACCTAAACACATAAGTGCCAAATATAATAAAATCATTCTCATTCTTATTAATATTGTCACCGTTATAAAACCCAAAATGAAACTCATTGCTGTCATGTAGATTCCGACTCATGGATCCTATAGGACAGAGTAGAACTACCCTATAGTAGAACTGCCCTACTGGTTAGTAGCTGGAGGCTTAACCACTCCAGCACCAGGGCAGTAGGATTTAGTGATATGCTTTCATTTCAAACTGTATATGCAGTTTAAAATAAAACCTAAATCTCTTTTTGTTCTATTTAACCTATGCCCCTCCCTATTATTATTCTGACTTATCTTGTTCTATTTTGAGAGTGGCAAAATCTGGACCACATTTCCTCAGCTTTTGAGAGCCTCTATAAGCCCAGTGCATTTGATATTAAGGATAATCCTTGTAGCTCTTTTATTGTGAAAGACATCATTAACAGAGGATGATGAGAGAAATAATATGCATGTATCTCAGGACCGGAAACCCGGTAGTGTAGTAGTTAAGTGCTACAGCTGCTAAGGTGCACATTGGAAACTCTGTGGGGCAGTTCTACTCTGTCCTGTAGGGTAGCTATGAGTCATAACTGACTTGATGGCACAGGGCTTTTTTTTTTTTTTTTTTTTTTTGCTTTTATCTCAGTACCCCAATAAAGGTGCAGGATGTTTTGTGTAATAAAAATTGTATTTACTATTACCTGCGATGACAGCAAATATTTTGTAAAAAGGGCATACATTTCTTATTGTGAATTTTTTATTTATCACTTAAAGGAAAACACTGCACACTAGGTTAGATGAAATATTTTAGCTGTTGTTTTACTTATCTAATGAGGTTATTCATTGAGAAAGAATAATGTATATTAATACTAATAACCTATGTTACTGGAAATGTTTTGTGAACTTATTTATACTTTGTATCATCAGTATGAATCTAGTAAAATTAGAAATTGCCAAAAACTAAATGGAAGGCATAAACATCTATATCATAGGCATTAGTGAGTTGAAATGGACTGCTATTGTCCATTTTGAATAGGGCAATGATACTGTCTACTAGGCTGGGAAGACAAATTGAAGAGGAGTGGTGTCCCTTTTATTGTCAAGAAGAACATTTCAAGATCTATCCTGAAGTACAATGCTGTCAGTGATAAGATAATATCCATATGCCAACAAGGATGTCCAGTTAATACCACTATTATTCAAATCACAGCATCAACCACTAAGGCCAGTGATAAAGAAATTGAAGATTTTTGCCAACTTCTGCAGTCTGAAATTGATGAAACATTGCAGTCAAGATGCATTGATAATTACTTGTGTGGAATGTGAAAGTTGGAAACATAAAAGGAGGATTGGTAGTTGGAAAATTTGGCCTTGGTGATAGAAACCATACCAGAGATGGCATGATAGAATTTTGCAAGACCAAGGACTTCTTTATTGCAAATACCTTTGTAATCAACATAAATGGCTAGGATACCAGTGGACCTCACCAGATGGAATACAAAAGAATGAAATTGATTGATCTTTGGAAAGTGACAGTGGAGAAGCTCAATATCGTCAGTCAGAACAAGGCCAGGGACTGACTTCAGAACAGACAATTGTGCAAATGCAAGTTCAAGTTGAAGCTGAAGAAAATTAAAACAAGTCCAGGAGAGCCAAAGTAGGATCTTGAGCATATTCCACCTGATTTAAAGGCCATCTCAAGAATAGATTTGAGGCATTGAGCACTAAGTACTGAAGGCCAGACAAGTTGTGAAATGCTATCCAGGACGTTATTCATGAAGAAAGCAAGAGTTCATTAAAAAGAACCGTGCCAGTAATGTTGGTGTAAGATGGTATCTCACTGTAGTTTTGATTTGTATTTCTCTTTTTGAATGGGTAATGGTAGCGAGGATTTCCTCATGTACTGTTAGCTGCCTGAATGTTTTCTTTGGTTAAGTATCTGTTCATATCCTTTGACTATTTTTTAACTGGATTATTCATCATTTTGTTGTTTAGGTGTGCAAATAGTCTATACCGTCTAGAGATTAGACCCTTGTTGGATATGTTGTAGCCAAAATTTTCTTCCCAGTTTGTAAATCCTGTTTTTACTCTTTGATGAGTGTAAGTGGTTAATTTTCAGGAGCTCTGAATTAACTAGTTTCTCTTCTGGTGTTTCTGCATTGTTAGTTATGGTTTGTAATGTAGTCTTTTCCCTATTTCTTCCATGATCTTTATCATTTTAGGTTTTATATTTAGGTCTTCGATTCATTTTGAGTTAGTTTTTGTGTATGGTGTGATGTATGGCTCTTGTTTGACTTTTTAGAGATGGACATCCAGTTTTATACCACCATTTTGTTAAAAAGACTGCCTTTTCCCATTTTAATGGATTTTGGTCCTTCGTCAAAGATCAGGTGATTATATGTAGATGGATTTACATCAGGGTTATCAGTTCTTTCCCATTGGTCTATGTGTCTCTTGTTCTACCAGTACCAAGCTGTAATGACTACCGTGGCTATATAGTAGGTTGTGATATCAAGCAGTGTAAGGTCACCTACTTTTTTTTTTCTTCAATAATGCTTTGCTCATCCAAGACCTCTTCCCTTTCCATATAAAGCTGGCAATTAGTTTTTTCCATCTCAATAAAGAATGCTGCTGGTCTTTGGATCAGGATTGCTTTATATCTCTAGATCCTTTTGGGTAGAAATGGCATTTTCACAATGTTGAGTCTTCCTATGCATGAGCACGGTGTGGTTTTCCATTTATGGCAGTCTCCTTTGGTTTTTTGTAATAGTGTTTTGTTATTTTCTTTGTATAGGCCTTTTACATCTCTAAGGATCCCTGGTGGAACAGTAGTTAAAGTGATGGACTGCTAACAGAAATTTCAGTGGCTGGAACCCACCATCTCCTCCATAGGACTAAAATATGACAGCCTGCTTCTGCGAAGATTCACAGCTTGAGAATCCTAAGGGGTCCTTATGAGTTGAAGTTCACTTGACAGCAGTGGGTTTGGTTTTTATGTCTCTACTTAGGTTTATTCCTGTGTATTTTATCTTTTGAGGGGCTTAATAAACCGTATTGTTTCCTGATTTCCTTTTTCAAAATTCTCTTCAGTGGTGTATAGGAATCCAACTGAGTGTTGTATGTTTATCTTGTATCCCGCCACTCTCCTAATCTTTCAATTAGTTCCAATAGTTTTCTTGAGGAATCTTTGGGACTTTCTATGTATAGTATCATATCATCCACCAATAGGGATAGTTTTACATCTTCCTTTTCAATGTGGATGCCCATTATTTCTTTTACTTGCTTTATTTCTCTAGCTAGGACCTCCAACACAACATTAAATAGGAGTGGTGATAAAGGGCATCCTTGTCTTTCCCATTCTCAGGGGAAATGCTTTCAGCCTCTCTCTGTTGAGAATGATGTCAGCTGTTGGTATTGTATGGATGTTCTTTATTATGTGGAGGAATTTCTCTTTTATTCCTATTTTATTGTGAGTTTTTATCAGGAATGGATGTTAGACTTCATCAAGTGCCTTTTCTGAATTGCCTGAGATGATCATGTGATTCATTTCTTTTGTTCTATTTATGTGGCAGATTGTGTTGACTGATTTTCTAAAATTTAATCATTCTTGCATACCCCATATGAATCCCACTTGGTTGTGTTGTATTATTATTGTTATTTTTTTATAGGATGTTTAGTTCTATTGACCAGAAATTTGTCAAGAGTTTTTGCATTTATATTAATGAGAATTATTTGTCTGTAATATTCTCTTTTTGTGCTGTCTTTGTCTGGCTTTTGTATCAGGGTTATGCTGGCTTCATAGAATGAATTCTGGAGTATTCTTTCCTTTTCTATGATCTGAAATAGTTTGAGTAGTAGTGGTGTGAGCTCTTCTCTGAATGTTTGGTAGAATTATCCAGTGAAGCTGTCTGGGTCAGATCTTTGATGTTGTTGGAAGATTTCTTTTTCTTTTTTATTACTACTTCTTCAATGTCTTCTTTTGTTATCAGTCTGTTCAGATTTTCTATTTCAGTTTGTATTAGTTTAGGAAGTTAGTGTTTCCAGGAATTTGTTCATTTCCTCTAGGTTCTCAAATTTGTTAGAGTACAATTTTTCATAGTATTCTATTGCTATCCTTTTTTATTTTAGTTGGGTCTGTTGTAATGTCCCCGTTTTCATTTCTTATTTGAGTTATTTGCTTCCTTTCTTGTTTTTCTTCTGTAAATTGGGCAAATGGTTTGTCGATTTTGTCGATCGTTTCAAAGAACCAACTTTTGATCTTGTTGATTCTTTGTATTGTTCTTTTTTCTCTGTTTCATTTTGTTCTACTTTAATCTTTGTATTTCCTGTCTTTTTGTGCCTGAGGTCTTGTTCTGCTGTTCTGTTTGTATTTGCTTGAATTGTAAAGCTAACATTTTGATTTTGATCCAGTCTTCTTCTTTGATGTGTGCATTTATTGCTATAAATTGACCTCTGAGCAGTGCCTTTGTCATGTCTCAGAGGATTTGGTATGATGTGTTTTCATTCTCATTTGATTCTTGGAGTTTTTTGATTCCCTCTTTGATTTCTTCTATTATCTTCTATTACCGTATATTTCTTCTATCACAGTTTTTTTTCTTTTTTAATGCAAGGTGCTGTTTAATTTCCATGTATTTGACTTTTTTCTTTGCTCTTCCTGTTATTGGTTTCTCTTTTATCACATTGTGATCAGAGAGAATGCTTTGTATTACTTTGATGTTTTGGCGTTTATTGGAGGTTGTTTTGTGGCCTAAAACATGGTCTATTCTCAAGAATGCTCCACGTGCATTTGAAATGAATATATTCTTTACTGCTTTTGGGTGGAGTGTTCTGTATATATCTATGAGGTAATGTTGGATAATCGTGGCCTTTAGATATGTTGTATCTTTGTCGAGCTTCTTTCTATACATTCCGTCCTTTACCAAGAGTGGAGTGTTGAAATCTTCTATTATTATTGTGGAACTATTTCTTTTTTCAGTGCTGTCTAGAGTCTTAAAAGCCTGTGAGTGGCCATCTAGGATACTCCATTCGTCTCTCCCTTTCAGGGCTAAGAGACTAAGGGACCACATCTACCAGGGCCTCCACCAGACTGAGTCTAGTACAACTAGATGGAGCCTAGCTACCGCCACTGACAGGGATCACAATAGAAGTTCTCAGACAGAGCTGGAGAAAAGAATAGAACAAAATCCTAACTCAAAAAGAAAGGCTAGACTTGCTGGCCTGACATAAACTGAAGAAAGCCTGAGAGTGTGGTCCCTGGACACGCTTTCAGCTCAGTGATGAGGTCACTCCTGAGGTTCTCCCTTCAGCCAAAGTTTTAACAGGACCATGGAACAAAACAAGAATAATGGGGTGCACTAGCCCTGGGGCAGGGACTGGAAGGCAAGAGGGAACAGAAAACCCAGGGCTGAGAAGGAAGAGTGCTGACATGTCATGGGGTTGTTAAACAATGCCATAGAACAATGTGTATACTAACTGTTTGATGAGAAACTGGTTTGTTCTGCAAACCTTCATCTAAAGTACAAGAAAAAAAAATGTTAAAAAAAAGATTATGAATCTGATGCTTTAAGACTAACCAAAGAATCACTCTATTTAAGTATAGCATGATACAATACTAAACCCTCCATTGTACATATGTAGTATGTTTGTAAATATATATATACACACACATTGATTTTTCAAACACTCATAAATATATTTACTAAATCGATTTTATCTCAAGGCAGCGGAGTTGATTTAAGCTTAAAGGAGAAAACTCACTTTTTTTAAAGTATTTTAAAAATACACATTTTGTAGGTAAAGTGAAAAAACACAATTTCCTATAACAAACATTTTTTAAAATAATATTTTATTGTGTTTTTGGGAAAGGTTTACACAGCAGCTTCGGTTTCCGTTCAACAACATCTACAAAAGTTTTTCAGTGACACTTGTTGTATTCTTCATATCGTGTGAACATTCTTGTTTCTTATGTTCTGGTTGTTCCACTTCCATTAAACCAGTTTCCTTGCTCCCTTACAGTCTCATCATTTAAAGTAATTGCTTACTGTTTGGTCTCATAAAGGTGACTTTTTAAAAGGAGCACAGCACTTACAGTGGACATTCATCATTTTTTGAGCCAATTTGTTATTTAGCTACAAGGTGAAATGTGACCTCAGGGGTTAGTGTGGGTTCAAAGTCTGAAGATTATTTTAGGACAAGAGTCTTGGGAAGTCTTCCAGTCTCAACCACTCCAGTATGTCTGCTTTTATTTATTTATTTATTTTTAGGAATTTGAGTTTCTGTCCCACATTTTTCTTCCATTCCATCAGGGTCCATCTATTGTGGCCCAGATTAGGCACTTGGTAGTGGTAGCCAGTCACCATCTAGTTCTTCTGGTCTCAGAGTAGATGAGGCCATGGTTCTTGTAGACTGTTCTGCAGACTAGTTTCTTCTCTGAGTCTTTTTTTGTTTTGTTTTGTTTTCTGCTCCAGACAAGTGGAGACCAATAATCTCTTAGGTGTATCTTAGATAGCCTCTTACAAGCTTTTAAGGCCCCAGACACTACTCACCAAACTAGGATGTAGAACAAAACTTCATGAACTATATTATGCCATACAAACATTTTTCACAAGCTTCTTGATTGTGGCAGACAATGCTGTTGCCCTATTCAGTATGCATCCCTTCCCCTCTTTTCCCAAATGCTAGAAAATCTCGAGATAGAGACCGAAATGGGAATTGCTTGTTTGGCTAGTTTATGTTGAGGTTTATGTTCGTCATGCGTTATAGTTCTGACTGAAGAGACATATGGGAAGTCATGTATTGGTTTTTGGAGAAAATGTACTGCACTGTAAAAGAGAGTGACATGTGAGGGGAGTTCTCTTGATTTCTTATTTCCATAGAGTTGTGTGAAAATGTGATTCTTGAAGCTATGGTAGCTATTTGGTGACAACTGGTGACAAACCTGAAAACTAAAATCAAAGGATGAGCACAATGGGATGAAAGAGCCTGGTTCTAGATGAGAATGGAGAATGCTGAGTTACTGAACCAGCCCTCAGACACTACCTCTAGATTTATTGTTATGTGAGCAAACTAAGTCCTTATTTTAAGTAGACTTTTAATTCTGCATTCCCTTAACCGGAAGCTAGGAACTAACTAACTGATGACATGGGTTTAGGTTACATTCCTTCAATATTAAATGAAAAAATACATGATTTTAACAGATGAATATCATGGGGAGATACTTTTCCTTTCAGTAAACATTGAAGTGTGGAACTGCAATTTACTGTTAATAATTAGTTAAGGAGAGCTTGTGCAGACTTAAATTTAAATTTTAGATGTAATGTTTGGTTTATATGGCTAGTGCTCTTTGTTCATTATCCCGTTTTTGGTTCTTGAATTGTAAACCTTCTCCGACATTTCCTCTCTTATATTTTCTGAGAAGGGTAATGAAAGTCGAAGTGTGAGAAAGAGATTGTAGGGGCCTAAAGCCCTGGGTATTGGAGCATTGTTTCTGCATGGCTTGAATGGTTAGCTTTTACATACCCCTGCGATTTTGTGATTTGTGGTTTGTTTCCTCCCTTCCTTCTCCCTTTCTCCATGTTTCCATAAAGTTTACAATTAACCTATATTCCTCTTGAGCAATCAGAACAACAATCAATAAGATCCGGGATGAGACAACCAGACAATGGGGGCCCATCTTGTGACTGAAACCAGGATGGCATTAGAGGGCCTCTAAAGAATACCCATAGAATGTCAACATGTCCGAGATGTGATCAACATGCCCCCTCTCAAAGGGCAACTGTCATGCTCCAGATTTTTCAACTCTACACCCCAGCCCTATAAAACCCACTGGTCAGTCTCCAGCAGACAGACTTTGGAGGAGCCCATTCCCCTCTGTCTCTTGTATACCGGTATACAATAAAGACCTCTTGCTGTTTACCTCACCGCTTCTCAGTATCAGTATCAGCCTTATGGCGAGTGGCTCGAATCCATGTTTTTCCGTAACAGTAAGAGTTTGCACAATACTTAATTTACTAAAAATACTTAAATCAGTCAGAACATTTCTTTCCTGGCTTCTCATTAAACTGAACTTAGACTTGATTTAAATTTTCATTATTGCCAAGTTTGGGGGGCTTATATGTTTATTGCACAGATTCATATTCCCAGAGATAATGGAGAACCTTTGAAAATTCCCGAGCTAGGGGGAGACAGAGTTCTGCTTTCAGAGATTATTTTGTCAACAGCAGACATGGCTAAACCAGAGAGATATGTGGGGATATGCTAAATAACTGTTAGGGACTGTACAATTCTGTAGTGTGTTTCAGTTTAAACTGAAAAAGTACCCGAATGTGGATAGTGCCTATGGGAAAGGGATGGAGTGCACTGTGTTGGTGGACTCTCTTACCTGGCAGATGAGATATGCAGAAAATACTTTGAAGCCTTTATCCTGAAAACAACTTAATTCTCATTAATATTTATTGAGTGCCCACTGTAAAATCTGCACTTTTCTTGGCCCCCAAAGCAAAGTAGTAAACAAGACAGAAGTGGTCTTTGTCCCTATAGAGCTTATAGTTTCTAAGGAAACATGGAAATAAGCAGAAAAGGAGAAATATGCCTGACAAGTGTAATGATGGAGGCTTTACCAGGAGGTATGAGAACACAAAGAATGACAGCCGACATTTATTAACTCTTTAGCATGAGCTAGGCACTGCTCTAAGCATGTTGCATATGCTAGGTCATTTAATTGTCACAACAACCCAACGAGAGAGATGCTGTTATTACCAGCCCTATTTTATTAATGATGAACCTGAGGCACAGAGAGTTTAAGTCACCTGCCCAAGGTGTGATAATTAGTGCATATGGAGATGGGATTCACACATGTGCTCTCTCACTCATAGCCCACATTCTTAAGTATGATGCTGATGAGGGGAGATTGACGAACTCAGTTACTGAATTTTTTAAGGGCCCAGCAGGACTTTCGTGCAGAAATTACCAGTACATGTTGAAAGCAAACACTTTAAAAGGGAGGTAACAAACTAAAAAACTGATTTGAGGACATCCCAGGAGAGACAACAACTGAAGGCAGGTATTGCAAACCTGTGCATTTAGCATTATTTATGAAAAAAAGAAACCTTAAGTAAAGATCCTTGTGGCAAAATCTCCCTTTCGGACTTGGGAAGAAGAGGAAAGAAAACAATACAATACATTTCCCTTAAGAGATGAAGATGTTAGGGGTTATGGGAGTTTCTTTTTGGCTGTGCACTGAGGGGTGTTTAATCCCTTGAGTGAGTTGAAAATTTGAGTAAACACTGATCCCTCAAGAACTAAAGACAGATCCTGGTGCAGGGTGTAAATACAATCCGCTTACTTCCCTTTTACTTATAGAATCTGTTCCCTAGGGAAGAGACTGGGCCAGTTGTAATCTGTTTATAATCAAGTGCATTACATCGGTTAACCATATTAAGTCATCTGTGCTTCAGTGAGTGGAAATGGTGATAATAATTATGATTTTTTTTCCCCTGTTGCTTGAGAACACTCAGTATTAAAATCAGAAAATATCATCTGTTGCTCAAAGACAGTTTCAGGACGTTTCAGAAAATAATCCTGGGCAACATAATTTTAGAATAAGAGGAAGAAAACCTCAGAGCTTGAAGTTTCATTTCCAGGACCACAGGAGTAAACACAACAACAAAAATCAATAAAGAATCACACATGTTTTCTGTTCTAAGGAGGTGAGTTCCTGAATTCCTTCCATGTTAACGTCCTTCTTTTTTTCAAAGAAAGTCCTGGGATCTATGATATGCCCTTTCTTACCCATTTTTTGCAGTCCAAATGTAGATGGAACAGTCTGTGACATGGGGCACTTACAGAACCTCTCCTAGATTCTAGTTCCTTAGTTTTGAAATAGAAACAATGTTCATGGCCCCAACTTGGAAAGTCTAATCTGCATCAGAAGCCAGCACTGTGATCCTAGGGCCTCTGCCTCCAATTGTACTGGTGAGAGAAGGGTTCCTGCGAGTGAAGAAATAATGAGAAGAGGGAGGCAATTCTGTCCTGGCCATCTTTCTACTCCTTTATCTCTTGGTTTTTCCTGCTGTCATGTTACATAAGGCAACACTGGCATTCTGTATGTAGACAATTTTGGAGGTAATCTTTGTCATTTTTAGCTTATAAAGACTCTACAAATGGGAGGTCAGTGTCACTGTGTATCTTGGTAGTGGTAAAGGCTGATTGTATGGGCCCAGGTTGGGTTAGTCTCATACATTCTCTACATACACCCCACTCTTGGGGGAGGAGATATTGTGGGAAATTCTGGATTGCCATCTAACGCAACTCCTTTCACTTGTTGCCACAGGCAATCCTACTGAAAAATGGCTACTGGAAGTCCTTCTTTTGTGATGAAATTCATTCTGATGGGATTAAAAGAGCAACCGGATCTCCAATTCCCTTTTTTCTCCCTGTTTCTAGTAATATATGTGGTCACTGTATTGGAAAACTTGGGCTTGATAACTTTGATTGGGCTGATTTTTACCTTCACACCCCCATGTACTTTTTCTTCTTTAACTTGTCTTTCATAGACCTCTGTTATTCTTCTGCGTTTACGCCAAAAATGCTAATGAACTTCATATCAAAAAGAATATTATCTCCTACAGGGAATGCTTGACACAGCTCTACTTTCTCCTTTTTTTTTTTAATCATTCCAAAATGTTATGTGTTGACATCATTAGCCTATGAGCACTATGTGGCCATCTGTAATCCACATTGTCAAGTCCCTAAAGTATGTTACAAACTTATTTTTGGTTCATACTTGATGGCCTTTTCTTGTACTATGGCTCACACTGGATGCATGCTGAGGCTGACCTTCTGCGATGCCAACACCATCAACCATTACTTGTGTGACCTTCTCCCTCTGCTCCAGCTCTCCTGCACCAGCACCCATATCAATGAGTTTGTGGTTTTTATTGTGGCAGGCATAAAAATTATTTTGCCCAGTCTTACCATCTTTATCTCTTATGGTTTCATTCTCTCTAGCATCCTCTGTATCAGTTCCACTGAGGGCAGGTCTAAAGCCTTAGGTACCTGCAGTTTTCACATAATTATTGTTCCTCTTTTCCTTGAATCTCAAACCATCTGCTGTAGGGTCTACGAGTGAGGGAAAAATCCCTTCTGTGTTTTACACCAATGTGGTTCCCATGATGAACCCCTTAATCTATAACTTGAGAAATAGAGATATTAAACTTTCCCTGAGGAAATCCCTGATTAGGGAAAGGTTTTGATCAAAAACAGTATCTCTCTGTGCAAGTAGTTAGAGGACAGGGAGGCTCTGCAGGTTTAGTTTCAGTATTTATGGTGGCATTATTCTTATCCTACTTCTTTCTTACCCTGGTGAGTGGTATTTGTCTTTTTTTGAACATTATTTCTATTTCGGTGGGGATTAATTTTCACTTACTCAACATTTGCATAATTCCTTCTTATTCTCACTTTTTCTCTTGTATAAGAATAACATTAAGGAAGGAACTTATTATCACTGTTTTTTTTACTGTAAATTTGAACTTTTTTTTCTCTTGGAAAAATATTAATGAATCTGTGAATGATCCAATAAAGCAATTTTAAGGTGACCTTATGCCATTGTAGCGAAGGCCTCTTATTAGGAAGTTGTAATGTTTCACTGGATGCATGAGTCAGATAATCGTTCTTTTCCTGTTTTTCCATCCTCCACAGGGCAGCAACACGTGTCCTTCATATGTCACCACTTCACAGAGATCAAATGTTCCACGGACACTCTCAAGTATATCTCACTCTGTAGCTATAAACACTATGCACTAACCTTCTTTTGGCAAAGTGTTTACTTATATACCTTCCTACACCATTACTAACACCTAATTGATCCTGTATCTATAATTATTGCATGGATGGGAAACTTAGGCTCAGAGGGGTTAATGATTTACTTACAGTCACAAAGCTTCTTAATGAAAAAAGCCAAAAGTAAAGCCTTAGCCTACTGATTTCAAATCTACTTTGTTTCTACTTCATTTTATTTATTTATTTATTTTATTTCAATGAACATGAAATATAAGAAAACGATCCTGTTTTGCTGAAAGTTGACTGTATTTTATTCCAAGAGGATACATAACTTTCCCTCAGGCAAGGTAGTGCTTTTTTTTTTTTTTCTTTAGGAAAACGGTTTGATGGATCTTTTTGGTGCGAAGAGGATGCTGATTGGGCAAATAGAGTTGGGAGATGAATGATCCAAAAAGATACTTTTTTTCTGAAAAATAAAATAAAGTGAATGTGAGATACTTGCAGGTGTTTTTATTTCAGAGAATAGGGGACATGGGAGAGAAAGAGGTCCAGAAACATGTCATTAGACCAGGACAAAAGAGATACATGGTCAACAAATAAGAGGTTCCTGTGTAGGGAATAATCAATGAGGTTTCAGACAAAGAATTCAGTTTTTTTTTTTTTTCCGTGTTCTACTGAGTACTGCAATTAACCTACAATGTACAAAAAACTTTGATAAACTTGTAGTGCACAATGATCATAGACTCTTAGTAGTGTTTTGGGGAATGAAGGAGAAAAAGGTATAGACAAATTTGTGGGGATTCAGGTAATAAGAGCACAACAACTTTAGGAGATAAAATAATAAGTGGTAATTGAAACTGAAGTTAGGAAGCAGAAATTTAGAAAGCAAAATATGAGACAATGAAAGTCCCTACCCTCTCACTTCTGGAAACTCTTGGAAATATTATGGAGATCACAGAATTTTTCTGAGTGGGAAAAAGGCATAGGTTATTTGATATTGGAGGGATTTTAAATTCAGAGAGCATGAGAACCTGGGAAGAATTAAATTGCACCTGTTTTTGTGGCATTGGTGTGCTATGACCATGTGTATTTTAGGCTGTACAAAACTCGAATTACAGCTGATATAGGAATTATAATTGAAAATAAGTATTTTTCAAGTTTATTTTTTGCCTAAATTTTATTTATTTTGTTGTTGGGAATACACCGCACAACATACACCAATTCAACAAAAATCATAAATGTGCAATTTAGTGACATTGATTATATTTTTCTAATTGTGCAACCATCCTCCCCCTCCTTTTCTGAGTTGTTCTCCCCTCATTAACATAATCTCACTTCCCCCTAATGTTCCTATCTAATCTTTCAAGTATGTGCTGTCAATTTTATCCCACAGAGATAGTGCTCAAGACAAAATTTTTTTAGTAGTTAAGCTAAAGTAGTGTTTGGTTTTAAGGTGACACCAGGGGATATTTTTGGTTGAAGGTTTAAGCCAAAAATATCTCAGGGCAATAGTTTAGGAATTCCTTCACTCTCCATGGCTCCAGAAAGTCTAGAGTCCATGAGAATTTGAAGTTTTATTCCACATGTTCCCCCGTTTGATCAGTATTCTTCTATAGAATCATTAATTAAAATATTCAGTAATGGTAGCCAGGCACTATCTAGTACTTCCAGTCCCATGAAAAGAAGGCAGTTGTTCATGGGGCCAATTAGCCAGACATTCCATATTTTCTCCTGTTCCTGACTCACCTTCTTCTCTTGCTCCACGTGAATAGAGATCAAATGTTGTGCTTTGGATGGCAACTTGCAAGTTTTTAAGACCCCAGACAATATGCAATGAACTAGGAGTTATACTAGGAGTACTAAACATATTATTAGTCCACTTAACTGGGATGCCAAATGAAACCATGGCCCTCAAACTCTAACTCAAGGAATCCAATCCCATGAAGTGTTTGGTCATATATAAGAAACCTCAGCAGCTGCTGTTTCTTTTCGTCATTTCTATAAATATATCTATGACACAAATTTTGCCATTTCAGCATTTTACAGGTGTACAACTTATCGACCCCCATGTGTCTGTCAGTTTGTCATACTGTGGGGGCTTGTGTGTTGCTGTGATGCTGGAAGCTGTGCCACTGGTATTTAGATACCAGCAGGGTCATCCATGGAGGACAGGTTTCAGCTGAGCTTCCAGACTATGACAGACTAGGAAGAAGGACCCGCCAGTCTACTTCTGAAAAGCATTAGCCAGTGAAAACCTTACGAATAGCAGTGGAGCATTGTCTGATATAGTGCTGGAAGATGAGCCCCCCAGGTTGGAAGACACTCAAAAGATGACTGGGGATGAGCTGCCTCCTCAAAATAGAGTCAACCTTAATGACATGGATGGAGTAAAGCTCTGGGGACCTTCATTTGCTGATGTGGCACAACTCAAAATGAGAAGAAACAGCTGAAAACATTGATCTAGGAAAATTGGAAATTGTCAAAAATGAAATGGAACACATAAACATCGATATTCTAGGCATTAGTGAGCTGAAATGGACTGGTATTGGCCATTTTGAATCAGACAGTCACATAGTCTACTATGCTGGGAATGACAGCCCAAAGAGGAATGGTGTTGCATTCATCGTCAAAAAGAACTTTTGAAGATCTATCCTGAAGTATAATGCTGTCAGTGACAGGATAATATCCATACGCCTACAAGGAAGACCAGTTAATGTGACTATTATTCAAATCTATGCATCAACCACTAGGGCCAAAGATGAAGAAATAGAAGATTTTTATCAGCTGCTGCAGTTTGAAATTGATCAAACATGCAATCAAGATGCATTGATAATTACTGGTGATTGGAATGAAAAGTTGGAAACAAAGAAGAAGGATCACTAGTTGGAAAATATGGCCTTGGTGATAAAAACAGTGCCAGAGATGGAATGATAGAATTTTGCAAGACCAACAACTTCTTCATTGCAAATACCTTCTTTCACCAACATGCACGGCGACTATACACATGGACCTCACCAGATGGAACACACAGAAATCAAATTGGCTACATCTGTGGAAAGACACGATGGAAAAGCTCAGTATCATCAGTCAGAACAAGGCCAAGGGCTGACTGTGGAACAGACCATCAACTTCTCATATGCAAGTTTAAGCTGAAACTGAAGAAAATCACAGCAAGTCCACGAGAGCCAAAATATGACCTTGAGTATATCCCACCTGAATTTACAGGCTATCTCAAGAGCAGATTTGACACATCGAACCCTAGTGACCAAAGACCAGACGATTTGTGGAATGACATCAAGGGCATCATCCCTGAAGAAAGCAAGAGGTCCCTGAAAAGACAGGAAAGAAAGAAAAGACCAAGATGGATGTCAGAGGAGACTCTGAAACTTGTTCTTGAGCATCGAGCAGCTAAAGCAAAAGGAAGGTTGATGAAGTAAAAGAACTGAACAGAAGATCTCAAAGGGTCTCTCAAGAAGACAAAGTAAAGTATTATAATGACATGTGCAAAGAGATGGAGATGGAAAACCAAAAGGGAAGAACATGCTCCGCATTTCTCAAGCTGAAAGAACTGAAGAAAAAATTCAAGCCTCGAGTTGCAATAGTGAAGGATTCCATGGGGAAAATATTGAACGACGCAGGAAGCATCAAAAGAAGATGGAAGGACTACACAGAGTCATTATACCAAAAAGAATTAGTCAATATTCAACCACTTCCTGAGACGGCATATGATCAGGAACCAATGGTACTAAAGGAAGAAGTCCAAGCTGCTCTGAAGGCGCTGGCCAAAAACAAGGCTCCAGGAATTGATGGAATATCAATTGGGTTGTTTCAACAAACAGATGCAGCTCTGGAGGTGCTCACTTATCTATGCAAAGAAATATGGAAGACAGCTTCCTGGCCAAATGACTGGAAGAGATCCATATTTATGCCTGTTCCCAAGAATGGTGATCCAACCAAATGCGGAAATTATACAACAATATCATTAATATCATATGCAAGCAAAATTTTGCTGAAGATCATTCAAAAATGGCTGCAGCAGTGTATCGACAGGGGACTGCCAGAAATTCAGGCTGGTTTCAGACGAGGACGTGGAACCAGAGATATCATTGCTGATGTCAGATGGGTCTTGGCTGAAAGCAGAGAATACCAGAAGGATGTTTATCTGCTTTTTATTGACTACACAAAGGCATTTGACTGTGTGGATCATAACAAACTATGGATGAGACTGCGAAGAATGGAAATTCCAGAACGCTTAATTGTGCTCATGAGGAACTTTTACATAGATCAAGATTGATTTAAAGGTAGGAAATGTGTGTATCTGGGTTGTATTCTTTCACCATACCTATTTAATCTGTATGCTGAACAAATAATACAAGAAGCTGGACTACATGAAGAAGAACGGGGCATCAGGATTGGAGGAAGACTCATTAACAACCTGCATTATGCAGATGACACAACCCTGCTTGCTGAAAATGAAGAGGACTTGAAGCACTTACTAATGAAGATGAAAGACCACAGCCTTCGGTATGGATTATACCTCAACATAAAGAAAACAAAAATCCTCACAACTGGACCAATGAGCAACATCATGATAAGTGGAAAAAAGTTTGAATTTGTCGAGGATTTCATTTTACTTGGATCCACAATCAACAGCCATGGAAGCAGCAGTCAAGAAATCAAAAGACACATTGCATTGGGCAAATCTACTGCAAAGGACCTCTTCAAAGTTTTGAAGAGCAAAGATGTCACCCCGAAGACTAAGGTGCGCCTGACCCAGGCATGGTATTTCAATCACATCATATGGATGTGAAACCTGGACAATGAATAAGGAAGACCGAAGAAGAGTCAACGCCTTTGAATTGTGGCGTTGGCAAAGAATATTGTATATACCATGGACTGCCAAAAAGAACGAGCAAATCTCTCTTGGAAGAAGTGCAGCGAGAATGCTCCTTAGAAGCAAGGATGGTGAGACTGCGTCTTACATTCTTTGGACATATTGTCAGGAGGGATCAGTCCCTGGAGAAGGACATCATGCTTGGCAGAGCACAGGGTCAGCGGAACAGAGGAAGACCCTCAACGAGGTTGATTGATACAGTGGCTGCAACAATGAACTCAAGCATAACAATGATTGTAAGGATGGCGCAGGACTGGGCAGTGTTTCGTTCTGTTGTGCATAGGGTCGCTACGAGTTGGATACCAACTTGATGGTGCCTAACAACAACAACAACAACTTATCGACAGCAATTATAATATTTGGCTGTACAACCTAATCAATGCAATTTTTCCATCAATGTTAGGCCCCTTTCTCGATTTCCTCCCCTCCTCTGGTATCCACTAATCAACTTTGGTCTCTATATGTTTTTCTTTTTTTGTCTTTTTATATTAATGAGATCATACAATATTTGTCCTTTTGTGATTGATTGATTTTACTCAGTAAAATGCCTTCAGGCTCCATCCATACTATAGCATGTATCAAGACTTCCTTTCTCCTACTGGCCGAGTATATTCCATTGCATGTATATGCCACCTTTTGTTTATCCATTCATCTTTTTATGGGCATTTAGGTTGTTTCCATTTTTGGTTGTTGTGAATAGTGCTGCAATGAACATTGGAGTACAAGTATCTTTTTGAATCTCTGGTTTCAGGTCTTTTGGTTATACACCTAGGAGTGGAATTGCTGGGTCATAGGGTAGTTCTGAGTCAGAATCGACTCGACGGCAGTGGGTTTAGTGGGTTAGGGTGGTTCTAGATTTAGTCTTTTGAGGAACGGTCATACTGTTTTCCACTATGATTGAATCATTTGCATTGCCACCAGCAATGGATAATGGTTGTAACTTTGCCACTTCCTCACCAATATTTGTTATTTTCAATTAGGTTTTTTTTTTTTTTTTTTTTTAACATTAGCTATCCTTTTTTTATCCTAGTGGGAGTAAAGTGGTATCCCATTGTGGTTTTGATAGGCAACTCCCTGACGTCTAATGATGCTGAGCATATTTTCATGTGTTTGTTGTGTATATGGATGTTCTTTTTGTCGAAATGTCTATTTCTGTCCTTCACTCATTTTATGAACGGGTTATTTGTCTTTTTGTTAAGCTTTTGAAGTTTTATGTATTTGACTTATTAAATTCTTGTTGGGTATATGGTTTCCAAAGACATTCTCCCAGTCACTATCTTGTCTTTTCAATTTTTTCTTGGAGTCTTTTGATGACCAAAAGTTTTTAATTTTTATAAAGTTCCATTTATTTATTTTGTCTTTTCCTGTTTGTGCTTTTGTTTTTATATTAAAGTATTTTTAAAAGCGAGGCCTGGCAGCATTGTCCTTGCTTGTTCTTCTTAGTAGTTTATGGTTTATTTTGCATATTTAGGTCCTTAATCCATTTTGAATTTGTTTTTGTATAAGATGTAAAGCATGGGTTCTGTTTCTTTTTTGTACATGTGGAAATCCAATCTTGCCAGCACTGTTTATGGAAGAAACTCTTCTTTCCTCATTGAATGGATTTAACACCCTTGTCAAAAATCAGTTGATCATAGATATGTGAGATTATTTCTGGAGTTTCAATTCTATTTCATTGATCTATATTTCTGTTGTTATACCAGTACCAGCTTGTTTAAGTTCTGTAGCTGTATACCATGTTTTAAATTCAGGAAGTGTGAGCCTTCCTACTTTGTTCTTCTCTTTCAAGTTTGTTTTACCTATGTAGGGACTCTTGTCATTCCAAATAATACTGAGGATTTGTTCTTTTATTTCTGTAAAGAATGCTGTTAGAATTTTGATCAGGATTCCTTTGAATTTACAGATTGTTCTGAGTAATGTTGACATCTTAAAAGAACATTAAGTCTTCCAATCTATGAACGTGGAAGACGTTTCCACTTACTTAAGTCTTCTTTAATCTCTTTCAGCAGTGCTTTTAATTTTCATTGTGTAAGTCCTTCACATCCCCGGTTAGATTTTTTTTTCTCTTAGATGTTATTATAAATGCATTGTTTCTCTAATTTCCCTTTAAGATTTCTCATTGCTGGTATATAGAAGGATAATTGATTTTTGTTCATTGACCTTGTACCCTGCAACTTTGCTAAATTCCTTTATTAACTCTAGAAGTTTTCCTGTGGTCTCTTTGGGATTTTCTATATATAGGATGAAATCATTGGGGGAAAAAAGATAATTTTACTTCTTCTTTTCCTATCTGAATACCTTTTTTTTCTTTTCTTGTCTTATTGTTCTGGGTACGACTTTTAATACAATATGAAATAGAAGTGGTGAGAGTCGGCACCCTTGTTTTGTTCCCAGTTTCAAGGTGAATTCTCTCAGTCTTTCTCTATTAAGTATAATGCTGTCTGTTGGCTTTTCTGAAATAAAGAATGGATGAATAAATTAAATTGTGGCAATGTCTTTTGTGGAATACAATGTTGGATTGTCTTTTGAGAAAAAAAAAGGTAAAAAGATGACTGCTCTAAAAATTCTGAATTTGATGCATCAAGTGCTGATTCAGCCACATTCATTCTTGAGCTGGTAAAAATACCAAGATGGACAACGCTTTGGGATACACTTTTCCTCCACCCAAAGATCTCACACTAGCCCTGCAGCCCTAAACTCAGCGTTAGGAGAGTATATGCTGATTTCCTGGCCACCTGAACTCTCTGACCTGCCACAATCTTTCCTTCTTCTGTCTATTTGCACCTAGTTCTTACACCCAATCTCAATCTTGTTGTTGTTGTCATTAGGTGCCATTGAGTTGGTTTTGACCCATAGAGCCCTGATGTATACCAGAACAAAACGCTGCCTAGTCTTGTGCCATCCTCACAGTCATTGTATGTTTGATCCTATTTTTGCGGCCACTGTGTCAATCTATCTTGTTGAGGGTCTTCCTCTTTTTCTTCAGTTTTAGATTCCGGAATATATTTCAGCCCCTACTGGAACCGACTAGATCCTTACCCTAAGTCCTTGGCCAGAACTCAGACATCACCCTGAGATAACTTCCACTGTCATTTTGCTGTGCATCCTTAAAATCCTAATTTGTAATTGCCATATAATATTCCATTTTATGGATATTCTCTTCCTGGAATGCTGTCACCCTATTCCCTTTATATAGCACTTTCTCATTGCCATGATCCTCTACTCCTCACCAGATGACATATTGCTTTCCATTTGCTCAGTTAACTCTTCAATTTTCTGTTTAATCATTCCTGCCTCTAATACGTCTTCCTTGTTCTTAAGCTTATCTTAAATTCTGGGGTAGGGCAAGAAGGAGGGAGTATTTATCACTTTCATTTTTAGTTTCAAATTGTTTGTATGCCTCATACATATAAGCTTTCTATGGCCAAGGCCATAGAACATGAGTGTACAGTTGAAAGATAATAAACATTACCCGGCACTTACTCTCATGTGTAATATTTTCCCTATATTCTTCTCTTTATCTTGAAAAAAATAGGGGTTTCAGACGTCATACTGAGTAAAATTAACACTATGTCCAATTTAGCTGGACCCCAAAATACCATGGCATATTCACCCATGGTGGACTGGTTTTAGCTGAGCTTCCAGAGTAAGACAGACCAGGAAGAAGGTCTTATAAATAGCAGTGGAATACTGTTTGGCATAGTGCCAGAAGATGAGTCCTTCACGTTGGAAGGCACTCAAAAGATGACGGGGAAGAGCTGCCTCCTCAAAGTAGAGTTGACCTTAATGATGTCATTAAGTCATTCGGTGATGTGTATGACTCAAAATGAGAAGAAACAGCTGCAAAGATACATTAATGATAGGAACGTGGAAAGTATGAACTGTGAATACATAAAAATTGGAAATTTCAAAAAAGGAAATGAATCTCATAATGATTGATATCCTAGGCATTAGTGGGCTGAAATAAACTCGTACTGGCCATTTTAGTTCAGATGATCATAAGGTCTCCTATGCAGGAATGACAAATTGAAGAGGAATGTCTCTGCATTCATTGTCAAAAAGAACATTTCAATGTTTTTCCTGAAGTACAGAACTGTCAATGATAGGGTAATAGCCATATGTTCACATTCTATATTCTAATTTATGCACCAACCGCTAAGGCTGAAGATAAAGAAATTAAAGATTTCTACCAAGTTCTGTGGATTGAAATTGATAAAATATGAAAACGAGATGCATTGATAATTACTGGTGGTTGGAATGAGAAAATTGGAAACACAGAAGGATTGGTAGTTGGACAATACGGCCTTGGTGACAGAAATGATGTTGAAGATCACATGATAGAATTTTGCAAGATCGACAACTTCTTCCCTCCAAATATGTTTTTCAACAAAATAAATGGCAACAATACACATGGACCTAGCCAGATGAAATACACAAGAATCAAATCAACTTCATCTCTGGAAAGAGATGAAGGAAAAGGTAAATATCACCAATGAGAATAAAGCCAGGGGTTTATTGTGGAACAGACCATCAATTGCTCATATGCAAGTTCAAGTTGAAACTGAAGAAAGTTACAAGTCCATGAGAGCCAAAATATGACCTTGAGTATATCTCATTTGAATATACAGACCATCTCAAGAATAAATTTGATGCATTGAACACTAATGATTGAAGACCAGACGAGTTGTGGAATGACATCAAGGTCATCATACATGGAGAAAGCAAGAGGTCATTAAAAGGACAAGAAAGAAAGAAAACACCAAAATGAATGTCAGAAGAAACTCCAAAACTAGCTCTTGAACTTACAGTAAGCAAAGTGAAAAGGAAAAATGAAGAAGTGAAAGAGCCGAACAGAACATTTCAAAGGGCATCTCAAGAACACAAACTAAAGTATTATAATGAAAAATGCCAAAATTTGCATTTAGAAAACCAAAACAAAAGAACACACTTGGCATTTATCAAGCTGAAAGAACTGAAGAGAAAATTCAAGTCTCGAGTTGTAATACTGAAGGATTCTACAGGGAAAATATTAAAGAACACAAGAAGCATCAAAAGAAGATGGAAGGGGTACACAGAGCCACTGTACCAAAAGCAATTGATTGACATTCAACCATTACAGAAGTAGCATATGATCAAGAATCAATGGTAAGAAAGGAAGAAGTCCAAGTTGTACTGAAGTCACTGGTGAAAAACAAGGCTCCAGGAATTGATGGAATACAAATTGAAATGTTTCAACAAACAGAGGCAGAGCTGGAGGTGTTTAGTCATCTATGCCAAGAAATTTGAAAGACAGCTACCAGGCCAACAGATTGGAAAAGGTAACAACTTGTGCACATTCCAAAGAAAGGGATCTAACAAAATGGGGGATTTATTGAACAACATCATTAATAACACAGACAAATAAAATTTTGCTGAAGATGATTCAAATGCAGTTGTAGCAGTAAATGAACAGGTAAATGCCAGAAATTCAAGCCAGATTCAGAGAAGGATATGAAAAGAGGGATATTATTGCTGATGTCAGATGGATCCTGGCTGAAAGAGAATATCAGAAAGATATTTACCTGTGTCTTACAGACTATGCAAAGGCATTCAATCCTGTGGCTGATAAGAAATTACGGATAACATTGCGAAGGGTGAGAATTCCAGAGCATTTCATTTTGCTCACAAGGAACGTGTACTGAGACCAAGAGTCAATCACTGGAACAGAGCAAGGAGATACTACATGGTTTAAAGTCCAGAAAGGTGTGCATCAGGGTTGTATCCTTTCACCATACTTATTCAATCTATATGCTGGGAATAATCCAAGAAGCTGGACTATATGAAGAAG
Source organism: Elephas maximus indicus (assembly GCF_024166365.1). NCBI lineage: Eukaryota > Metazoa > Chordata > Mammalia > Proboscidea > Elephantidae > Elephas > Elephas maximus. The sequence continues at coordinate 24,893,339 of NC_064835.1, read as the reverse complement.
AAGGTGTCATCAGGATTGGATGAAGACTCATTAACAAACTGTGATATGCCCTGGTTGCTGAAAAGGAAGAAGATTTGAAGCACTTACTGATGAAGATTAAAGTCTACAGCCTTCAGTATATATTGCACCTCAACATAAAACAAAAATCCTCACAACTTTACCAATAAGCAACATCACAATAAGTAGAGACAAGTCTGAAGGTGTCAAGGATTCAATTTTTCTTGGATCCACAATCAATGCCCAAGGAAGCAGGAGTCAAGAAATGAAACAGCTCTTCACATTGGGTAAATCTGTTGCAAAGACCTCTTTAAAGTGGTTAGAAAAAAAAAAGAAGAAAGAAAAGCAAAGACGTTGCTTTTAGACATGTCTTTTTCAATCACCTCATATGCATGGAGAATGAACAAGGAAGACCTAAGAAGAATTAATGCCTTTGAATTATAGTGTTGGCAAACAGTATTCAGTATACCACGGACTGTCAGAAGAGCCACCAGATCTGTCTTGGAAGAACTACAACTGGAATGCTCCTTAGAAGCAAGGATGGCACAGCTTTCTCTCACATGTTATCAGGAGGCACCAGTCCCTGGAGCAGGTCATTATGCTTGGTAAAACAGAGGGTCAGTGAAAAAAGAAGGAGCTTCTCAACAAGACGGATTGGAACTATGACTGCAATAATGGGGTGGAGCATAGTAACAATTGTGAGGATGGCTCAAGTCAGGCCATGTTTCCTTCTATTGTACCCAGGGTCGCTAAGAGTCAGTTGGAACTACTTGATGGCAGCATACAACATTAAAAGTACATTCAGTGATTTTTAGTAAATATGTAGAGTTCTGGCAACCATCCCTACAATCTATATTTAGAAATCTTCCATCACCCCAAAATATTTCCTTATATCTGTTTTCAGTTAATTCCTGCTCCCACTTCCAACTTAAGGGAAGCACTGATCTGCTTCCTGTCTCTGGAAATTTAATACTCTTGCATATTTCATATAGAGTCACATATTATGTAGTCTTTTGCTTCTGACTTCTGTCTGTTATTACCTAGATATTTGCAACTGCAATCAGCATTTTGCATGACAACTAGTGAAAATAATTTGCAGTTTTGTCATACTCAAGGTCTTTTCACTGATGATTTGCTCATGACTAATAATGACGATGGTGCGCACTTTCACAATAGGGTTAAGGTGGGACATAGGCAGTGTTCACCAGGTCTTTGACTGATATGCGCTCTTCTGAAACTATGGGTGTCCCAGTTTTATTCTTGGAGGAGGAAGAATGAGAACCTTGACTCAGGGGAGCTTAAAGAAGAACCGTTCTCAACTATAATCGTCTAGTGCATGAAACATTTCCCAAAAATAAATCAATTTTGTGGGAAAACAAGAATCTATTAATGTTTAAACTATCACAGAAGATTGACAGATCTTTGGTTGTAAAAAATAGAATATTATTCAGTAATAAAAAGAAATGAACTACACATATATACAACAAATTGGATGGAACTTAAAGGCATCATGTTGAATGAGAAGAGCCAGAATCCCAGTTTAAATATCATGATTCCATTTATTTATATCCTGGGAATGACTGAGTTATAGAGATAGAGAACAGATTTGTGATTATCCAGGGACAGATATGGTGGTGCAAGGGGGTAGGTGAGACTCTTATTGCTGATGGTTGCTGTCAAGTCAATTCCAGTTCATGACAACCCCATAGAAAGGCATTATTTGGGAGTTCTTTTGTGGTTTTGAAACAACTTTGTGTTTGAGAACGGTAGCTGTCAAAACAAACCTATACATGGGATCAAATTATTTTTTATGGACACACACGGAAACCCTGGTGGCTTAGTGGTTAACTGCTACAGCTGCTAACCGAGAGCTTGGCAGTTCAAATCCGCCAGGCGCTCCTTGGAAACTTTATGGGGCAGCTCTACTCTGTCCTATGGGGTCACTATGAGTCGGAATCAACTCGATGGGAGTGGGTGGTGGTGAATGCACACACACACTCACACGCAAATAAGGACCTGTAAAACTTTTAAAAGCTAAAAAATGTCTGTAGTCTAGTTGACATTATCCCAATACCAGTTCCTGCATTGCTATTGTACTGTAGGTATGTAAGATACCGCAACTCCCTGTGAGTCTCTCATCATTTTAAAAATTTAAAAGTTAAGAAAAATAAGTGCCAAAATGTGAAAACAACCTAAGTGTCCGTGAATGAATAAATAGATAAACAAAATGTGGTACAAACATACAAGGGAATACTATTCAGCCAAAGAGAGAAATGAAGCCCTGTTCCATGTTACACATGGATAAAACTTGAAAACTTTATGTACCCTGAGTGAAATAAGTAAATAACAGTAGGACAACTATTCTATGACCTCACATGAAATAATAAAAATAGGCAAATGTATAGAGTCAACGTTTATAGTGGTTAGTAAAGTTCCTATAAGGGGTGGGAGGGAGGGGGAAAGGAAGAACCATTGTTTATGAATTCGTGACTTTTTTTATGGTGATGGGAAATTTAACAACAATTATGGTGAAGGCCTATTAAGTCAGAATGACACAAAATAATTAAATTTTCATGAAATTAAGGAGCTTTATTCTAGTAAACAATTTTTAAAAGAATGACAAACTCTGTAATCAGTGTAATCAACAAAAAAGTGTTCTGCTTTGTGTTTATAAAAATGCATAAACACTGATTATTTAAAAAGCCTCAAAATATTTAAAAAAAGGGACATTATAAACTTTACAGAAATATACATCAATCCTCTCTAAAACTACCTAGGTTACCTAGGTGAAATTTTCAATAACATTAATTCTACTTACATCCTTTTCTAGGATAGCTGAGGCTCCTTTCTCCTATGCCCTGAGAATTATATAATTCCTTGTGGGAAGTTAACATTTACAGTTTCAATTTAGGGTATAAACACAAACACCATAATTTCTTCCCTGCAGGACTTATCATGAGTGTGAGGTCCTATGGGAGAGCTATGCTTGGATTCCTAACCAGACCAAAAGAATTAAAAGCACTAGGTGAATGCCATGTGCTCTATGACATGCTGGCTCTCGTGTCAAGTCTGTGGTATCCCCGCACACACCCTCTTATCAAATTTGTAACTACAACTTTGATTCATATCGCAGAATGACTCTTGGAACATTCAGGTTGTGATTCTCTGTTGTGATCCTCTTACAAGTAAAGGTGAGGAAGATTCTGTACCTACATCTGGTCAACTTTGGTATCTCCAAAGTCAATTCTTCTAGGACAGTGGAGGTGGAACGATGTAGAGTCAGCACTAAGGTCTTCAGTCGAAGAAGGGTGAATTAATCCGAATTTTATTGTTCTCACTCACTGTCTACGTTGCCAAGAAAGGAGGAAATACATTGCATAGCAAGACACTCATAGGTGTGCAGCTCTGACTCTACTGGCTGCACCATTCGCAGCTTACTCTGTGTTGGTTTCATCCTCACTCCTGCAGTAAGACAGCAGTAGCAGTTCCAAGTGGCACATCCAGTACAAAGCAACATCAGAGGAAGAAGAGCTGTGTCTCTTTCCTAAATTTATTTGTCAAGGTATGTTATACCTATAGAAGTATTTACATAAGTGTATAGCTTGATGAATTTTTACAAACTTGACCACTTGTGTAACCAGCATCCAGATTAATTGTGTTTCTCTTTTATGTCCTCATACAGAAGCCTGGGAAAACACATTCCCCTTCCTTTCTTATTGTCTGCCCAGCTGGGATGGAACAAAGGAGAATGTGTAGAAACACAGAGGTGTATGATTGATTATAAATGTTAGGCTACTAAGGTTCTCTTCAATAGGTGGCACAGTTATTACATCCAGGTTTCTTTAAGAAAGACATCTGAATATCCTATAGACAGTGAATGACTCCCTTCTAGGATGAAGAATGTCAATATAATCTCTTCTCTAGTAGAAGTTCTCTCTTCGCTGATGGTCATCAGAGAGGAACAGAGGTGTTGAGTAAAGTAGTGGAAACATGAATAGGAACTAAGAAGTAAAGGGCCAGATGAATGAGAGGGACAGATAGGAGAGGCTTTCCCACCCTCCATGCTCATCATCAGGTAGAATTGTACCTCAGCTACTCCAACTTTCTATCTTCTAGTAAAGACAGGAGGAATTGTTCATCACAAGTTAGCTCATGAAGACAAAAGATAAGGTGATTGAATTATTGAGTGAAGTGTGTGGCAGTACATTCAGACTCCACAAAGCAAAGGAAGGCTTAATTCTGCCAATCCAAGTCCCTTCGTAATGAGTGAGTATGTGTAAAGGGAAAGCTGTGTTCTGTACTAATAAAATTTTCCGTTTTCCTCACAGATTTCCAAAAATCAGAATACTGGCAAGAAATGACTCATTAGTGACTGAATTTATTTTTGCTGGATTAACAGATCGTCCAGAGCTCCAGCAGCCTCTGTTTTACTTGTTTCTAATGATCTACATTGTTACCATGGTGGGCAATCTTGGCTTGATTGTTCTTATTGGGATAAATTCTCACCTTCACAACCCCATGTACTATTTCCTTTTCAATCTATCCTTCATTGATCTCTGTTACTGTTCTGTTTTCACCCCCAAAATGCTGATGAACTTTGTATCAAAGAAGAATGTCATCTCCTATGATGGGTGCATGACCCAACTGTTTTTCTTTCTCTTTTTTGTCGTCTCTGAATGCTATATGTTGACCTTGATGGCCTATGATCGTTATGTGGCCATTTGCAATCCTTTGCTGTATAGGGTCACCATGTCCCATCAGTTGTGTTCTGTGCTGACACTTGCTGCATATGCCATGGGATTTGCTGGAGCCACTGCCCACACAGGCTGCATGCTTAGACTAACCTTCTGCAATGCTAATATCATCAACCATTACTTGTGTGACATCCTACCTCTCCTCCAACTCTCTTGTACCAGCACCTATGTCAATGAGGTAGTAGTTCTCATTGTGGTGGGTATCAATATTACAGTACCCAGTTTTACCATCCTAGTTTCTTATATTTTCATCCTTATTAGCATTCTTCATATCAAGTCTATTCAAGGAAGATCAAAAGCCTTCAGCACCTGTAGCTCCCACATCATCGCTATTTCTCTTTTCTTTGGGTCGGCAGCATTTATGTATCTTAAGTATTCTTCTCCTGAATCTACGGACCAGGGGAAAGTTTCATCTATTTTCTACACTAATGTGGGCCCTATGCTTAACCCTCTGATCTACAGCTTGAGAAACAAAGATGTCAAAGTAGCCCTGAGGAAAGCTTTGATTAAAATCCAGAGGAGAAACATATTCTAACTAGAAGCACTGGAAATATAAAGAAGTTCAAGCATTTCAGATTTTTATTGTTATATCCATGAGGGACCGTTTACAACTATGTTGAGTCTACAGATTGTGTTATGTATGATTTAATAGACTTGTTTTTATCACTTCTCTTACAGCTAATCTTGTCTAGTTCTTTGCTTCTTTATCTACTGCAACTCTCACAATATTACTAAATAGTTAATAATGTGTTGTAAAAGGAACATACATACCGACTGTTTTCATTATTGTTTTCTATTCCTTCTATCTCCTGCTCTATTCCTAATGGGAACACATATGGTGAGTTCCAGAAGTCACCTAATGTAAATAACAGTACAGCTTGCTCACCTAAACACAGAAGTGCCAAATACAATAAAAGCATTCTTTTATTGTATTTGGCACTTCTGTGTTTAGGGGTGTAAAACCCAAAACGAAACTCATTGTTCTTGTGTCAACTCCAACACATAAAGATCCTGTAGGACAGAGTAGAACTGCCCTATAGGGTTTTGAAGGTGTGGCTGCTGGATTCAAACTGCTGAGCTTTTCTTTAGCAGCAGATGTTAATGAAATGCTTTCATTACAAATCGTGCACGTAGTTTAAAATAGAAACTAATCTCCCTGTTTTTCCTTTTGTTCACTTAACTCATGTCCCTTCCTGTGATTATTCTGACTTATCTTGTTCTGTTTTGAGAGACAAAATCTACCACATGCTCTCAGCTTCTGAGATCTTCTATCATCCCAGTGCATTTAATATTGAGGATAATGCATATAACCCCACTTTTTATTGTCAAAAACATCATTGAGGATAATGATAGAAACAATATGTATGCATCTCGGTACTCCAATAAGGGTGCAGGATGGTTTTTGTGATAAAAATTGCATTTATTACTATAAATGACAGCAAATATTTTGAAAAAGCACATGTAGATTTTATTGTGAATTTTTGTTATTTATCCCTTAAAGGAAAACACTGTTAGATGAAATATTTTAGACATTGTTTTAGTTATCCCATGAGGTTCATCTTGAACAAAAAATAATGTATATTAATATTTATAGTCTAGGTTCTTAGGAACATTTTGTGAGCTTACTTAAGCATTGTATCACCAGTAAGGCAACAAATATCTTTAGCATAGAAACTCATTCCTGTAATACCTTTATATCTGCTTTTGTATATTTAGAATATAAGAAACATTTAAAGGTCAAGAAACACTGATTGTGTAGACTTGTTTCAATAATGATAATAATAATAAATTTATTGTTATAGATAATAATAAAATAAATAATAACAACAATAATAAATAAATCGCAAATAACCTTGAGGTTTACTTTTTCTTTTGTACTTTCTAACATGGTACCAAAATAACACCATTAAATTTTTTTAGTTTCAGTTTATTTTCTTTAAACTTCATTTTACAAAAAAATTTAAAAATGGTTTAGATAATTTCTCTGAAGCCTTCACCCAGTTTCTTACATAAACACAGTGCGATTATCAAAATCAGAATATTGATATAACAGTAATTAATATACAAATCTTATTAAATATCATCATTATTCCATTAATAGCCTTTAAACTTTTTTTTTTTTAATTTTTTATTTGTCGTAAGTATGTGTATAAAGGAGCCTTGGTAGTTAAGAGCTCGTTTGCTAACTAAAAGGTTGGCAGCTTGAGCTGCTCCTTGGAAACCATATGGGGCAGTTTTACTCTGTCTTATGGGGTAGCTATGAGTTGGAATTAACTCAATAGCAATGGGTTTATTTTTTGGTTTTATATTTATATATATATATATATAAAAAACAAAAAATTTGCCATTTCAAGATTTTTTACAGTGACATCTTTACAACGAATTCTGTAACATCAATTACATTCATCATGTTGTGCAACCATGCGTTGTATTTAGATGTTATGTGTTTTTAGTCTTCTCCCATTTGATGTAGTTTGTCAGTCTTTCTTCATCTTGCATGACATTTAATCTTTTAAAGAATTCCTACCAATTATGTTTCTAGAATGTCTCTTGGATTGGACCAACATTTCCTTATGACTTATGAATTATGCATTTTGGAAAGAATATCAAAAGAAGTGATGTGCTTTTCTTAGCTTACAAAATGTATCATTATTGATAATGTTAACCTTAAAAATTATTTTTATTGTTGTAAAAATTTAGGTAACACAACACTAGCCAGTTCAATGTTTTTTACTTGTACAGTTCAGTGAAACCAATTACATCAATCATGTTGTGTTACCAATATCCATTGCCATATTCTCCATCTCCATGCATAGAAACTCAGTACTAGCTATGAACATGTTAATGAGTTCAGCATGAATAGCTGCTACAGCATACATGTTGTCATTGCTAGAACAGATTAATAAGGATCTAGATATACATTATGCAGGTAATTAATTGCGAAAAATGCATTCTTTTTCTATTTCGATCAGAAAAGAGGATCAGAATGTGTTTCCATTCAAGTAGAATGGGTAATAGTAGATATTACTTTTTTTCTTGGACTATGTTAACTCTTCTTCTCTGTCATGAGATATTCGGAAGAAATCTAAACCATCTGGGCATCCTACGAAACACAATATTGATCTTTTGCACTGATGTCATATTAGGTAGCACAAGCAAGAGATGGCTAGTATTTTGGAGGCAATTGTAAGACTCATGCACCCCAGGGAATGGAAAGTAATACCTACAAAGATTCAGGAACCTGCCACTTCACTTAAACTTGTATGTGTCCTGTGCTCAGAGGCATGCCGGGATATCCTTTCCAAAGTAAAAGAGAAATTGTTGCATCCTCTGTCACAAAGAAGTGTTACAAAGGCAACATATTCCACTCTTAGGAATACTGCTATGACCCATACACTGGGTAACATGGAAGTCAGTTCATATGAGTGGGGCTCAGAGCAAAAAAAGGCTCTATAGCTGGTAGCTGTACAGCCTAGCATGTGGGCCATAAAATCCAGCAGAGTTGTGCTGTTGAAGTTGTTAGTGGTGGGAAAAGATGGCATGTGGAGTTTATTGCAAGCCCTAGAGAGAGAATCACTATGCAGTCCCCAGAGACACTATTTGAGCACAAATCTGAAATAACTTCTTGTATGCTTTTGGGCCCTGGTAGATTTAGAATTTTTAAACCATGAGACCTTGGGGAACATCTAGTTCAATTGACATAACATAGTTTATAAAGAAAATGTTCCAGATTCTACTTTGTTGAGTTGTGCCTGGGGTCTTAAAACCTGTGAGCAGCCATCTGGGATACTCCTCAGGTCTCATCCCTTCAGGAGCAAGGAAGAACAAAGAAAACTAAAGACACAAGGGAAAGATTAGTCCAAAGGACTAATGGACCACATCTACTGTGGCCTCCATCAGACTGAATCCAGTAAACTGGATGATGTCTGGCTACCACCGCTCCCCACTCTGACAGGGATCACAATAGAAGGACCCAGAGAGAGCTGAAGAACAATGTAAAACAAAATTCTAACTTCAAAAGAAAGATTAGACTTGCTAGCTTGACAGAGACTGGAGAAACCCTGAGAATATGGCCCCCGGACACCCTTTCAGCTCAGTAGTGAGGTCACTTCTGAGGTTCACCCTTCAGCCAAAGATTGAACAGGCCCGTGGAACAAAACAACACTAAAGGGGCACAGCAACCCTGGTGCAGGGAATGGAAGGCAGGAGGGAACAGGAAAGTTGGTAATGGGAGCCCAGGGTTGAGAAGGGAGAGTGTTGACATGTTGTGGTTTGTTAACCAATGTCATAGAACAATATGTGTACTAACTGCTTGATGAGAAACTAATTCTATAAACCTTCATCTAAAGTACAATAGAATAAAATAAACCATGAGACCTTAATTGAGGACATATTTGGAACTGCCCATTAGGCACTGGGTTCTATACGATCCCCATGTGACAAGTTATATGGGGCCAGTAGATGGAAACAGTGCCTCTGACTTCAATCCTAACATAACAAGAAGGCACCAGTAGGTTGCATGATTAGGTAGCCCAGACACAAAAGTAATCCAACACTGTTTCACCAGTACTCCTTCTCTTGGTAGTACTTATGGCCCTATCTAGGTTTTTATATGCCCATTGAAGGAGCAAGAGAAGTCTGGAGCTTTGTTTACAGATGGGTCTGCTGTCTGTCTGTGGGTCTGAGGTGAAAGACATTCAAGAAAGTCCATGAAAAACAGTAGAGAGAGAAAAATCCTCCTAATGGGAGGTGCTGTGAGTGTGATACATGCTTATTCACTTTTTGTAGTAGAGGATGTGACCTGAGGTGAGAGTATAGTTGGTGGTTGCAACTAGGAGAAGGGTACTACCGGTGTATAATGACTAGAGGCCAGGGGTGCTGTCCATCCTTTAATACAGAGAACAGCTCCCCAAAACAAAGAATTATCAAGTCCAAACGTCACTAGGGAGAAGGTTGAGAAAACTATGCTATAAATATGGATAAGGAGAAAGAAAAGCTGCTAACAACTAACAGGCTCTTTGTACGTGCCAGGTGAAATTCTAATACTTCATGTGAATTAACTCATTTAATCTCCAATAAGGAAACAAGGGTGAGAGAAGTTAAATTACTTGTCTAAAATACATATCACAGGAAGTGGAGAAGTCTGGGTTTAAACTCAGCCTGACCTGAGGGTTCACTCTCTTAACCATTTTGCTACAACATCTGTTTATTGAGGTGAAATTCAAAAGCACACATAGTGTAATAGCAATGATTTAATATTTTACTAATGATAGGCAAGTGGCTATGCTCTTGGACCTTCCTTTTTTAAAAAAATAATTTTTATTGTGCTTTAAGTGAAAGTTTACAAATCAAGTCAGTCTCTCACATATAAAATTATATACACCTTACTACATACTCCCATTTACTCTCCCCCTAATGAGACAGTCCGCTCTCTCCTTCCAGTCTCTTCTTTTGTGATAGTTTTGACTGTTTCTAATCCTCTCTACCCTCCCATCTTCCCTCCAGACAGGAGATGCCAACATAGTCTCAAGTGTCCACCTGATACAAGTAACTCATTCCTCATTAGCATCTCTCTCCAACCCATTGTCCAGTCCCTTCCATGTCTGATGAGTTGTCTTTGGGAATGGCTCCTATCCTGGGCCAACAGAAGGTTTGGGGACTCTGACCGCTGGTATTCTTCTAGTCTCAATCTGATCTTTATATGAGAATTTGGGGTCTGCATCCCACTGTTCTCCTGCTCCCTCAGAGGTTCTCTGTTATGCTCCCTATCAGGGAAGTCATTGCTTGTGGCCAGACGCCATCTAGTTCTTCTGGTATCCGGATGATGTAAGTCTCTAGCTCATGTGGCCCTTTCTCTTTCTTGGGCTCATAATTACCTTGTGACCTTGGTGTTCTTCATTCTCCTTTCATCCAGGTGGGTTGACCCAATTGATGCATTTTAGATGGCCGTTTGTTAGCATTTAAGACCCCAGACACCACACTTCAAAGTGGGATGCAGAATGTTTTCTTAATAGAATTTATTTTGGCAATTGACTTAGATGTCCCCTGAAGCCATAGTCCCCAACCCCTGCCCTTACACTGCTGAACTTTGAAGCATTCAGTTTATTCAGGAAACTTCTTTGCTTTTGGTCCAGTCCAGTGGAGCTGACATTCCCTGTATTGAATGTTGTCCTTCCCTTCACCTAAAGTATTTCTTATCTACTATCTAATCAGTAAATAACACTCTCCCACCCTCCATTCCTCCCCCCTATCGTAACTACAAAAGAGTGTGCTCTTCTCAGTTTAAACTATTTCTCAAGAACTTATGTAGTAGTGGTCTTATGCAATATTTGTCCTTTTGCGTCAGACTAATTTCACTCAGCATAATGCCTTCCAGGTTCCTCCATGTTATGAAGTGTTTCAGAGATTCATCACTGTTCTTTACTGATGTGTAGTATTCCATTGTGTAGTATTTTTTAGTATTCCATTGTGTGAATATACCATAATTTATTTAGCCATTCATCCGTTGATGGACACCTTGGTTGCTTCCAGCTTTTTGCTATTGTAAACAGTGCTGCAATAAACATAGGTGTGCATATATCTGTTCCTGTAAAGGCTCTTATTTCTCTAAGATATATTCCGAGGAGTGGGATTTCTGTTTTCATTGTGTTGGTCTTTTACATGTTTGGTAAGATTTATTTCTAAGTATTTTATCTTCTTGGGAGCTACTGTGAATGGTATTGATTTGGTAATTTCCTCTTCGATGTTCTTTTTGTTGATATAGAGGAATCCAAGTGATTTTTGTATGTTTACCTTGTAACCTGAGACTCTGCCAAACTCTTCTATTAGTTTCAGTAGTTTTCTGGAGGATTCCTTAGGGTATTCTGTGCATAAGATCATGTCATCTGCAAATGGAGATAATTTTACTTCTTCCTTGCCAATCTGGATGCCCTTTATTTCTTTGCCTAACCTAATTGCTCTGGCTAGGGCCTCTAGCACATTGTTGAATAAAAGCAGTGATAAAGGGCATCCTTGTCTGGTTCCCGTTCTCAAGGGAAATGGTTTCAGGCTCTCTCCATTTAGAATGATGTTGGCTGTTGGCTTTGTATAAGTGCCCTTTATTATGTGGAGGAATTTTCCTTCAATTCCTATTTTGTTGAGTTTTTATCATGAATGGGTGTTGCAATTTTGCAAATGCCTTTTCTGCATCAATTGATAAGATCATGTGGTTTTTGTCTTTTGTTTAATTTATAAGGTGGATTACATTAATGATTTTTCTAATATTAAACCAGCCTTGCATACCTGGTATAAATCCCACTTGGTCGTGGTGGATTATTTTTTTGACATGTTGTTGAATTCTATTGGCTAGAATTTTGTTGAGGATTTTTACATTTATGTTCATGAGGGATATAGGTCTCTAATTTTCTTTTTCTGTGGTGTCTTTACCTGGTTTTGGTATCAGGGAGATGGTGGCTCCATAGAATGAGTTAGGTAGTATTCCATCATTTTCAATGCTTTGAAATACCTTTTGTAGTAGTGATGTTAACTCTTCTCTGAAAGTTTGGTAGAACTCTGCAGTGAAGTCGTCCGGGACAGGGCTTTTTGATTACTTTTTCAATCTTTTCTTTGTGTAATGGGTCTATTGAGTTGTTCTACTTCTGATTGTGTTAGTTTAGGTAGGTAGTGTTTTTCTAGGAATTCATCCATTTCTTCTAGGTTTGCTAATTTGTTCGGGTACAATTTTTCATAATAATCTGATATGATTCTTTTAATTTCAGTTGGGTCTGTTGTGATGTGGCCCATCTCGTTTCTTATTCGGGTTGTTTGTTTCCTTTACTCAGTCTGGCCAATGGTTTATCAATTTTGTTAATTTTTTCAAAGAACCAGCTTTTGGCTTTGTTAATTCTTTCAATTGTTTTTCTGTTCTCTAATTCATTTAGTTCAGCTCTAATTTTTATTATTTGTTTTCTTCTGCTGCCTGATGGATTCTTTTGTTGCTCACTTTCTATTTGTTCAAGTTGTATGGATGGTTCTCTGATCTTGGCTCTTTCTTCTTTTTGTATGTATGCATTTATTGATATAAATTGACCTCTGAGCACTGCTTTTGCTGTGTCTCAGAGGTTTTGCTAGGGAGTGTTTTCATTCTCATTGTATTCTATGAATTTCTTTATTCCCTACTTTATGTCTTCTATAAACCAGTGTTTTTTGAGCAGGGTATTGTTCAGTTTCCAAGTATTTGATTTCTTTTCCCTGATTTTTCTTTAATTGATTGCCACTTTTATGGCCTTGTGGTCTGAGAAGATGCTTTGTAATATTTCGATGTTTTGGATTCTGGAAAGGTTTGTTTTATGACCTAATATGAGATCTATTCTAGAGAATGTTCCATGTGCACTAGAAAAAAAAGCAAGTTTTGCAGCTGTTGGGTGGAGTGTTCTGTATAGGTCTACGAGGTCACGTTGGTTGATTGTAGCAATTAGGTCTTCCTTGTCTCTATTGAGCTTCTTACTGGAAGTCCTATCCTTCTCTAAAAGTGGTGTGTTGAAGTCTCCTACTATAATTGTGGAGGTGTCTATCTCACTTTTCAGTTCTGTTAAAGTTTGTTTTATGTATCTTGCAGCCCTGTCATTGGGTTCATAAATATTTAATATGGTTATCTCTTCCTGGTCAATTGTCCCTTTAATCATTACATAGTATCCTTCTTTATCCTTTGTGGTGGATTTAACTTTAAAGTCTATTTTGTCAGAAATTAATATTGCTACTCCTGCTCTTTTTTGCTTGTTGTTTGCTTGATATATTTTTTCCATCCTTTGAGTTTTGGTTTGTTTGTGTCTCTAAGTCTAAGGTGTGCCTCTTGTAGGCAGTATATAGACGGACCGTGTTTCTTTATCCAGTCTGAGACTCTCTGTCTCTTTATTGGTGCATTTAATCCATTTACATTCAGCATAATTATAGATAAGTATTTTTTTTAATGTATTTGGTGGTGTCATTTTGATGCCTTTTTGTGTGTGTTGTTGACAATTTCATTTTTCCACTTACTTTTTTGTGCTGAGACATTTTTCTTTGTAAATAGTGTGTTCCTCATTTTCATAGTAGTTGAATTTATGCTTGCTGAGTCATTATGTTTTTCTTGGTTTTTATTTTGAGTTATGGAATTGTTAGACCTCTTTGTGGTTACCTTAATATTTACCCCTATTTTTCTAAATAAAAACCTAACTTGTATTGTCCTATATTGCCCTGTTTCCCTCTCCATATGGCAGTTCTTTGCCTCCTGTATTTAGTCCCTCTTTTTGGTTATTGCGATCTTTTACATATTGACTTCAATGATTCCCTGTTTTGAGCGTTTTTTTTCTTTTTAAAATTAATCTTAATTTGTTTTTGTGGTTTCCCTATTTGAGTTGATATCAGGATGTTCTGTTCTGTGACCTTGTGTTGTGCTGGTATCTGATATTATTGATTTTCTGACCAAACAATTTCCTTTAGTAATTCTTGTAGCTTTGTTTTTTTTTTTTTTTTTTTTGCCAATTCTCTAAGCTTGTGTTTATCTGTAAATGTTTTAATTTCACCTTCATATTGGAGAGCGAGTTTTGCTGGATATAGGATCCTTGGCTGGCAGTTTTTCTCCTTCAGTGCTCTATATATGTCATCCCGTTGCCTTCTTGACTGCATGGTTTCTGCTGAGTAATCTGAACGTATTCTTATTGATTCTCCTTTGTAGGAGACCTTTCTTTTATCCCTGGCTGCTTTTAAAATTTTCTCTTTATCTTTGTTTTTGGCAAGTTTGATGATAATATGTCTTGGTGATTTTCTTTTTGGATCAATCTTACATGGGGTTCGATGAGTGTCTTGGATAGATATCCTTTTGTCTTTCATGACTTCAGGGAAGTTTTCTGCCAACAGATCTTCAACTATTCTCTCTGTATTTTCTGTTATCCCTCCCTGTTCTGGGACTTCAATCACAAGCAAGTTATTCTTCTTGATAGAGTCCTACATGATTGTTAAGGTTTCTTCATTGTTTTAATTATTTTATCTGATTTTTTCCAGCTATATTCCTGTTAATTCCCTTGTCCTCCAGGTCTCCCACTCTGCATTCCAATTGCTCGAGTCTACTCCTCTGACTTCCTATTGAGTTCTCTAATTCTGTAATTTTACTGTTAATCTTTTGGATTTCTGAATGCTGTCTCTCTATGGATTCTTGCAGCTTATTAATTTTTCCACTATGATCTTGAATAATCTTTTTGAATTCTTCCACTACTTTATCAATGTGTTCCTTGGCTTTTTCTGTAGATTGCCTTATTTCATTTTTGAGGTCATCCCTGATGTCTTGAAGCATTCTGTAAATTAGTTTTTAATATTCTGCATCTGGCAATTCCAGGATTGTGTCTTCATTTGGGGCAGATTTTGATTCTTTAGTTTGGGGAGTTGTAGAAGTAATCACGGTCTGTTTCCTTATGTGGTTTGATATCGACTGCTGTCTCCGAGCCATCTCTAAGATATTGTAGTGATTTATCTTGTATTTGCTCACTGAGTCTTATCTTGTTTGGTTTTCTCTCAATATACGTAGATGGGCTACTAGATTGCGCTGTCTTGATTGTTGTAGGCCTTGAATCACTTATGTCCTATTACCAGGTGGTTTGGGTTGTTATCAGAACAGCCTAAGTGTCTGTTCACTATTCTTGAGTAGAATCTGATTTTGGGTCATCAAGTGTGTGGTGCAGACTGTCACCAATCCACCTAGAGGAGTAGTGGTAAGAGTAGTGTGCACCAGATTCTAGTAGCAGCAGGGGGTCACACTCCATGGGGGGCAGGATGCTGACAGGCTTCCTCCAAGTGCCAGTGAGGTAGGTGTGTCTCTTTTCCCAAAGCACTTTGGTAGGTGGGCTCTGCAGCTGTACCTTAGGCACCCAATGCAAGTACTTCTACAGATTGGTAGGTGTCACCCTCCTTAGACCCCTAAGGCAGGAGGCTAGGTGGTCTGGGGGGAGCTGTAGCCCTCAGTTTCCCGTTGTGGTTCAGTGAGGTCTCTGTTGAATACTCAGAGATATCAGACCTGGGAAACTTGTCTTCCCAGTAATCCGCTAAAACAATTACAGTCAGATCCCTATCAGAATTGCCTTTGCATTATAATAGCCACCTTGTTCCCTGTAGGGATGAAAGCCCAAGACTGTGGATCTCATATGCTTAGCTGGAGCTGGTGCTGTATTTTTAGTCCAGTTCGGGAAGGATTTTTGGTCCTTGGGTTTTTGTATCTGCTTCTCTCAGGCCAGGAGAATGGCTTAGGAAAAGACCAAAAAAAAAAAAAAAAACAGAAAAACTGCAGAGCACTTCACTCTCTGTCTCAGGAAATTCCAATGTTAATGAAGCTGCCTGGGAAGGGGAGGGGAGGGATCAGATAGATAGGAGAGAGTAGCACCCCGGAATATAGACAAAGTTACTTATCTTGTTTGGTGATGACTGTTTTATCTGAGATTCCCGAGGGGTGTGTAGCCTGTGTGCTTTGACTGGGCCGAGATTGACCCTGAGGGTCAGGCCCACGTCCTGTGCTTATGCTGTCTCAGAAGCCTTGGTCAGTTCCTCTGCTCCCAGTCCAAAGCCCAGTGCCAAGGTTCCCTGGCCAGGGCGCCGCACTGCAGGCTCCAAAATCAGTCGCTGCCTCCTGGTGAATTCTTCTGTCAGCAGCGTCACTGTGCTGCCTGCGTGCACTGGCTGTGCTTCCCCTGAGGCCACTTCTGGGGGCTAGGGCTGTGGCCTTTGTTTGCGTGTCTCATGAGGCGGTGCTCCGCTCCCCTGCGCCCAGTGGAAAGCCCAGCACCAAGGTTTTTTGTTTGGGACGCTGGCTCCAGGCTCCGAAAGTTGTTGTTTCTTCCCCGTGGTTGTTCGTTCTCAGTCTCTGCACTCAGGTCAACTCTTTAGATCTGTGTTTGATGTTCAGGGTTTTTAGATTGTCATGTATGTGATCGATTCACTTGTTTTTCCAAGTCTTTGTTGGAAGAGGGATCTGAGGTAGCTTCTACCTAGTCAGCCATTTTGGCCCCGCCTCCTGATGTCTGGCTTTTATATGATCAAATTTGCTGGTGCGAACTGGGTGTAAGATCAGGTTGATGTTTCGTGACTCCAACATCATCAAACATTACATGTGTGACATCTTCCCCTTCCTCCTGCTCTCCTGCAGCAGTGTCTATGTCAATGAGCTTGTGGTTTCCATTATTGTAGACACAGTTGTCATAGAATCTGGCCTCATTGTCTTTCCCTTTTATGTTTTGCTTCTTTTCAATATCCTTCACATGTCATCATCTAAGGATTGGTCTGAAGACTTCAGCACCTGTACCTCTGACATAATAACTGTTGGTCTATTCTATGGATTTGGAATGCTCACTCATGTCAAGGTATCATCTACTGTGTCCATAGCTCAGGGAAAATTTTTCTGTGTTTTGTACCAATGTGGTACCCATGCTGAATCCCCTCATAAATAGCCTCAGAAACAAGGATGCCAAACTTGCTCTGAAGAAAACTCTGAAGAGAATTACAACTTTAGTACAGGCAGAAGGGCTACTTTAGTCCCTGCCTCCTTTGCTATTCTTTTTTCTCCTTCTCCTCATCCTCTCCCTCCTATTCTTCTTTTTCTTATCTTCATCTTTCTTTCTAAAGTATTCTTGGAAGGATTTTTACTCTAACATCTTTTCTTTTCTCGTTATCCGTGGTAATCATACTGACCAATGTTTGGACTCCAAGGTCATCCCAGTCCCAAGATGGCCTAACCTGATTGTTATTTCTTATATCAGATGGAGACACTTGAGTGATTTCCTTTCTGTGTGAAAATGATTCTTATTATTATTTATATGTGTGTGTCTTTCCCACTCAATATGAACTGCCGAGTGAGATGGTGTGCAGCTAGTTTATCTCTTTCTTGCTTTCTCGAAATAATTATAAAGCCTTTGCTGTTTCAAGGGATTTATTACTGATGATTGTTTTAAGATAGAGAAGAAGGTGACAAAAATCATAGACATGGTGTAGTAGTAAAAATTTCCAGAACTTTTCAGGGTCCTTTAGTAATAGTTTTTGCTCTGGGTTTTCAACCTCACATATTTAATGTTACTGAATACCTTGTTGTATTATTCCTGTGGATTTGTGAGGGTAGCTGAGGGTCACCACTCTGCTCACCTTACCCAAACCACACCTACGCTGAATATTATAGGAAGTTCTTTTTAATGCTGCTGCTTTCTTGTGTTGGTCAAATGATGCGTTGTCATTCACAGGATTGAAATTATCACTGACTTGTATAATGGAGCCCTGGTGGTGCAGTGGTTAAGAGTTTAGCTGTTAACCAAAAGGTCAGCAGTTTGAACCCAGGAGCTGCTCCTTAGAAACCGTATGGGGCAGTTCTACTCTGTTCTATAAGATTGGTATTATTTGGAATTGACTATTTTTTTTGTACTTGCATCAGTGGAACAAATGTTATTTTCCACTTTGTGTATTTTTCTTGTTCCCCACAAATATTCTGGGATCATACAGATTGTGATTAAAATTACACAGCAATATTCTTGGTTATGGAATAGCTTGTCACTTGTAATGTCAGTGATGTTCACTTAGCTGTGTAACAAGAGTTCGCCTTTACAAAAAAGGTCTATTTCTTCTTTCTAAAAAACAAACAAAAGTATTATAGCAAAAACCTTGTCATATTGGGGTTTAATCTTTTAATATGTAAATTTGACTTCACCCTTTTGCTCTTAGAAGAAAACATTAAATCCATGGTCTATTTGTGTGCTGCATGTTTTACCAGTCCTACTGTAACATGCATCTCCTTGTTCTGTCCTCCAGATGAGGAAATGGTTATGTGATTGGCTCAAAGTCACACAGATAGTGTTTGAGCCCATTGTTTATCCCAGGAAGGAATAGCAGGAAAGAAAAAGAGGATTGTGAAAGAATGAGCTTGAAAGCGGTGAAGGTTAGAGGGCATAATGCTAAGTGAAATAAGTAAGTATATTAGGACAAATATTGTATCCCTCTTTTATAAGGAGACAAGAACAGATAAATATAGAGAGGCCAATATTAATTGGCAGTTACCTTGGAGAAGAGGGAGGTAGGGTAGTAAGTATGCTTTATAACTTAGATATTTGTTACTTTTGGATGGAAAATGTGGCTCAAAATGTGGAAGTTGTGAGCACAGCAAACCATAGTAAAGATGAGTGTTTGAGCACAAATAGAAGGGTAAAACAAAATTTAAAAGAACACTGACAAATTCTGATAAATGTAACCAATGTCAATGAACAATTTATGTGCATATTTGTAAAAAATTCATTGGGGGATATACAATTTTGCAACAACAGTAATAAAAACTATTATGGACTGAACCATGTCCCCTGCCCCCCCAAAAAATGTGTGTCAACTTGGCTAGTCCATGATTTCCAGTATTGTGATTGTTCACCATTTTGCCACCAGATATGGTTGTCATACCTGTTGCAAATTCTACCTGTATTATGTCAACGAGGTGAGATGAGCGGCAGTTATGTCAATGAGGCAGGACTCAACCTACAAGGTTTGGTTGTGTCTTAAGTCAGTCTCTTTTGAGGTATAAAAGAGAGAAATGAGAAGAGAGGCATGGGGACCTCACACCACCAAGAAACAAGAGCCAGGAGAATAGCCTGTCCTTTGGACCCAGAGTTCCTGCACTGAGAAGCTCCTAAATGGGGGAAGATTTCCCCAGAGCCAAGAGAGACAGAAAGCCTTTTTCTGAAGCTGGCCCCTTGAATTTGGACTTCTAACATCCTAGACTGTGAGAGAATGAATTTCTCTTTGTTAAAGCCATCCACTTGTGGTATTTCTGTTATAGCAGCACTGGATAACTAAAACAACAACTAAAAATATGTGTTTGGTTACATAGATATATAATATACATAAATATGTACATGAAGGCATATACAAATAACTGTAAGCATATGTACATACATGTTTATATGTGCTGCATTTATTTTCAAGTACAAAATAAAGCACATGGGGCATAGTTAAGGATACTTCCAAGACACAACCAAACACTTCCCGTGATTGGTCTATCGGGTTTGAAGGTTTCAGACCATAATTTTGTGGCACAACTCAGTCAATTTTTATAATATAGTCCCATAAAGACAATAATCTATATCGTAGTATGGTTTGTAACTTCAAGAGTCTTAAAAGCTTGAGAGCAGCCATCGAAGATACAACTATTGGTCTCTACTTGTCCAGAGCTAAAGAGAATGAAAGAAATCAAAGACTCAAAGAAGAGGCTACTCTACAGAAACAACAGTCTTCATGAGCAATGATATCACCTACCTGGAGACCAGAAGAAGTAGATTGTGCCCAGCTATCACTATCAACTGTTTTGACCAGGGGCTCAGTAGATAGAATGGGAGAAGAAAGTAGAACAAAACAGAAATTCCTAAAAAAGGGCAGGCTTACTGGACTGGAAGAGGATATAAACCCCCAAGGCTATCAGCCTGAGATGCTCTTTAAACTTGCAACTCAAACTACTCCAAGAGGTCACCTTTCTGCCAAATGACAGACTGACACAGAAAATAAATAATACCACCCATGAGTACTGCGCTCCTCAAAATAATCATCTAGATGAAACCAAAAATGGTTAACATTTATTCTAGATCAAAGATAAGAAGGTAAGAGGGGACAGGGAAGCTAGATTATTGGAAACAATAACTAAAATAGAAAAAAGGAGAATGCTGATATATTGTGAAGAATGTAACCAATGTCACTGAACACTATGTATAGAAATTGTTAAATAAGAACCTACTTTCCTGTAAGCTTTTACCAAAAACACAGGAAATGATGTCCTCAGGCAAGATGCTGGTAGCAGAGAGATCATCAATGAGGTTGTAATATCAAACTAGAGAAATGCACATGGCCCTAGATTGATTTTAAGGATTTGAATAAATATTTCTTCACTACATATGTGTGTGTGTGTATATGTGTCTGTGTGTATAGAAATATACATATATATTAATAATAGTGATCATTTCCTGTGATGGTGAGACTGAGGAGTTTGGGGAGAAGACTCCCTGAGGAAGCATGTCATTAAGTTCTCAGCTGCTAACTGAATGTCGGCAGTTTGAACCTACCAGCTGCTTCGAGGGAGAAAGATGTGACAATCTCCTTCCATAAGGATTTCAGCCCTGGAAACCCTATGGGGCAGTTCTGCCCTGTTCTATAGGATCACTAAGAGTCAAACCGACTTGATGGCTAAGGGTTTGGTGTCTGGGTTTATACATACTTTAAAAAGCCCATTAAATATTATACTATCATTTTAAATTTGGAAACAGGAAAAAAGTTATTCATAATAAAAACAGTAGAATATAAAGCTCCACAAAATCTTCATGTTTTGTGTGTTATACAGAATATAAACTGTCTACTGCTCATAACTATTTTCCATGATGTCTTGACACCCAAAGGACACATCTGTTTCAGGGGATGTAATTCAGTGACTCTGTTTCTTTTGATGTTTATCAAAATGTATACGAGTTTTGAAAAGGTTGAAAACATTGTGTTTTAAGAATAGATATAGAATATAATTATGCCAGTTAACTTTAATTTGATTAAAATTAATACTATGAGAGTGAAACATAAGGTATTTATATTTATTGAATATAAATACTTGATGGATTTATATTATAGAGAATAGACAGACACTTCCTGTTGAACCTTTTACAACAAAGACCAGAAAAAACAAGTTAACCAACTACCTTTGACAATCTAGGAACCCTAATCATGAAAAACAAAGCTGAAGAATCAGACTTAGCAGCAGGTGGAAGGAGAGACAGTTATATCGGAGAAGTACAGATGGAGAGATCACCAGCACCCTGCTAGCTGAGTCTGCGTAGTCCACAGGGGCTGAGGCAAATGCAGCATCCAAAGACAAGCTCCATCACATCAGGTGCAGCCAAGAATCAAAGAATATGCACACACCTCCAGGACCAAGTAGGGGTCACATCAGAACTGCAAAACTTAAGTGCAAGTTTTTAACCTATCATGTGAGGGGAAAAATAACCCACCCCCCAGAGTTTCATAGTGGAGAAGTACTTCCTTCCTCTCATCACCCCTCACCACACTCTACTGTGACACCAGTGTTCAATAACTGCCACAACCTCCAATCCAGTAACTCAGGGCTCTCAGTGCCCACACCAATCTTGTGGCTTTAAAAACGGCCATACCCCCTAAACCAGGAATTCAGGGCAAGTTGGGAGGCCTGTCCCTTTGTCCAGCCACTGGCATAAGGGGTCCACAAAATTGCAGTGCTCTGTACCCCAGCCTAGACCTGTGTGGGCTGATTCAACACCTCCTGCCCTCATTAGCACAAAATAGCAGACAAATAAACCAGTTAAAAAATGAGCAAAGGATGTGAATTGACACTTCACCAAAGAAGACATTCAGGTGGCTAGCAGACACATGAAGCAATGCTCACAATCATTAGACATTAGAGAATTGCAAATCAAAACTACTATGAGGTACCATCTCACCCCAAGAAGGCTGGCACTAATCCAAAAAACAAAAAATAACAAAGATTGGAGAGGTTATGTGGAGATTGGAACTCTTATGTACTGCTGGAGGGAATGTAAAATGGTACAATCACTTGGAAAATGATTTGCCATTTTCTTTAAAAGCTAGATATAGAAATACCACGCTGTTGTTGTTGTTAGGAGCCATTGAGTCCATTTCAACTCACGAAAAAACAAACAAAAAAAATCGACTGCCGTTGAGTCAATTCCGACTCATAGCGACCCTGTAGGACAGAGTAGAACTTCCCTATAGTTTCCAAGGAGCACCTGGTGGATTCAAAGTGCCGACCTTTTGGTTAGTAGCTGTAGCTCTTAACCAGTATGCCACCAGGCCTTCCAATAGAGATCTTATATACCACAGAACGAAACACTGACTGGTCCTGCGCCATGCTCACAATCATTGTTGTGGTTGAGCCCACTGTTGCAGCCACTGTGTCAATCCATCTCATTGAGTGTCTTCCTCTTTCCCGCTGATCTTTGTACCATAAGATCCAGCAACTCCACTCCTAGGAATATACCTGAAAGAAATAAAAGATATCACAGGAACAGACATATGTATACTCATGTTGGTTGCAGCACTATTCACAATATCAAAAAGCTGGAAGCAACCTAAATGTTTATCAACAGACGAATGGATAAACAAATTACGGTACATACACACAATGTAGTACTATGCAACAATAAAGAACAATGATGCATCTGCAAAGCACCTCACAACATGGATGAACCTGGACGGCATTATGTTCAGTGAAATAAGTCAGTCACGAAAGGACAAATATTGTATGAGACCATTATTATAAGAACTCCAGAAAAGGTTTAAGCACAGAAAAAAGTATTTTGATGGCTATGAGTGTGGGGAGGGAGGGGGAGGAAAATGGCTAACTAGATAGTAGACAAGGGCAAACTTCAGAAAGGATAGAACACAATACAGTGGATGTCACCCCAACTGGACCAAAGGAAAAGCAAAGATGTTCCCTAGACACATCCAAACATTTTGAGGGACAGAGTAGCTGGGAGTGAGGCCTCAGGACCATAGTTTTGGGGAAAATCTAGGTCAACTGACCCAATACAGTTTATATAGAAAATGTTCTACATCCTGTTTTTGTGAGTAGCATCTGAGGTCTTAAAAGTTTGCGAGCATCCATCTAAGACACGTCTGTTGGTCCCATCCCACTTGGAGCATAGGAGAATGAAGAAAACCAAAGACATGAGGAAAATACTAGCCCAAAGGACTGAAGGACCAAAAGAACCAGAGACTTCACCATCCTGAGGCCTGAAGAACTAGATGGTGCCCAGCTACCTCCAATGACTGCCATGACAGGGAACAAAACAGAAAGTCCCAGACAGAGCAGGAGAAAAACGAAAAACAGAATTCAAATTCATGTAAAAAGACCAGAGTTAACGGCCTGACAGAGACTGGAGGAATCCCAGAAACTATGGTCCCCAGATGCTCTGTTAACCCAAAATTAAAACCATTCCTGAAGCCCCCTCTTCAGACAAAGATTAGACAGGACTATAAAACAAAATAATACAAGTGAGAAATGAGCTTCTTAGTTCAATCAGATATAGAAGACCAAATGGGCAGCTTTTGTCTAAAAGCAAGATGAGAAGACAGGAAGGGATAGGAATGGGACGAATGGACACAAGGACCCCGGGGTAGAAAAGGGGAAGGTGCTGTCATATTGTGAGGACTGCAACCAATGTCACAAAACAATATGTGTATAAGTTTTTGAATAAGAAATTAACATGAGCTATAAACTTTCACTAAAGCACAGTAATAAAAATAAAATTAAAATAAATGATGTAAACAAAATATTTTGGGGAGAAAGTACTTAGATGAGATTAGTGTATAGATATTCACGAATTCTTTATCTGAATTTCCTTGTTTCTCTCACTTTGATTCCTCTTCCTGAACCATTATAACTGGTCAACCAGAATATACTGTTAATCTTTTCTCTCTGTGGAGGACCCTGCTTTTGTCATTATTTTCTCACTGTACAACAGCTTTTTCATGCTATACTTTTCAGAATGAAACTTTTGAAGAAAATTAAAATATACACAACATAAAATAATCAAATTTTCAAATTTGAGAGATTTCTCCAGCCCTAGATGGGCTCACAGAAATTTGCAATCACTTAGATTCTTTTCTTCCCAGGTTCTCTCCATGTGCCCTTTTTTTGTCTGTTCCTCAGCATACAAACTAGTTCCATCTTATTTGTCTAGAATAAATCCATTGGTCCTCTCAGCTTGTCTAATTACCCCTCTATTCTAAACTAAAATGCTCCTCTTTCTAAATTGTCCTGGCCCACTGACTTCTCATTTCTAATGTTCTGACTGATGGAATTCTCTAGTTATTGACTGATTTTGAAGGACAATTGCACTGGTTATTCTTGAGTCTTAGACGGTAAGTTGGCCCTTTCTGACTTTGATAATCAAGCCCACCAAACCTGAAGCACTTGTGGATGATAATTTTTAACCTTTCATACTCGCTTGACAGAAGTTGGGAGCCGTTAGACCTGTCAGTGACTATCTTGTAAGAGGAAATTCTATTAAAATGGAATGTATATTTTTTTTTATATTGAGGAAGCTAGGTGAAGAAAAGGACAAAGAGAAACCAAACCTTGATCATATCATCTTAACTGCTAGATCAAGTTTCACCTGAGTCCAGGGAAACATCTGAACTTTTTACTTAAATGAAGCAACAACTTAGATTTTTAATTGAACTTATTTTTTTCCCAAATGCCAATTTTATTCATAGTAATCTGACTAGTTCTATGAATGTGGCTATGAAAGCTACACCACTATTAATTTAATTGCTTATATTATATAGCATGGAATCTGGTGACATAGTGCTTAAGAGCTATGGCTGCTATTCAAAAGGCCGGAAGTTCAAATTCATCAGGTGCTCCTTGGAAACTCTATGAGGCAGTTCTACTCTGTCTTACAGAGTTGCTATAAGTTGGAATCAACTCGACAGTAATGGGTTTGGTTTTGGTTTTTATAGTGTTGTTTATTTATTATTATTTATGGCTAAGCTAGTTTGAAGATACCTTAACCAGGTAGAGCCAAATCAGAGGATGTGCTCACTTCAGTTGCTCTGCATGGCCCAGACAACACGGAGGGCTTAGGTCAGCCCTGAAAGCCATACTTTTGAGGGGTATGAATCAATCAGAGTTCAGTACAGAAAACAGAAACTCTTCTAGGTATTTTAAGGGATTTATTACATAGACAAAGTGCTCTAAAGTTGTAAGGTCTGGAGTTCAGCCACTCATTTCTACTGCCTTGTCTGTCAACACTGCCAAAAGATGAGGAAGCTGGCCTCAATCTTGCTTCCTTCTTATCCAAGTACATTTGTAGATGTATTACTATTTTTTTTCTTTTTTTTATTATCACATTACTCAGCAAAAAAAAGCGTTACATTTACAAAATATCTTTCGAGTTAAAAAATGATAAAGCAAAAATTATTATTCACAACCATTCAAAATTTCAAGTAAGTAAGCAAATTTAAATTGTTATTAATAAAACCATGATTTATAATTTTAAACTATACTTTTTAGGTAATCTAACTGCAAGGCTAGCCAAGGGCTCTATTCTAGTCTACTCTTTATATGTCTTTCAAATGTACAGTTTTAACAAAACTAACATAAAACTTCACTGATTCAGACTCTATCACTTTAGAATTTTTGAAAATGTTGGCATTGGATGTGAAGGAAAGAAATTCCATTTCTCCACTAACCATTTCCATTAATAAGTGGAACCTAGAATGTATGAAGTATGAATCTAGGAAAATTTGAAATCATCAAAAATGAATGGAACACATAAACATCCATATCCTAAGCATTAGCTAGCTGAAATGGACTGATACTGATCATTTCAAATTGGACAATCATATGGTCTCCTATGCCAGGAATAACACCTTGGAGAGGAATGGCATTGCATTCATGGTCAAAAAGAACATTTCAAGATCTATCCTGAAGTACAATGCTGTCAGTGATAGGATAATATCCATACACCTACAAGGAAGAACACTTAACATGACTATTGTTCAAATTTACACATCAACCACTAAGGTCAAAGATGAAGAAATTGAAGACTTCTTACCAATCTGAAATTGATCAAACATGCGATCGGGGTGCACTGATAATTACTGTTGATTAGAATGCAAAAGTTGGAAGCAAAGAAGGATCAATAGCTGGAAAATATTGCCTTGGTAATAGAAAGGATGCCAGAGATCACATGATTGAATTTTACAAGGCCAATGACTTCCTCATTTCGAATACCTTTTTTTGCCAAGATAAACAGCAACTCTACACATGGACCTTACTGGATGGAATATGCAGCAATCAAATTGACTACAGCTGTGGAAAGAGACAGTGGAAAAGCTCAATCTCATCAGTTAGAACAAGGCCAGGGACTGACTGTGGATCAGGCCATCAATTACTCATATGCAAGGTCAAACTGAAACTGAAGAACATTAAAACAAGTCCACGACAGTGAAAGTACGACCTTGAATATATCCCACCTGAATTTAGAGACCATCTCAAGAATAGATTTGACGAGTTGAACATTGATGAATGAAGACCAGGCTAGTTGTAGAATGACATCAAAGACATCAGACATGATGAAAGCAAGAGGTTGTTAAACAGACAAAAGAGAAAGAAAAGACCTAAATGGATGTCAGAAGAGACCCTGAAATTGCTCTTGAATGTCGAGTAGCTAAAATGATAGGAAAAAATGATGAAGTAAAAGAGTTGAACAGAAGATTTCAAAGGGTGGTTCAAGAAGACAAAGTGAAGTATTATAATGACATGTGCAAAGTCCTGGAGATAGACAACCAAAAGGGAAGAACACATTCTGCATTTCTGAAGCTGAAAAACTAATGAAAAAGTTCAAGCCTCAAGTTGCAACACAGAAGGATTCTATAGGGAAAATATTAAACAATGCAGAAAGCACCAGAAAAGATGGAAGAAGTACACAAAGTCACTACACCAAAAAGAATTGGTCAATGTTCAACCATTTCAGGAGGTAACATATGTAATATCATTAATATCACATGCAAGCAAAATTTTTCTGAAGATCATTCAAAAGCAGTTGCAGCACTATATAGATAGGAACTACCAGAAATTCAAGCT
Source organism: Elephas maximus indicus (assembly GCF_024166365.1). Lineage (NCBI taxonomy): Eukaryota > Metazoa > Chordata > Mammalia > Proboscidea > Elephantidae > Elephas > Elephas maximus. Next base: position 24,865,943 of record NC_064835.1, on the reverse strand, counting down.
GGATTTAGAAGAAGACTTGGAACTGGGAATATCATTGCTGATGTCAGATGGATCCTGGCTGAAAGAAGAGAATACCATAAAAATGTTTACCTGTGTTTTATCGACTATCCTAAGGCCTTCTACTGTGTGGATCACAAAAAATTATGGATAACATTGCAGAGAATGGGAATTCCAGAATACTTAGTCATGGTCATGAGGAATCTGTACATGGATCAAGAGGGAGTCGTTTGAACAGAACAAGGAGATATTGCATGGTTTAAAGTCAGGAAAGATGTAAATCAGGTTTTTTCCTTTATCCATACCTTCAATCTGTATGCTGAGCAAATAATCTGAGAAGCTGGAGTATATGAAGAAGGGGGCATCAGGATTGAAGGAAGGCTCATTAACAACCTGCATTATGCAGATAACACAACCTTGCTTGCTGAAAGTAAAGAGGACTTGAAGCACTTACTGATTAAGATCGAAGATCTCAGCCGTCTGTATGGATTATACCTGTATATAAAGAAAACAACAATCTTCACATCTGGACTGATAAGCAACATCATGATAAACGAAGAGGAAGTTGAGGTTGTCAAAAATTTTATTTTACTTGAATCCACAATCAGCATCCATGGATGCAACAGTCAAGAAATCAAAAGATCCATTGCATTGGACAAATATGCTGCAAAAGACCTCTTCAAAGTATTGAAAAGCAGGGATGTCACCTTGGTGACTAAGTACACCTCATCCAAGCCAAGGTGTTTTCAATCGCCTCATATGCATGTGAGAGCTACCCAATGAACAAGGAAGACTGAAGGAGAATTGATGCCTTTGAATAGTGGTGTTGAAGAAGAATATTGAATATACCATGGGCTGCCAAAAGAATGAACAAATCTGTCTTGGAAGAGGTACAACCAGAGTGCTCCTTACAAGCAAAGATGGAGACACTACGTCTCTCATACTTTGGGAATGTTATCAGGAGGGATCAGTCTGTGGAGAAGGACATCAGGCTTGGTAAAGTAGAGGGTCAGTGAAAAAGAGGAAAGCCCTCAATGAGATGGATTGACACAGTGGCTGCAACAATGGATTCAAGCATAGCAACAATTGTGAGGATGGCGCAGGAGTGGGCAGTGTTTCTTTCTGTTGTGCATAGGATAGCTATGAGCTGGAACTGACTCAACAGCACCTAAAAACAACAGCTAACCATTATTCTTTGTGTCACTATGCTGTTTTTACTGGGTACTAATGAGTCAATTTCCACTATTAGTGATTGCATATGACAGAGTGGAACTGCCCCACAGGGTTTTCTAGGTTGCAAAATTTATGGGAGCAGATCACCAAGTCCGTGCAGTTTCTTCGTGGCTGAGAACTCTTATTTTTTAGCTAGGTGAGTGCTTAAACTTTGTGCCACCAGGGCTCCTTATGTGCCACTATAGGGGCTAGTTATTATAATTTTTAGTTTTTATATGTTTATAAAATGCTTATTTCTTCTTAATTATTGAAAAATATTTTCACTGAGCATAGAAATCTAAATTGACAAATTTTTTGTTTGGCTTATAGTGTTTCAATAAAACAAAACCTGTTGTCATTCTTACCTTTGTTTTTCTGTATGTAATAATGTAATGTGTTTCTATTTTCCATATTTTAAATTTTATTTCTTGAGGTATAATTAACATAAAGAAAAATGTATAAATATTGAGTGTGCAGCTTGATGGCTTTTTAAGAATACACCCATCCAGTCTCCATGAACAAGAACGCAGAGGTTACCTCCACTGTTCAATGAAGTGCCCTCTTGCCTCTCAAAACCTACACCTTAAACAAATTTATTACTATGGATTTATTTTTGCAATTCATGTATCTTCTTTGGTGAATCATCTGTTCACATGTCTCCCACGTTTCTTCAATGCATTAGTTGTTTTCCTATCCTTGAATCTTTATGTGTTTTAGAGGCCCTGGTGGCGAAGTGGTTAGGAGCTACGACATCTTATGGCTTCTACCCAAAAAGTCAGCCTTTCAAATCCAACAGCCACTCCTTGGAAACCACATGGAGCATTTGTACTCTGTCCTATAGGGTTACCATGAGTTGGAATCGGCTCGACGGCAATGGGGTTTGATTTTGGTTTGGTTTATATATTTCCAGTAAAAGTTTTCTATTACATATAGAAAATATTTTATCTGAGTCTATCTTGTCTTTTGTCCTTTTAATACTATATTTTTCAGAAAAAAACTTTTTAATTTTGTTAACATCCAACTGAATATACATTTTCCTTTTATACATTGTGCATTTGGTATTGTATCTTAGGAATCTTTGCCTAAGCCTAGGTCACAAAGTTTGTGTTTTGTTCTCATCTAAAAATCTTATGGTTTTATGTTTAGATATGTGGCCCATATTTTTTTTTTTGGTCAAAACTGAACATGATTTTTTTTAATTTTTATTTTGCCTTAAGTGAAAGTTTACAAATCAAGTCAGTTTCTCACACAAAAACTTATGTACTACAAACTACCGATTGCTACATACTCCCAAATGCTCTCTCCCTAATGTGACAGTCCACTCCCTCCCTCCGCTCTCTTTTCATGTCCATTTCACCAGCTTCTAACCCCCTCTACCTTCTTATCTACCCTCCAAGGAGGAGATGACAACACAGTCTCAAATGTTCACCTAATCCAAGAAGCTCACTCCTCACCAGCATCCCTCTCCAACCCATTTTCCAGTCCAATCCCTGTGTGAAGACTTGGCTTTTGGCATGGTTCCTGTCCTGGGCCAACAGGAAGTCTGGGGGCCATGACCACCAAGGTCCTTCTGGTCTCAGTCAAACCATTAAGTCTGGTCTTTTTATAAGAATTTGGGGTCTGCATCCTACTGCTCTCCTGCTACCTCAGGTGTTCTCTGTCAGGGCAGTCATCGGTTGTAGCCAGGCACCATCTACTTCTTCTGGAGTCAGGCTGATGTACTGTCCCGGTTATGTGGCACTTTCTGTCTCCTGGGCTCGTAACTACCTTATATACTTGGTGTTCTTCATTCTCCTTTGATCCAGGTGAGTTGAGACCAACTGATGTATCTTAGATGGCTGCTTGCTAGTGTTTACTACCCCAGATGCCTCTCTCCAAGGTGGGATGCAGAATGTTTTCTTAATAGATTTTATTATGCCAATTGACTTAGATGTCCCCTGAAACCATGGTCCCCAGACCCCTGCCCCTGCTTCGCTGGCCTTCAAAGCACTCAGTTTATTCAGGAAACGTCTTAGCTTTTGGTTTAGTCCAGTTGTGCTGACCTTGCCTGTATTGTGTGTTACCTTTCCTGTCACCTAAAGTAGTTCTTATCTACTATCTAATTAGTAAATACCCCTCTCCTACCCTCCCTCCCTCCCCCTTCTCGTAACCATCAAAGAATATTTTCTCGTCTATTTAAACTATTTCTTGAGTTCTTCTAATAGGGTCTTATACAATATTTGTCCGTTTGCAACTGATTTCACTCAGCATAATGCCTTCCAGATTCCTCCATGTTATGAAATGTTTCACAGATGCATCACTGTTCTTTATCGATAGGTAGTATTCCATTGTGTGAATATACCATATTTTATTTATCCATTCATCCATTGATGAGCGCCTTGATTGTTTCCATCTTTTTGCTATTGTAAACAGTGCTGCAATGAACATGGGTGTGCATATATCTTTTCGTGTAAAGGCTCTTATTTCTCTAGGATATATTCCAAGGTGTGGGATTGCTGGATCGTATGGTAATTCAATTTCTAGCTTTTTAAGGAAGCGCCAAATCGATTTCCAAAGTGGTTGTACCATTTTACATTCCCACCAACAGTGTATAAGTGTTCCCATCTCTCCGTAGCCTCTCCAGCATTTATTGTTTTGTGTTTTTTGGATTAATGTGAGCCTTGGAGTGAGATAAAATCTCATTGTAGTTTTAATTTGCATTTCTCTAGTGGCTAATGATCGTGAGCATTTTCTCTTCTATCTGTTAGCTACCTGAATGTTCATATCTTTTAACCATTTTTTAACTGGGTTATTTGTCTTTTCACAGTTGAGTTTTTGCAATTTCATGTAGGTTTTAGAGATCAGGTGCTGATCAGAAATGTCATAGCTAAGAACTTTTTCCCAGTCTGTAGGTAATCTTTTTACTCTTTTGGTGAAGTCTTTGGATGAGCATAGGTCTTTGATCTTTAGGAGCTCCCAGTTATCTAGTTTTTCTTCTGCGTTGTTAGCAATGTTTTATATACTGTTTATGCCATGTATTCGGGCTCCTAATGTTGTCCCTGTTTTTTCATCCACGATCTTTATTGTTTCAGCTTTTATATTTAGGCCTTTGATACATTTTGAGCTTGTTTTTGTGCTTGGAGTGAGGTATGGGTCTTGTTTCATTTTTTTTGCAGATGCATATCCAGTTATGCCAGCACCATTTGTTAAAAAGATTGTCTTCTCCCTATTAAAGTGTTTTGGGGCCTTTGTCAAATATCAACTGCTCATATGTGGATGGATTTATGCCTGGAGTCACAATTCTGTTCCATTGGTCTATGTATCTTGTTGTACCTGTACGAGTAGTATACTACTGTGGCAGTATAACACCACAGGTTCTAAAATCAGGTAGAGTAAGGCCTCCCACTTTGTTCTTCTTTTTCAGTAATGCTTTACTTATCCTGGGCCTCTTTCCCTTCCATATGAAGTTGGTGATTTGTTTCTCCATCTCATTAAAGAATGTTGTTGGATTTTGTATCGGAATTACATTAAATGTATAGCTAGCTTCTGGTAGAATAATCATTTTAATAACGTTAAGTCTTCTTATCCATGAGCAAGGTATGTTTTTCCACTTATGTAAGTCTCTTTTGGTTTCTTGCAGAAGTGTATTGTAGTTTTCTTTGTATAAGTCTTTTACATCTCTACTAAGATTTATTCCTGAGTATTTTATCTTCTTGGAGACTACTGTAAATGGTATTGATTTGGTGATTTCCTCTTCGAGGTTCTTTTTGTTGGCGTAGAGGAATCCAACTGATTTTTGTATATTTATCTTGTATCCTGATACTCTGCTGAACTCTTCTATTAGTTTCAGTAGTTCCCTGGAGGATTCCTTAGGGTTTTCTGTGCATAAGATCATTTCATCTGCAAATAGAGATACTTTTACTTCTTCCTTGCCAGTCGGGATGCCGTTTATTTCTTTATCTAGCCTAATTGCTCTGGGTAGTACTTCCAGCACAATGTTGACTAAGATTGGTGATAAAGGGCATCCTTGTCTGGTTCCTGATCTCAATGGGAATGTTTTCAGGCTCTCTCCATTTAGGGTGATGTTGGCCTTTGGCTTTGTATAAATGCCCTTTATTATGTTGAAGAATTTTCCTTCTATTCCCATTTTGCTGAGAATTTTTATCATGAATAGATGTTGAAATTTGTCAAATGCCTTTTCTGCATCAATTGATAAAATCATGTGATTCTTGTCTTTTGTCTTATTTATGTGAGGGATTACATTAATTGTTTTCCTAATGCTGAACCATCCCTGCATACCTAGTATGAATCCCACTTGGGCATGGTGAATTATTTTTTTGATATGTTGTTGAATGCTATTGGCTAGAATTTACTTGAGGATTTTTGCATCTAAGTTCATGAGAGATATAGGTCTGTAATTTTCTTTTTTTAAGGTGTCTTTACCTGGTTTTGGTATCAGGGATATGGTGGCTTCATAGAATGAGTTAGGTAGTATTCTGTCCTTTTCTATGCTCTGAAATACCTTTAGTAGTAATGGTGTTAACTCTTCTCAGAAACTTTAGTAGAACTCTGCAGTGAAGCTGTCTGGGTCAGGGCTTTTTTGTTGTTGGGAGTTTTTAGTAACCTTTTTCTATCTCTTCTTATTGGGTTAGTTGTTCTACCTGTGTTTGTGTTAGTTTAGGCAGGTAATGTGTTTCTAGGAATTCATCCATTTCTTCTAGGTTTTCACATTCGTAAGTGTACAGTTTTTCAGAGTAATCTGATATGGTTCTTTTACTTTCAGTTGTGTCTGTCGTAATATAGCCCATATCATTTCTTATTTGGGTTATTTGCTTCCTCTCCTGTTTTTCTTTTGTTGGTTTGGGAACTGTTATCAACTTTGTTAATTTAAAAAAAAAAAAAAAGCTTTTGTTCTTGTTAATTCTTCCAATTGTTTTTCTGTTTTCTATTTCATTTAGTTCAGCTCTAATTTTTATTTTTTGTTTTCTTCTGGTGCCTGAGGGTTTCTTTCCATTTGTTCAAGTTGTAGGGATAATTCTTTGATTTTGGCCCTTTCTTCTTTTTGGATGTGTGCATTTATTGATATAAATTGACCTCTGAGCACTGCTTTCTCTGTGTCCCGGAGGTTCTGATAGGAAGTGTTTTCATTCTAATTGGATTCTGTGAATCTCTTTATTCCATCCTTAATGTCTTCCAAAATCCAGTCTTTTTTGAGCAGGGTATTATTCAGTTTTCAAGTGTTTGATTTCTTTTCTCTGCTTTTCCTGTTGTTGATTTCCACTTTTATGGCCTTATGGTCAGAGAAGATGCAATGTTTTGGATTCTGCTATGACTTGCTTTATCACCCAATATGTGGTTTATTATAGAGAATGTTTCCTGTGCACTAGAAAAGAAATAATTCTTAGCTGTTGTTGGGTGGAGTGTTCTGTATATGTCTATGAGGTCAAGGTGGTGGATTCTGGCATTTATATCTTCCATGCCTTTTTTGAGCCTCTTTCTGGATGTCCTGTCCTTCACCAAAAACGGTGTGTTGAAGTCTCCTACTATTACTGTGCAGCTGTCTATCTCACTTTTCAATGCTGATAGAGTTTGTTTTATGTATCTTTCAGCCCTGTCATTGGGCACATAAATATTTAATATGGTTATATCTTCTTGGTATATTGTCCCTTTAATCATTACATTGTGTTCTTCCTTATCCTTTATGATAGATTTAACTTTAAAGTCTGAAATTTTGTCTGAAATTAATATTGCCACTTCTGCTCTTTTTTTGGTTGTTGTTTGCTTGATATAATTTTTTCCATTCTTTGAGTTTCAGTTTGTTTGTGTCTCTAAGTCTAAGGTGTGTCTCTTGTAGGCAGCATATAGACAGATTTTGTTTTTTAATCCATTTTGCCACTCTCTGTCTCCTTATTGGTGCATTTAGTCTATCTGTATTCAGCACAATTATGCATAGGTATGAATTTAGTGCTATCGTTTTGATGTCTTTTTTTGTGTGTGGTTGATAGTTTCTTTTTCCCACTTAATTTTATATCCTGAGTAGATTGTCTTTATATATTTTCTTTTCTCCATATTCATGGTTGTTGATGTTGTTTCTGCTGAGTCTCTATTTTTTTCCTGTATTTTGTTTTGATGAGTAGGATAGCTTGTCTTCTTTGTGGCTACCTTATGATTTATCTCTATTTTTCTAAATTTAAACGTAACTTTTATTTCTTTGTATCGCCATGTCTTACTCTCCGTATGGAAGAGCTATGATTAGATTTCTTAGTACCTCTTTATTGTTTTAATGTTGTCTTCATTTATATAGTAACATCGTTGTTACCCTGTTTTGAGTTTTTTTTTTTTAATCTTGCTTTTTTTTTTTTTATTTCCCTGTCTGAGTTGACTTCTAATTGCTCTGACCAGTGTTCTAGTCTTGGGTTGATATCTGATATTATTGATTTTCTAACCAAAGAACTCCCTTTAGTATTTCTTCGTTTGGGTTGGTTTTTATGAATTCCCTAAAGCTGTGTTTATCTGGAAATGTCCTAATTTCACCTTCATATTTAAGAGACAGTTTTGGTATATATGATTCTTCGCTGGCAATTTTTTTCCTTCAATTTTTTAGATAAGTCATCCCATTGCCTTCTTGCCTGCATGGTTTCTGCCGAGCAGTCTAAACTTATTCTTATTGGCTCTCTTTTGCAGATGACTTTTCTTTTATCCCTCGCTGCTCTTATAATTCTCTCTTTATCTTTGGTTTTGGCAAGTTCAATTATCATATGCCTTGGTAACTTTTTATGAACATCTACCTTATGTGGAGTTCAATGAGCATCTTGGATACATATCTTCTCGTCTTTCATGATATCAGGGAAGTTTTCTACCAAAAAATCTTCAACAATTCTCTCTGTATTTTCTGTTATCCCTCCCTGTTCTGGTACTCCAATCACTAGTAGGTTATTTCTCTTGATAGAGTCCCACATGATTCTTAAGGTTTCTTCATTTTTTTTTAATTCTTTTATCTGATTTTTCTTCAGGTATATTAGTTCCAAGTGATTTATCTTCAAGTTCAGAAATCCTGGCTTCTACTTGCTGAATTCTGCGCCTCTGACTTTCTATTGAGTTTGTTACTTCCGTAATTTTATTGTTAATCTTCTGAATTTCTGATTGCTGTCTGTCTATGGGTTTTTCCAGCTTATTTATTTTTTCTTTATGTTCCTGAAAAATCTTTCTAATTTCTTCAATTGCTTTATCTGTGTGTTCCTTAGCTTGTTCTGCATATTGCCTCATTTCCTTCCTAATATCTTGAAGGGTTCTGTATATTAATCTTTTGTATTCTGCCTCTTGTAATTCCAGGAATGGACTTTTATCTAGAAGATCCCTGGATTCTTTGTTTTTGAGATCCTGTTGAGGTGGTCATGGTCTGTTTCTTTATGTGATTTGATGTTGACTGTTGTCTCTTACCCATCTATAAGTTATTTTTTTAGTTTATGCTTGCTTACTGTGTCATAGTTTCTTGCTTTGTTTTGTTTTGATATAACCAAATGGGTTGCTTGAGTGAGCTAGCTTCTTATTTGCCTTTAGATCTCTGATGTCCTTTCTTCAGATGGCTACAGCTTTTATCAGGCATATCAGTCTAGGACTCCATTCAGTTTCCTTATATGAATTCAGCTCAGGTGTTCAGGCAGTTGATCATCAATTGTGTGGTACAGGCTCTGTCCTACAACCTTAGAGGAGCAGGGGTGATTAATGAATGTACCGGTATCTGATTGCAGCAGGGGGTCACACTCTGAACAAGGCACAGGGCTGAGAACCGACCCCTTAGTGTCTCTGTGTAAAGTGTGTCCCTGTTCCCTAGAGCATACAGGTGGGTGGGTTCTGCAGATGGACCATGGGTACCCAATGCTTTTGGTTGTACGGACTGGGAGGTACCAGTTATCCTTGGACCTCTGTAGTGGGTGCCTGGGTGTCCTGAGTGGAGCTACCAGTCCTTAGGTCCCTGATGTGGGTAGGTGAGGACCTTGTTTAATAGGTAAAGCAATGTCAAACATCAAACACCCACTTCTCCACCACACAGCTGAAATGGTTCAAGTCTGCCAACAAGGGCCTATTCTCCTGAAATAGGCCCTCATGGAGATTGGAAAAATGATCAAAGTCCATGGATCGTTTATGCCTGGACAGGAGCAGGTTCTGTCTTGAGCTTCCACAGTCAAGGAAGTTGGCAAATTATATTTCCCCCCAATTGCAAATTTTTTCATTTTCCAAGGCTGGGAGGATGGCTCTAGGTGCTCAACAGTGCCTATCTCAGGCCCAGGGAATTCAGACACTGAACCTGGCTTGGAGGTGGGAGGACACAGTAAAAATATGCAAGTACATAGATTTGGCGAGCACGCCATTCTTCTCTGTTTCTGGATATGTGAGTAAGCTGTGTGGCTGGCTGCTTTTCCCTGAGGAAAGTGTGGCCAAACGCTACTATCAGCCCGCCACAGCCACTCCTGGGAATGGTGCCTGAGGGCTCATCGCGATTCAGGTGCAGCAACTCCTCTCCACTTCTGACCCGCCTCTTCCTCCCCTGCCCCTCAGTTTGTTTTCTAAGCTTGCCTTTGATGCTCAGGGCTCCTAACTTCTCATAATTATACTTGTTTCATTTGTTTTTTTTTTTGGTCTCTGTTGTAAAGAGGGCTCGCTGAAAGGATCTGTCTATTCCACCATCTTGCTCCACCTCTAAAATTTATCAAAACATCATTAATATCACACACAAGTAAAATGTCATTGAAGATAATTCAAAAGTGGCATAGCAGTACATCAACAGGGAACTGCCAGAAATTTCAAGCTGGACTCAGAAGAGGACTTGAAAGGAGAGGTATCATTGCTAATGTCAGATGGATCTTGGCTGGAAACAGAGAATACCAGAAAGATGTATATCTGTGCTTATTTGATGATGCAAAGGCACTTGAACGTGTGGATTTTGACAAATTATGCATAACATTGCAAAGAATGGGAATTCCAGAGCACTTAATGTGCTCATGAGGAATCTGTACGTAGACCAAGAGGTAGTCACTGGAAAAGGATAAGGGGCTACTATGTGGTTAAAGTCAAGACAGTTGTGGATCAGTGTTGTATCCTTTCACCATACTTATTCAATCTGTATTATGAGCAAATAATCTGAGAAGCTGAGCTACATGAAGAACAGGGCATCAGGACTGGAGGAAGACTCATTAACAAGGTGTCGTGTGCAGATAACACAGACTTGCTTGCTGAAAGCAAAGCAGACTTGAAGCACTTACTTTTCCATTCCCATAAACAGAATCTCAGCACTGGCTATAGACACGATAGCGTCTTCTTTGTGAACAGCTGTTGTAGCATACATGTAATCACTGCTAGAATAGATTAATAAGGATCTAGATATACATTATACAGTCAATCATTTCACAAATGCATTCTTGTCTATTTTGATCTGAAAAAAGTATCAGAATGAGTTTGCATTCAAGTGGAAAGGGTAATATTAGACACAATTTTGGAGGGGATTATGTTACTGCTTCTGACTCTGTCTTGAGGTATTCTGAATAGATTCAAACAGCCTGGGTATTCTACCAAAGAAAACATTGATCTTTTGCACTGATGTCATATTTCTGATACGGTAGTAAGAACTAGAGGTGGCTAGTATGTTGGAGGCAATGGTAGGACTCGTTACCCAGGGAATGGAAAGTAAACCCTACTAACTTTCAGGAACCTGCCATTTCACTTGAACTTGTATGCGTCCTGTTTTCAGAGGCACGCTGGGATATCCCTTCCAAAATAAAAGAGAAATTGTTGCATCCTCTATCACAAAGAAGGGTTAGGGAGGCAGCATATTCCACTCTTAGGAATACACTGTGTAACATGGAAGTCAGTTCAAATGAGTGGGGCTCAAAGAAGAAAAATCTCTGGAAATGGCAGCTCTGTAGCCCTGCACTTGGGTCTTAAACTCTAACAGACTTAATGCTACTGAAGTTGTTAATGATGGGAAAAGATGGAATGTGGAGTGTATGGCAAGCTCCAGTGAGAGAATCACTATGCTGGCCCCTAGGGCTCTCAGTCAAGGCCATGCCATCCACAGTGGAAAATTACATACCTTTTAAGAAAAAACTTCTTATATGATTTTGGGCCCTAGTAGATTTAGAATGTTTAACCCTGAGACACTATTTGAGCACATAGCTGGAACTGCCATTAGGAGCTGGGTTCTATCAGATCCTCATGTCACAAGTTATATGGGGCCAGTAGATGGAAATAGTACCTCTGGGTTTAACCCTGACACAACAAGAGGGTACCAATAGGCTGCATGAACAGGTAGCCCAGATACAAACGTCATGCAATACTGTTTCGCCAGCCTCCTTCTCTTGCTGGTACTTATGGCTCTATCTGTGTTTGTATATAACCATTGAAGGAGGAGGAGAAGTCCTGAGCTTGATTTGAGGATCTGTCTGCTGTACACCAGTACAAGGTGAAAGACATTCAAGAATGTCCATGAAAAACTATAAAAAACAAACAAACAAACCCAGTGCCATCGAGTCGATTCTGACTCATAGCGACCCCATAGGACAGAGTAGAACTGCCCCGTAGAGTTTCCAAGGAGTGCCTGGTGAATTTGAACTGCTGACCCTTTGGTTAGCAGCTGTAGCACTTAACCACTACACCACCAGGGTTTCCTTGAAAAACTATGTCGAGAGATAAATCCTCCTAATGAGTAGTGCTGTGTGATACATGATTATTCACTTTTTATAGTAGACGATGTGATCTGAGGTGAGAATATAGTTGGTTGCTGCAACTGGGAGAGGGTACTAATGGTATACAATGACTAGAGGCCAGGGGTGCTGTTTATTCTTTAATATAGAGGACCGCTCCCCACAACAAAGAATTGTCAGGGCCAAAGTGTCAATAGGGACAAGTTTGAGAAACCTATGCTATCAATATCGATAAGGAGAAAGAGAAGCTTCTAATCCGGAACACTTCTATGTTTGTTCTTGTTAGGTTCCATCAAGTCAGTTCCAACTCACAGAGACCCTATGTACAACAGAATGAAACACCTCCCAGTCGTGTGCCATCCTCATAGTTGCTGTTGTGCTTGAGCACATTGTTGCAGCTACTGTGTCATTCCATCTCATTGAATGTCTTCCTCTTTTTCAATGACCCTCTACTATACCAGACATGATTTCCTTCTCCAGGGACTGGTCCCCCCTGATAACATGTCCTAAGCATGTTAGATAAAGTCTCGCAATCCTTGCTTCTAATGAGCATTCTGGCTCCCTTTTTTCCAAGAAGAATTTGTTCCTTCTTCTGGCAATCCATGGTATATTTTATAGTCTTCACCAACACCATAACTCAAAGCCATCAATTCATCTTCAGTCTTCCTTATTCATTGTCCAGTTTCACATGCATATGAGGCAATTAAAAACACCAGGGCTTGGGTCAGGTGCTCCTTAGTCCTTTAAGTGACATCTCTGCTTTTTAACAAAAGAAATTAAACCTGTCAGCTTGTCATACTGTGGTGACTCGCGTGTTGCTGTGACACCAAAAGCTTTACTACAGACATTTCAAATATTGGCGGTGGAAAAGGTTCAGCAGAGCTTCCAGACTAAGAGAGGCTAGCAAGAAGGACCTGGCAGTCCACTTCCCAAAAAATAGGCCAGTGAAAACGATTCTAATACTTCATGTGAATTAACTAATTTAAACCCCAATGAAGATACAAGGAACAAAGACATTAAATTGCTTGTCTAAATTATCACAGTTAGGGAGTGGCGAGGTCGGGGTTTAAACTCGGTCTGTCTTGAGGGCTGTCTTTCTTAACCACTTTGCTACAACATGTCTCCATTGAGGTGAAATCCACAAGCACATATAGCGCTAAGGAAATAATTTATTATTTTACTAAGAAATCCTATGGAATCATAGAAAGAACTACTAACGGCGAGTAACAATACCACTGAACATTCCTTTTTAAAAGCTGTGCATTGTTGACTCTGAGGGGATAACTAGGGGAGTGGCAAAGAGGCCACTCGTTTTTCTGCTGTGGGAATTTAGAATTTCTTGTGTGATATTATAAACAGAGTAGCACATTGAGTCTCAAAGGATCTAATATTAGTTTTATGACACAGGATGCAAACACAGGCTCAGTAATTTCTACACCTAAGAGGCTCTACACCAAACATGGGAGGAAATCATTAGGGAGAGAATAATTTCTGCTCTACTCATCCATTTCTGCAGAACTACAGGGCATGAAATACATCCCCACTGAAGCAGGATGATTGTTTTGGAGGTTTATATAAGGTTGTTGTTTTACTCCTTGCAAATCAAGAGCACCTCCTGGGTCAATTCTCAAATACAAATTATAGAGAATACCCTAGGATCCCTCTTCTAGCATGTCAAAGACTGAGGACTGAGCTCATGACTATTGCCTCCTTCATCATCAAATTTTGTTCCCCTCAGGACAGTGGGTAGGAAACACCAGCAGTGGTGATGACTACAGGAAAAAGAATGTGAGTGTTGAATCACCTCTGCCTTGATAATTACCTTCAAAGTCTCAATTACATAAATAAAAGGTTCTGGGAAACATCACTATTCATTGCCCCTTTTAGTCACAATACTCAGGGGGAAGGAACTGGGGGATATCACTGAGTAGAAAAGAAGAAATGATGTGCAGAGATATTGGTGATCTAGCAGAATTCTTTACGACACAGAAGCACCCAATAAGGGTAAAAAGTAGGGGAAAATGGGTGACCCAAAGGAATCACCATACGAATCAGGCTTCTTAGATGCCTTACTCTGGGTCTTCAGACAATTCTGAGTTTGTAAACCAGCAACTCCAGCTCTCCCTCTGGAGATAGAGAACAAGAGTTCATTGCTAATGTCACCTTCTACCTCTCTTCCCACAGATCACACTGGTGAAGTGAATAGCTATGAAAAATGACTGTTCAGTGATTGAGTTTATCCTTATGGGATTCACAGACCAAGCTGAACTCCAGCTGCCCCTGTTTTTTTCTGTTGTTGGTGAATTATGTGGTCACTGTCATAGGGAATTTAAGCTTAATTAAACTGATTTGCCCAGATTTTCACCTTCATGCCCCATGTACTTTTTCCTCTTCAATCTGTCCTGCATTGACCTCTGCTATTCATTTGTCTTTACTCCCAAAATGCTGATGAGCTTTATTTCAGAGAAAAACATTATCTCCTTTGCAGGATGCATGACTCAGCTATTTTTCTACCGCTTCTTTGTCAGCTCTGAGTGCTATGTGTTGACAGCCATGGCCTATGATCGCTATGTGGCTATCTGCAAGCCCCTGCTGTACACAGTCACCATGTCCACTAAATTCTGTTCTCTGTTGATGTTTGGTTCATATATGATGGGGTTTTCTGATGCCCTGGTACACACCAGGTGTATGATTTGGTTGATCTTTTGTGACTCCAACATCATCAACCATTACATGTGTGACATCTTCCCCCTCCTCCAGCTCTTCTGCAGCAGGACCTATGCCAATGAGCTTGTGGTTTCCATTATTGTAGGCACAGTTATCATAGCACCTAGCCTCATTGTCTTTCTCTCTATGCTTTGTTTCTTTTCAATATCCTTAAAAAGTCATCATCTAAGGGTTGATCCAAAGCCTTCAACACCTGTGGCTCCCACATAATTACTGTTGGTCTATTCTATGGATTCGGAATGCTCACCCATGTCAAACCATCATCTACTGGGTTTGTGGAACAGGGAAAATTTTTCTCAGTGTTTTACACCCATGTGGTGCCCATGCTGAATCCCCTCATCTATAGCCTCACAAAAAAGGATGTCAAACTTGCTCTGAAGAAAACTGTGAAGAGAATTACAAACTGAGCACAAGCAGAAGTGCTGTCTTAGTGCCTTCCTCCAGTGCTGTGTCTTCTCCTACTCTTCAACGCTTTCCTCCTATTCTCCTTTTTCTTCTGTTCATCTTTCTTTCTAAAGTATTCTTGGAAGGACTTTTACCCTAATGTCTTTTCTCATCAGGCACTGTAACCATGTTGACCTATTCTTGAACTTCAGGGTCATTCCAGTCCCAAGGTGGCCCACCTGATTGTTATTCCTGGTATCGAGGGAAACACTAGACTCATTTCTTTTCTGTGTAAAGATAATACTGCCTTTTAGTTATGAATGTGTATTTCTTTCCCACCCAGTGTGAACTGCAGAGTGAGATGCTGAGTGACCTCTCATCTCTTTCTTGCTTTCCCTGAAACAATTGTATAGACTTTTCTGTTTCAAGCATTTTTTTGTTTTGTTTTACTTATGATTGCATTTAGACAGAGAAGGTGGTGACAAAAATTGCAGACAGTGTAGTCGTAAAAATTTCCAAAATTTTTCAGGGTCCCTTTAGTAATAGTTTTTGTTCTGGATTTTCAGTCTCATGTTTGTAATGTCAAGAACACCTTGTGGAATCATGGTTCTACTATCCTTTAGGACGTGTGAGTATAGCGGAGAGTCACCACTCTGCTCACCTTGCACAAACCACACCTATGCAGAAAATTATAGGAAGTTCTTTTGATTTTCTTTGTTTTATTGTTTTGGACAATGATGTGTTGTCATAAATAGAATTGATATTATCACTTACTGGTACTCGTATCAGTGGAAAAAATGTTATTTTCCACATTATGTATTTTTTTGTTCTCCACAAGTACTCGGGGATTCATACAAATTATTATTAAAATTACAGAGCAATATTCTTGGCTATAGAATAGAGTGTCAAATGTAATGTCAAGCTTCTTCGTTTGCACAGCTGTATAGCAAAGTTTTCCTTTTACAAAAGAAGCTCTGTTTCCTCTTTTTTATTTTTAATAAACAAAATCATTTTAGCAAGGACCTTGTCATATTGGGGTTTATTCTGTCAATATGTAAAGTAGGCTTCTTTCTTTTGTTCTTCAAAGAGAAAATTGAATCTTTGCTTTATTTTTGTGTGGCATTCTTTACCGATCTTATTGAAACATACATCTGCTTGTTCTGTCCTCCAGATGAGGAAATGATTCTGTGACTGGCTCAATTTCACACAGTTAATGTTGCAGAGCACAGTGTTTGAACCCGTGCTTTATCCCAGGAAAGAATAGCAGGAAAGAAAAAGAGAATGGTAAAAGAATGAACTTGAAATTGGGGGTCGCTGGAGGGCATAATACTAAGTGAAATAAATCAAATATTTAAGGACAAAGATTATGTGATCCCTCTTTTACAAGAAGACAAGATCAGATACAGAGAAACCACTGTTCATTGGTGTTTTCCCAGGAGAGTAGTGGAGGAGGGGTAAGTAAACTTTAGAACTTAGAGACATGTTTCTTTTGGTGATGGGAAATGTGGCTATGAGAGTGGAAATAGTGAGCACAGCATGACCATACTAAAGACGAGTGTTTGAGCACAAGTTAACAAGAACAGTGAAAACTTATGATAAGTGTCATTAATGTCAATGAACAATTTATGTGGAAATTTGTAAAAAAGAATTCATTGGAGGGTATACATTTTGCAACAACAATAACAACTAAAAAATATGTGTTTGGTTACATGCATATACAAATATGAATAAACACATATGTTGTTTTTGTTAGGTGCCATCAAGTCAGTTTTGACTCATATCAACCCTATAAAAAAAAAAATAGGATAGAGTAAAACAGCCCCATAGGGTTTCCAAGGAGCGGCAGGGAGATTCAAACTGCCAACTTTTTGGTTAGCAAATGAGGTCTTAACCACTGCGACACCAAGGGCTCCTAAATATATATATATATATATATATATATATATATATATATATATATATATATATATATATATATATATATATATATATATATATATATAAACACCCCACTACCTTTGAGTTAATTCTGACTCATAGTGACCCTATAGGATAAAGTAGAACTGCCCCATAGAGTTTCCAAGGTGCACCTGGTGGATTTGAACTGCTGAACTTTTGGTTTAGTTAGCAGCCATAGTTCTTAACCACTACACCAACAATATTTCTAGTTTTCAATTAAAAAAGAAAAACTTAGGATAATATAAATTACTACTGATATAAAAATATATCACAAAGTTCTTCTGATACTATATTAATTATCCTATTATTTCCCCAGAAGTTTATGATATGTTTTTTAAAACCATATAGGAGGACATATATGAATAACTATAGGCATATGTATTTACATGTTCATTTATGCTGCATATATTTTCAAGTATAAAATAAAGCACATGGGGGGTACAGTTAAGGATACTTCCTAGACACAATAAAACACCTTACAGGATTGGTCTACTGAGTTTGAGAGCTTAGGACCATAGTCCCGTGGGGAAACTCAGTCAACTGACATAGTCCTTAAAGACAATGTTCTACATTCTAGTTTGCTGAGTAGCATCTGGGATTTAAAAGCTTACGAGCAGCCATATAAGATACAGCTATAGGTTTCTACTCATCTGGAGCTAAACGGAAAGAAGAAAACCAAGGATTCAAAAAAGAAACTAGTCTACAGAACCAATAGTCTACATGAACAACAGCATCACCTACCTTAAGACCAGAAGAACTAGGTGGTTCCTGGCTACCACTACCACCTATTTGAACCAGGGACTCTAATAGATGGTCCTGGATAGAATGGGAGAAAATTGTAGAACAAAATGGAAATTCCTAAAAAAAAAACAGGCCAGACTTACTGAATTGGAAGAGGTTAGTTGAACTGCAGAGACTTTTGCTCTGAGATACTCTTCAAATTTGGAACTCAAACCACTCCCAGAGATCACTTTCCAGCCAAATGACAGATTGAGTATTTGCTTCTCAAAATAGTTATCTAGATGAAAACAAAATGGTTAACAGTTACCCCCAGAGCAAAGATGAGAAAGCAAAGAGCAACAGGGAAGCTAGAGTAATGGAAAAAGAACAATCAAAATGAATATAATGAGAATGCTGATATATCATGAAGAATGTAACCAATGCCACTGAACAACATGTATAAAAATTGTTAAATGACAAACTAATTTCCTGAGTAAACTCTCACCAAAACACAATAAATATTATAAAAAAAAAAGAAAAGAAAGTGGACGAAATGGTATTCTCAGCCAAGATGGCTTTAGCTGAGAGATCATCAATGAGGCTTTGATGTCAAACTAGAGAAATGTACATGGTCCTAGAATGTTTGATTTTAAAGATTTGAATAAATTTTCACAACTATATATGTATATGTGTATATATATATATATATAATACTGACAATTATTTCTTGTGATGGTGAGATCGAGAATTTGGGGACAGGAGTCCCTGAGGAGGCATGTCCTAGTTTCCATACAGAATATATATTTTAAAAAGCCTATTAGATATTATATTATCATTTTAAAGTTGGAAACAGAAAAAAAAAAGTTATTCATAAGAAAAACAATAGAACTCTACAAAATCTTCTTGTTTTTTTATTACACAGAAGATAAACTGATAACTATTTTCCATGAGGTCATGACACCCAGAGGACACATCTGTGTCAGGGGATATAATTCAGTATCCCTGGTTTTTATTTTTTTAATTATTTTATTTTATTTATTGTGCTTTAAGTGAAAGTTTACAAATCAAGTCAGTCTCTCATACAAAAGCATACACACCATGCTATGTACACCTAGCTGCTCTCCCTCTGATGAGACAGCACACCCCTCCTCTCACTCTGTATTTCCCATGTCCATTCAGCCAGCTTCTGCCCCCCTCTGTCTTCTCATCTCACCTCCAGAAAGGAAATGCCCACATAGTCTCATGTGTCTACTTGAGCCAAGAAGCTCACTCCTCACCAGTATCATTTTCTGTCTTAACAACAGTCTAATCCCTATTTAAAGAGTTGGCTTTGTGAATGGTTCCAGTCTTGGGCTAACAGAGGTCCAGGGACCATTACTTCAGGTCCTTTCGTCTCAGACCATTAATTCTGGTCTTTTTAGAAGAATTTGAGGTCTGTATCCCACTGTTCTCCTCTTCCATCAGGGTTTCTCTGTTGTGTTCCCTGTAAGGGCAGCCATGGGGTAGTCCGGCACCATCTAGTTCTTCTGGTCTCAGGCTGATATGGTCTCTGGTTTATGTGGCCCTATCTGTCTCTTGGGCTCATATTTACCTTTTGTCTTTAGTTCTTCATTCTCCTTTGCTCCAGGTGGGTTGAGACCAATTGATGCATCTTTGATGGCCACTTGCTAGTGTTTAAGACCCCAGATGCTGCTCACCAAAGTAGTATCACTGTATTTTTTTTTTTATGTTTATCAAAAGGTATATGAGTTTTGAAAAGTTCTAAAGTGTTTTTTCGGAATAGCATTAGAATATAATTATGCCAGTTAAGAACTTTACTTAAATCTTATTAAAATTAATACTATGAGAGAAAAACATCAGGTATTTATGTTTATTTAATACTTAGCTGATGGTCATAATTTTGTGTAAAATTTTATTTCCCAAACAGAATCTGAATGCCTTCTATCTGCATCTATTATTCTTTTGTCTATATCTATTAAAGTGCCTGGTTCAAAGGAAAGCTTAAAACGGTTTCATTTGACATTTTCTCTAAAGTACATGTTTTTGAAAGTTCACATGTTTTAACGAAAATATAAAATAAAGATTGTAATTCCATACGTATAAATCTTTGGTACTTAACAAAAAAAGAAAAATGTAAAAAAAAAAAAGTGCATTGCAGACACAAGCAGACAACTTGTGGTCTGAGTACTATAGCATAGTCGCCAGGACTCCCTGAGGGAGTGGGAGTCAGCAAGCAGCCTAGCTCAGTTCTGTGAAGTCAACAGGCTTATTTTACTGGTTGAATCTATATTCTTGGGATATCTGACAAATCTAATCTAATTTTTAAATTAATATTACATTTTATAATATTTATAACTAAATTATTTAAATTCAAACCTAATATTTTTAAATTGACATTATTAGAAAATTAGATGTAAAATAATTTTAGGACCTATAAACTTATTTTACAACTATTGAATGTTTGGAAGTTTGTATCTGTGATTTTGTAAATTTCTTAAAGACAATGTTATGTCATATACAGCTTTCTTATACTTTTGTTAGATCATAGCTGTTTCCTAACAATTTAAATTGGAAAGCTTTGTTTTACTTATATCCAACGCCATATTAACATGTTAAGGGCATATAAAACGCATTTACATACAAGTTTAATTGTATTAATTATATATACGCATTTCTTTAAAGAAGTCTAGGTAACACAAAATTAAACAGTCAATAGCCCAAGGTTTCCTTTTTCAGGGAAAACAAGAACCTAGACACCTCAGACACCTCAGAAGGCTATTATTTCGGTGCTTATAGAATGGCATCTCTTTGTGATTCCATGATCTGTCTAAAGGAATCGAAATGGTATCAAGCCCTTGATTTGACATGGCACCAAGGCTGACTTATAAATGAACAGGATTTTAGGCTCTTCTATCCAAACTTCTCATTCTTCCTCCTTCATGAATAAAGATTGGGACAGAGCTTTCCAACCACTGCATAGCAGCCAGTGTGGCAAGTGGGTTTATGGATTGAAGTATTGCCCCTGGACAATCAGGTTTGGGCTGGTACAGCTGTAGTTTCAGTCTGATTGTTCTGGCAGGTTGTAGTAGAGAAAGCATCTCTGGGGAGGTCAAGAATGAAGGGGTTGGTTCTGTTGTGATAGCAGGAGTCCCTGGGTGGCGCTAATGGCAAAGCTTTGGGCACTAATAGAAAGGTTAGCAGTTTGAACACAACCAGATGTGCCTCAAAAGAAAGACCTAATGATCTGCTCCCTACAGGTAATGGCTGTGAAGACCATATGAAGCACAGTGGTACTTTGCAACATGAGGGGCTGCCACAAGTCAGAGTCCACTGGATGGAAACTGTTTATTTATTTGTTTGTTTTGTTTTGGTTATGAGAGCACATCCAGGGATTTGGCATGCAGCAAGAACAATGAGACAAAATGGTCCTCACTGCTCTATTTTTTCTACCCAAAGAAATAGGTGCTCCAGCACCTGGATACCAGCTATTGCAGCCAAATGCAGAGGAGAGCAGTGCCCAGTATAGACAAGGGCTCCATGGAGCTGCTGGAGAAATTTGTGTTTTAAGGAACCCAAGGAGAGCAGCGTGTAGTGTTACGTGCTGCGGTCTATGATGGAGGGAGGGCAAGCAGGGAACCCCTTATGGTCACCACACCAGTAGAAGCCTCAGTCTCTGTCTGCCAATATCACTTGTTGTTGTTAGCTATTTTTGAATTGGCCCTCAACTCATGGGGACACCAAGTACAACAGCATTGGACCTTTGTGATCCACAGAATTTTCATTTGTTGATTTTCAGAAGTAGATTGCCAGCTTTTTTTCTTAGTCTGTCTTAGTCTGAAAGCTCTGCTGAAACCTGTTTAGCTCCACAGCAGCATGCACACCTCAACATGCAAGTCTCCACCAACAGATGAATGGTGGCTGCGATTGAGGTTCATTGGCCAGAATGAACCTGGGTCTCCCACCTGGAAGGTGAGAACTCTGCCTCTGAACCAACACTACCCCATCCCTCATGTGACATATTTCTATTCATTTTAGTGACATCAATATTTTTGCAGTGTGACCACTCTAACAATGTAGAAGTCTTCCATGAATTAGAAGGTTTTTGCTATTTTGAGATATTTGAAAGTAAAATTGTCTTCAAATGGGTTCAAAAGTTATCAAGGAATAGAAAATTCATTTACATTTTAATTTTTTAATTTCAATTGTAAATTTCCGAATGATTTTAAATAATTTAAAACTGTATAATATTTGCATTCCACGTTCTGATTATTAATGGCTGTTTGCAGCTGCTGCTTCTCATTTTGAGTCATGCCACATCAGCAATGATGGCCCTGAAACCTTGATTCCATCCATTTCAATAAAGTCGACTCTATTTTGAGGAGGCAGCTCTTCTCCAGTCACTTTTTGAGTATGTTCCAAACTGAGGGGCTCATCTTCTGGCACTGTATCAGACAATGTTCCACTGCTATTCGTAAGGTTTTCACTGACTAATTCTTTTCAGAGGTAGACCTAATAATCGGAACATGTAAGTATGAGGTATGAATCTAGGAAAATTGGAAGTAGTTGAAAATGAAATGGAACGTGTAAACATTGATATCCCAGGCCTTGGTGAGCTGAAATGGACCAGTCTTCGTCATTTTGAATCAGACAATCATATGATACACTATGTTGGGAATGAAATCTTGAAGAGGAATGGCATTGGATTCATCATCACAAAGAACATTCCAGAGTGTATCCTGAAGGACAAAGCTGTCTGTGGTAGGATAATACCCATACCCCTCCCAGGAAGACCAGTTAATATGACTATTATTCAAATTTATGCACCAACCACTAAGGCCACAGGAGAAGAAATTGAAGATTTTTACCAACTTCTGCAGTCTAGAATTGATTGAACATGCAATCAGGATGCTTTGACAATTACTGGTGATTGAAATGTGAAAGTTGGAAACAAAGAAGGATCAGTAGTTGGAGAATACATCTTTGGTGATAGAAATGATGCCAGAGATAGCAAGATAGAATTTTACAAGACAAACAAATATGAAGATATTTTATTTAGAAGTATTATCTAATGAAAATAGTCCAAATTCTGCTTTTATGTATGACATATAGTTGTGAGTTTCTAATAACTTACATTAATGTGGTATATAACGAAAAAACAGATTTTTCTTATTTTACCATCAAACATAAATATATATTGAAAAATTCACAAAGCAAACATGTATAGTTTAATCAATAATCCAAAAATCAATGTACTTTCCATTCAGGTCATAAAATATAATGTTGCCAGAATATTTTATTCATTATTTTTATTTTCTTAGAGAGTTTTTAGATTAAAAAAAAAAAACATGACCAATAATACCAGATAAGTAAGTTGTTAAAAAGCTTATATACTCAAATTTGCCCCCGTAAGTGGGCTGGGTGTGCTCACTATGTAGCACAAAATTTGGGAATGTCTTCATAGTTAGAGAAATATTTCTATCAACAGACTTATTTGGTGTTAAAAAAAAAAAGTGAGATGATGTATCTTATAGTTTCATGACTTCTTGCAAGATTCCTCCCATTAAATATTTGGTAGATTTGCTTTAATGCTACACTAAATCATTTAAATAACCAAACCAATAAAACCAAACCCGTTGCCATGGAGCTGAGCATACACAAAATATTTTGGGGAGGAAATACTTAGATGATATATGAGTTGTATAGATATTCATGAATTCTTTCTCTCTGAATTTCCTTATGTCCCTTGTGTTTTTCTCGCTATGATTCCTGTACCTGAACCATTATACTTGGTCATCTAGAATCTTTTTTGTCTGTACAAGACTCTGCTTTTATCATCATTTTCTCACTGTTCAACTATTTTTTCATGTTGGACTTCTTAGAAAGAAACTTTTGAAGAAATAGAAGTATACACAACATAAAATAAGCAAATTTCCAGAATCGAGGGTTTTCTCCAGCCCCTCGTGGGCTCACAGAGATTTGCAAGCGCTTAGATTGGTTTCTTCCCAGATTCTCATCATGTGCTCTATTTTTTCTTTTGTTTTTCATTATACAAGTTGATTTCATCTCATTTGCCTAGAATATCCATTGGTCTTTTCAGTTTGTCTAATTACTTCTCTTTTCTCAACTAAAATGCTCTTCTTTCTAAATTGTCCTCACCCACTGACTTCTCATTTCTAATGTTCTGACTGATGGAATTCTCTAGGTAAAGAGAAATTTTGAAGGACAGTTGCCTTGGCTCTTCTTGAGTCTTAGTGAGTAAGGCAGGCTTTTTTGACTTTGGTAAGTAGGCACATCAAATGTGAGGTATTTATGGATGATATTTTACAATTGTTCATGCTTGCTTGACAGAAGTTGGCAGCCCTTAGACCTGTCAGTGACCATCTTCTAAGAGGAAACCCTGTTTAGCATGGAACGTACATTGAGGATGAAAGGTGATAAAAAGGATGAAGAGAGATCAGACCTCGATCACATCATCTTAACTCCTGGGTCAGTTTTCACCTGAATCCACGGAAACATTTGAACTTTTTATTTAAATGAAGCAACAAATTAATTTCCTAATTGATGCTATTTTTTCCCAAATTCAAATTTTATTCACAGTAACCTGTTTCTATAAATGTGGCTATGAAATGTAAACCATTATGAATTTAATTACTTATATAACATTACTCAGCCAAAAAAAGTAAAGCTTACACTTACAAAATATTTCAGCTGAAAAAAAATGATAAAGCAAAAATTATTATCCACAGCAATTAAAAATTTCAAACAAGCAATTTTAAATTGTTATTAACAAAACCATGTTTAGTAACTTTAACATGACACTTTTTTGGTGCTCTAAATGCAAGGTTACTCTCTATGCATCTTTCAAATTTACAGTTTTAAAAAAACTTAATAAAACTTCACTGATTCAGACTTTATCACATTAGAATTTGGAAAATGTTGGCATTGAGTGTGGAGAAAATCAATTCCATTTCTCTGCTAGCCATTATTCTTGTGTCACTATGCTGTTGTTTTTGGGTGCTGTTGAGTAGATTTTCGACTAATAGCAAACCTGTGTGACAGAGCAGAACTGCCTCACAGGGTTTTCCGGGCTGTAATCTTTATGGGAGCAGATCGCCAAGTCTTTCTCCCATGGAGTTGCTGGGTGGGTTTGAATAGGTAAACTTTCGGGTAGCAGCTTAGTACTTAAACTTTGTACCACTGCTGTTGAGTCAATTCTGACTCATAGCAACCCTATAGGACAGAGCAGAACTGCCGGATAGGGTTTACAAGGAGCGCCTGGCAGATTTGAACTGCCACCTCTTGGTTAGCACCTTTAACACTTAACCACTCCGCAACCAGGTTTTCCTATGTGTCACTATAAAAAAAATATATATATATAGGGCCAGTTATTATAATTTTCAGCTTTTGTATGTTGATAAAATGCTGATTTATTTTTAATTATTGAAAAATACTTTCACTGAATATAGACATCTAAATAGAGAATTTTTTTTGTTTGGCTTATACTGTTTCAATAAATAATCAATTGTCATTCTTATCCTTGTTCTTCTGAATGTACCGATGCAATGTATGTATATTTAAAAAAATTTTTTTTGACATGCAATTAACTTACAGTAAAATGTATAAATATTGAGTGAGCAGCTTGATGGCTTTTTACGTATACACTCTCTATGGAGAACATGTCATACGTTACCTCCACTATTCAATAAAGTTTCCTCTCAAAACATACACCTTAAACAAATATTGATATAATATTTATTACCATGGGCTTATTTTTGCAATCCATGTATCTTCTTTGGCGAAATGTCTGTTCACATCTCTTGCACGTTTAATATGTTGTTTGTTTTCCTAATGTTGAGTTTTAAGGGTTTTTTTTTTTTTTTAATACATTTTAGGGGCCTCAGTGGCACAGTGGTTAAGAGCTACAGTGTGCTACGGCTGCTAACCAAAAGTCTGGCAGATCAAATCCACCAGCGGTTCCTTGGAAACCCTAGGAAGCAGTTCTACTCTGTCATATACAGCTGCTATGAGTTGGAATTGGCTTGAGGGCAACTGGCTTGGTTTTATATTTATGTATTTTCTATAAAAGTTCTTTATTAGCTATATATTCAGAAAATATTTTGTCACTTTCTTTTAATATTATATTTCTCAGAAAAAAAAGTTTTCAATTTTGATAACATCTAACAGAACTTTTTTTTTTCTTTTATAGATTGTGCTTTTGGTATAATACTTTAGAAATTTTTGCCTAACCCTAGGTCACAAAGCTTTTACCTTTTGTTCTTGACTAAAAGTCTTAAAGTTTTATATTTAGATCTAAGCTTCATTTTGAGATAATTTTTGCTAATGGTATCAGTTATGGGTTGAGTTTTTTTTTTTTTTTTTTTGGTATGGTTATCTAATGTTGCATCTTCCTTGTATGAAAAGCCTGTTATATCTCCATTGAATTGCCTTTGCAGTTTTGTCAAAATAAATTGACTTGATATGTGTGTGGGTCTATTTCTGGATCCCACAGTATGTTACACTGCTCTCTGTCTATCCTTTCACCAATACCAAGCTATCCTGACTATTGTAACATAATAGTAAGTCTTGAAATCAGGTAGTGTGAGCCCTCCAACTTTGATCTTTTGCAAGATTGTTTTAGTTAGTCTTGTTTCTTTGGGTTTCCATACGTGTGTGTGCATATATATATAAATATATATATATACATGTGAATCAGCTTTCTATACACTATATATGTATATATATTTGAAGGACCTTAATTTAATTTGTATTATTTTTGAGAGCTTAATTTAAGATATTTCATAGAGCATCAGTATGTCTTCTAATTAGTTCTAATCTTGTCTAAGGCAAAAGACCCCACCAGAGGGATCTGTTTACCTACCTTATATCTGAAACATTATAAATGAGAAGGTTTTCATTTTGGTGCAATAGCAGGTCATTATGTAACTAGTAACTAAATCCCTTAATTCATAGGGATAGTTAATGCAGATTCATTTTTCACAGTGTATTAGTTTTGGTACAGAAGGGAATTCCTATTTTTAGTGGGACTGAAATTTGTAAGAAGGCCCTTCCTTGAGGATCCAGTGTCTCCTCTCTGCTTTGAAGACTGTGTTGTGTTCTAGACTGTGTAGAGAATTTATGACATAAGGAAACTCTCAGAGAAAATGAAGTTCTCTATTACTGAGTCTTTGCAGAAAAGTCAATATCCAGAAGAGAGTAAAATGCCCACTTACTGCACCTCTGTTCAAATAATACACGTACTGTCAGATTGTGGGATTTGCTAGAGCACATTTCTGAGTCTTAATTCCATAAATATAATTGTTCCTTTTCTTTTCATTTTTCTATTGTGCTTTAGGTGAAAGTTTACAGCTCAAGTTTGTTTCTCATACAAAATTGCACGCATACATTGTAATGTGACCCTAGTTGCTACACATATAATGTGACAGTACAGTCCTCCTTTCCACCCCAGATTTCCCGTGTGCATTCAACCAGCTCCAATTCCTTTCTGCCTTCTCATCTGGTCTCTGGACAGGAGCTGCCCATTTAGTCTTGTGTAAAACCCAAACCCAGTGCCATCGAGTAGATTCCGACTCATAGCGACCCTATAGGACAGCGTAGAAGTGCCCCACAGATTTTCCAAGGAGCACCTGATGGATTCAAACTGCTGGCCCTTTGGTTAACCGCTGTAGCACTTAACCACAGTCTTGTGTATCTTCTTGAAATAAGAAGTACACTCTTCAAGGAGAATCATTTTATGTCTTATAGTCCAGTCTACTGTTTGTCTGAAGAGTTGGCTTCGGGAATGGTTTTAGTTTTGGGTTTACAGAGTCCTGGGGCCATGTCTTCTGGGGTTCCTCCAGTCTCAGTCAGACCATTAAATCTGGTCTTCTCACTAGAATTTGAGCTTTATGCCCCATGTTTCTCCTGCTCTGTCAGAGACTCTCTGTTATGTCACCTGTCAGGGCAGTCATTGGTGGTAGCTGGGCACCAACTAGTTCTTCTGGTCTCAGGCTGATGGAGTCTCTGGTTTATGTGGCCCTTTTTGTTTCTTGGGCTAATATTTTCCTAGTATCTTTGGTGTTCTTCATTCTCCTTTGCTCCAGGTCAGTTCGGACCAATTGATGTATCTTAGATGGCCACTCGCTAGGTTTTAAAACCCCAGACTCCTCTCACCCAAGTGGGATGCAGAACATTTTCTTAACAAACTTTGTTATGCCAATTGGTCTAGATATCCCTCAAAACCATGGTCCTCAGTTCCCCACTACTGCTACTTTGTTCCTGGAAGTGTTTGGTTGTATTCAGGGAACTTCTTGGTGTTTGGTTTAGTCCAATTGTGCTGACTTCCCCTATATTGTGTGTTGTCCTCTCCTTCACCTAAGATAATTCTTGTCTACTATCTAGTTACTGAGTTCTCCTCTCCCTCCCTTCCCACCCTCATAATTATCAAAGAATGTTTTCATCTGTCTTTAAACTTTTCCTTGAGTTCTTGTAATAGTGCTCTTATGCAATATTTGTCCTTTCATAGCTGGCTAATTTCACTCAGCATAATGCCTTCTAGCTTCAAAAATGTTATGTTTCTGAGATTCATCTTTGTTCTTTACTGTTGCGTAGTATTCCATTGTGTGAATATACCATAATTTGTTTATCCATTCATCTGTTGATGGGCACTTAGGTTGTTTCCATCTTTTTGCTGTTGTGAACAGTGCTGAAATGAACATGAGTGTGCCTATATCTATTTGTGCGAGGGCCCTTATTTTTCTAGGATATATTCCAAGGAGTGGGATTGCTGCATCATATGATACTTCTATTTTTAGTTCTTTAAGGAAGTGCCAAGTCAATTTCCAAAGTGGTTGTTCCATTGTACTTTCCCACCAGCAGTGTGGAAATGTTCCAGTCTCTCCACAACCTCTCCAACATTTATTGTTTTGTGTTTTTAGGATTAATGCTAGCCTTGTTGGGTTGATTTGCTTTTTTCTAGTGGTTAATGATCATGAGGATTCCTCATGTATCTGGTAGCCACCTGAATGTCTTCTTTCATGAAGTGCCTGTTCATATCCTTTGCCCATTTTTTAATTGGGTTGTCTTTTGTTGTTGAAGTTTTGCAGTATCTGATAGATTTTAGAGATTAAACCCTGATTGGACACGTCATTGTCTGTTTGTAGGTTGTCCTTTTACTTTTTTGGCAAAGTCTTTTGGTGAGCATGTGTTTGATTTTTAGGAGCTCCCAGTTATCTGGTTTCTCTTCTGGTGATTGCACATCGTTAGTTTTGTATTCTCTTTATGCCATGTGTTAGGGCTCCGAGCATTGTCTCTATTTTTTCTTCCCTGATCTATATCGTTTCAGATTTTATTTTTATGTCTTTGATCTAGTTTGACTTACTTTTTGTGCATGGTGTGAGATATAAATCTTGTTTCATTCTTTGGCCGATGAATATCCAGTTATGCCAGCACCATTTGTTAAAGAGATTGTCTTTTCCTCATTTAGCAAACAGACTTTGGGCCTTTGTCAAATATCAGCTGCTCATACGTGGATGAATTTACATCTGGATTCTCAATTCTGTTTCATTGGTTTGTGTATCTATTTTTGTACCAGTACCAGGCTGTTTTGACTACCGTTGTGGTACCATAGATTCTAAAATCAGGTAGTGTGAGACCTCCTAGTTTTTTCTTCTTTTTCACTACTGCTTTACTCTATCTGGGGACTCTTCTCTTTACATATGAAGTTGGTGATTTGTCTCTCCATCTCCTTAAAAAATACCATTGGATTTGGATTGCAATTGTATCTGTAGATCATTTTGAGTAGAATAGATATTTTCACAATGTTGAATTGTCCTATCCATGAACAAGGTGTGTTTTTCCACTTATATAGGTCTTTTTTGGTGTCTTGCAGTAGTGTCTTGTAGTTTTCTTTATATAGGTCTTTTACATCTCTGGTTAGATTTATTCCTAAGTGTTTTATCTTCTTCGGGCTATTGTGAATGGTATCGATTTGGTAATTTCCTCTTCAGCGTTCTCTTTGTAGAGGAATGCAACTGATTTTTATATGTTTATCTTGTATCCTGATACTGTGCTGAAATCTTCCAGTAGTTTTCTTTTGCAGTCTTTGGAGCTTTCTGTGTATAAGATCATACCATCTACAAATAGAGATACTTTTACTTCTTCCTTACTAATTTGGGTACACTTTATTTCTTTTTCTAGTCTAAGTGCTCCAGCTAGGACTTCCAGCACAATGTTAAATAGGAGTGGTGATAAAGGGCATTCTTGTCTGGTTCCTGTTCTCAAGGGGAATGATCACAGCCTCCCTCCATTTAGGATGATGTTGGCTGTTGGCTTTGTATAAATGTCCTTTATTATGTTGATAAATTTCCCTTCTATTCCTCTTTTGCTGAGAGTTCTTATCATGAATTCATGTTGGACTTCATCAAATGCCTTTTCTCTGTCATTTGATAAGATCATGTGCTTCTTCTTTTATTTATGTGATGGATTACATTGATTGTTTTTCTGTTGTTGAACCATCCCAGCATACCAGGTATGAATCCCACTTGGTCAAGGTGAATTATTTTTTTTGATAGGTTTTTTATTCTATTGGCTAGAATTATGTTGAGGATTTTTGTGTCTGTGTTCATGAGGGACATCAGTCTGTAATTTTCTTTCTTTTTTTTTTTTTTTTTTTGTGGCGTCTGTACCTGGTTTTGATAACAGGTTTATACCGGCTTCATAGAAAGAGTTTGGAAGTATCCCATCGTTTTCTATGCTCTGAAGTACCTTTGGTATTAGTCGTGTTAATTCTTCTCTGAAAGTTTGGTAGAATTCTCTAATGAAGCCTTCAGGGCCAGAGCTTTTTTTGTTGTTATTGCAAGTTGTTTTACCTTTTCCATCTCTCCTTTTGTTATAGGTTTGTCTAGTTGTTCTACTTCTGTTTGTGTTAGTTTAGGTAGGTAGCATGTTTCTAGAAATTTGTCCATTTCCTCTCCGTTTTCAAATTTGTTGTAGTACAATTTTTCATAGTATTCTTTTATGATTCTTTATTTTCAGTTGGATCAGTCGTGATGTCACCGATCTCACTTCTTATGCAGGTTATTTTCTTCTGTGTTTCTTTTGTCAGTTTGGCCAGTGATTTATTGATTTTGTTGATCTTTTCAAAGAACCAGCTTTTGGCCTGATTAACTCTTTCAATTGTTTTTCTGTTTTCTATTTCATTAAATTCTTCTCTAATTCTTATTATTTGCTTTCTTGTAGTGCCTGAGGGCTTCTTTTGCTGTTCTCTTTCTATTTGTTCAGTTGTGGGGTTAGTGTTTTGATTTTGGCTCTTGCTTCTTTTTCGATGTGTGCTTGTATTGCTATAAATGGACCTCTGAGCACTGCTTTTGCAGTGTCCCAAATGTATTTTCATTTTCATTTGATTCTGTGAATTTCTTTATCCTGTCCTTCATTTCTTCTATAACGCAGTAATTTCTGAGCAAAGTGTTGTTAATTTCCACATGTTTGATTTTTTTTCCTTGCTTTTTGTGATATTTCTACTTTTATGGTGTTATGGTCAGAAAAGAGGCTTTGTAATATTTTGATGCTTTGGATTCCTTTAAGCCTTTCTTTATGGCCTAATATATGGTCTATTCTGGAGAATGTTTCATGTGCATTGGAAAAAAATATATACTTGGCTGCTCTTGGGTAGAGTTTTCTGTGTATTTATGAGATCAAGCTGGTTGATTGTAGCATTTAGATCTTCTGTGTCTTTATTTGAGCTTCTTTCTGGATGATCTGTCCTTCACCAAAAGTAGTATATTGATGTCTTCTACTATTATTGTGAAGTTATTTCTCTTTTTGTTGCTGTTAAAGTTTGTTTTATGTAAATTGGAGGCCTGTCAATGGATGGGTAAATATTTGTTATGGTTATGTCTTGCTGGTATGTTGACCCTTTAATCATTGTATAGTGTCCTTCCTTAGCCTTTGTGGTGGATTTTGCTTTAAAGTCTAGTTTGTCAGAGATTAATATTGCCAATCCTGCTCTTTTTTGATTGTTGTTTGCTTCATTTTTTTTTTTTATCCATTGTTTGAGTCTTAGTTTGTGTCTTTAACTCTAAAGTGTGTCTCTGGTAGGCAACATCGAGATAGATTGTGTCCTTTTATCCATTCTGCCACTCGCTGTACTTTTATTGGTGCATTTAGGCTATTTACATTCAGCATAATTACAGATAGGTATGAGTTTCATGCTGTCATTTTGATGTATTTTTTTGTGTGTTTTTGACAATTTCATTGTTCCACTTAATTTTCTGTGCTGAGTTGTTTTCCTTTAAGTATTTTCTTTTCATCTTTTTCATGATTGTTGATTTTGTATATGCTGAGTCTTTATGTTTTTCTTGTTTCTTATTTTGATGTATAGGATTGTTAGTTTCCTTTGTGTTACCTAATTAACCAAAAAAAACCTTTATTTACCCCTATTTTTCTAAGTTTAAACCAATTATTTTTTCTCTCTATATCACCTTGACTTCTCCAAATGAAAGTCTATAACTACATTATTTAGTCCCTCCTATTTTTTTTTTTTGTTTTAATGTTGTTGTCTTACATATTGATGTCTCTGTTTCCCCATTTTCAGTGTTTCAGATTTGATTTATTTTTGTGGTTTCTCTATATGGGTTGATATCTGGTTGTTCTGTCCTGTGTTCTAGTCTTGGGTTGTTTTCTGATGTTGTTGATTTTCTAACTGGAGGACTCCCTTTAGTATTTCCTGTAATTCTGGTTTGCTTTTTACAAATTCCCTAAACTTCTGTTTATCTGGAAATGCCCTAATTTTGCCATCATATTTGAGAGACAGTTTTGTTGGATATGTAACTCTCAGCTGGCAATTTTTTTCCTTCAAAGCTTTATATGTGTCATCCCATTGCCTTCTTTCCTGCATGGCTTCTACCGACTAGTCGGAGCTTAGTTTTATTGATTCTCCTTTGTAGATAACTTTTCATTTATCCCTAGCAACTCTTAAAATTTTTCCTTTAACTTTGGTTTTGTCAAGTTTGATTATAGTGAAACTTGGTGACTTTCTTTAGATTTACCTCTTGTGGGGTTCGATGAGCTTCTTGGATGGATACCTTCTCCTCTTTCACAACATCAGGGAAGTTTTCTGCCAACAAATCTTCAACAGTTCTCTCTGTATCATCTGTTAACTCCCCCGTTCTGATTCTCCAGTCATTCATAAGTTATCCCTTTCCATAGAGTCCCACATAATTCTTCTGGCTTCTTTTTTTTTTTTGATTACCCAATTTCTCCTTAAATAAGTTGGTATCAAGTGCCTTATATCAGTCTCACTAATTCTGATTTCCATTACCTCAATTCTTTCCCTATGACTTTCTATTGAGTTGCCTAATTCTTAAATTCTATTGAATTTCTGTTTACTGTCTCTTTATGTATTCTCACAGCCTGTTAAATTTGTCTTTATGGTCTTGTATAACATTCTTAAGTTCCTCTATTGCTTTGTCTGTGTGTTCCTTGGCCTGTTCTGTGTTTTGCCTGATCTCTTGAAGAGATCTGCATGTTAATCTTTCGAATTCTCCCTCTGGTAATTTCAGGAAGACTTCTTCATCTGGAAGGTTTCTTAGTTCTTTGATTTGGTGTGTTGCTGAAGCCATTGTGGTCTGCCTTTTTATGTGACTTGATGTTGATAGCGCTCTCTGAGCCATCA
Source organism: Elephas maximus indicus (assembly GCF_024166365.1). Lineage (NCBI taxonomy): Eukaryota > Metazoa > Chordata > Mammalia > Proboscidea > Elephantidae > Elephas > Elephas maximus. Next base: position 24,832,595 of record NC_064835.1, on the reverse strand, counting down.
GTAAATTATTATACTGATTTATTTTGTGTTTGTTTACTGTTTCCTAGCTTCTTGTTTTGTCTTGGTATACCCAAATTGGCTGGTTGTGTGAGCTAGTTTGATTACTGGTGCCTTTGAAGCTCTCATGTCCTGTCACCAGGTTGTTATAGCTGTTACTAGGTATGTGAGTCCAAAAGGCCATTTACTTTTCTTGTGTGGATTTAGCTCACATGTCCAAGTCATCGGTCATGGAGTGTGTAGTGCTGGGCCTCACCTACAGTCCTAGATGGTCGAGGTGATTTGAGTAGGCACAGGCATCTGGCTGAAGTAGGTGATCATGTGCTGAGGAAGGCAGGAAGTTGACAGCTGCCCCTGAGTTTTGGGTGGAAGACTCTCCCTGTTCCCTAGAGCATGTAGATGGGTGGTTGTACTCTAGGCACCCAATGCAGTTGCCTATAAGGACTGGAAAAAGGCACCACTTATTCTTGGATCCCTGTCATGGGTGGCTAGGTGAAGTGGATGGAGTCACCAGTTCTCAGGCTCCTGCTAAATGGGCAGGGTGGTTTCAAATATCACAAATCGGCCACTCTCCTTTATAGTTGTTGCAATTGAAAATAGGCTTCAGGTATATAGCCTGTTGTAGTATGTTAATGAGGGTCTACGTTACTAAAATGGACCCACACAGGTCTATGCAGGGGTGAAAGGGAGTCAAAGTCCATGGACCCCTTATGCCTGTGCCTAGGCAAAGGTTCTGTGCCTGCTCTAAGTTCCCAGATTTCTGGAGCTGGCAGATTATTTTTACCCGTTTGTTAATTTGTTCAATCTCCAAAGCAAGGAGAATGGCTCAGGAAGCTAGACAGGACCTACTTTCGGCCCAGAGGGTACAGCAATGGCTGAAGCTGGACTGGGACCCAAAGCAGAGCAGGGAGAGGGCAGGTAAATGGGAGAGTGGTTCTTCCCAAAGGGGGGGCAATTGACCAATGCGGTAGGTTAGAAGCTTATACTTTTGCCAATTGAGAGCAGTTTCTCACTGGCTCTGAAGAACAGACTCACCACTGCTCAGTCTCCCCTGATGTGGAAAACGTGTCCCGAGCACTACTGTTTGGCTCACCTGGCATGCTCCAGCCAATCTAGCCTGCAGGGTGCTGATGCCAGTCAGGTCAATTCTGGCAACTCCAACTCCTTGCTATTTCTGAACCCTTTCTCCCTCCCCCTGCTGCTCAGTCCAATTCCTCAGCTTTGTCTTTCACGTACAGGGCTCATAGATTGTCATATATAATCAAATCACTTGTTTTTTGGGGGGGTCTTTGTTGTAAGAGGGACTACAGGAAGCATCTGGCTACTCAGCCATCTTAGCCCTGCCTCCTAATTGTTTCCTTTTGTGTGTTCATTAATTTTAAAGTCTGGAAAGGTTTGAGGAAAAGAAAGAGATGCATTCAAACAAGGCCAACATGTCTTTGGACAGGGAATGGAAATTGAATGCAGTGGTCACATAAGTCATGGATTGACAGGTGCTCTTCCTGCTTATCCTTTACTCAGGGTTAAAAAGAAACACAGGCTAGCCAGGTTTTAATATATCATAACAACCACTTGAACTTTTATATTCTTTTTATTTCTGTTAGATTCTCTTTGAGATGGGAACCTGGGTTGCCCCTGAAGAAAGCCTACCATTCTGACTCAAACCAAAACCAAACTTGTTATCTAGTTGATTCTGACTCATAGCAACCCTTCATGACAGAGTTGAAGTGCCCCATAGTGTTTCCAGTGAAGTAAATCTTTATGGAAGTTGACTGCCACATCTTTCTCCTGTGGAGTGTTTGGTGGGTTTGAACCACTCACCTTTATGTTAGCTTCAGAGCACTTAACCACTGTGCGACCAGGGCTCCTTCATTCTGCCCCAACTATGTTTTACTGTTTTTTTTTTTCTTTAAATATATATATATGTATATATATTTAATTCTGGCAGAAATACATAACATAAAATTTAACTTTTTTACCATTTTTGTGGGTACACTTTATTGGTATTAAGTACATTCACGAAATGTTCTTCATTTAATCATTCCAAACAGAAACTCTATACCCATTAAACAGTACCTCCCCACTATACTTCTCCACAGCCCCTGGTAACCTCTATTCCATTTTCTGTCTTTATGAACTTGCCTAATCTAATAGCTCATATAAGCGGAGTCATACAATATTTGTCCTTTTGTGTCTGGCTTATTTCACTTCACATAATGCCTTCAATGTTCATCCAAGCTGTAGCATGCATCAGCTTTTCATTCCTTTTTATGGCCACATAATATTATGTGTATATGTACCACATTTTGTTTATCCATTCCTTTGTTAAAGAACATTTTGATTGTTTCCACCTTTCACTATTGTATAGAGTGCTGAAATGAATATTGGTGTACAGGTTTCTCTTTATGTTCCTGCCTTCACTTCTTCTGGATATATAGCTAGCATTGAGATTGCTTGCTTATGTGGTAGTTCTATGTTCAACTATTTTCCATAGTGGCCGTATTATTTTACATTCCTTCCATCAATACATAAGGGTTCCAATTTCTCCACATCTTTACTAAAACTTATTATTTTCACTTTTTTTTTCTTTATAATATCCATCCTTACCGGTGTGAAGTGATATCTCATTGTGATTTTGATTTTGAATTTCCTAATGACTAAAATGTTGAAAATATTTTTCTGTGCTTGTTGGTCATTTGTACATCTCTTTGGAGAAATATTTATTCAAGTCCTTTGTCTGTCTGTTAATTTCTTCTTTTGTGTGTGTGTGTGTTGTAGTTCTTTATACAATTTGAATACTATGAATATACGATTTGCAAATATTTTTTCCCAGTCCAGTCTTTTTATTCTCTTGACACTGATCTTTCACATACATAAGTTTTTTAAAAAAAAATAAAGTCCAATTTATCTGTTTTTACTGTTGTTGCCTGTGGTTTTCGTGTCATATCTAAGAATCTATTGCCATATCCAAGGTTGTGAATGTTTTTGCCCAGGTGTCCAGTTTCCTTTTAATACCATGTCTTTGTCATCTAGTTCTACTATAACAGAAATACCACAAGCAGACGGCTTTAACAAAAAGAAGTTTATTTCCTTACAGTAAAGTATGCTAAAAGTCCAAATTCAGGTTGTCAGCTTCAGGGGAAGTCTTTCCTTCTCTGTCTACCTTCTCATGAATCTTCCCCGGGACTGGGAGCTTCTTCACACAGAGACCCCAAGTCTGAAGGATGTGCTCTGCTCCCGGCGCTGCTTTCTTGGTGGTATGAGGTCCTCCCTCTCTGCTCACTTCCCTTTCCTTTTTGTTTCTTGAGATATAAAAGGTGGTGCAGGCCATACCCAGGGAAGCTCCCTTTACATTGGATCAGGGATGGGACCTGGGTAAGGGTATTACATTTCCACTCTAATACTCTTCAACATAAAATTGCAATCACAAAGTGAAGAACAACCACACAATACTGGGATCATGTCCTAACCAAGTTGACACAGATCTTTTGGGGGACATAATTCAATCCATGACATTCCAGCCTTTGGTCCTCCAAAATTATATCCTTGCAACACCCGAAACACATTCACCTTATCATATCATTGCAAAAGTCTTAACTCCAAGTTCAAAATCCAAAAATTTGTCTTCATCTATGAAATCTAGAATATGTTATCTGCTTCCAAAGGTACAATGAAAGAATAGACACAAGCTAGACATTTCCATTACAAATGGGAGGAACTGGAGGAAAAGAAGGGATAACAGGCACCAAGCAAGTCAGCAGAACGCATTTACATTAGCCTTCAAGGCTTTGAAAATAATTCTCTTTTCTCTGAGGCAATTTACACAATGGCCCTGCCCTCCAGACTCTAGGTATTGTCCATACTCTTCAGATTCTGAGTGTAGGCCCCTCCACGCTGGGCTTCAGCTCTGCTGTCCAGGCCCAGTGGGATGGCAACTCTACTCCCTCAGCTTTAGGCACACCATTCTCCTAGTCCATGTGAACAGCTATTCCACCCTTAGAAATACCAGAGGCCATGGCTCCACCTTTCAAAGCTCTATAAGTCCTGGCCATACATTTTGATACTGAGGCAACTTGGCTTCTTGTGTTCCTTGTCTCTTGATCTTCCACTTTCTGGTTTCTTGGCCTCTCAGCTCCTCAATCCTCATGCCCATGTCTGCCCTACTGGGGTTAATGTTTCAAAGCTCTGTAGCTCCACCGATAAGTGCCTGGAGGCACCCCACTCCACCAGGAAGCCTCCTTCTCACAGACATTCAACTCTCTTCACTCTGTGGCTCAGCTCCAGAGCTGTCTAGTGCTGGTCTTCTCTTCTGCTGCTGTTGGTTCCCTGCTGCTGCTGCTTCTCTGCTGGTGCTGCTTCTGTGCTCCTGCTGGTTCTCTGCCATTACCACTCCACTCTCCATCACAGTTTCAAAACATCTTCCCAATTTTAGGTATCTGTTAGAGCAGCACCTCACTCTCTCGGCACCAAATTCTGTCTTAGTCATCTAGTGCTGCTGTAACAGAAGTACCACAAGTGAATGGCTTTAACAAAGACAGGTTTATTTCCTCACAGTAAAGTAGGCTAAAAGTCCAAATTCAGGGCGAAAGCACTAGGGCAATTTTTTCTCTCTCCGTTGACCTTCTCATCAATCTTCCCTGGACTAGGAGCTTCCCTACACAGGGACCCTGAGTCCAAAGGATGTGCTCTGCTCCCAGCACTGCTTTCTTGGTGGTATGAAGTACCCCCTCTCTGCTCTTTTGAGAGATAAAAGGTGGTATAGGCCACATCTCAGGGAAACTCCCTTTACACTGGATCTGGGATGTGACCTAGGTAAGGGTGTTACAATCTCACCCTAACCCTCTTCATCATAAAATTACAATCACAAAATGGAGGACAACCACACAATACTGGGAATCATGGCCTAAACAAGTTGACATATATATCGGGGGACACAATTCAATCCATGACACAGCACAACCAATTGTGGAGTTTCCTCAACTAATTCAATTAATAATTTTCTCCTAACTTTGTACCTTTATTCAACATGCTGCATAATAAATTTCTTTTCTTACCTAATTTTCAAATTGAGCAATTAATTAAATTATCTTTGCACAATACTTAATATGCTAAAAATGTTTAAATCGATCAGAATATTTCTCTCTTGGATTTCATCAGACATAACTAGACTTGAATTCACTTTCAATCTTTACCAAGGCTGAATCATAGTTTTGAAGACTTACATGCTTATTAAACAGACTCATATTCCCAGAGATAATGGAGAACTTTTGGAAGTTCCTGAGCTATGGGGAGACAGAGTTGTGTTTTTAGAGATTATTTTGGCAGCAGTGCAGGTGACTAGGGACCCTGGTGGTGCAGTGATTAAGCACTCTGGCTACAAATTAAAAGGTTGGCAGATTGAGTCCACCAGCTATTCTTTGGCAATCTTATGGGGCAGTTCTATTCTGCCTATAGGTTTTGCTATGAGTCAGAATAGACCTGACCACAATGAATTTTTTTATGGCACATGTGGTTAAACTAGAGATGTATGTGGGAATATGCTAGAATAACAATTAGGGACCATGCAATTCAGTAGTACAGGTCAGTTTTAACTGAAGAAAGTGTCTGAACATGGGGAGTGACTGTGGGAAAGACATGGAATTCATTGTGATGGTAGACTTTCCTACCTGGCAGGTGAGAAAGGTGGCAAATACTTTGAAATTTTATCCAGAAAAAAACTTAATTTCCACTAATACATATCTAGTGCCTATTACATAATCTGCACTGTTCTTAGCCTCCAAAGCAAAGCAGTAAACAAGACAGAAGTCACCTTTGTCCCTACAGAGATTAAAGTTTATAGGGGAACATGGAAATAAACACAAAAGGAAAAATACAGCTTATGAGTGTTATGATGGAGACTCAGGAGCTATGAGAACATACAGAATGACAACTAATGTTTATTGACTATTTAGAACGAGGCAGACACTGTTCTGAGCATTTTGCTTATACTAGGTCATTTAATTGTCACAACAGCCCAAATGAGATGCTATTATTACCAGCCCTATTTTATCAGTGGTGAACCTGAGGCACAGAGAGTTTAAGTCACCTGCCCAAGGTGTGATAATTAGTAGACATGGAGATGGGATTCATACATGTGCCTTCTCAGTCCATACCCCATACTCTTAAGTATTATGATGAGAAGAGATCGATGAACTCAGTTACTGAAATGTTTAAGGATCAGCAAGGACTTTCAGGTAGAAATGTCAAGAAAGTGTTACAGTAATGACTTTACAAGAGAGGCAACAAACTAAAAACTGGTTTAGAGACACCCCAGAAAAAAACAACTGAAGTCAGGTATTGCAATCCTGTGTATTTAATATTATGAAATAAAGAAATCTGGAGGAAGAAACCTTGTGCTAAAATCTCCCTTTAGGATTCGGGAAGAAGAGGAAAGAAAACAATAGATTTCCCTTCAGAGAATAAGATGATAGGGATATGGGAGTTTCTTTTAGGCTCTGCATTGAGGGATGTTTAATCCCTTGAGTGAGTTGAAAACTTAAGTAAACACTAATCCTTCAGGAACTAAAGACAGACCATGGTCCAAGGTGTAAACAGAACCCTCTTTTTCCCTTTACTCATAGAATCTATTCCCTGGGGGAGAGCCTGAGCCAGCTCTAACCTGTTTATAATCTAGTGCATTACACATCAGTAACTCACACTAAATCATCTGTGTTTCATCGAGTGGAAATGGTGATAATAATATTGATTTTTTTTACCTTTTTCTTGAGAACTCTCAATAAATAAATCAGAAAATATCGTCTGTAGCTCAAAAAGATTTTAAGACCTTTCAGAAATTAATCCAGGACAACATCCTGTTAAAATCAAAGGAAGCAAAGCCTCAGAGCTTGAAATTTCCTTTCAAGGACCATAGGACTAAGGATAAAAATCGATACGCTCATACACATTTTGGCCTAAAGAGGTGAGTTCTTCAATTCCTTCCATATTAATGTCCCACTTGTTTTGAAAGAAAATGCTGGGATCTACCATATACCCTTTCTTTCCCATTTTGTGCAGTCCAACTGTAATTGGAAGATTGTGACTGAGTGGAGAGCACATTATTTCAGACATTAGGGGCGCAGTGGAGTCTGTCTCTCAGTAAATTTCCTTTTCCAGGATGAAACTCTCATTTTTCTGGATTTGTGACTTTTACTCTGTGACAGGGAGCAGTTACAGGACCTCTCCTAGATTCTGGTCCCTTTGTTTTGAATTAGAAACAATGTTCATGGTTCCCATCCGGCCAGCATCTAATTTGCATCTGAAGGCAACACCATGTTCCTAGGGCCTCTTCTGCCTCCAATTTTACTGGTGAGCGGGAGGGCTCAAGTGACTGAAGAAATGATGAGGAGAAACAGGCAATTCTGTTCTGGTCATCTTTCTTCATTAATCCTTGGTAATTCTAGCTGTCATGTTAGATAAGGCAACACTGACAATCTGTGTGTAGACAAAGTTGGAGGTAGTCTTTGCCATTTTTAGCTTACAAAGAATCTAATAACAGATCAGCGTCACTCTGTGTCTTGTTACCAGTAAAAGCCAATTATATGGGTACAGTCTGGGTTAGTCTCAAACATCCTAAGCATATACCCCACTCATCGTGGAGGAGATATTGTAGGAAATTCTGGATTGCCATCTAATGTAACTCCTTCCTCTTGTCCCCACAGACAATCCTATAGAAAAATGGCTACTGGAAATGGCTCTTTCGTGACTGAATTCATTCTGATGGGATTAACAGACCAACCAGATCTACAACTCCCTTTGTTCTTCCTATTTCTAGGAATGTATGTAATCACTGTGTTGGGAAACTTGGGCTTGATAACTCTGATTGGCCTGATTTCTCACCTTCACACCCCCATGTACTTTTTCCTCTTTAACTTGTCCTTCATAAACCTCTGTTATTCTTCTGTGTTTACACCAAAAATGCTAATGAACTTCATATCAAAGAAGAATATTATCTCCTACAAGGGGTGTGTGACCCAGCTCTACTTTTTCCTTTTTCTTGTCATTTCTGAAGGCTATGTGTTGACATCAATGGCCTATGATCGCTATGTGGCCATCTGTAATTCACTTTTGTATAACACTGCCATGCCCCCTAAAACGTGTTTCAATCTTATTTTTGGTTCATACTTGTTAGCCTTTTCTGGTGCTATGGCTCACACTGCATGCATGCTGAAACTGACCTTCTGTGATGCCAACACCATCAACCATTACTTTTGCGACCTTCCCCCTCTGCTCCAGCTGTCCTGCACTAGTATCTATGTCAATGAGCTGGTGGTTTTTGTTGTGGCAGGCATCAACATTATTTTGCCCAGTTTTACCATCTTTGTCTCTTATGGTTTCATTCTTTCTAGCATCCTCTGCATCAATTCTACTGAGGGCAGGTCCAAAGCCTTCAGTACCTGCAGCTCCCACATAATTACTGTTTCTCTGTTCCTTGGATCAAGTGTGTTTATGTATCTCAAAGCATCTTCTGCAGGATCTATGGGTGAGGGAAAAATCTCTTCTGTGTTTTACACCAATGTAGTTCCCATGATGAACCCCTTAATCTACAGCTTCAGAAACAAAGATGTTAAACTTTCTCTGAGGAAAACCCTGAGTAGGAAAAAGTTTTGATCAGAAACAGTATCTCTCTGTGCAGGTAGTTAGAGGACAGGGAGGCTCTGCATGTTTAATTTCAGTATTTTTGGTGGTGGTCTTCTTATCCTATTTCTTTCTTACCTTGGTGATGGATATTTGTCTTTTTTCAATAATTTATTTCTACTTTTTTTTTTGAGTTGTCCTCTCACTCAACATTTGCACAATTGCTTCTAATTTTCACTTTTGCTTTTATTGAAGAATAACATTACAGAAGGAATTTATTATCACTGTAAATTTGAACTTTTTTTTTCTCTCTTGGAAAAATATTAATGCTTCTGTGAATGATCTAACAAAGCAATTTTAGTGCAACATTATACCATTGTGGTGGAGATCTCTTATTAGGTACTTGTAATGTTCCATTGGATGCATGAGTCAGGTAATCTTTCTACTCCTGATTTCCCATCCTCTACTGTCCAGGAACATGTGCCCTTCATACGTCACAAATGTTCCATGAACATTATCTAGTATCTGTAGGTATAAACACTATGCACTAAATTTCTTTCAACAAAGAGTTTAGTTATTTACCTTCCTATATCCAAACCCCAGTGGTGTAGTGGTTAAGTGCTATGGGTGCTAACCAAAAGTTCAGTAGTTTGAATCCACCAGGTACTCTTTGGAAACTCTACAAGTCTATTCTACTCTGTCCTATAGGGTCAGTATAAGTTGGAATCAACCTGATGGCAACATGTTTGATTTGTTTGCACCCAAACAAACACATAATTGATCATATAATTATTGTATGGATGAAAAACTGAAGCTTCATGGGGTTAATTAAAGTCACAAAACTTAATGAAAAAGCTGAGAGTAAAGCCTTAGCCTGCTGATTTCAAGTCTACTTTCTAATACACTCTGTTTCGACTTTTTAAAAAATTTCTTTAAACATGAAATATGAGAAAATATGTCTATGTTGAAAGTTGACTCTGCTTTGTTCCAGGAAGATACATAACTTTCTCTCAGGGTGAGTAGAGCTTTTTTATTTCTTTAGGGAAACATTTTGATGGTTCTTTTTGTTGGCAAGAGGATGCCTATTGGGCTAATATAGTTGGGAGATGAATGACCCAAACAGACACTGATTTTATTTTGAAAAATAAACTAAAGTGAATTTGAAATATTTGCAAGTGTTTTTATTTCAGAGAATACAGAACAAGGGAGAGAAAGAAGTCCAGAAACATGTCATTAGGCCAGGAACAAGAGTCACAGAGCCAATAAATAAAAGGTTCTCATGTGGGGAATGGTCCGTGAGGTTTCAGACACTGATTTCACTCTTTCTTGTATCCTATTTTGCTGAGTACTTTAATTAACCTACACTTTTCAAAAGGTTTTGATAAAACTTCTGATGCACAGTGGCCATACACTGTTAGCAGGGAATCAGGCATTGGGAGTACTGCAACTTTAGGAGACAAAATAGTGAGTGGTGATTGGAACTGAAGTTAGGAAGCAGAAATTTAGAAACCAAAATATGAGGAAATGGAAGTCCCTACCCTCTCTCTTCTGGAAGCTCCTGGAAATATTATGGAGATCACAGAATTTTTCTGGGTAGAATGAGGGCTGAGGTACATTTCATATTAAAGAAATTTTAAATTCAGAGAACATGATTACCTGGGAACAACTAAATCATACCTGTTTTTGTGGATTTGATGTGCTAGGCCCATGTGGATTTTAAACTGTACAAAACTCAAATTGCAACTGATATAGGAATTTTAATTTAAAATACTTTCCTCTGTTTTTTTTCTAAATTTCATTTATTTTGTTGTTGTTGAGAATATATACAGCAAAACCTACCCCCATTCAACAAAAAACCTACACGTACAATTTAGTGACATTGACTCCATTCTTCTAGTTGTGCAACAACTCTCACCATCCTTTTCTGAGTTGTTCCTCCCTCATTAACACATACATACTTCCCCTATTGCTCCTAGCTAATCTTTCAAATTGCTGTTCCCAATTTGATCCCATATAGATAGTTCTTAAAACAGCGTGATGCTCAAGGCAGAATCTTTTACTAATCAAGTTAAAATGTTGTTTGGTTTTAAGATGAATTCAGGGTATATTTTTGTTTTAAGTTTTAAAGATTATCTCAGGGCAATAGTTTCAGGGGTTCGTCTACCCTCCGTGGCTCCAGAAAGTCTAGAGTCCATGAGAATTTGAAATTCATTTCTGCATTTTCCTGCTTTTGATCAGTCTCCTATAGAATATTTAAACTTTTCAGTAACGGTAGCCAGGCACCATCCAGTAGTTACGGTATAATGCAATGAATGCAGTTCTTCATGGAGGCAACTAGCCAGACAGTCCATTAAACAAACAAACAAACAAACAAATAAATAAACCTGTTGCCATAGAGTTGATTCCAACTCATAGCAACCCTATGGGACGGAGTAGAACTGCCCCCATAGAGTTTCCAAGGAGCACCGGGTGGATTTTAACTGCTGACCTTATGGTTAGCCACCAAACACTTAACACTTATTCCATATCTTCCTCTATTTCTGACTCACATCCTTCCTCTATTGGGCTCAGTGAATACAGTTCAATTGCTGTGACTTGTATGACTATGTGCAAGATTTTAAGACCCCAGGCACTATGCAATGAACTAGGATTTAGAACAGTCACCCTAAACATGTTATTACACCACTTAATAATTAGGCCCCCACCTGTCTGTCATTTTGTGGTACTGTGGGGGCTTGCGTGTTGCTGTGATGTTGGAAGCTATGCCACTGGTATTCAAATATCAGCAGGGTCACCCATGGAGGATAGGCTTCAGCTGAGCTTCCAGACTAAGACAGGCTAGGATAAAAGACCGGAAGACTACTTCTGAAAGAAATTAGCCGGTGGAAACCTTATGAATAACAGGGGAACACTGTCTGATATAGTACCAGAAGATGAGACCCCCAGGTTGGAAGGCACTCAAAAGATGACTGGGTAAGAGCTTCTTCCTCTAAGTAGAGTCAACCTTAATGATGTGGATGGAGCAAAGCTTTTGGGACCTTCATTCGCTGATGTGGCATGACTGAAAATGAGACGAAACAGCTCCAAACATCAATTAATAATCGGAATCAGGAATGTATGATGTATGAATCTAGGAAAATTGGAAATCCTCAAAAATGAAATGGAATGCATAAAGATTGATATCCTAGGGATTGGTGGGCTGAAATGGATTGGTATTGGCCATTTTAAATTGGACAATCATAAAGTCTACTATGCCAGGAATGCCATCTTGAGGAGGAATGGTGTTGGATTCATCATCCAAAAGAACATTTCAAGATCTGTCCTGAAGTACAATGCTGTCAGTGATAGGATATTATCCATACACCTATAAGGAAGACCAGTTAGTATTAACTATTATTCAAATTTATGCACCAACCACTGAAGCCAAAGATGAAGAAATTGAAGGTTTTTATCAACTTCTGCATCCTGAAATTGATCGAACATGCAATCAGGATACATTGATAATTACTGTGATTGGAATGCAAAAGTTGGAAACAAAGAAGGGTCAGCATTTGGAAAATATGGCCTTGGTGATAGAAACAATGCCAGAGAACAAATGATAGAATTTTGCAAGACCAATGACTTTTTCTTTGCAAATACTGTTTTTCACCAACATAAACGGTGACCGTATGCATGGACCTTGCCAGACAGAATACACAGGAATCAGATTGACTACCTTTGTGGAAAGAGACTATGGAAAAGCACGACATCATCAGTCAGAACAACGCCAGGTGCTGACTGTAGAACAAACCATCAATTGCTCATACGCAAGTTCAAGTTGAAACTGAAGAAAATCAGAGCAGATCCACAAAGGCCAAAACATGACCTTGAATATATCCTACCTCAATTTAGAGACCGTCTCAAGAATAGATTTGACATGTCGAGCACTAATGACTGAAGACCAGACAAGTTGTGGAATGACATCAAAGATGTCATACATGAAGAAAGCAAGAGGTTATTGAAAAGACAGGAAAGAAAGAAAAGACCAAGATGGATGTCAGAGGAGACTCTGAAACTTGCTTTTGAATGTCAAGCAGCTAAAGCAAAAGAAGGAAATGATGAAGTAAAAGAACTGAAGATTTCAAAGAACGGTTCAAGAAGACAAAGTAGAGTATTATAATGACATGTACAAAGAACTGGACATATAAAACCAAAAGGAAAGAAAACGCTTGGTGTTTCTCAAGCTGAAAGACATGAAGAAAAAATTTAAGCCTCTAGTTGCAGTAGTGAAGGACTCTATGGGGAAAATATTAACCGCCCAGGAAACATCAAAAGAGAATGGAAGGAATACACAGAGTCAACACACCAAAAAGAATTTGTCGACATTCAAGCATTTCAAGAGGTAGCAGGTGGTCAGGAACCAATGGTACTGAAGGAAGAAGTCCAAGCTGCACTGAAGGCACTGGTGAAAAACAAGGCTCCAGAAATTGATGGAATATTAATTGAGATGTTGCAACAAACGGAAGCATCGCTGGAAGTGCTTACTCATCTATGCCAAGAAATTTGGAAGACAGCCACCTGACCAAATGACTGGAAGTGATCCATATTTATGCCTATTACCAAGAAAGGTGATCCAACAGAATGTGGAAATTATTGAACAATATCGTTACTATCACACACAAGCAAAATTGTGCTGAAGATCATCCAAAAGCGGCTGCAGCAGTATATCAACAGGAAATTTCCAGAAATTCAGACTATATTCAGAAAAGGATGTGGAACCAGGAATATCATTGCTATTGTAAGATGGATCCTGGCTGAAAGCAGAGAATACCAGAAAGATGTTTACCTGTGTTTTATTGACTGTGCAGAGGCATTCAACTGTGCGGATCATAGCAAATTTGGATAACATTGCAAAGAATAGGAATTCCAGAACACTTAATTGTGCTCGTGAGGAAGCTGTACATAGACAAAGAGGCAGTTCTTCAGACAGAACAAGGGGATACTGAGTGGTTTCAAGTCAGGAAAGGAATGAGTCAGGCTTTATCCTTTCACCATAATTATTCAATCTGTATTCTGAGCAAATAATCCGTGAATCTGGACAATACGAAGAATGGTGCGTCAAGATTGAAAGACTCGTTAACAACCTGTGTTATGCAGATGATACAACATTGCTTGCTGAAAGTGAACAGGACTTGAGGCACTTACTGATGAAGATCAAAGACCACAATCTTCAGTAGGGATCACGCCTCAACATAAAGAAAACAAAAATCCTCAGAACTAGACCAATAAGTGACATCATGATCAACAGAGAAAAGCTGAAATTGTCAAAGATTTGATTTTACTTGGATCCACAATCAACACCCTTGGAAGCAGCAGTCAGGGAATCAAAAGACGCATTGCACTGGGCAAATCTGCCGCCCAGGACCTCTTTAAAGTATTGAAAAGCAAAGATGTCACCTTGAAGACTAAGGTATGCCTGACTGAAGCCATGGTATTTTCAATCACATCATATGCATGTGAAAGCTGGACAGGGAATGAGGAAGATCAAAGAAGAATTGAGACTCTTGAATTCTGGTGTTGGGGAAGAACATTGAATATATCATGGGCTGCCAAAAGAATGAACAAATCCTTCTTGGAAGAAGTACAACCAGAATGCTCCTTAGAAGCAAGGATGGGGAGAATGTGTCTTACATATTTGGACATATTGTCAGGAGGGATCAGTCCCTGGAGAAGGACATCATGCTTGGTAAAGTACAGTGTCAGCAGAAAAGAGGAAAACCCTCAATGAGATGGATTGACACAGAGGCTACATCAATGGGCTTAAGCATAACGATGATTGTTAGGAGGCGCAGGACTGGGCAGTGTTTCACTTTGTGGTATATAGGGCACCCACTGACAGCAAATATTTTGAAAAAGCGTATGTAGTTCTTATTGTGAATTTTTGGTATTTATCACTTAAAGGAAAACACTGCACATTAGGTTAGATGAAATGTTCTGGACATGGTTTTGATAATCCAGTGAGGTTCATCATGAAAAAAATGCATATTAATATTAATAGCATATGTTCCTAGAAACTTTTTTTGCACTTACTTAAACTTTGTATCTGTAGTAAAGTAATGTTTATCTTTAGCGTAGCACCAGTTCCTTTATTTCTGATTTTGTATATTGAAAATATGTGATATATTGGAAGGTGAAAAATCACTTGTTGAGTAGAATTTTCTTGTTTCAGTAACAGTAATAAATTAAGTATATAGAAAATAATTAAGAAAATAATAATAATAAATGAACCTTGAGGTTTGCTTTTCTTTCATGCTCTCTCTTTTTTTTAATGCAGTATGAAAATAAAGCCATTACAATTTCTTATTTTAATTTCCTTTAAACTTTTTTATTTTATGAAATAATTGAAAGATATTTTATTGGATTCCTCTATAGACTTCACTCAACTGCTTACAAAACCACAGTAATGTTATCAAAATCAGAATATTGATATAATGCTAGTAATTAATATACAAACCTTATTAAATATCACCAACTGTTCCAATAATAGCCTTTTAATTTTTTTTCATTTTTTTTATTGTAGTAAGCAAATGTATAAAGGAGCCCTGGTGCAGTGTTTAAGAGCTCAGTGGCTAACCTAAAGTTTGGTGGGTGGAATGCCCCAGCCACTCACTGGAAACCTACGGGGCAGTTCAATGTTGTCCTATAGGATCATTATGAGTTGGAATCAAACCAAGAGCAATTTTTTTATCTATAAAACAAAACATTTGTCATTTAAATATTTTACACAGTGACATTTTTACAGTGAATTCAGTGACATCAATGACATAAATCATATGGTGCAGCCACCACCATTACCTGTTTCCAAATATTTCCATCCCCCTTAACAAAACCTCAGTGCCCACCGGACTCCCTCTTTCCCACTTCCTCCCACCCTTGGCAACCACTAAAAATTTTGACCCACAAGGCAACCCAAGATTACATATTGTATTTAGATATTCTGTCTTTTCAGTCTTCTCCCATTTGATTTAGTTCATCTGTTTTGTCTAGCATTATATTGACTCAAAGAATTCTTACCAACTCTGTTTGTATAATGTCTCTTAGATTGCATTTTTCTGAAGCTATCTTATAACTAATTTCAAATTATACGTTTTGGTAAGAATTTCAAAGAAGTGTGCTCTTCTTAGTTTATAAAATATATCATATTGACATTGTTAACTTTAAAAATATTTTTATTATTTTAAAAATATAGGTAACACAACATTTGCAAATTCAACATTTTTTCACTTGTACAATTCAGTGAAATCATTTACATCAATCATGTTGTGTAACCATCATCAACATCCATTACCATATTTTCCATCTCCATACACAGAAACTCAGGGCTAGCTATGAACATAATAACGTGCTCATTCTGAAGAGCTGCTGTAGCACACATGTCATCAGTGCTAGAACAGATTAATAAGGGTCTAGATATATACTATGAAATCAAACATTTGACAAAACTTCCTTTTCTATTTTAATCAGAAAACAAAATCAAAATGAGTTTGCACTCAAGTGGAATGGATATATTAGATATTTGTACTTTTACTTGGGATATGTTATCTCCTCTGCCTCTGTTATGAGATATTCTGAAGAGATCAAAACCATCTGGACATCCTACCAAACATAACATTGATCTTTGGCACTGATGTCATATTTCTGACTAGGTACTATAAACAAGACATTGCTAGTATGTTGGAAGCAATGGTAAGACTTATGCACTACAGGGAAGGAAAGTAAACTCTACAAAAATTCAGAAACCTGCCGTTTCACTTAAACTTGTATGTGTCCTGTAGTTATAAGCATGCTGGGATATCTCTTCCAAAGTAAGAGAAATTGTTGCATCCTTTATCACAAAGAAAGGTTAGGGAGTCAATATATTCCACTCTTAGGAATACTGCTCTGACTCATACAGTGGGTGACATGGAAGTCAGTTCATATGAGCAGAGCTCAGAGTAGAAAAGAGGTTGTGCAGCAGGCAACTCTGCAGCCCTGTACTTGGGTCATAAAAACCAGCAGACATTATGCCTTCAAAACTTAGCAGGGAGGAGGAGCCAAGATGGCGGAATGGACAGCTGCTTCCAGTGAGCCCTCTTTACAACAAAGATTCGAATAAACAAGTGAAACGAGTATATTTGTGACAAGCTGGGAGCCCTGAGCTTCAAAGGCAAGCTTAGAAAATGAACTGAGGTGGGGGGGAGGAAGGGACAGTTCAGAAGTGGAAAGGAGTTACTGGACCTGAATCACAGGGAAACCTCAGGCACCATTCCTGGAGCAGCGGTGGCGGGCTGGTACTAGTGTTCAGCCACAGTTTCCTCAAGGAGAAGCAGCCAGCCATGCAGCCCACTCACACCTCCGGAACCTGAGGAGAACAGCTCTCTCGGCAAATGCTAAGTACTTGTGTATATTTTAACTCGGCCCCCCACCCACAAAACGGCTTCAGCTGCTGAATTCTCTGGGCCTAATATACACACTGTGGAACATCTAGAGCCGTCCTCCTGGCCTTGGGGAAGGAAAAAAAATTGCATTTGAGGTAAAAGATAATTTGCTAGATCCACTAACCAGGGGAGCTCAGGACAGAAGCAGCTCCTGTCCAGGCATAAACCATCCATGGACTCTGAGCATCTTTCCCTTCTGAATGGACCTGTTTGGGACTATTTCAGGAGAATAGGCCCTTGTTGGCAAACTCCAATCATTTCAGCTGTGTGGTGGAGAGGTAGATGTTTGATGTTTGACATTGCTTTGTGTATTAAACAAGCCCCCCCCACCCACATCAGGGACCTAAGGAATGGTAGCTCCACTCAGGTTACCCGGCCACCCACGACACGGGTCCAAAGATAACTGCTACCTCCCAGACCTTACCACCAAAACCTTTGGGTACCTATAGTCTGTCTGCAGAAGGCACCCACCTGCAAGCTCTAGGGAACAGGGGCGCGCTTACCTCAGACACACTTGAGGGTCAGTTCTCAGCCCCCTGCCTTGTTCAGAGTATGACCCCCTGCTGCAATCAGATACCGGTATATACACCAATCACCCCTGCTCCTTTAAGACTGTAGGACACAGCCTGTACCACACACTTGATGATCAGCTACCTGGAAACCTGAGCTGAATTCATACAAGAAAACTGAATGGACTCCTAGACTGATATACCGAATAACAGCTGTAGCCATCTGGACACAGGACATCAGAGCTCCAAAGGTGAAAATAATCAAGCAAGCTCACTCAAGCAACCCATAGGGGTATAATAGAACAAAACAAAGCAAGAAGCTATGACACAGTAAACAAGCAAAAACTAATAAAATAACTTATAGATGGCTCGGAGACAACAGTCAATATCAAGTCACATAAAGAAACAGACCATGATCACCTCAATGGGCTATCAAAACAAAGAACCCAGGGATCTTCTAGATGAAAGTGTGTTCCTAGAATTACCAGACGCAGAATACAGAAGTTTAACATACAGAACCCTTCAAGACATCAGGAAGAAAATGAGACAATACGCAGAACAAGCCAAGGAACACACAGATGTAGCAATTGAAGAAATTGGAAAGATTATTCAGGTATATATTGAAAAGTTTAATAAGCTGGAAAAATCCATAGACAGGCAGCAATCAGAAATTCAGATTAACAATAAAATCACAGAAGTAGACAACTCAATAGAAAGTCAGAGGAGTGGAATTGAGCAAGTAGAAGCTAGAATTTCTGAACTCAAAGATGAATCACTTGGCACTAATATATTTGTGGAAAAATCAGGTAAAAGAATTTAAAAAAATGAAGAAACCCTAAGAATCATGAGGGGCTCTATCAAAAGAAATAACCTACAAGTGATTGGAGTACCAGAACAGGGAGGGATAACAGAAAACACAGAGAGAATTGTTGAAGATTTGTTGGTAGAAAACTTCCCTGATATTGTGAAAGATGAGACGATATCTATCCAAGATGCTTATCAAACTCCACATAAAGTAGATCTTAAAAGAGTCACCAAGATACATTATAATCAAGCTTGTCAAAACCAAAGATAAAGACAGAATTATAAGAGAAGCAAGGGATAAATGAAAAGTCACCTACAAAGGAGAGCCAATAAGAATAAGCTCGGACTACTCAGCAGAAACCATGTAGGCAAGGAGGCAACGGGATGACATATTTAAAAAATTGAATGAAAAAAATTGCCTGCCAAGAATCTTATATCCAGCAAAACTGTCTCTTAAATATGAAGGCGAAATTAAGGCATTTCCAGATAAGCACAAGTTTAGGGAATTCATAAAAACCAAGCCAAAACTGCAAGAAACACTAAAGGGAATTCTTTGGTTTGAAAATTAATAATTCCAAGACTAAAACACTGGTCAGAGGAACCAGAAGTCAACCCACACACGGAAATCCAAAAAACAAAGCAAGATATTAACAAAAAAAGCTCAAAACAGGGTAAAAGTGATGTTATTATATAAAAGAAGACATCATTAGAATAATAAACATAGACTAAGAAATGTAATCATACACCTTCCATATGGAGAGGAAGATACGAGGATGCAAAGAAATAAACTTTAGCTTTAAATTTAGAAAAATAGGGGTAAATAATAAGGTAATCACAAAGGAAACAAACTATCCTACTCACCAAAATAAAATACAAGAAAAAAATAGAGACTCAGCAGAAACAAAATCACCAAAAACAAATATGAGTAAACGACAATATATAAAGATAATCTACACAGCACATAAAATTATGTGGGAAAAAGGAAACTGTCAACAACACACAAAAAAAGACATCAAAACGATATCACTAAATTCATACCTATCCATAACTACCCTGAATGTAAATGGAGTAAACTCACCAAAAAGGAGACAGAGAGTGGCAGAATGAAATAAAAAAAAAGATCCATCTATATCCCGCCTACAAGACACATGTCTTATACTTAGAGACACAAAAAAACTAAAACTCAAAGGATGGAAAAAAAAATATCAAGTAAATAATAATCAAAAAAGAGCAGAAGTGGCAATATTAATTTCTGACAAAACAGATTTTAAAGTTAAATCCATCAGAAAGAATGAGGAAGGACACTGTATAATGATTAAAGGGACAATACACCAAGAAGATATAACCATACTAAATATTTATGCACACAATGACAAGGCTGCAATACATAAAACAAACTCTATCAGCATTGAAAAGTGAGATAGACAGCTCCACAATAATAATAGGAGCGTTTAACACACCGCTTTCGGTGAAGGATAGGACATCCAGAAAGAAGCTCAATAAAGACATGGAAGATCTAAATGCCACAATCAACCAAATTGACCTCATAGATATATACAGAACACTCCACCCAACAGCAATCAAGTATATTTTCTTTTCTAGTGCACATGGAACATTCTCTAGAATAGGCCACATATTAGGTCTTAATGCAAGCCTTAAAAAAAAAAAAAACCAGAATTCAAAACATTGAAATATTACAAAGCATCTTCTCTGACCATAAGGCCATAAAAGTGGAAATCAATAACAGGAAAAGCAGGGAAAACAAACACTTGGAAACTGAACAACACCCTGCTCCAAAATGACTGGGTTATAGAAGATATTAAGGATGGAATAAAAAAACTCATACAATCCAATGAGAACGAAAACACTTCCTCTCACAACCTTTGGGACACAGCAAAAGTGGTGCTCAGTGACCAATGTATATCAATAAATGCACACATCCAAGAAGAAGAAAGGGCCAAAATCAAAGAATTATCCCTACAACTTGAACAAATAGAAAGAGAGCAACAAAAGAAACCCACAGGCACCAGAAGAAAACACATAATAAAAATTAGAGCTGAACTAAATGAAATAGAAAACAGAAAAACAATTGAAAGAATTAACAAGACCAAAAGCTGGGTTTTTCAAAAATTCAACAAAATTGATAAACCACTGGACAAACTGACAAAAGAAAACCAGGAGAGGAAGCAAATAACCCAAATAAGAAATGAGATGGGCGATATTACAACAGATCCAACTGAAGTTAAAAGAATCGTATCAGATTACTATGAAAAATTGTACTCTAACTAATTTGAAAACCTAGAAGAAATGGATGAATTCCTAGAAATACACTACCTACCGAAACTAACATAAACAGGGGTAGAACAAATAAATAGACCCATAATGAAAGAAGAGACTGAAAAGGTAATCGAAAAACTCCCAACAAAAAAAAGCCCTGGTCTGGACCGCTTCACTGCAGAGTTCTATCAAACTTTCAGAGAAGAGTTAACACCACTACTACTGAAGGTATTTCAAAGCATAGAAAAGGACGGGATACTACCAAACTCATTGTATGAGTCCACCGTATCCCTGATACCAAAACCAGGTAAAGACACCACAAGAAAAGAAAATTACAGTCCTATATCCCTCATGCAAGTAGATGCAAAAATCCTCAGCGAAATTCTAGCTAATAGAATTGAACAACATATCAAAAAAATAATTCACCATGACCGAGTGGGATTCATACCAGGTATGCAGGGATGGTTCAACATTAGAACAACCATTAATGTAATCCCCCACATAAATAAAACAAAAGACAAGAATCACATGATTTTATCAATTGATACAGAAAAGGCATTTGAAAAAGTTCAACACCCATTCATGATAAAAACTCTCAGCAAAATACGAATGGAGGGAAAATTCCTCAACATAATAAAGGCCATTTATACAAAGCCAACGGCCAACATCACCCTAAATGGAGAGAGTCTGAAAGCATTCCCATTGAGATCGGGAACTAGACAAGGATGTCCTTTATAACCACTCTTTTTCAACATTGTGCTGGAAGTCCTAGCCAGAGCAATTAGGCTAGATAAAGAAATAAAGGGCATCCAGATTGGCAAGGAAGAAGTCGAAGTATCTCTATTTGTAGATGACATGATCTTACACACAGAAAACCCTAAAGAATCCTCCAGAAAACTACTGAAACTAGTAGAAGAGTTCAGCAGAGTATCGGGATACAAGATAAATATATAAAAATCATGTGGATTCCTCTACACCAACAAAAAGGACATTGAAGAGGAAATCACCAAATCAATACCTTTTACAGTAGCCCCCAAGAAGATAAAATATTTAGGAATAAATCTTACCAGAGATGTAAAAAACTCATACAGTACACTTCTGCAAGAAACCAAAAGAGACTGACGTATGTGGAAAAACATACCTTGCTCATGGATAGGAAGACTTAACATTATAAAAATGTCTCTTCTACCAAAAGCGATCTATACATTTAATGCAATTCCAATCCAAATCTCAATGACATTCTTTAAGGAGATGGAGAAACAAATCACCAACTTCATACAGAAGGGAAAAAGGCCCCAGATAAATAATGCGTTACTGAAAAAGAAGAACAAAGTGGGAGGCCTTACTTTACCTGACTTTAGAACCTATTATACTGCCACAGCAGTCAAAACAGCCTGGTATTGGTACAACAACAGATACATGGACCAGTGGAACAGAACTGAGGATCCAGACATAAATCCATCCACATATGAGCAGTCGATATTTGACAAAGACCCCAAAACATTTAAATGGGGAAAAGACAGTCTTTTTAACAAATGGTGCTGGCAAAACTGGATATCCATCTGCAAAAAAATGAATCAAGACCCATACCTCACTCCATGCACAAAAACGAGCTCAAAATGGATCAAAGACCTAAATATAAAATCTAAAACAATAAAGATCATAGAAGAAAAAATAGGGACAATGTTAGGAGCCCTAATACATTGCATAAACGGTATACAAGACATTACTAACAATGCAGAAGGAGAACTAGATAACTGGGAGCTCCTAAAAATCAAACACCTATGCTCATCCAAAAACTTCACCAAGAGTAAAAAGATTACCTACAGGCTGGGAAAAAGTTTTTACCTATGACATTTCCTATTAGTGTCTGATCTCTAAAATCTACTTGATACTGCAAAAACTCAACTACAAAAAGACAAATAACCCTATTAAAAAATGGGCAAAAGATATAAATAGACACTTCACTAAAGAAGGCATTCAGGTAGCTGACAGATACACGAGGAAATGTTCACGATCATTAGCCATTTGAGAAATGCAGATCAAAACTACAATGAGATTTCATCTCACTCCAACGAGGCTGGCATTAATCCAAAAAACACAATATAATAAATGTTGAAGAGGCTGTGGAGAGATTGGAACACTTATGCACTGCTGGTGGGAATGTCAAATGGTACAACCACTTTGGAAATCAATTTGGTGCTTCCTTAAAAAGCTAGAAATACAACTACCATACATTGCAGCAATGCCACTCCTTGGTGTATGTCCTAGAGAAATAAGAGCCTTTACACCAACAGATATATGCACACCCATGTTTATTGCAGCAGTGTTAACAATAGCAAAAAGATGGAAGCAACCAAGGTGCCCATCAACAGATAAATGGATAAATAAATTATGGTATATTCACACAATGGAATACTAAGCATCGATAAAAAACAGTGAGGAATCTGTGAATTATTTCTTAACATGGAGGAACCTGGAAGGCATTATGCTTTCTGAAACTAGTCAGTTGCAATAGGGCAAATATTATATAAGACCACTATTATAAGAACTTGAGAAATAGTTTAAAGTGAGAAGAAAACTTTCTTTTGTGGTTACGAGAGGAGGGAGGGTGGGAGGTGGGAGAGGGTTATTCAGTATTTAGTTGGTAGATAAGAATTAGTTTAGGTGAAGGGAAAGACAGCACACAATACATGGGAGGTCAGCACAATTGGACTAAACCAAAAGCAAAGAAGTTTCCTGAATAAACTGCATGCTTCCAAGGCCAGTGTAGCAGGGGCAGGAGTTTGGGGACCATGGTTTCAGGGGACATCTAAGTCAATTGGCGTAATAAAATGTATTAAGAAAAAATTCTGCATCCCACTTTTTAGAGTGGCGTCTGGGGTCTTAAACACTAGCAAGCAGGCATTTAAGATGCATCAATTGGTCTCAACGCACCTGGATCAAAGGAGAATGAAGAACACCAAGGACACAAGGTAATTATGAGCCCAAGAGACAGAAAAGGCCACGTGAACCAGGGACTACATCATCCTGAGACCAGAAGAACTAGATGGTGCCCGGCTACAACCCATTACTGCTCTGACAGGGAACACAACAGAGAACCCCTAAGGGAGCAGAAGAGCAGTGGAATGCAGACCCCAAATTCTCATAAGGCCAGACTTAATGGTCTGCCTGAGACTAGAAGGACCTGGTGGTCATGGCCTCCAGGCCTTCTGTTGGCCCAGGACAGGAACCATTCCCGAAGCCAACTCCTCAGATATGGTTTGGACTGGACAATGGGTTGGAGAGGGATGCTGGTGAGGCGCGATCTTCTTGGATCAGATGGACACTTGAGGCTATGTTGGCATCTCCTGCCTGGAGGGTAGATGAGAGGGTACAGGGAGTTAGAATGTTTATGAAAATAGAGAGTGGAGGGAGAAAGTGGGCTGTCTCACTAGGGGGAGAGTAATTGGGAGTATGTAACAAGGTGTATGTAAGTTTTTACGTGAGAGAATAACTTGATTTGTAAACTTTCACTTAAAGTGTAATAAAAATTAAAAAAAAAATTGTTTGCAGTGGGAAAAGATGGAGTGTGGATTTTATAGCAAGCCCCAGTGACAGGATCACTATGCAGACCCCTGGGACTCTGAGTCTAGGCCATGCCATTCACACTGGAAAATTATATGCCTTTTTTTTTTTTTTTTTAAGAAATAACTTCTTGTATGCTTTTTGACCCTGGTAGATTTAGGCATTTTAAACTACAAGACCCTAATTGAGAACATATCTGGATCTGCCCATTAGAAACTGGGTTCTGTCAAATTACCATGTCACAAGTTACATGGGACCAGTAGATGGAAATAGTACTGTGTGTTCAATTCCAGCATAACAAAGAGGGCACCAGTAGGCCACATGAGCAGGTAGCCCAGACACAAAGTTCAGCCAACATTGTTTCAACAGCCTCCTTCTCTTGCTGGTACTTATGGCCCTATTTTTTTTTTTTTTTTTTTTTTATGTGCCCATTAAAGGAGCAGGAGAAGTCCTGAGCTTGGTTTATATATGAGGTATGCTATATGTGGGTGCGAGGTGAAAGATATTCAAGAATGTTCACCAAAAACAGTACAGAGAGAAAAATCTTTCTAATAGGTGTTGCTGTGAGTGTGATACAAGATTATTCATGTTTTATATTCACCTTTTTACAGTAGAGGATGTGTCCTCAGGTGAGAATATAGTTGGTTGTTGCAACTGGGAGAGGGGTACTACTGCTCTATAACGACTAGAGGTAAGAGGTGCTGTCTATCCTTTAATACTGAGAACAGTTCCCCGCAACAAAGAATTATCAGGTCCAAAGTGTCAATTATGGCAAGCTGAGAAACCTGTGCTATAAATATGGTGGATAATGAGAAAGGGAAGATGCTAACAACTGGCAGGCTCTCTGTATGTGCCAGGCACAATTCTGACAGTTTTATGTGAATTAACTCATTTAATCCCCAATGAGGATACAAGAAGTTAAATCACTTATCTAAAATTCTTATCACAGTTAGAAGTGGAGAAGTCTGGGTTTATCCTCTGACTGTTGAGGGCCCGCTCTCTTAACCATTTTGCTACAACATCTCTTTATTGAGGTGAATTTCACAACATATAGCTTTAAGGCAATGTTTTAATATTTTACTAATGAAAAACTACAGGTTTGTATGAATGGCAACTGCCTATGCCCCTTCCATTTTAAAAGCTGTGTAGAGACTCCAGAGAATAATCAGGGAAGTGACAAAGGAGGCTAATCATTCCCCTGAACATGGGATTCAGAATTCCTGGTGTGAAATTATAAACTGAGTAGATCCTTGAGTCTCGATGGATCCAGTATTAGTTCTATAACACAGGATGCAAAGACAGGCTCAGTAATTTCTGCCCTCAAGACGGTATCATCAAACTTTGGAGGAAATCATGAGGGAGAAAATAATTTCTGCTCTACTCATCCATTTCTCGGGAACTACAGGGCATGAAATACATTCCTGTTGAAGCCAGATAATTGTTTCATAGGCTCATATAAGGTTGTTGTTTATCTCCTTTCAAGTGAAGAGCAGCTTCTGGGCTGATTCTCAAACAGAAATCATGAAGAATGCCCTAGAATCCCTCTTCTAGCATGTCAAAGACTGAGGACTAAGCTCATGAATATTGCCTCCTTTATCATCAATTTTTTTCCCCTCAGGCAGTGGGGAGGGAGGCCCAGCAGCAATGAAGCCTACAGGAAAAGGAAGGTGAATGTTGAGTCACCTCTGCCTTGATAATTTCCTTTCAAACCCTCAATTACATAAATCGAAGTTACAGGAAAAGACCACCCCTATTGCTCCTTTCAGCTCTAACCCTTAGAAGGAAGGACCTGGGGCATACCACTGGGTAGAAAAAAAGAAATTGCATTGGGGATCTACCAGCATTCTTTATGGTACAGAGACTCACAATATGGGTAAAATGGAGAGGAAAAATGGGGAACTTGCAGGTATCACCATAGGAATCATGCTTCTGAGATGCCTTGCTGTACCTCTGGACAATTCTGAATTTATAAACCAGCAACTCCAGCTCTCCCTCTGGAGATAGAGAACGAGAGTTCATTGCTAATGCCACCTTCTACCTCTGTTCCCACAGATCACACTGGTGAAGTGAATGGCTATGAAAAATGACTGTTCAGTGATTGAGTTTATCCTTATGGGGTTAACAGAGCAAACTGAGCTCCAGCTGCCCCTGTTTTTTCTGTTGTTGGTGAACTATGTGGTCACTGTGATGGGGAATTTAATCTCAATTAGTCTGATTTGCCTGAATTCTCATCTTCACACCCCCATGTACTTTTTCCTATTCAATCTGTCTTTCATTGACCTCTGTTATTCACTTGTCTTTACTCCCAAAATGCTGATGAGCTTTATTTCAGAGAGGAATATTATCTCCTTTGCAGGATGCATGACTCAGTTATTTTTCTTCTGCTTCTTTGTTAACTCTGAGTGTTATGTGTTGACAGCCATGGCCTATGATCGCTACTAGGCTATCTGTAAGCCATTGATGTACATGGTCACCATGTCCCCTAAGGTGTGTTCCCTGTTGATGTGTGATTCTTACACGGTCAGGTTTGCTTGTGCCATGGTGTGCGTTGGGTGTATGATCAGGTTGATCTTTTGTGACTCCAACATCATCAACCATTACATGTGTGACATCTTCCCCCTCCTCCAGCTCTCCTGCAGCAGCACTTATGTGAATCAGCTTGTGGTTTCCATTGGTGTAAGCACAGTTGTCATAACATCTAGCCTCAGTATCTTTCTCTCTTATACTTTAATTCTTTTCAATGTCCTCCCCATGTCAGTATCTAAGGGTTGGTCCGAAGCCTTCAGCACCTGTGGCTCCCACATAATAACTGTTGATCTATTCTATGGATTTGGAATGCTCACTCATGTCAAGCCATCATCTTCTGGGTCTGTGGAACAGGGAAAATTTTTCTCAGTGTTTTATATCAGTGTGGTACCCATACTGAATCCCCTCATCTATAGCCTCAGAAACAAGGATGTCAAACTTGCTCTAAAATAAAACTCTGAAGAGATTTACAAACAGAGCACAAGCAGCAGTGCTGCTTTAGTCCCTGCCTCCATTGCTATGCTTTTTTTTCCCCCCACCCTCATCCTCTTCCTTTTCTTTGTCTTTTTCTTCTCTTCATCTTTCTTTCTAAAGTATTCTTGGAGGGGCTTTTACTCTAATGTCTTTTCTCACCATGAACATAACCATATTGACCTATTCTTGGACTCCAGGGTCATCCCAGTCCCAAGGTAGCCCAATATGATTGTTTTTCCTTTTATCAGTTGGAGACACTTGACTTTTTTCTTTTCTGTGTAAAGATAACACTCCCTATTATTTATGTGTGTGTGTGTCTTTCCCACATAATGTGGAATGTAGAGTGAGATACTGTGTGACCAATGCATTTCTTTCTTGCTGTCTCTGATACAATTGTATAGCCTTTCCTGTTTCAAGGATTTTATTACTTACAATTGCACTAAGACAGAGAAGGAGGTGACAAAAACTGTAGGCATAGTGCAATTGTAAAAAGTTTCAGAATTTTTCAGAGTTCTTTTAGTAACAGTTTTTGTTCTGGACTTTCAGCCTCACATCTGTAATGTTACTGGACACCTTGTTAATTCCAATTCTATTATCCTAGAGAGTGTGCAAGGATATCTGAGGGTCAGCACTTCTAGTCACCTTGCACAAACTACACCTGTACTAAAAATTGTAGGAACTTCGTTTGAATCCTCTATTTTTTTGCATTGGTTAAACGACCTGTTGTCATAGATAGAATTGAAATTGTAGCTGACTTGTACTTGTATTTTTAGAACGAATGTTATTTTCCACATTATATATTTTTGTTATCCACAAATATTCTGGTATTCATGCATATTATGATTAAAATTACACAGCAATATTCTTGGCTACAGAACAGAGTGCCAAGTGTAATATCAAGGTTCTTTGTTTGCTCAGTTCTGTAACAAGGGACCCCTTTACAAAAGAAGTCCTGTTTTCTCTTTTGAACAAACAAAAATATTATAGTAAAAGCCTTCTCGTATTGGAATTTATTATTTCAATATATAACTTTGACCTCTCCCTTTTTCTCTTAGAATAAAAAATTAAATCTGTGGTCTATTTGTGTCCTGCATACCTTACCAACCCTACTAAAACATACATCTCTTTGTCCTGTCCTCCACATGAAGAAATGGTTGTGTGACTGGCTCAAGTTCCCACAGCTAATGTTGCAGAGCCCAGTGATCGAACCCACTATTTATCCTAGGAAGGCATAGCAGGAATGTGAAAGAATGAGCTTGAATGTGGCGGTGGTTGGAGGGCATAATGCAAAATGAAAGAGGTCAGGTATATAAGGACAAATATAGTAGAAGACAACCCCCCCCCAAAAAAAGCACCTGGCGGATTCGAACTGCCGACCCTTTGGTTAGCTGCCATAGCACTTAACTTCTACGCCACCAAGGTTTCCTTGTAGAAGACAAGAACAAATAAATACACAGAGGCCACTATTAATTGGTGCTTACCAGGGAGAAGAGAGGGTAGGGATGAGAACACTTAGAACTTATTCATTACTTTCAGTGATAGGAAATGTGTTCAGAGTATGGAAGTAGTGAGCACAGAACAACCGTAGTAAAGACAAGAGCTTGAGCATGAATAAAAAGTTACATAGTTAAAGCGAACACTGACAAATTATAAAAATGTAACTAATGTCAATGAACAATTTTTGTGGAAATTTGTAAAATAAAATTCATTGGGTGATATGCAATTTTGCATCAGCAATAATAATAACTAAAAGGTGTGTTTGGTTACATAAATATAGAAGTATGCATAAATATGTGAAGGAAGGCATATATGAATAACTACACATATGCATATACATGTTTTTGTGTGCTGTGTATATTTTTTTTATTATTATAATTTAGTTGAAGGTTTACAGAACTAGTTTCCCATTAAACATTTAGTACACATGCTATTTGTGACATTGGTTGCCAAACCCACAGCCTGTCAACACTCTCCCCTTCTTGACCTTGGGTTCCCTATTATCAGCTTTCCTGGCCCCTCCTTCTTTCTTGTCCTTGCCCCTAGGCTGCTGTGCCCATTTAGTCTCATTTTATGAGCCTGTCTAATTTTGGCTGAAGGGTGAACTTCACAAGTGACTTCATTACTGAGCCAAAAGGGTGTCCAGTGACCATACTGTTTGGGTTCCTCCAGTCTCTGTAAGACCATTAAGTGTGGTCTTTTTTTTTTTTTCTCTTTTTTTGTAAGTTAGGATTTTGCTCTACATTTTTCTCCAGCTGTGTCCAGGACCCTCTATTTTGATCCCTCTCAGAGCAGTCGGTGGTGATAACTGGGCACTATCTAGTTGTGCTGGACTCAGTCTGGTGGAGGCTGTAGTACTTGCAGTCTCTTAGTCATTGGACTAATCTTTCTCTCGTGTTTTTTGTTTTCTTCATTCTCTCTTGCTGCAGACAGGGGGAGACCAGTGGGATATCTTAGATGGCCACTCACAAGCTTTTAAGACTCCAGAAACTATTCATCAAAGTAGAATGTAGAACATTTTCTTTATAAACTGTTACCAGTTGAGCAAGACGTTCTCCAAGACCATGGTCCCCCAGCCCTCAGCCCAGTAATTCTTTTCCTCAGGGAGTTTGGATGTGCCTATGGAGCTTTCACGACCTTGCCTTGGACAAATTGTGCTGGCTTCCCCAGTATTGTATACTGTCTTACCCTTCAACAAAGTTCACACTTAGCTACATTGTCTACTTAGTGTTTTTCTATCCCCACTTCTCTTCTCCCTCAGAACCATCAAAGATTATTTCTTTTTGTGTGTAAACATTTCATGAGTTTTTATAGCACTGGTCTCACACAATATTTGTCCTTTTGTGATTTACTTATTTCACTCAGTGTAACACCCTCCAGATTCATGCATGTTGTGAGATGTTTCCCCTATTCATCATTGTTCTTTATTGTTGCATAGTATTCCATTCAGTGTATATACCACAGTTTGTTTATCCATTCATCTGTTGATGGGTACCTAGGTTGTTTCCATCTTTTTGCTATTTTAATCAATGCTGCAATGAACATGGATGTGCATATGCCTATTGGTGTGATGGCTTTTATTTCTCTAGGATATATTCCTTTGGGTTGGATTGCTGGATCATATGGTATTTCTATTTCTAGCTCTTTAAGCACATCATATCACTTTCCAAAATAGTTGTATCATTTTGCATTCCCATCAGCAGTGCATAAGAGTTCCAATCTTTCCACAGCTTCTCCAACATTTATTTTCTCTTTTTTTTTTTTTGATTCATGCCGGTAAAATCAGGGTGAGATGGTAGCTCATTGTAGTTTTGATTTGCATTTCTCTAATGGCTAGAGATCTCGAGCATTTCCTCATGTGTCTGTTAGCTGTTTGAATGTGTCCTTTGGTGAAGTGTCTGTTCATATCCTTTGCCCATTATTTAATTGGATTATTTGTCTTTTTGTTGTAGAGGTGTTGTGTTTTACTGTAAGTTTAGAGGTTAGACTTTTGTCAGAGGTGTCATAGCCAAATTTTTTTTTTCACAGTCTGTAGGTTCTCTTTTTACTCTTTTGGTGAAGTCTTTTGATGAGCATAAGCATTTAATTTTTAGAAGACCCTAGTTATCTAGCTTATCCTCCGGAGTTTGTGTGTTAATAGTAATGGTTTTTTTTCCTGTTAATGCGATATGTTAAGGCCTCTAGCATTGCTCTTATTTTTTCTTCTATGATCTACATAGCTTTTGGTTTTGTATTTAGTTCTTTGATGCATTTTGAGTTAGTTTTTTTGCATGGTAAGAGGTATGGGTCCTGTTTCATTTTTTGCAGAAAGACATCCAGTTTTGCCAGCATCATTTGTACAAAATAAAAACAAAAGTATAAAATAAAATGCATACGGGCACAGCTAAAGATACTTAGTGGACACAACTAAACACCTCATTTGATTGGTCTACTGGGTTTAAGGGCTTAATACCATAATCTCACAGGGCAACTCTGCCAATTGGCATAATATAATCCATAAAGAAAATATTCTACATCCTAGTTTGGTTGGTAGCATCTGGGCTCTTAAAAGATTGCAAACAGCCATCTGAGACACAACTATTGGTCTCGATCCCTCCAGTGCTAGAGAATGAAAGAAACCAAACACTCAAAGAAGAAACTACTCTACAGAAACAATAGTCTACATGAAAAATGATATCACCTACCTGGAGACCAGAAGAACTAGATGGTTCCCAGCTACCACTACTAACTGTTCTGACCAGGGACTGAATAGATGGTCCCAGACAGGATGGGAGAAAAATGTAGGACAAAACTGAAATTTCTAAAAAATGGCCAGACATACTGGACAGGAAGAGACTAGATGAACCCACAAGACTATCACCCTGAGATGTTTTTTTGAACTGGGAACTCAAACTATTCGCAGAGATCACCTTTCAGCCAAATGACAGACTGGCCCAAACTTTTACGATGTTAACGAGTCAAGAGTAGAAGCAGGTACATTAATGAGGCAGGTCAATCTACAAGATTGTGAATCTCTTTTGAGATATAAAGGAGAGAAGTAAGCAGAGAGACAAGTGACCTCTTTCCACCAAGAAAGTAGAGCCAGTAGCTTGCTTCCTATGGACCTGAGGTCCCTGTGCTGAGAATCTCCTAGAGCAGGGGGAGATTGATGACAAAAACCTTTCCCCAGAGCCGACAGAGGAGGAAAGCCTTCTCTTGGAGGTGGCAACCTGAGTTTGTCCTCCTCGTCTCCTAGACTGTGAGAGAATGAATTTCTCTTTGTTAAAGCCATCCACTTGTGGTATTTCTGCTTTAGCAGCACTATATATCTAAGACAGAACCTATAAGTACTGTGCTCCTCAAAATAATAACCCAAATGAAACCAAATGGTTAACATTTATTCTAGACCAAAGACAAGAAGGCAAGGGAGTAAAGGGGAGCTAGATGTCATTTTTTTTTTTTTTTAGATGTCATAATTTCCGTATTTTATATACACTTTTAAGTTCTCGGCTGCTAACTGAAAGGCTGACAATTCAAACCCACCAGATGTTCTGAGGGGTAAGATGTGGTAATTTCATTCCATAAAGACTTCAGCCTTAGAAACAGTTCTAACCAGTTCTATAGGGTTGCTATGAGTCAAAATCAACTCGATGACAATGAGTCTGGTTTTGGGGTTTACATGTCCTTTAAAAAGCCTGTTAGGTATTATGCTATCATTTTAAATTTGGAAACAGAAAAAAAAAGTTATTCATAATAAAACCAATAGAAAATAGAGCTCTACAAAATCTTCTTGTTTTGTAACTTACACTGAAGATAAATTGTCTAATGTTCATAACTATTTTCCAAGAGGCCATGATGCCCAGAGGATACATCTGTGTCAGGGGATATAATTCAGTATCTCTACTTTTTTTTGACTTTATCAAAGGGTATATGAGTTTTGAAAAGGTTGGAAATGTTGTTTTATAAGAATAGCTTTGTAATATAATTATGCTAATTAAGAAATTCTCTTAAATCTGATTAAAATTAATATTATGAGAGCAAAACATCAGGTATTTACATTTAATTAATATTTATCTCATGGTCATAATTTTGTTAGAAATTTATTTTCCAAGCAGAATCTGAATACCTCCTAGCTGCTTCTATTCTTCTTTTATCTATATTCACTAAAGTGTCTGGTTAAATAGAAAGCTTAAAATTTTTTGGTTTGACATTTTCTGTAAAGTACTTGTTTTTTAAAGTTCACGTTTTTGTTTTTTTTTATTGTGTTTAGGTGAAAGTTTACAGTGAAAATTAGTTCCTTATTCATAAATTTACACATAAATTGTTTTGTGACATTGGTTGCAACCCCAGCATTGTGTCCCTTTCCACCCTGGGTTCTCTGTGTCCATTTGTCAAGTTTTCCTATCCCTTTCTGCTTTCTCTTCTTTGTTTTGGGGCAGGTGTTGCCCATTTGGTCTCCTCGCTTGTGTTATTGTTTGTTTTATGGGCCCATCTAACCCTTGGATGAAAGGTGGACTTAAGGAGTGACTTCAGTTCTGTGTCCAGGAACCACAGTCTCGTGGGTCCCTCCAGTTTCTCTCAAGGCCAGTAAGTCTAGTGTCTTTTTGTAGATTTGATTTTTGTTCTACAATTCTCCCCTGCTCTGTCTGGGACACTGTATTTCGATCCCTGTTAGAACGGTTGGTGGTGGTAGCCAGGCACCATCTAGTTCTTCTGGGTTCAGGCTGGTGGAGGCTGTGGTTCATGTGGTCTAATAGTCCTTTGGACTAATGTTTTCCTCATGTCTTTTGTTTTCTTCCTTCACCTTTGCTCTGGGTGGGACCAATACATGCATCTTAGATGACTGCTTTCAGACTTTTAAGATGTCATATGCTACTCACTAAAGTAGGATGTAGAACATTTTCTTTAGGAAGTATTTATACCAATTGACTTGGATGTCCCCTAAGACCATAGTACCCAGCCCTCAACCCTAGCAGCTTGATCACTCAAGGTGTTTGAATGTGTCTAGGAAGCTTCTATGACTTTTCCTTGGTCAAGTTGTGCTGACTTTCCCTATATTGTGTGTTGTCTTCCTCTTCATCAAGGTTAACATTTGTCTACTATCTACTTAGTGATTTCTGTTCCCCACCCTTCCCCTCCCTTGTAACCATCAAAAACTGTTTTATTTTTCTTCTCTGTACAAACCTTTTCTTGGGTTTTTATAACAGAAGTTCATATAATATTTGTCCTTTGGTGATTGACTTATTTCACTCAGCATAATGCCCTCCAGATTCATGCATGCTGTGAGATGTTCCCCAGATTCATCATTTCTCTTTATCATTGTGTAGCATTTCATTGCTTGTATGTACCATAGTTTATTTATCCATTCATCTGTTGATGGTCATGTAAGTTGTTTCCATCATTTTGCTATTGTGAACAATGCTGCTATGAACTTGGATGTGTATGTGTGTTTATTCATGCGATGGCTCTTATTTCTCTTGGATATATTCCTGGGAGTGGAATTGCTGGCTCATGTTGATGTTGTTAGGTGCTGTCGAGTCGGTTCCAACTCATAGCCACCCTATGCACAACAGAACGAAACACTGCACAGTCCTGCGCCATCCTTACAATCGTTGTTATGCTTGAGCTTATTGTTGCAGCCACTGTGTCAATCCACCTTGTTGAGGGTCTTCCTCTTTTCCGCTGACCCTGTACTCTGCCAAGCATGATGTCCTTCTCCAGGGACTGATCCCTCCTGACAACATCTCCGAAGTATGTAAGAAGCAGTCTCGCCATCCTTGCCCCTAAGGAGTATTCTGGCTGCACTTCCTCCAAGACAGATTTGTTCGTTCTTTTGGCAGTCCATGGTATATTCAATATTCTTCACCAACACCACAATTCAAAGGCGTCAGCTCTTCTTCGGTCTTCCTTATTCATTGTCCAGTTTTCACATGCATATGATGTGATTGAAAATACCATGGCTTGGGTCAGATGAACCTTAGCCTTGAGGGTGACATCTTTGCTCTTCAAAACTTCAGAGGCCCTTTGCAGCAGATTTACCCAATGCAATGCGTCTTTTGATTTCTTGACTGCTGCTTCCATGGCTGTTGACTGTGGATCCAAGTAAAATGAAATCCTTGACAACTTCAATCTTTTCTCCATTTATCATGATGTTGCTCATTGGTCCAGTTGTGAGGATTTTTGTTTTCTTTATGTTGAAGTGTAATCCATACTGAAGGCTGTGTTCTTTGATCTTCATTAGTAAGTGCTTCAAGTCCTCTTCACTTGCAGCAAGCAAGGTTGTGTCACCTGCATAACACAGGTTGTTAATGAGTCTTCCATCAATCCTGATGCCCTGTTCTTCTTCATATAGTCCAGCTTCTCAGATTGTTTGTTCAGCATATAGATTAAATACTTATGGTGAAAGAATACAACCCTGACGCACACCTTTCCTGACTTTAAAACAATCAGTATCCCCTCGTTCTGTCCGAACAACTGCCTCTTGATCTATGTAAAGGTTCCTCATGAGCACAATTAAGTGTTCTGAAATACCCATTCTTTGCAGTGTTATCCATAGTTTGTTATGACCCACACAGTCGGATGCCTTTGCATAGTCAATAAAACACAGGTAAACATCCTTCTGGTATTCTCTGCTTTCAGTCAGGATCCATATGACATCAGCAATGATATCCCTGGTTCCACATCCTCTTCTGAATCCAGCCTGAATTTCTGGCAGTTCCCTGTCGATATACTCCTGCAGCCATTTTTGAATGATCTTCAGCAAAATTTTGCTTGCATGTGATATTAAAGATATTGTTCTATAATTTCCACATTCAGTTGGATCACCTTTCTTGGGAATAGGCATAAATATGGATCTCTTCCAGTTAGTTTTCAGGAAGCTGTCTTCCATATTTCTTGGCATAGACGAGTGAGCACATCCAGCGCTGCATCTGTTTGTTGAAACATCTGAATTGATATTCCATCAATTCCTGGAGCCTTGTTTTTCGCCAATGCCTTCAGAGCAGCTTGGACTTCTTCCTTCAGTACCATCAGTTCCTGATCATATTCCACCTCTTGAAATGGTTGAATATCGACTCTTTTTGGTGTAATGAGTCTGTGTATTCCTTCCATCTTTTTTGATGCTTCCTGCATCTTTTAATATTTTCCCCATGAAATCCTTCACTATTGCAACTCGAGGCTTGAATTTTTTCTTCAGTTCTTTTAGCTTCAGAAACGCCGAGTGTGTTCTTCCCTTTTGGTTTTCCATCTCCAGCTCTTTACACATGTCATTATAATACTTTACTTTGTCTTCTCGAGAGGCCCTTTGAAGTCTTCTGTTCAGCTCTTTTACTTCATCAATTCTTCCTTTTGCTTTAGCTGTTCGACATTCGAGAGAAAATTTCAGAGTCTCCTCTGACATTCATCTTGGTCTTTTCTTTCTTTCCCTTCTTTTCAGTGACCTCTTGGTTTCTTCATGGATGATGTCTTTGATGTCATTCCACAACTTGTCTGGTCTTCGGTCACTAGAGTTCGATGCATCAAATCTATTCTTGAGATGGTCTCTAAATTCAGGTGGGATATACTCAAGGTCATATTTTGGCTCTCGTGGATTTGCTCTGATTTTCTTCAGTTTCAGCTTGAACTTGCATATGTGCAATTGATGGTCTGTTCTACAGTCGGCTCTTGGCCTTGTTCTGACTGATGATACTGAGTTTTTCCATTGTCTCTTTCCACAGATGTAGTCAATTTGATTTCTGTGTGTTCCATCTGGTGAGGTCCATATGTATAGTCGCCGTTTATGCCAGTGAAAAAGGTATTTGCAATGAAGAAGTCTGCTGGCTCATATGGTATTCCTATTTCTAGCTTTTTAAGGAGGAGCTGTATTGTTTTCCATAGTGGCTGCATTTTGGATTCCCACCAGCAATGCATAAGAGTTCCAATCTCCCGGCAACCTCTCCAACATTGGTTATTGTCTTTTTTTTTTTTTTAATTGGTGCCTGTAATGTCAGAGCAAGGTGGTATCTCATTGTAGTTTTGTTTTGTATTTCTCTAATGGCTAATGATTGCAAGCATATCCTCATGTGTCTTTTAGCTGCCTGAATGTCTTCTTTGGTGAAGTTATCTGTCCATATCCTTTGCCCATTTTTTAAATTGGATTATTTGTCATTCTGTTGTTTAGGTGTGGAAGTAGTCTACAGATTTTAAAGAATAGACACTTGTCTAATATGTCATATCCAAAATTTTCTTCCAATTCTGTAGGTTCTCTCTTTACTCTTTTGTTGAATTCTTTTGGTGAGCATAAGTGTTCAATTTTTAGGAGCTCTGAGTTATCTAGTTTACCTTCTGGTGTTTGTGAATTATTCATTTTTATTCTATTTATGTCATGTATTGGGGCCCCTGGCATTGTCCTTATTGTTTGTTCCATGATCTATATCATTTCAGGTGTTATGTTTAGGCCTTTGATCCGTTTTGAGTTTGTTTTTGCGTGATGGACAGACATGGATTTTGTTTCTTTCCTTTTTTTTTTTTTTAACAGATGGACATCCAGTTTTGCCACCACCATTTGCTAAAAAGACTTTCTTTTCCCCCATTTAGTGGATTTAGGTCATTTGTCAAAGATCAGCTGATCATAGGTGGATGTATTTATATCTTGATTGTTGACTCTGTTTCATTGGTCTATATGTCTGCTGTTGTACCATACCAGGCTTTTTGACTACCACGGCTATTTGGTAGGTTGTAAGATCAAGTAGTGTAAGGCCACCATTTTTGTTCTTTTTCTTTAGTAATGCTTTGCTTATCCTGGGCATCTTCCATTTAGATATAAAGTTGGTGATTATTTTTTCAATCCTGTAAAAAAAATGCTGTTGGTATTTGGATCAGAATTGCTTTATATCTGTAGACATCCTTGGGTAGAATTAACATTTTCCCAAGGTTGAGTCTACCTGTCCATGGGCATGATATGTTTTTTCTGTTTATGTAGGTAGATCACCTTTGGTTTCTTGCAATAATGTTTTACAGTTTCCTTTCTTGCAATAATGTTTTACAGTTTCCTTTCTATAGGTCTTTTATATCTCTAAGGAGCCCTGGTGGCATTTTGATTGAAGTGATGGACTGCTAAACAAAATGCTGGTGATTTAAATCCACCAGCCACTCCACAGGAGAATAATGAGGCAGTCTGCTTCTGTAAAGATTTACAGTCTTGGAAACCCAAGTGGCTTGCTATGAGTTGGAATCTACAACAGTGGGTTTGATTTTTCTGTCTGTGATTAGATTTATTCCTAAATATTTTATCTTTTTAGGGGCTACTATAAACTGTATTG
Organism: Elephas maximus indicus; assembly: GCF_024166365.1. NCBI lineage: Eukaryota > Metazoa > Chordata > Mammalia > Proboscidea > Elephantidae > Elephas > Elephas maximus. Next base: position 24,794,597 of record NC_064835.1, on the reverse strand, counting down.
TTTCCTGTTTTCCTTTTCAAAACTCTCTTTGTTGGCGTATAGGAATCCAACTGATTTTTGCATGTTGATTGTATATCCTGCTTCTGTGCTGAATATTTCTATTAGTTCCAGTAGTTTTCTCGTGGAATCTTTTGAGTTCTCTATGTATGTTGCTGTTGTTATTAGGTGTTGTGGAGTTGGTTTCAACTCATAGCTACCCTATGTACAGCAGAAGGAAACACTGCCCGGGCCTGTGCCATCCTCACAATTGTTATGCTTGAGCCAGTTGTTCTGGCCACTGTGTTGATCCATCTTGTTGAGGGTCTTTCCCTTTTTCCCTGACTCTCTACTAAGCATGATGTCCTTCTCCAAGGACTGATACCTCCTGATAATATGTCCGAAGTATGTAAGACATAGTCTTGTCATCCTTGCTTCTAAGGACCATTTAGGTTGTACTTCTTCCAAGACAGATGTGTTCATTCTTTTGACAGTCCATGGCATATTCAATATTCTTTGCCAAATCACAATTCAATGGTATTGCTTCTTCTTTGGTCTTCTTTTTTCATCATCCAGGTTCCACATGCATATGCATATGAGGTGGTTGAAAACAGCATGTCTTGGCTCAGGTGCACCTTAGTCTTAAAGGTGAAGTCTTTACTTTTCAACACTTTAAAGAGGTGTTTGCAGCAGATTTGCCCAATGCAATGTGTCTTGCTTATTGGTCCATTTGTGATGATTTTTGTTTTCTTTGTATTGAGTTGTAATCCACACTGAAGTCTGTGGTCTTTGATTTTATCACTACGTGTGGCAAGTCCTCTTCACTTTTAGCAAGCAAGGCTGTGTCATCTGCCTAATACAGGTTGTTAATGAGTCTTCCTCCAATCCTAATGCCCCGATCTTCTTCATATAGTCCAGTTTAATGGATTATTTGCTCAACATGCAGATTGAATAAGTATGGTTAAAAGATATAACCCTGACACACACCCTCCTTGACTTTAAACCAGGCAGCATCCCCTTGTCTTGTTTGAAGGACTGCCTCTTGACCTCTGCACAGGTTCCTCATGAGCACAATTAAATATTCTGTAATTCCCATTCTTTGCAATGTTATCCATCATTTGCTATGATTCACACAGTCAAATACCTCTTTATAGTCAATAAAACACAGGTAAACATATTTTTGGTATTCTCTGCTTTCGGCCATGATCCATCTGACATCAGCTATGATATTCCTGCTTCCACGTCCTCTTCTGAATCCAGCTTGAGTTTCTGGCAGTTTCCTGTCATTATATTGTGCAGCTGCTTTTAAGTGATCTTCAGCAAAATTTTTCTTCTGTTTAATATTAATAGTGATGTTGTTCAATAACTTCCATGTTTGGTTGGATCCTGTTTCTTGGAAATAGGTATTAAGTATGCATATCTTCCAGTTGCATGGAAGTCTCTACATATACTAGCATATAATCTGCAAACAGGGGTAGTTTTACTTCTTCTCTTCCAATTTGGATGTCCTTTATTTCTTTTTCTTGCCCATTGATCTAGCTAGGAGTTCAAGCACAGTGTTAAGTAGGGTGGTGATAAAGGGCATCCTTGTCCTCTTCCTGTTCTCAGAGATAAAGTTTTCAGCATCTCTCCACTGAGAATCATGTTGGCTGTTGGTTTTGTATAGATGCCCTTTATTACGTTGTGGAATTTCCCTTGTATTCTTGTTTTATTGAGAGTTTTTATCAAGAATGGGTGTTGCTTTTTATCAAATGCCTTTTCTGCATCCATTGAGATGACCATGTGATTCTTTTCTTTTGTTATATTTATGTGGTGGATTATGTTGATTGATTTTCTAACATTGGACCGTCCTTGCATACCTGGTATGAATCCCACTTGTTCCTTGTGCATTATTTTTTTTAATATGGTGCTGAATTCTATTGGGCTAGGATTTTGTTGAGAATTTTTGCTGACAATATTCTGCTGTTATTCATAATTTTTTTTTTCAGAAGTAGACCACCAGGTCTTTCTTCCGAATTTGTCTTAATCTGAAAGCTGCACTGAAACCTGTCCACCAAAGATCACCCTGCTGGTATTTGAAATACCTCCTCATGTGACAACGTATTTCTTTTCATTTGTTCTGGTAGCTCTTCAGTTTTCTGTTCTCTGCTTAATCATTACTGCATCTATCTTGTCTTCCTGGTTCTTAAGCTTATCTTACATTCTGGGGGAAAGGAAAGAAAGTGGGAGTGCTTATGCTTCTCATTTTGAGTTCAGTATGCATCATACACTATAAGCTCGTCTATGGTCCAGACTATAGAAAGGAAGAGTAGTGGTTAGAGGTAATAAACATTATCTGGTATATACTGTCATTTTTAATATTTTCTTTTCTATTCTTCTTTTAATCTTGAAAAATATTAGGGGTTTCAGAGGTCATCCTGAGTGAATTTAACACCAATATGCCATGGCATCATCCCTGATAAATTTGGCCTGTGCTTCTACTGTAGTTTAAATTAACAACCAAAGTGACCTAGATTTTTTTAAAACATAGTTTTACTGATGTATCATATACACACATAAAATTTACACTTCATAGCTGTACAAGCCCTATATATCTGTCAGTTTGTCATACTGTGTTGGTTCACATATTGCTCTGATGCTAGAAGCTATGCTACCAGTATTTCAAATAACAGCAGGATCACCCATGGTGGACAAGTTCCAGCTGACCTTCCAGAGTAAGACAGACTAGGAAGAAGGACCTGGAGGTCTATTTCTGAAAAAAATTAGCCAGTGAAATGCTTATGAGTAGTAGTGGAACATTATCTGACATAGTGCCAAAAGATGAGCCCCTTTAGTTGGAAGGCACTCAAAATATGATGGAGGATGTCTTAGTCACCTAGCGCTGCTATAACAGAAACACCACAAGTGGGTGGCTTTAACAAAGAGAAATTTATTCACTCATGGTCTAGGAAGCTTGAAGTCTGAATTCAGGGTGCCAGCTCCAGAAGTCTGAATTCAGGGTGCCAGCTCCAGGGGAGGCTTTCTCTCTGTCTGTTGGCCTTGGGAGAAGGTCCTTTTCATCAATCTTCCCCCGCTGAGGAGCCTCTCAGCTCAGGGTCCTCAGTTCCAAAGGACAGCTCTTGGTCTTAATGGTATGAGGTCCCTATGCATATCTGCTCACTAAGCTCTCTTATACTTCAAAGAGATTGGCTTAAGACCCCAACCTAATCTTATAGGTTGAGCCTTGCCTCATTAATATAACTGCCTCTACTCCTGTTCCATTAACATCACAAAAATTGTGGAGAAGCACACAGTACTGGGAATCATGGCCTAGTCAGGTTGACATATATTTTTAAGGGACACAATTCAATCCATATCAAGGGAAGAGGTGCCCCCTCAAAGTGGAGTTGACCTTAATGCCATGGATGGATTCAAGCTTTTGTGACCTTCATTTGCTGATGTGGCACCACTTAAAATGAGAAGAAACAGCTGCAAACATCCATTAATAATGGAACAGGGAATGTACGAAGTATGAATATAGGAAAATTCAAAATTGTCAAAAAGGAAATGGAATGTAGAAATATTGATACTTAGGCATTAGTGAGCTGAAATGGACTGATATTGGCCATTTTGATTTGGACAACCGTATGATCTACTCTGCTGGCAACAAGAAATTGAAGAGGAATGGAGCTGGATTCTTCTTCAAAGAGAACATTTTGAGATCTATCCTGAAGTGCAATATTGTTAGTAATAGGATAATGTCCATATGCCTACAGGGAAGACTATTATTCCAATTACTCACCAACCACTAAAGCCAAAGATGAATAAATCAAAGATTTTTACCAACTTCTGCAGTCTGAACTTGATCAAATATGAAATCAGAATGCATCCATAGTTACTGGTGATTGGAATGTGAAAGTTGGAAACAAAGAAGAAGAATCTGTAGATGAAAAATATGGTCTTTATGATAGAAATGATGTCAGAGACCACATGACAGAATTTTGCAAGACCGATGACTTCTTCCATGCAAATAGCTTTTTCAATAACATAAATGGCAACTTAACATTTGGGCCTCACCAGATGGAATACACAGGAATTAAATCAACTTCATCTGTGGAGAGAGATGATGGAAAAGCTCAATTACATCAGTCAGAACAAGGCCAGGGGCTGACTGTGGAACAGGTCATCAACTGCTCACAAGCAAGTTCAAGTTGAAGTCAAAGAAAATTAGAATAAGTCCACGAGAGCCAAAGTACAATCTTGAGTATATCTCATCTGAATTTAAAGACCATCTCAAAAATAGATTTGCTGCATTGAATACCAATGATCGAAGACCAGATGAGTGGCGAAATTACATCAAGGACTTCATACATGAAGGAAGGAAGAGGTAATGAAAAAGACATGAAAGAAAGAAAAGACCAAAATATATGTCTGAATAAACTCTGAACCTTGCCCTTGAACATAGAGTAGATAAAATAAAAAAAGAAATGATGAAGAGTTCAATGGAAGATTATAAAGGGCATCTTGAGAACAGAAAGTAAAGTACTATACATGAAATATGCAAAAACTTGGAGTTAGAAAACCAAAAGGGAAGAACTCACTCAGCATTTCAGATCCTGAAAGAACTGAAGAAAAAATTTGAGCCTAGATTTGTAATACTGAAGGATTCTACAGGAAAATATTAAACATCACAGGAAACTTCTAAAGAAGATGGAAGTAGTACACAAGAGTCACTGTACCAAAAGGAATTGATCAATGTTCGACCATTTCAGGAGGTAGTATATGATCAAGAACTGATGGCACTGAAGGAAGAAGTCCAAGTTGCCTTGAATTCACTGGCAAAAACTAAGGCTCCTCAAGATGGCAGAATAGGCAGATGCTTCTGGCAAGCCCTCTTTACAAAAAGGACCAGGAAAAAACAAGTAAAACAAGTATAATTGTGACAAGCTGGGAGCCCTGAGCTTCAAAGGCAAGCTTAGAAAATGAACTGAGGGGCAGGGGGAGAAAGAGACAGTTCAGAAGTGGAGAGGAGTTACTGGACCTGAATTGCAGGGAGCGCTCAGGTACCAGTTCGGGAGGATTGGCGGCAGTGGGCTGGTACTAGCATGCGGCCACAGTTTCCTCAGGGAGAAGCAGCCAGCCACACAGCCCACTCACACCTCTGGAACCTGAGGAGAATGGCGCTCTCGGCAAAAGCTAAGTACTTGCATGTATTTTCATGCGACCCCACACCTGGAAACCGGTTTCAGTGGCTGAATTCCCTGGGCCTGAGATAGGCACTGTGCAGCACCTACAGCCATCCTCCCTGCCTTGGGAAAGGAAAAAATTTGCATTTTGGGGGAAAAGATAATTTGCTAGATCCACTAACTGGGGGAGCTCAGGACAGAAGCAGCTCCTGTCCAGGAATAAATGATCCATGGACTTTCAGCAACTTTCCCTTCTGCATGGACCTGTGTGGGACTATTTTGGGAGAATAGGCCCTCGTTGGCAGACTCCAACCATTTCAGCTGTGCGGTGGAGAGGTGGATGTCTGATGTTTGACATTGCTTTGCCTATTAAACAAGGTCCCCACCTACACACATCAGGGACCTAAGGACTGGTAGCTCCACTCAGGTCACCCAGCCACCTGCGACAGGTGTCTAAAAGATAACTGGTACCTCCCAGTCCTTACAACCAAAAACTTTGGGTGCCCATGGACCATCTGCAGAACCCACCCACCTCCATGCTCTAGGGAACAGGGATGCCTTTTCTTCAGAGACACTCGGGGGTCAGTTCTCAATCCCCTGCATTGTTAGGAGCATGACCCCCTGCTGCAATCAGATACCAGTATATATGTCAATCACCACTGCCCCTCTAAGACTGTAGGACACAGACTGTACCACACACTTGATGATTAGCTACCTGGAAACCTGAGCTGAATTCATACAAGAAAACTGAATGGACTCCTAGACTGATATACCTGATAACAGCTCTACCATCTGGGGACAGGATATCAGAGCTCCAAAGGTGAAAATAATCAAGCAAGCTCACTCAAGCAACCCATAGTGGTATATGAAAACAAAACAAAACAAGCAGCTACTACACAGTAAACAAGCATAAACTAATACAATAACATATAGATTGCTCAGAGACAACACTCAATATCAAGTCAAATAAAGAAACAGACCATGATCATCTCAACAGGCTCTCAAAACAAAGAAACCAGGGATCTTCTAGATGAAAGTGCATTCCTGGAATTACCAGCTGCAGAATACAAAAGTTAAATATACAGAACCCTTCAAGACATCAGGGAGGAAATGAGACAATACGCAGAACAAACAAAAGAACACACAGATAAAGCAATTGAAGAAATCAGAAAGATTATTCAGGAACATAATGAAAAGTTTCATAAGCTGGAAAAATCCATAGACAGGCAGCAATCAGAAATTCAGAAGATTAACAATAAAATTACAGAAGTAGACAACTCAATAGAAAGAGGAGTGGAATTGAGCAAGTAGAAGCTAGAATTTCTGAACTCAAAGATAAATCACTTGGCACTAAAATATATGAAGAAAAATCAGATAAAATAATTTAAAAAAATGAAGAAAACTTAATAATCATGAGAGACTTTATCAAGAGAAATAACCTACGAGTGATTGGAGTACCAGAACAGGGAGGGATAACAGAAAATACAGAGAGAATTCTTGAAGATTTGTTGGCAGGAAACTTCCATGATATTGTGAAAGATGAGAACATATCTATCCAAGATGTTCATCGAAGTCCACATAAAGCAGACCTTAAAAGAAAGTTGCCAAGACATATTATAATCAAACTTGCCAAAGCCAAAGATAAAGAGAGAATTATAAGAGCAGCGAGGGATAAACAAAAAGTCACATACAGGGGAGAGCCCATAAGAATAAGCTCGGACTACTGGGCAGAAACCATGTAGGCAAGAAGGCAATGGGATGACATATTTAAAAAATTGAAGGAAAAAAATTGCCTGCCAAGAAACATATATCCAGGAAAACTATCTCTTAAATATGAAGGTGAAATTAAGACATTTCAAGATAAACACAAGTTTAGGGAATTCGTAAAACCAAACTAAAAATACAAGAAATATTAAAGGGGAATTCTTTGGTTAGAAAATCAATAATATCGGGTATTGATCCAACACTAGAACACTGGGCAAAGGAACCAAAAGTCAACCCAGACAGGGAAATCCAAAAAAACACAGCAAGATTTTATATATATATATAAAAGCCTGGAACAGGGTAACAGCGATGTTATTATGTAAAAGAAGGCAACATTAGAATAATAAACAGGGACTAAGAAAAGTAATCATACACCTTCCATATGGAGAGGAAGATATGGTGATAAAAAGAAATGAAAGGTTTAAATTTAGAAAAAGGGGGTAAATAAGATAACCACAAAAGAGACAAACTGTCCTACTCGTCTAAATAGAATACAAGAAAAAAATAGAGACTCAGCAGAAACAAAATCACCAACAACAAATATGAGGAAAGAACAATATATAGAGATAATCTACTCAGTACATAAAATTAAGTGGGAAAAAGAAACTCAACAATACACAAAAAGACATTAAAATGGTAGCACTAAATTCATACCTATCCATAATTGCCCTGAATGTAAATGGACTAAATGCACCAATAAAGAGACAGAGAGTGGCAGAAGGGATTAAAAAACAAGATCCATCCATATGCTGTCTACAAGAGAAACGCCTTAAATTTAGAGACAAAAACAAACTAAAACTCAAAGCATAGAAAAAAAAAATACATCAAGCAAACAACAATCAAAAAAGAGAGGGAGTGGCAATATTAATTTCTGACAAAATAGACTTTAAAGTTGAATCCATCAGAAAAGATAAGGAAGGACACTATATAATGATTAAAGGGACAATACACCAAGAAGATATAACTGTATTAAATATTTATGTACCCAAAGACAAGGCTTCAAGAAACATAAAACAAACTCTGTGAGCATTGAAAAGTGAGATAGACAGCTCCACAATAATAGTAGGAGAGTTCAACGCACCGCTTTAGATGAAGGACAGGACATCCAGAAAGAAGCTCAATAAAGGCACGGAAGATCTAAATGCCACAATAAACCAACCAACTTGACCTCATAGACATATACAGGACACCCCACCCAACAGCAACCAAGTATACATTCTTTTCTAGTGCACATAGAACATTCTCTAGAATAGACCACATATTAAATCATAAAGCAAGCCTTAGCAGAATCCAAAACATTGAAATATTACAAAGCATCTTCTCTGACCATAAGATCATAAAAGTGGAAATCAATAACAGGAAAGGCAAGGAAAAGAAATCAAACACTTGGAAACTGAACAACATCCTGCTCCAAAAAGACTGGATTATAGAAGACATTAAGGATGGAATAAAAAAAAAAAAAATTCATAGAATCCAATGAGAATGAAAACACTTCCTTTCAGAACATTTGGGACACAGCAAAAGTGGTGCTCAGAGACCAATTTATATCAATAAATGCACACATCCAAGAAGAAGAAAGGGCCAAAATCAAAGAATTATCCCTACAACTTGAACAAATAGAAAGAGAGCAACAAAAGAAACCCACAGGCACCAGAAGAAAACACATAATAAAAATTAGAGCTGAACTAAATGAAATAGAAAACAGAAAAACAATTGAAAGAATTAACAAGACCAAAAGCTGGGTTTTTCAAAAATTCAACAAAATTGATAAACCACTGGACAAACTGACAAAAGAAAACCAGGAGAGGAAACAAATAACCCGAATAAGAAATGAGATGGGCGATATTACAACAGATCCAACTGAAGTTAAAAGAATCATATCAGATTACTATGAAAAACTGTACTCTAACTAATTTGAAAACCTAGAAGAAATGGATGAACTCCTAGAAATACACTACCTACTAACATAAACAGGGGTAGAACAAATAAATAGACCCATAATGAAAGAAGAGATTGAAAAGGTAATTGAAAAACTCCCAACAAAAAAAGCCCTGGTCCAGACCGCTTCACTGCAGAGTTCTATCAAACTTTCAGAGAAGAGTTAACACCACTACTACTAAAGGTATTTCAAAGCATAGAAAAGGACGGGATACTACCAAACTCATTGTATGAGTCCACCGTATCCCTGATACCAAAACCAGGTAAAGACACCACAAGAAAAGAAAATTACAGTCCTATATCCCTCATGAAAGTAGATGCAAAAATCCTCAGCAAAATTCTAGCTAATAGAATTGAACAACATATCAAAAAAATAATTCACCATGACCAAGTGGGATTCATACCAGGTATGCAGGGATGGTTCAACATTAGAACAACCATTAATGTAATCCCCCACATAAATAAAACAAAAGACAAGAATCACGTGATTTTATCAATTGATACAGAAAAGGCACTTGAAAAAATTCAACACCCATTCATGATAAAAACTCTCAGCAAAATACGAATGGAGGGAAAATTCCTCAACATAATAAAGGCCATTTATACAAAGCCAACGGCCAACATCACCCTAAATGGAGAAAGACTGAAAGCATTCCCACTGAGATCGGGAACCAGACAAAGATGTCCTTTATAACCACTCTTTTTCAACATTGTGCTGGAAGTCCTAGCCAGAGCAATTAGGCTAGATAAAGAAATAAAAGGCATCCAGATTGGCAAGGAAGAGGTCGAAGTATCTCTATTTGTAGATGCCATGATCTTATACGCGGAAAACCCTAAGGAATCCTCCAGAAAACTACTGAAACTAGTAGAAGAGTTCAGCAGAGTATCGGGATACAAGATAAATATATAAAAATCATGTGGATTCCTCTACACCAACAAAAAGAACATTGAAGAGGAAATCACCAAATCAATGCCTTTTACAGTAGCCCCCAAGAAGATAGAATATTTAGGGATATTTCTTACCAGAGATGTAAAAAACTTATGCAAAGAAAACTACAGTACACTTCTGCAAGAAACCAAAAGAGATTTACATAAGTGGAAAAACGTACCTTGCTCATGGATAGGAAGACTTAACATTATAAAAATATCTCTTCTACCAAAAGTGATCTACACATTTAATGCAATTCCGATCCAAATCCCAACGACATCATTTAAGGAGACAGAGAAACAAATCACGAACTTCATACGGAAGGGAAAGAAGCCCCGGATAAATAAGGCATTACTGAAAAAGAGCAAAGTGGGAGGCATTACTTTACCTGATTTTAGAACCTATTATACCGCCACAGTAGTCAAAACAGCCTGGTACTGGTACAACAACAGATACATGGACCAGTGGAACAGAATTGAGGATCCAGACATAAATCCATGCACATATGAGCAGCTGATATTTGGCAAAGGCCCCAAAACAGTTAAATGGGGAAAAGACAGTCTTTTTAACAAATGGTGCTGGCATAAATGGATATCCATCTGCAAAAAAAAAAAAACAACACCGATACCTCACTCCATGCACAAAAACGAGCTCAAAATGGGTCAAAGACCTTAATATAAAACTAAAACGATAAAGATCATGGAAGAAAAAATAGGGACAATGTTAGGAGCCCTAATACATGGCATAAAGAATTTATAAAACATTATAAAGAATGCAGAAGAAAAACTAGATAACTGAGAGCTCCTAAAAATCAAATACCTATCCTCATCCAAAGACTTCACCAAAAGAGTAAAAAGACTACCTACAGACAGGGAAAAAGTTTTTAGCTATGACATTTCAGATCAGCATCTGATCTCTAAAATCTATATGATACTGCAAAAACTGAACTACAAAAAGACAAAGAACCCTTTTAAAAACTGGAGAAAAGATATGAAGAGACACTTTACTAAAGAAGGCATTCACGATCATTAGCCATTAGAGAAATGCAGACCAAAACTACAATGAGATTTTATCTCACTCCAACAAGGCTGGCATTAATCCAAAAAACACAAAATAATAAATGTTGGAGAGGCTGCGGAGAGATTGGAACACATATGCACTGCTTGTGCGAATGTCAAATGGCAGAATCACTTTGGAAATCGATTTGGCACTTCCTTAAAAAGCGAGAAATAGAGCCACCATACTATCCAAGAATCCATGTCCTTGGAATATATGCTAGAGAAATAAGAGCCTTTACAAGAAAAGATACATGCACACCCATGTTTATTGCAGCACTGTTTACAATAGCAGAAAGATGGAAGCAACCGAGGTGCACATCAATGGATGAATGGATAAATAAATTACGGCCTATTCACACAATGGAATACTACACATAGATAAAGAACAGTGAGGAATCTGTAAAACATTTCTTAACGTGAAGGAACCTGGAAGGCATTATGCTAAGTGAAAATAGTCAGTTGCAAAAGGACAAATATTGTATAAGACCACTATTGTAAGAACTTGAGAAGTAGCTTAAACCGAGAAGAAAACATTCTTTTGTTACTAGAGGAGGGAGGGTGGGAGGGTGGGAGAGGGGTATTCAGTAATTAGACGGTAGATGAGAACTACTTTAGGTGAAGGGTAAGACAACACACACTACAGAGGAGGTCAGCACAACTGGACTAAACCAAAAGCAGTTTCCTGAATAAACTGAATGCTTCAAAGGCCAGTGTAGTAAGGGCAGGGGTTTGGGGACGGTGATTTCAGGGGACATCTAAGTCAAATGGCATAATAAAATCTATTAAGAAAACATTCTGCGTCCCACTTTTTAGAGTGGTGTCTGGGGTCTTAAACACCAGCAAGCAGCCATCTAAGACGCATCAATTGGTCTCAACCCACCTGGATCAAAGGAGAATGAAGAACACCAAGGACACAAGGTAATTATGTGCCCAAGAGACAGAAAGGGCCACATGAACCAGGGACTACATCATCCTGAGACCAGAAAAACTAGATGGTGCCCAGCTACAACTGATGACTGCCCTGACAGGGAACACAACAGAGAACCCCTGAGGGAGCAAGACAGCAGTGGGATACAGACCCTAAATTCTCATAGAAAGACCAGACTTAATGGTCTGACCGAGATTGGAAGGACCCTGGTTGTCATGGCCCGCAGACCGTCTGCTGGCCCAGGACAGGAAGCATTCCTGAAACCAACTCTTCAGACATGGATTGGACTGGACAATGGGTTGGAGAGGGATGCGGGTGAGGAGTGAGCTTCTTGCATCAGGTGGACACTTGAGACTATGCTGGCATCTCCTGCATGGAAGGTAGATGAGAGGGTAGAGGGGTATAGAAGCTGGAGAAATGGACACGTAAAGACAGAGTGGAGGGAGAGAGCCGGCTGTCTCACTAGGGGGAGAGTAATTGGGAGTATGTAGCAAGGTATATATAAGTTTTTATGTGAGAGACCGACTTGATTTGTAATCTTTCACTTCAAGCACAATAAAAATTATTAAAAAACAAAACAAAACAAAACAAGGCTCCAGGAATTGAAGGAATACCAATTGAGATGTTTCAACAAATGGATGCAGAGGTAGAGGTACTCATTTATTTCCGCTAAGAAATTTGGAAGAAAGCTCCCTGGCCAACTGACTGGAAGAATTCCCTATTTGTGCCCATTCCAAAGAAATGTCATGCAAAAGAGCAGGAAATTTTTCAAACTGTATCTTGAATATCACACACAAGTAAAATTTGTTGAAGATGATTCAAAAGCAGTTTTAGCAATACACATCCACAGGAAACTGCCAGAAATTCAAGTCAGATTCAGAAGAGAATTTGGAAGGTGGTATGTCATTGTTGATGTCAGATGGATCTTGGCTGAAAGCAGAGACTAGCAGAAATATGTTTACATGTGTCTACTTGAATTTGACTATGTAGATCCCAAAAAATTATGAATAATATTGCAAAGAATGGGAATTCCAGAGCACTTAGTTGTGCTCATAGGAGCCTATACATAGACAAACAGGCAATGATGAATCTGCAAAGCATCTCACAACATGGATGCATCTGGAGGGCATTGTACGGAATGAAATAAGTCAACCACAAAAGGACAAATATTATATGAAATCACTACTATAAAACTCATGAAATGATTTACACACAAAAAGAAACAATCTGTTGGCTGGGAGGGAGGGAAGGGGTAGGAGGAGAAAATATTAAATTGTTGTGGTTATTAGGTGCCATTGAATCAGTTCTGACTCATAGCAACCCTATGCACAACAGAAGGAAACACTGCCTGGTCTAGCATCATGCTCACAATTGTTGTTATGCTTGAGCCCATTGATGCAGCCAATGTGTCAGTCCATCTCCTCGAGGGTCTTCCTCTTTTCCGCTATCCCTGTACTTTACCAAGTAAAATGTCCTTTTCCATGGACTGATCCCTCCTGACAACAAATCCAAAGTATATAAGATGTTGTCTCGCCATCCTTGCTTCTAAGGAGCATTCTGGTTGTACATCTTCCAAGACAGATTTGCTCATTATTTGGCAGTCCATGGTATATTCAATGTTCTCCACCAGCATTGCAATTCAAAGGCATCAATTCGTCTTCGGTCTTCCTTATTCACTGTCTAGCTTTGAAATGCATATGATGCGATTGAAAATACCACAGCTTGGGTTAGGCACACCTTAGTCTTCAAGGTAACATCTTTGCTTTTCAACACTTTAAAGACATCCTTTGCTGCAGGTTTGTCCAACACAATGCATCTTTTGATTTCTTGACTGCTGCTTCCATGGGTGTTGATTGTGGATTCAAGTAAAACAAATTTCTTGACAACTTCAATCTTTTTTCCATTTATCATGACGTGGATTTTTGGTCCAGTTGTGAGGATTTTTGTTTTCTTTATGTTGAGGTGTAATCCATACTGAAGGCTGTGGTCTTTTATATTCATCAGTAAGTGCTTCAAGTCCTCTTCACTTTCAGAAAGCAGGATTGTGTCATATTCATCTCAAAGGTTGTTAATAGACTTCCTCCAATCCTGATGCACCATTTTTGTTCATATAGTCCAGGTTCTCGGATTATTTGCTCGGCATACATATCGAATAATTATGCAGAAAGGGTACAACTTGACACACAGCTTTCCTGACTTGAAACCACTCAGTATCCCCTTGTTCTGTTCAAACAACTGCCTCTTGATCTACGTACCAGTTCCTCATGAGCACAATTAAGTGTTCTGGAATTCCCGTTCTTTGCAATATTATCCATAATTTATTATGTTCCACACAGTCGAATCCTTTGCATAGTCAATAAAACACGGGTAAACATCCCTCCAGTATTCTCTGCTTTCAGCCAGGATCCATCTGACATCAGCAATGATATCCCTGATTCCGCATCCTCTCCTGAATCTGGCCTGAATTTCTGGCATTTTCGTGTTGATACACTGCTGTAGCCGCTTTTGAATGATTTTCAGCAAAACTTTGCATGCACATGATATTAATGATAATATTCAAAAATTTCTGCATTCCACTGGATCACCTTTCTTGGGAATAGGAATAAACATGGATCTCTTCCAGTCGGTTGGCCAGGAAGCTACTTCCAAATTTCTTGGCATAGCTCAGTGAGCACTTCTAGAGCTGCATCCATTTGTTGAAACATCTCAACTGATATTCCATCAATTCCTTGAGCTTTGTTTTTCTCCAATGCCTTCAGTGCAGCTTGAATTTCTTCCTTCAGTACCATTGGTTCCTAATCATATACTACCTCTTGAAATGGTTGAACATCAACTAATTCTTTTTGGTATAATGACTCTGGGTATGCCTTCCATCTTCTTTTGATGCTTCCTGTGTTGTTTAATATTTTCCCCTTAGAATCCTTCACTATTGAAACTCAAGTCTTGAATTTTTTCTTCAATACTTTCAGCTGGAGACAGTCCAAGTGTGTTCTTCCCATTTGGTTTTCTATCTCCAGCTCTTTGCAGAGATCTTTATTATTCTTTACTTTGTATTCTCCAGCCACCTTTTGAAATCTTCTGTTCAGTTCTTTTACTTCATCATTTCTTCCTTTTGCTTTAGCTGCTCGATGTTGAAGTACAAGTTTTGGAGTCTCCTCTGACATCCGCCTTGGTCTTTTCTTTCTTTCTTGTCTTTTCAATGACCTTTTGCTTTCTTCATGTAAGATGTCCTAGATGTCAGTCCACAAATTTTCTGGTATTTGGTCATTAGTGTTCAGTGCATCCCATCTATTCTTGAAATGGTCTCTAAATTCAGGTGGGATATACTCAAGGTCATATTTTGGCTCTCTTGGACTTGTTCTGATTTTCTTCAGTTTCAGCTTGAACTTGTATATGAGCAATTGATGGTCTGTTCTACAGTTGGCCCCTGGGCTTGTTCTGACTGATGATATTGAGCTTTTCCATCGCCTCTTCCCACAGATGTAGTCAATTTGATTTCTGTGTATTCCATCTGGCGAGATCCATGTATAGTTATTGTTTATGTTGGTGAAAAAAGGTATTTGCAAGTAAAAAGTCATTGGTCTTGCAAAAGTCTATCATTTGATCCCTGGCATTGTTTCTATCTCCAGGGCCATATTTTCTGACTACAGATTCTTCTTCTTTGTTTCCAACTTTTGCATTCCAATCGCCGGTAATTATCAATGCATTCTGATTGCATGTTCAATAAATTTCAGACTGCAGAACCTGATAAAATTCTTCAGTTCCTTCATCTTTGGCCTTGGTGGTTGGTGAATAAATTTGAATAATAGTCATATTAACTGGTCTTCTTTGTAGGCCTATGGATATTATCACATCACTGACAGCGTTGCACTTCAGGATAGATCTTGAAATGTTCTTTTTGACAGTGAATGCAACACCATTCCTCTTCAAGCTGTCATTCTTGGCATAGTAGACGATATGATTGTCTGATTCAAAAGTGATAATTTTAGTGAAGGATAACAGTACAGAACACTGGGGAAACCAGCACAACTTGTCCAAAACAATGTCGTGGAAGTTCCATAGACCCATCCAAACTTTCTCTGGTAACAAATTACTGGGCTGAGGTCTGTGGGACCACAGTCTTTGGAAACATCTAGCTTAGTAGGCATAACATAGTTTATAAAGAAAATGTTGTACATTCTGCTTTGGTGAGTGGCATCTGGGGTATTAAAAGTAGTGAGTGGCCATCTAAGGTGCTCCACTGATCTCACCCTATCTGCAGCAAGGGAGAATGAAGAAAATCAAAGACACAAGGGAAAGATTAGTCCAAAGGACTAATGAACTACAAGTACCACAGCCTCCACCAGACTGAGTCCAACACAGCTAGTTGATGCCCAGCTGCCACCACTGACTGTTCTGACAGGGATCACAATAGTGGGTCCCAGACCGAGGTGGAGAAAAATGTAGAACAAAATTCTAACTCACACATGCACACACAAAAATCAGACTTACTGGTCTGACAGACACTGGAGCAATCCCAAGACTATGGCTGCCAGATAACCTTATAGCTCATTAATGAAGTCACTCTTGAGGTTCACCCTTCAGCCAAAGATTAGAAAGACTCATAAAACAATACTAGACTAAATGGGCACACCAGCTCATGGACAAGGACAAGAAGGCAGGAGAGGACAGGAAAGCCGGTAACGGGCAATCAAGGTCTAGAAGGGGAGAGTGTTGAAATGTCATGGGTTGGCAGCCAATGTCACGAAACAATATGTATATCAATTGTTTAATGAGAAACTAGTTTGTTCTGTAAAACTTCATCTAAAGTACAATTTAAAAAAAAGTGATATGTAGAAACAGACAAAGGAAATTGAGCTCTACAAAATCTTCTTGTTTTGTGTGTTACACAGAAGAGAATCTGCTGTCCCTATTTTCCATGAGGTCATGATGCCCAGAGGACATATCTGTCAAGGGATATAATTGAGTATCTCTGTTTTTTTTTTAATTTTTATTTTTATCGAAAGGTATGTGGGTTTTAAAAAGCTTGAAAATGTTTTATAAGAATACTTTTAGAATATAATTATGTCACTTAAGAACTTTTTAAAATCTGATTAAAATTCATACCAGGAGAACCAAATACCAAGTATTTATATTTAATACTTAGTCATAATTTTGTTTAAAACTTTATTTCCTAAGCAGAATATGAATGCCTCCTATCTGCTTCTCTTGTCTATATTTATTAAAGCGTCTGATTAAACAGAAAGCTTAAAGTTGTCCTGTTAACTTTTGCTCGAAAGTCCATATTTTTGAAAGATCACGTTTTAATGCAAATGTAAAATAAGGTTTATGAGTCCATATCATCAAATTCTTGGTATTTAACACATAAACTATTTCAAACATTAAAAAACAAAAACAAACAAACAAAAAAATGAATCGCTGACTCAAGCACATGTTTTGTGGTCTGATTGCTACATTGTAGCCACCAGCCCTCCCTGGTGGAGTAACAGTCAGCAAACAGCCTGGTTCAATACTGTGAAGCCAACAGACTTATTCTGCAGGTTGAATCTATATTCTTGGCATATCTGACAAATCTAATCTAATTTTTAAATTAAAATTTCATTTTATAATACTTATAACTGAAATTTTTTAACTCCAAACCCAGTGCTTTCAAATTGACATAATTCGAAAATGAGATGGAAAATAATTTTAGAAACTGTAATGGATTGAATTGTATCCACAAAAATATGTGTCAACTTGGTTAGGCCATGTGTGGTTGTCCACCATTTTGTGATTTTCCCATGTGCTATAAATCATAATCTCTGCCTGTGGTTAAAAGGATCAGAGTGGGATGTCACATCCCCTGACCAAATATAAAGGGAGTCCCCTGAGTTGTGGGCTTTGCCACCTTTTATCTTACAAGAGATAAAAGGAAAGGGAAGCAAGCAGAGAGTGGGAACCTCATACCAACAAGAAAGGAGTGCCAAGAGCAGAGCATGTCCTTCGAACCTGAGGATCCTGCCCTGAGATACTCCCAGACCAAAGGAAGATTGATGCATCACAAGGACCTTCCTTCAAAGCCTGTGGAGAGAGAAAGCCTTCCTCTGGAGCTGATACCCTGAATTTGGACTTCTAGCCTACTAGACTGTGAGAAAATAAACTTCCTTTTGTTAAAGCCATCCACTTGTGGTATTTCTGTTATAGCAGTGCTGGATGACTAAAACAAAAGCTATAAATTTATTTTACAAGTATTAAATGTTTGGAAGTTTTGCATGTGTAAATTGGTGAATTTCTTAAAGAGAAAGCTATTGTGACATACATCTTATCCTTTTCTTATAGCTGTTCCATAATCACAGTTTAATTTGGAAAACTTCGTCTTTCTTATGTTCAACACCATATTAACATGTTAAGGGCATATAAAATGTGTTTGCATAAAAGTTTAATTATATTAATTATACTTTTGTTTTAAGTAGACTAAACAACATTAACTTAAACAGGCAATAGCCCAAGGTTTAACTTTTCAGGGAAAACATGAAGTTAGACATCTCAGAAAGCTATTATTTTGGTGCACATGGAATGGTGTCTGTTTGTCATTCCAGCATCTGTCTAAAGGAACTGAAATGGTATGAGATCCTCAATTTGACATGGCACCAAGACTGACTTATTAATGGAATGTGTTTTAGGCACTTCAATCCAAACTTCTCATTCTTCCTCCTTCATGAATAAAGATTGGGACAGAATTTTCCAACCACTACATAGCAACCAGTGTGGCAAGTGGGTTACACATTGAAGTATTGACCCTGGGCCACTCAGGTTTGGACTGGTACAGTTGTAGTATCAGTCTGATTGTTCTGACTGATTGTATTATAGAAAGCATCTCTTGGGAGCTTAAGAATAAACGGGTTCTGTTGTGAAAGCAGGAGTCCCTGGGTGACACAAATGGGTAAGCATTGGGCTCCTAACTGAGAGGTTGTTGGTTAGGACACACTCAGATTTACCTCAGAAGAAAGACCTGCTTCCTAAGGGTCACCAGCGTTAATACCTTATGGAGCACAGTGCTACTTTGCAAAACAAGGGGGCTCAGAATCCACTAGACGGCAACATTTTTTTTTTTTTTGGTTGTGAGAGCACATCCAGGGATTTGGCAGGCAACAAAGACAATGACACAAAATGGCTTTCATTGCTCCATTTCTTCTATCCAACCAAACAGATGCTCCACCACCTGGATGCCAGCAACAGCAGCCAAATGCAGAGAGGAACAGTGCCCACTGTGGACAGGGGCTCCATAGAGCTATGGAGAAATTTGTGTTTTAGTTGCCCAAGGAGAACAATGTACAGTCTTAGATGCTGCATTCTGTGGTGCAGGGAGGAAAGATAGGGAACCATGAAGGTCACTGCTCTAAGCAGAAGCCTCATTCTCTGTCTCCCCATGTCACTTGTTGTTAGCTGTTTTTAAATTGGCCTTCAGCTCCTGGGGACTCCATCCGCAATGGGATTGGACTTTTGTGATCCATAGGATTTTTATTTGTTGATTTTCAGAATTAGGTTGCCAGCCTTTCTTCCTAGTCAGTCTTAGTTTGGAACCTCCGCTGAAACTTGTTCAGCATCGCAGTAACACGCAAGCTTGAACATGCAAGTTTTCCACCAACAGATGAGTGGTGGCTACCTTTGAGGTACATTGGCTAGAGTCCAACCTGGGTGTTTTGCCTGAAAGGTGAGAATTCTGCCACTAACCAGCACTGCCACCACCCCCATATCACATATTTGTGTTCATTTTATTGGCATCAAAGCTATTTGCCTTGTGATTGCTCTAACAATGTAGAAGCCTTCTGCAAATTAGAATTTCTTTGTTGTTTTGAAATATTTGAAATTAAAAAGTAAAATGATCTTCAAATATTTTCGACATTCAATTTATCATTGAATGGAAAACGCTTTTGCATTTTAATTTTTTAATTTAATTTGTGAATTTCTGGATGATTTAAAATAATTTTAAACTATTATTTTTGGATTTAGTATTTCTTGCTGTTGGTGACTATAAAAATGTTATAGTCACAATGATACAGAATTCTTGATAAGAAATTACATGTAGCTATTGAATTCACAAAACCTGGTTTAAGAAAAGTATGTTCCAGAAGCAAACACAAATTTTCATTAATAAATGTGTAGATATTTTATTTAGATTATTATCTAATAAATATAAATAATTGAAATTTGGTTTCAACATAAAATATATATTTTTGAGTTTCAAATAATTTACATTAATGTGGTATATAATAAAAAATAGGCTTTTATTATTTTACCATAAAACATAAATACATATGGAAAAATTCACAGAATAAACATGTACAGTTTAATGAATAATGCAAAAACGAATGGAATCTCCATCCAGGTCAAAAAATAAAATCTTGCCAGAATATTTTATTCATTATTTTTTTCTAGGTTTTTAGGTAAAGAAAACATCACCCAATAATACCAGATAAGTAGGTTTTTGAATAGCTTATATAGTCAAATTTGCCCCAGGAAATGGGCTGGGTGCACTCACTACGTAGCTCAAATTTTGAGGAATGTCTTCATAGTTAGAGAAATATTTGTGTAAGCAGACTTATTTGGTGGTAAAAAAAAAAAAAAAAAATGAGATGCTGTATTTTATAGTTTTGGAAGTTCTTGTAAGTTTCCTTCCATTAAATATTTGGTAGATTTACCTTAACATTACACAGAATCGTTTAAACAATGTGTACAAAATATTTTGGGGAGAAAATACTTAGATGAGATTAGTTATATAGATATTCATGAATTCTTTGTCTCTGAATTTACTTATGTCCCTTGTGATTTTCTCCATTCGATTCCTGTACCTGAATCATTATACTTGGTTATCCAGAATATAGTTAATCTTTTTTGACTGAACAGGATAAAATTATTATTATTTTCTCACTGTACAACAGGTTTTTCATGCTGACTTTTCAGAAGGAAACGTATGAAAAAATAAAAATATGTGCAACATAAAATAATCAAATTTCCAGACCTGGGGGGTTTCTCCAGCCTCTGATGGGCTCACAAAGCTGTGTAAGTACTTCAAAAGATTTTTTTCTTTGCAGATTCTCCCCACATGCCCTATTTTTAGTCTATTTCTTGGCTTACAAGTTGGGTCCATCTTATCTGCCCAGAATAAATCCGTTGGCCTTCTCTGCTTGTCTAATTATCCCTCTCTTTAAATTAAAATGCTCCCCTTTGTAAGTTGTCCTCACCCACTTTCTCATTTCTGACTGATGGGATTCTCCAGTTAACTACTGACTTTGAAGGACAGTTGCACTGGTTATTCTGGAGCCTTTGTGACTAAGGTGGCCATTTCTGAGGCATTTGTGGATGATACCTTACAACTGTTCATGCTCTCTGACTGAAGTTGGCAGCTTTTACATCTGTCAGTGACCATCTTTTAAGAGGAAATCCTGTTTAGAATGGAACGTACATTGAGGAAGCAAGGTCAAGAAAAGGATGAAGAGAAATCAGACCTTGATCACATCATCTTACCTGCTCTCTCAGGTTTCACCTGAATCCAGGGAAACATTTGAACTTTTTACTTAAATGTAGCAGCAATTTAATTTTTTAATCGAAACTATTTTTTCCCACATGCCAATTTTATTCACAGTAATTTGACTGGTTCTATAAATGTGACTATGAAATGTACACCAATGTGAATTTAATTATATTATATTATATAGAACTACTCAACCAAAAAAAAAAAAAAAAGCTTACATATACAAAATATCTTGGCTGAAAAAAAAATGATAAAACAAAAAATTATTCAAAACCATTAAAAATTTCAAAGTTAAATTGTTATTAATAAAACTATGATTTCTAATTTCAAAATCACATTTGTGGGGATATGCTAAGTAACAGTTAGGGACTACGCAATTCTGTAGTGTGTTTCAGTTTACACTGAAAAAATGCCTGAACGTCAGTAGTGGCTGGGGGAAAAGGATGGAGTGCATTGTGGTGGTAGACTCTTACCTGGCGGATGAGAAATGCAGAAAATATTTTGAAGCCTTTATCCTGAAAACAACTTAATTCTCACTAATATTTATTAAGTGCCTACTATATAATCTGCTAGATGGCACTGGGTTGGTTTGGTTTATATAATCTGCACTGTTCTTAGCCCCCAAAGCAAGGTAGTGAACAAGACAGAAGTGGTTTTTTTCTCTACAGAGCTTATAGTTTCTAAGGGAACACGGAAATGAGTAGAAAAGGAGAAAAATGTCTGACTAGTTTTTTTTTTTTTTAGTGTTATGATGGAAGCTCTCCCAGGAGCTATGAGAACACAAAGAATGACAGCTAACATTTATTGACTATTTAGCATAACCCAGGCACTGTTCTAAGCATTTTGCTTGTACTACCAAAAAACCCACTGCTGTCGAGACGTTTCCAACTCATAGCAACCCTATAGGACAGAGTAGAACTGCCCGATAGCGCTTTCAAGGAGCACCTGGCAGATTCCAACTGCCGCCCTCTTGGTTAGCAGCTGTAGCACTTATCCACTATGCCACCAGGGTTTCCTTGCTTGTACTAGCTCATTTAATTGTCACAACAACCCAGTGAGAGAGATGCTATTATTACCAGCCTTATTTTATTAATGAGGAACCTAAGGCACAGAGAGTTTAAATCACCTGCCCAAGGTATGATAATTAGTGCATATGGAGGTGGAATTCACACATGTGCCCTCTCACTCCGCAGCCCACTTTCTTAAGTCGACGATGATGAAGAGAGACTGAAGAATTCAGTCATTGAATTGTTTAAGGACCCAGCAGAACTTTCAAGAAGAAATTTCCAGTAAGTGTTTAAGGTACCTTACAAGGGAGGCAACAAACTAAAAACTGATTTGAGGGCATCCCAGGAGAGACAACAAATGAAGGCAGGTACTGCAAACCTGTACATTTAGCATTATATGGATATGGGAGTTTCTTTTTGGATCTGCGCTGAGGATTGTTGAATCCCTTGAGTGAGTTGAACACTTGAGTAAACACTGATCCCTCAGGAACTAAAGACAGATCATGGTCCAGGGTATAAATACAACCCGCTCACTTCCCTTTTACTTGCAGAATCTCTTCCCTGGGGAAGAGCCTGAGCCAGTTCTAACCTGTTTATAATCAAGTGCACTACATCACTTAACTCACATGAAATCATCTGTGTTTCATCGAGTGGAAATGGTGACAATAATAATGATTTTTTCCCTGTTGCTTGAGAATGCTCAATATTAAAATCAGAAACTATCATCTGTTGCTCAAAAATATTTTCAGAACATTTCAGAATATAATCCTGGGCAACATACTGTTAGAATCAGAGGAAGCAAAACATAAGAGCTTGAAATTTCATTTCCAGGAACACAGGAGTAAAAAAAAAAAAAAAAATTGATAAAGAATCACACACGGTTTCTGTTCTAAGGTAAGTTACTGAATTCCTTCCATATTAATGTCCTCCTTGTTTTGATAGAAATTCCTAAGATCTACGATTTATCCTTTCTTGACAATTATGTGCAGTCTAAATGTAGATGGAAGAATCTGTGACATGGGGCACTTACAGAACCTCTCCCAGATTCTAGTTCCTTAGTTTTGAAATAGAAACAATGTTCATGGCTCCCAACTTGGAAGGCCTAATCTGCATCAGAAGCTGGCACCATGATCCTAGGGCCTCGGCCTCCAATTTTACTGGTAAGACGAGGGCTTGAGTGAGTGAAGAAATAATGAGAAGATAGAGGCAATTCTGTCATGGCCATCTTTCTTCTTTATCCCTTGGTTTTTCCTGCTGTCATGTTACATAAGGCAACACTGACATTCTGTATGTAGACAATTTTGGAGGTAATCTTTGGAATTTTTAGCTTATAAAGACTCTAAAAATGGGAGGTCAGTGTCATTGTGTATCTTGGTGGTGGTAAAGGCTGATTATATGGGCCCAGGCTGGGTTACTCTCAAACATTCTCAGCATATACCCCACTCATGGGGGAGGAGATATTGTGGGAAATTCTGACTGCCATCTAATGCAACTACTTTCTCTAATCCCCAGAGGCAATCCTACAGAAAAATGGCTACTAGAAATGGTTCTTTTGTGACTGAATTCATTCTGATGGGATTAACAGAGCAACCGGATCTCCAATTCCCTTTGTTCTCCCTGTTTCTAGTAATGTATATGGTCACTGTATTGGAAAACTTGGGCTTGATAGCTCTAATTGGGCTGATTTCTCACCTTCACAACCCCATGTACTTTTTCCTCTTTAACTTATCCTTCATAGACCTCTGTTATTCTTCTGTGTTTACACCAAAAATGCTAATGAACTTCATATCAAAGAAGAATATTATCTCCTACAAGGGGTGCATGACCCAGCTCTACTTTTTCCTTTTTTTTGTCATTTCTGAATGTTATGAGTTGACATCAATGGCCTATGATCGCTATGTGGCCATCTGTAATTCACTTTTCTATAACACTGCCATGTCCCCAAAAGTGTGTTTCAACCTTATTTTTGGTTCATACTTGATGGCCTTTTCTGGGGCTATGGCTCAAACTGGATGCATGTTGAGACTGACCTTCTGTGATGCCAACACCATCAACCATTACTTTTGCGACATTCTCCCTCTGCTCCAGCTCTCCTGCACCAGTACCCATGTCAATGAGCTTGTGAATTTTATTGTGGCAGGCATCAACATTATTTTGCCCAGTCTTACCATCTTTATCTCTTATGGTTTCATTCTCTCCAGCATCCTCCACATCAATTCCACTGAGGGCAGGTCTAAAGCCTTCAGAACCTGCAGTTCCCACATAATTACTGTTTCTCTTTTCTTTGGATCAGGTGCATTCACATATCTCAAACTATCTTCTGTAGGGTCTATGAGTGAGGGAAAAATCTCTTCTGTGTTTTACACCAATGTGGTTCCTATGATGAACCCTTTAATCTATAGCTTGAGAAATAGAGATATTAAACTTGCTCTGAGGAAATCCCTGAGTAGGAAAAGGTTTTGATCAAAAACTGAATCTCTCTGTGCAAGTAGTCAGAGGACAGGGAGGCTCTACATGTTTAGTTTGAGTATTTTTGGTGGCGTTATTCTTATCCCACTTCTTTCTTACCCTAATGAGTGTTGTCTTTTTTTCAATATTATTTCCACTTCTTGTGGGGGTTGATTTTCACTTACTCAATGTTTGCATAATTTCTTCTTATTCTCATTTTTTCTCTTGTATAAGAATAACATTAAGGAATGAATTTATTATCACTGTATTTTCCAGTGTAAATTTGAACTTTTTTTTCTCTTGGAAAAATATTAATGAATCTGTGAATGATGCAGTGAAGCAATTTTAGTGTGACATTATACCATTGTAGTGAAGGTCTCTTGTTAGGAACTTGTAATGCTTCATTGGATACATGAGTCAGATAATCATTCTATTCCTGTCTTTCCATCCTCCACTGGGCAGCAACATGTGTCCTTCATATGCTACCACTTCACAGAGTTAAAATGTTCCATGAAAACTATCAGTTATCATTAACACTTTGTAGGTGTAAACACTATGCACTAACTTCTTTTCTCAAAGAGTTTACTTATATACCTTCCTAAAGCAATATTAACACATAATTGATCCTATAATTTTTCATGGATGGGAAACTTAAGCTTGGAGGTGTTAATGATTTACATACAGTCACAAAGCTTCTTAATGATAAAAGCCAAGGGTAAAGTCTTAGCCTACAGATTTCAAGTCTACTTTGTTCTATACATTGTTTCTACTTCATTTTATTTATTCTTTATTTCAGTGAACATGAAATATAACAAAACATTTCTATTTTGGTGAAAGTTGACTGTGTTTTTTTCCAGGAGTATACATAACTTTCCCCCAGAGCAGGTAGTGTCTTTTTGTTTCTTTAAGAAAACTATTTGATCATTCTTTATGGGGGCAAGAAGATGCTGATTGGGCAAATAGAGTTGGGAGATGAATCACCCAAAAAGATACTGACTTTTTCTGAAAAATAAAATAAAATGAATGTGAGATACTTGCAGGTGTTTTTATTTCAGAGAATAGAGGACATGGGAAAGAAAGAGGTCCAGGAACATGTCATTAGACCAGGACAAAAGAGACACATGACTAACAAATAAAAGGCCCCAATGTAGGGAATAGTCAATGAGGTTTCAAATAATTCACATTTTTTTTACCCTATTCAGTTGAGTACTACAATTAACCTACACTGTAAAAAAAGCTTTGATAAACTTATAATGCACAATGATCATCAACTCTTGGTAGTGTTTTGGGGAATGAAGAAGGAAAAGGTGTAGACAAATTTGTGGCGAATCAGGTAGTGAGAGCACTGCAACTTTGGGAGATAAAATAGTGAGTGCTGATTGAAACCCTTGTCAGGAAGCAGAAATTGAGAAAACAAAATGATGAGAAAATGAAAGTCCCTACCCTCTCACTTCTGGAAACTCTTGGAAATATTATGGAGACCACAGAATTTTTCTGAGCAGGAAAAAGGCTTAGGTTCTTTGATATTAGAGAGATTTTAAGTTCAGAAAGCATGAGACCCTGGGAACAACTAAATTGCACCTGTTTTTCTGGGTTTGATATGCTATGCCCATGTGTATTTTAGGCTGTTCCAAACTCAAATTACAGCTAATATAGGAATTATAATCAATGATAAATATTTTTCCTCTTTATTTTTTTCCCTAAATTTTATTTATTTTGTTGTTGGTAATACACAGCAAAACATACACCAATTCAACAAAAATCATAAATGTGCAATTTAGTGACATTGATTATATTTTTCTAGTTGTGCAACCATTCTCACCCTCCTTTTCTGAGTTGTTCCCCCTCATTAACATAAACTCACTTCCCTCTAAGGTTCCTATCTAGTCTTTCAAGTAGTTGTTGTCAATTTTATCCCATATAGATAGTTCTTAAAAGGGCATAATCCTCAAGGCAGAATTTTTTTAGTAGTTAAGGTAAAGTATTTTTTTGTTTGAAGATGACTTTAGGGGATATTTTTGGTTTAAGGTTTAAACAAAAATATCTCAGGGCAATAGTTTAGGGGTTCTTCTATCCTCCATGGCTCCAGAAAATCTAGAGTCCATGAGAATTTGAAAATCTATCCCCATGTTCCCCCTTTTGATCAGTATTGTTCCATAGAATCATTGATTAAAGTATTCAGTAATGGTAGCCAGGCACTATCTAGTACTTCCGGCTCCATGAAAAGAAGGCAGTTGTTCATGGGGTCAAATAGCCAGATATTCCATTTCCTCCTCCTGTTCCTGATTCACCTTCTTCTCTAGTTTCAAGTGAATAGAGATCAATCGTTGTGCCTTGGATGGGAACTTGCGAGTTTTTAAGACCCCGGACACTATACAATGAACTAGGAGTTAGAAGCACTAAACACATTATTAGGCCGCTTAACAGGGATGCCATATGAAACCATGGCCCTAAAACTCTAACTCATTGAACCCAATCCCATGAAGCGTTTGGTCATATATTAGAAGCCTCAGCAGCTGCTCTTTCTATCATTGTTATAAATATATCTACGACACAAATTTTGCTATTTCAGCATTTTACAGGTGTGCAACTTATTGACAGCAATTATAATATTTGGCTGTACAACCTAATCAATGCATTTTCCCATCAACATTAGGCCCCTTTCTCCCTACCTTCCCCTCTTCTGCTATCCACTAATAAATTTTGGTCTCTGTATATCTTTCTTTTCTTGTCTTTTTATACAAATGAGATCATACAAAATTTGTCCTTTTGTGATTGATTTATTTCACTCAGCATACTGTCTTCAGCTCCACCCTTACCTTAACTTGTATCAAGACTTCCTTTCTCCTAACTGGCTGAGTGTATTCCATTGTATGTATATACCACACCTTGTTTATCTATTCATTTTTTATGGACATTTAGGTTGTTTCCACTTTTTGGCTACTGTGTATAGTGCTGCAATGAACATTGGAGAACAATCTGTTTTTGAATCTGTTTTCAGATCTTTTGTGTATACACCTAGGAGTGGAATTCCTGGGTCTTATGGTAGTTTTATTTTTAGTCATTTGAGGAACAGCCACACTGTTCTCCACTATGACTGCATCATTTGCATTGCCACCAGCAATGGATAAATGTTGTAAGTTCACCACATCCTTGCTAATATTTGTTATTTTCAATTAGGTTTTTTTTTTTTTTAAAACCTTGGCCATCTTAGTGAGAGCGAAGTGCTATTCCATTGTGGTTCTGGTTGGTAGCTCTAATGGCTAATGATGCTAAGCATATTTTCATGTGTTTGTTGAATATATGGGTGTTCTCTTTGGCAAAATGTCTACTTCAGTCCTTTGCTCAGTTTACGAATGGGTGATTTCTCTTTTTGTCGTTAAGTTTTAGAAATTTCATATTTATTTGAGTTATTAAATTCTTATTGGATATACAGTTTCCAAAGATATTCTCCCAGTCAATATTTTGTCTTCTTGATTTTTTGTTGAAGACTTTTGATGACTAAAAGTTTTTCATTTTTATGAGGTCCCATTTATTTATTTTGTGTTTTGCTGTTTGTGCTTTTGTTTTTATATTAGATAATGTATTTTTAAAAGCTAGGCCTGACGTCATTGCTCTTGCTTGTTCTAAGTATTTTATGGTTTAGTTTGCACATTTAGGCCCTTAATCCATTTTGAATTTGTTTTTGTGTAAGGTGTGAAGCATGGCTCCTGTTTCTTTTTTCTACATGTGGAAATCCAATTTTCCCAACATTGTTTATGGAAGAAACTCTTCTTTCCTTATAGAATGGATTTAGCATCCTTGTCAAAAATCAGTTAGTCATAGATATGTGGGTTTCTTTTTGGAGTCTCAACTCTATTCCATTGGTCTATGTGTCTGTTGTTATACCAGTACCAGACCATTTTAAGTTCTGTAGCTGTATAAAAAAAAATAGCATGTTTTAAATTCAGGAAGTGTGAGCCTTCCTACTTTGTTCTTCTCTTTGAAGTTTGTTTTAGCTTTGCAGGGACTCTTGTCATTCCAAATAATACTGAGGATTTGTTTTTCTATTTCTGTAAAGAATGCTGTTGGAATTTTGATCAGGATTGCTTTGAATTTTTTTTTTTTGAGTAGTGTTGACATCTTAACAACATTAAGTCTTCCAGTCCCTGAACGTGGAACACGTTTCCACTTATTTAAGTCTTCTTTAATCTCTTTCAGCAGTATTTTGGCTTCCATTGCATAAATTCTTCACACCTCTGGTTAGATTTATTCCTAGGTATTTTATTCTCTTAGATGTTATTATAAATGGAATATTTTCTCTTATTTCCCTTTCAGATTTCTCATTGCTAGTGTATAGAAAGACAATTGATTTTTGTTTGTTGACCTTGTACTCTGAAGCTTTACTAAATTCTTCTATTACCTCTAGAAGTTTTCCTGTGGTCTCTTTGGGATTTTCTATATATAGGATGAAATCATTGGGGAAAAGAGATAATTTTACTTTTTATTTCTTTTCTTGTCTTATTGCTCTGGGGAGGACTTTTAATACAATATGAAATAGAAGTGGAGAGTGGGCGCCCTTGTTTTGTTCCCAATTTCACGGTGAAATCTCTCAGTATTTCTCTGTTAAGTATAATGTTGTCTGCTGGCTTTTGTGAAATAAAGATTTGATGAATAAACTAAATTGTGGCAGTAACTTTTGTGGAATACAAAATTGAATTATTTGTCTTTTGAGAAAAAGGATAAAAAGATGACTACTCTAAAAATGCTTAATCTGATGTATTAAGTGCTTATTCAGCCACATTCATTCTGTAGTTCAAAAAATACCACAGAGATCTCACACTAGCCCTGTAGCCTTAAATTCAGTGTTTGGTGGGTGGGGGCTGATTTTCTGGGTGCATACACTCTCTGTCCTGCCACAATCTCCCCTTCCCCTTTTTATTTGTACCCAATTCTTATGCCGAGTCTCAATCTTGTTGTTGTTGTTTGGTGCTGTTGAGTTGGTTTTAATCCATAGCAACCCTGTGTATAACAGAACAAAACACTGCCTGGTCCTGGGCCATCTTCACAATCAATGCTATGTTTCAGCCCATTGTGGCAGCCAAGGTGTCAGTTCATCTTGCTCAGGGTCTTCCTATTTTTCTTCAGTCTTAGATTCCTGAATATATTTTATTCCCTACTGGAACTGACTAGATCCTTACCCAAAATCATTGGCTAGAACTCAGATATCACCCTGAGATAACTACCATTGTCATTTTGCTGTGTTTCCTTAAAATCCTAGTTTTTAATTGTTGTGTAATATTCTATTTTATGGATATACTCTTCCTAGAATGCTGTCACCTATATGCTTTTTATATAGTACATTCTCCCTGCCATTTCCTTCTTCTCCTCAACTGATGACATATTGCTTTCCATTTGCTCAGAAAACTTCAATCTTCTGTTTACACATTACTGCCTCTATTTATGTCTGCATAGTACTTAAGGTTATCTTACATTCCAAAGGAACAGACAGAAGGAGGGAGTATTTATTCTTTTCATTTTGAGTTGCAAATTATTTGTCAGTATGCTTTCTATGGCCAAGACCCTAGAAAATGAGTGTAGAGATGAGAGATAATAAACATTATCTGGCGGGCGGAGCCAAGATGGCGGAATACACAGACGCTTCCAGAGAGCCCTCTATACAACAAAGACCCAAAAAAACAAGTGAAAAAAGTATATTTGTGACAAGCTGGTAGCCCCAAACGAACTGAGGGGTATAGGGAGGAACAGACCATTCAGAAGCGGAGAAGAGTTACCGGACCTGAATCCTAGGGAGCCCTTAGGCACCATTCCTGGAAAGGTGGTGGCAGCGGGCTGCTGCTAGCATTCTGCCGCAGTTTCCTCAGGGAGAAGCAGCCGGCCACAGAGCCTACTCACACCTCCGGAACCTGAGGAGAACAATGCTTTTGGCAAAAGCTAAGTACTTGTGTATATTTTAACGCATCCCACACCCGCAAACTGGCTTCAACAGTTGAATTCCCTGGGCCTGAGATAGGCCCCGTTGAGCACCTAGAGCCATCCTCCCGGCCTTGGGGAAGAAAAAATTTGCATTTTGGGGAAAAGGTAATTTGCTAGATCCACTAAACAGGTGAGCTCAGGACAGAAGCAGCTCCTGTCCAGGCATAAACCGTCCATGGACTTTGAGTACATTTCCCTTTTGCATGGACCTGTGTGGGCCTATTTCTGGAGAATAAGTCCTTGTTGGCAGACTCCATCCATTTCAGCTGTGTGGTGGAGAGGTGGGGATTTGATGTTTGATGTTGCTTTGCCTATTAAACAAGGTCCTCACCTACACACATCAGGGACCTAAGGACTGGTACCTCCACTCAGGTCACCCAGCCACCCACAACAGGCGCCCAAAGATGACTGGTACCTCCCAGTCCTTAAACCAAAAATTTTGGGTGCTCATGGTCCATCTTCAGAAACCACCCACCTGCTCGCTCTAGGAGACAGAGACATGCTTTCCTCAGAGACACTTGGGGGTCAGTTCTCAGCCCCCTGCCTTGTTCAGAGCGTGACCCCCTGCTGCAATCAGATACCAGTATATATGCCAATCACCACTGCCCCTCTAAGACTGTAGGAAATAGAGTGTACCACACACTTGATGATCAGCTACCTGGAAACCTGAGCTGAATTCATACAAGAAAACTGAATGGACTCCTAGATTGATACACCTGATAAGAGCTCTAGCCATCTGGGGACAGG
The DNA here is from genome assembly GCF_024166365.1 of Elephas maximus indicus. Classification (NCBI taxonomy): domain Eukaryota; kingdom Metazoa; phylum Chordata; class Mammalia; order Proboscidea; family Elephantidae; genus Elephas; species Elephas maximus. The sequence continues at coordinate 24,763,148 of NC_064835.1, read as the reverse complement.
ACATCAGAGCTCCAAAAGTGAAAATAATCAAGCTAGCTCACTCAAGCAACCCATAGGGGTATACCAAAACAAAACAAAGCAAGCAGCTACGACACAGTAAGAAAACATAAACTAAGGCAATAACTTAGAGATGGCTCAGAGACAACAGTTGATATCAAGACACATAAAGACACAGACCATGATCACCTCCACAGGCTCTCAAAACAGAGAATCCTGGGATCTTCTAGATGAAAGTGCATTCCTGGAATTACCAGATGCAGAATACAAAAGTTTAGTATACAGAACCCTTCAAAACATCAAGAAGGAAATGAGACAATACACAGAACAAGCCAAGGAACACACAGATAAAGCAACTGAAGAAATTAGAAAGGTTATTCAGGAACATAATGAAAAATTTAATAAGCTGGAAAAATCCATAGACAGGCAGCAATCAGAAATTCAGAAGATTAACAATAAAATTACAGAAGTAGACAACTCAATAGAAGGTCAGAGGAGCAGAATTGAGCAAATAGAAGCTAGAATTTTTGAACTCAAATCATTTGGCACTAATATATTTAAAGAAAAATCAGATAAAAGAATTTAAAACAAATGAAGAAAACTTAAGAATCATGTGGGACTCTATCAAGAGAAATAACCTACAAGTGATTGGAGTACCAGAACAGGGAGGGTTAACAGAAAATACAGAGAGAATTGTTGAAGATTTGTTGGCAGAATACTTACCTGAAATTGTGAAAGATGAGAAGGTATCTATCCAAGATGCTCATCCAACTCCACACAAGGTAGATCTTAAAAGAAATTCACCAAGACATATTATAATCAAACTTGCCAAAACCAAAGATAAAGAGAGAATTATAAGAGTAGTGAGGGATAAATGAAAAGTCACCTACAAAGGAGAGGCAATAAAAATAAGCTAGGACTACTAGGCAGAAACCATGCAGGCAAGAAGGGAAGGAGATGACATATTTAAAAAACTGAAGGAAAAAAATTACCTGCCAAGAATCATATATCCAGCAAAACTGTCCCTTAAATCTGAAGGTGAAATTAAGACATTTCCAGGTAAACACAAGTTGAGGGAATTCATAAAAACCAAACCAAAGCTACAAGAAATACTAAAGGGAATTCTTTGGTTAGAAAATCAATAATATCAGGTATCAACCCAAACTAGAACACTGGGCAGAGCAACCAGAAGTCAACCCAGACAGGGAAATCCAAAAAAAAAAAAAAAAATAGAGCAAGATTACAAAAAAATAAAAGTTCAAAACAGGGTATGTTATTATATAAAAGAAGACAACATTAGAATAATAAAGAGGGACTAAGAAATGTAATCATACACCTTCTAGATGGAGAGGAAGATACAGCGATACAAAGAAATAAAAGTTAGGTTATTGTTAGAAAAATAGGGGTAAGTAATAAGGTAACCACAAAGGAAACAAACTATTCTACTCATCTAAATACAATATAAGAAACAAATAGAGACTCAGCAGAACAAAATCAACAACAACAAATATGAGGAAAGGACAGTATATAAAGATAATCTACTCAGCACATAAAATTAAGTGGGAAAAAGAAACTGTCAACAACACACAAAAAAAGACATCCAAATGATAGCACTAAATTCATACCTATCCATAATTACCCTGACTGTAAATGGACTAAATGCACCAATAAAGAGACAGAGAGTGGAAGAATGGATTGAAAAACAAGATCTGTCTATATGCTGCCTAAAAGAGACACACCTTAGACTTAGAGACACAAACAAACTAAAATGCAAAGGATGGAAAAAATATATTAAGCAAAGAACAACCAAAAAAGAGGAGGAGTGGCAATATCAATTTCTGACAAAATAGGCTTTAAATTTAATTCTAACAGAAAGGATAAGGAAGGGCACTATATAATGACCAAAGGCCCAAAACACCAAGAAGATATAACCATGTTAAATAATTATGCACCCAATGACAGGGCTGCAAGATACAATACATAAAACAAACTCTATCAGCATTGAATAATGAGATAGACAGCTCCACAATAATAGTAGGAGAGTTCAACACACCACTTTCAGTGAAGGACAGGACATCCAGAAAAAAGCTCAATAAAGACATGGAAGATCTAAATGCCACAATTCACCAACCAACTTGACCTCATAGACATATACAGAACACTCCACCCAACAGCAACCAAGTATATTTTCTTTTCTAGTCCACATGGAACATTCTCTAGACTAGACCACAAATTAGGTCATAAAGCAAGCCTTAGCAGAATCCAAAACATTGAAATATTACAAAGCATCTTTTCTGACCATAAGACCATAAAAGTGGAAATCAATAATAGGAAAATCAGGGAAAAGAAGTCAAACACTTGGAAACTGAACAATACCCTGCTGATAAAAGACTTCATTATAGAATACATTGCAGATAGAATAAAGAAATTCATATAATCCAATGAGAACGAACACACTTCCTCTCAGAGCCTTTGGACACAGCAAAGACAGTGCTCAGAGACCAATTTATATCAATAAATGCACACATCCAAAATGAAGAAAGGGCCAAAATCAAAGAATTATCCCTACAAATTGAACAAATAGAGAGCAACAAAAGGAACCCATAGGCAGGAGAAGAAAACAAAAAAATAAATAAATAAAAATTAGAGCTGAACTAAATGAAATAGAAAACAGAAAAATGCAATTGAAAGAATTAACAAGACCAAAAGCTGGTTCTTTGAAAAAAAATCAACAAAATTCATAAACCACTGGCCAAACTGACAAAAGAAAACCAGGAGAGGAAGCAAATAACCCAAATAAGAAATGAGATGGGCAATATTACAACAGACCCAACTGAAGTTAAAAGAATCATATCTGACTACAATAAAAAATTGTACTCTAATAAATTTGAAAACCTAGAAGAAATGGATGAATTCCTAGAAACACACTACCTACCTAAACTAACACAAACAGAGGTAGAACAACTAAATAGACCCATAACAAAAGAAGAGATTGAAAAGGTAATTAAAAAATTCCCCCCCAAAAAAGCCCTGACCCAGACAGCTTCACTCCAGAGTTCTACCAAACTTTCAGAGAATAGTTAACACCAGTACTACTAATGGTATTTCAGAGCATAGAAAAGGACGGAATACTACCAAACTCATTCTATGAAGCCACCATATCCCTGATACCAAAACCAGGTAAAGACACCACAAGAAAAGAAAATTACAGTCCTATATCCCTCATGAAAGTGATGCAAAAATCCTCAACAAAATTCTAGCTAATAGAATTCAACAACATATCAAAAAAATAATTCACCATGACCAAGTGGGATTCATACCAGGTATGCAGGGATGGTTCAACATTAGAAAGACAATTAATGTAATCCACCCCATAAATAAAACGAAAGACAAGAATCACATGATTTTATTAATTAATGCAGAAAAGACATTTGACAAAGTTCAACACTCATTCTTGATAAAAACTCCCAGCATAATAGGAATAGAAGGCAAAATCCTCAACATAATAAAGGGCATTTATACAAAGTCAACAGCCAACATCACCCTAAATGGAGAGAGCCTGAAAGCATTCCCACTGAGATCGGGAACCAGACAAGGATGCCCTTTATAACCACTCTTATTCACCATTGTGCTGGAAGTCCTAGACAGAGCAATTAGGCTAGATAAAGAGATAAAGTGCATCCAGATTGGCAAGGAAGAAGTCAAAGTATCTCTATTTGCAGATAATATGATTTTATACACAGAAAACCCTAAGAAATCCTCCAGAAAACTACTGAAACTAATAGAAGAGTTCAGCAGAGTATAGGGATACAAGATAAACATACAAAAATCAGTTGGATTCCTCTACACCAGCAAGAACATCAAAGAGGAAATCACCAAATCAATGCCATTTACAGTAGCCCCCAAGAAGATAAAATACTTAGGAATAAATCTTACCAGAGATGTAAAAGACTTATACAAAGAAAACTACAGTACACTTCTGCAAGAAACCAAGAGACTTAAAAAAAGAAAAAAGAGACTTACATAAGTGGAAAAACATACCTTGCTCATGGATAGGAAGACTTAACGTTATAAAAATGTCTCTTCTACAAAAAGCGATCTATACATTTAATGCAATTCCGATCCAAATCCCAAGGACATTCGTTAAGGAGATGGAGAAAAAAATCACCAACTTCATATGGAAGGGAAAGAGGCCCTGGATAAATACATTACTGAAAAAGAAGAACAAAGTGGGAGGCCTTACTTTACCTGATTTTAGAACCTATTATGCCACCACAGTAGTCAAAACAGCCTACTACTGGTACATCAGCTACATAGACCAATGGAACAGAATTGAGAATCCAGACATAAATCCATCTAAGTATGAGCAGCTGATATTTGACAAAGGCTCCAAAACAGTTAAATGGGGAAAAGACAGTCTTTTTAACATATGGTGCTGTCATAACTGAATATCCATCTTCCAAAAAAATGAAACAAGACCCGTACCTCACAGCATGCACAAAAACGAGCTCAAAATAGATCAAAGACCTAAAGATAAGATCTAAATGATGAAGATCATGGAAGAAAAATTAGAGACAACATTCGGAGCCCTAATACATGGCATAAATATTATACAAAACATTATTAAGAATGCAGAAGAAAAACTAGATAACTGGGAACTCCTAAAAATCAAACACCTGTGCTCATCCAAAGACTTCACCAAAGGAGTAAAAAGACTACCTACAGACTGGGAAAAAGTTTTTAGGTATGACGTTTCCGATCAGCGTCTCATCTCTAAAATCTACATAATACTGTAAAAACTCAACTACAAAAAGACAAATAACCCTATTAAAAAATGGGCAAAGGATATGAAAAGACACTTCACTAAGGAAGACATTCAGGTAGCTAACAGATATATGAGGAAATGTTCACGATCATTAGCCATTAGAGAAATGCAGATCAAAGCTACAATGACATTTCATCTCACTCCAACAAGGCTGGCATTAATCCAAAAAACACAAAATAATAAATGTTGGAGGGGCTGCGGAGAGATTGGAACACTTATGCACTGCTGATGGGAATATCAAATGGTGCAAGAATTTTGGAAATCAATTTGGCACTTCCTTAAAAAGCTAGAAATAGAACCACCATACAATCCAGCAATCACACTTCTCGGAATATATCCTAGAGAGATAAGAGCCTTTACATGAACAGATATATGCACACCCATGTTTATTGCAGCACTGTTTACATTAGCAAAAAGATGGAAGCAACCAAGGTGCCCATCAATGGATGAACAGAAAAATAAATTATGGTATATTCACGCAATGGAATACTACCCATTGATAAAGAACACTGAGTAATCTGTAAGACTTTTCATAACATGAAGGAACCTGGAAGGTATTATGCTGAGTGAAATTAGTCAGTTGCAAAAGGACAAATATTGTATAAGACCACTATTATAAGAACTTGAGAAATAGTTTAAACTGAGAAGAAAACATTCTTTTGTGGTTACAAGAAGAGGGTGGGACGGAGGGTGGGAAAGTGGTATTCAGTGATTAGATGGTAGATAAGAACTACTTTAGGTGAAGGGAAAGACAACACACAATACAGGGGAGGTCAGCTCAACTGGACTAAACCAAAGCAAATGAGTTTCCTGAATAAAATGAATGCTTCAAAGGCCAGCGTACCAGCCGCAGGGGTTTGGGGGCCATGATTTCAGGGGACATGTAAGTCAATTGGCATAATAAAATCTCTTAAGAAAACATTCTGCATACCACTTTGAAGAGTGGCATCTGGGGTCCTAAATGCTAGCAAGCAGCCATCTAAGATGCATCAATTGGTCTCAACCCATCTGGATCAAAGGAGAATGAAGAACACCAAGGACACAAGGTAATTATGAGCCCAAGAGACAGAAAGGGCCACATGAACCAGAGGCTACATCATCCTGAGGCCAGGAGAACTAGATGGTGTCCGGCTAAACAAATGACTGCCGTGACAGGGAACACTACAGAGAACCCCTGACGGAGCAGGAGAACAGTGGGATGAAGACCCCAAATTGTCATAAAAACACCAGAATTAATAACCTGACTGAGACTGGAAGGACCCCAGTTTTAATGGCCCCCAGACCCTCTGCTGGCCCAGGACAGGAACCATTCCCGAAGCCAACTCTTCAGACATAGATTGGACAGGACAATGGGTTGGAGAGGGATGCAGGTGAGGAGTGAGCTTCTTGGGTCAGGTGGACACTTGAGACTTTGTAGGCATCTCCTGCCCCAAGAGTAGTTGAGAGGGTATAGGGGCTTAGAAGCAGGCGATATGGTCATGAAAAGAGAGAGTGGAGGGAGAGCACGGGCTGTCTCATTAGGGGGAGAGGAATTGGGAGTATGTAGCAAGGTGTATATAAGTTTTTATGTGAGATACTGACTTGATTTGTAAATTTTCACTTAAAGCACAATAAAAAAAATTTTTTTAAATCTAGCTCTTCCTGTCATGTTTAATATTTTCCCTTTATTATTCATTTTATCTTGAAAATACTAGGGGATTCAGAGGTCATACTTAGTAAAATTAACACTATGTTGAATTTAGCTGGACACCAAAATGCCATGGCATAGTCACCCATGTTTGGCAGGTATCAGCTGAGCTTCCAGGGTAAGATAAACTAGGAAGAAGGACCTGAGAGTTTACTTCTGAAAAAAAAATTAGCCAGTGAAAGTTTATGAATATAATTGGAACATTGTTTGATATAGTGCCTAAAGATGAGCCCCTCAAGTTGGAAAGGCCTCCAAATTGAATGGGGAAGATCTGCCTCTACAAAGTGGAGTTGACCTTAATAATGTTGATGGAGTTAAGATTTAGGGTTCTTCATTTGTAATGTGGCATGACACAAATTGCAAAGAAACAGCTGCAAACATTCATAAACAATAGGAACATGGAATGTACGAACTATGAAAATAGGAAAATTGGAACTCATCCAAAAGGAAATGGACTGCTAATGATTGATATCCTATGCGTTAGTGAGCTGAAATGAACTGGTATTGGCCATTTTAATTGAGATAATCATAAGGTCAACTATCCTGGGAATGACAAATTGAAGATGAATGTCACTGCAGCCATTGTGAAGAAGAGCATTTCAATATCTTTCCTGAAGTACAACACTGTCAATGATAGAATAATGTATGTCCACAAGGAAGACCAGTTAATATGACAATTATTCCAATTTATGCACCAAGCACTAATGACAAAGATATGACCAGGGGCATATTGTGGAACAGACCTTCATTTGCTCACATGCAAGTTCAAGTTGAAACCAAAGAAAATTAGAACAAGTTCGCAAAAGTCAAAGTATGACCTTGAAGTATATCTCACTTGAATATAGAGACCATCTCAAGAATAGATTTGATGCATTGAACACTAACGATTGAAGACCAGACGGAATTGTGGAATGACATCAACAGCATCATACATGAAGAAAAGACGAGGTCATTAAAAAGACAGGAAAGAAAGAGAAGACCAGAACGGATGTCAGAAGAGACTCTGAAACTTGCTCTTCAACTTAGAGTAGGCAAAGTGAAAAGGAGAAATGATGAATACAAGAGTTGAATGGAAAATTTCAAAGAGTGGCACAAGAACACAAAATAAAAAATGATAATGAAATATGCCAAAACTTGTATTTAGAAAACCAAAAGGAAAGAACATGTGTGGCATTTCTCAAACTAAAAAATCTGAAGAAAAAATTCAAGCCTTGAGTTTCAATGTTGAAGTGTTCTACAGGGAAAAAAAAGGACACCGGAGGCACAGCAAAGATTGTGCTGTGGCCCAGCTCAGGCAGTGTATTGTTCTTTTGTACACAGAGTCGCTATGGGCAGGAACTTACTTGATGGCACCTAACAAACTAAACTGCACATTCAATGATTTTTAGTAAATATGTAGATTTGTACAACCATCCCTACAATCTATGTTTATAATTTTTAAATAACCACCAAATATTTCCTTATGCCCATTTGCATTTTAATTCCTGCTCCCACTCCCAACTTAAGGGAAGCACTGCTTTGCTTTCATTCTCTAGAAATTTGACACTTTCACACATTTCATATAAATAGAATCGCATATTATATAGCCTTTGGCTTCTGAATTCTTTCACTTAGCACAATATCTGTTATTACCCAATCTTTTGCAATTGCAGTCAGCGTTTTGCATGACGACAAGTGAAAATAATTTGCAGTTTTGTTATACTCAAGGGCTTTTCACTGACAATTTCCTCATGTCTGATAATGGTGATGTGCACTTTCACAATAGAGTTAGAGTGGGACATAGGCAGTGTTAACCAGGTCTTTGAGTGATTATGCAACCTTCTCAAACTCTGAGTGTTTCAGTTTTATTCTTGGAGGAAGAAGAATGAGAGCCTTGACTCAGGTTATCTTAAAGAAAATTCCAAAAACAGGACTTAACTTCACGTAGTCCATGAAACATTTCCCAAAAATAAATCAATTTCTTGCTGAAACAAGGACCTATCAATGTTTAAACTGTCTCAGAAGATTGACAGAACTTAGATTGTAAACAATATAATTTTATTCAGTAATAGAAAGAAATGGACTATGCATATATACAACAAATTAGATGGAACTTAAAGGCATGCTGAGTGAGAAGAACTGAACTCGATGTTTATATACTGTATGATTCTTTTTTTTTATCTTGGAGATGACCCAGTTGTAGAGATGGAGAGCAAATTAGGGACACAGGTGGTGGTGGAAGGTGGTAGGTGAGAATACTGTTGCTGATAGTCGCTATCCAGTGGATTCCAATTCATGGTGACCCCAAAATAAGGTATTATGAGGGTGTTCTTTTTGGCTTTGAAACAGCTTTGTGACTGATTATGGTGGCTGTTGCAACAAATATATTTAACATGAGATCAAATTACATAAAACTGTGCACAAAGAGTTGGCAGTTCAAATCCGCCAGGCACTCCTTGGAAAATCTATGGGGTAGTTCTACTCTGTTCTATAGGGTCACTATGAGTCAGATTCGACTCGAAGGCACTGGGTGGTTTTGGGTTATGCACACACACACTCATACACAAAAATAAGGGCCTGTAAATCTTGTAAAAGCTAAATAAAGCCTTAAGTCTAGTTGACATTATTATACCAATGCCAATTCCTGGCAGTGCTATTGTACTGCAGTTATGTAAGACGCTGACATTGAAGGAACCTGGGTGAAGAGTTCAAGGGACTCATGTTTTTGCTACTTCCCATAAGTCTGTCATCATTTCAAAATTTAAAATCTATGAAAAGTTAGTGCCAAAAGGTGAAAACAATCTAAGTGTTCATCAATGGTTAAAAGGATAAACAAAAAGTGGTACAAACATACAATGGAATACTACTCAGCCATAGAGAGGAATGAAGCCCTGATCCATGCTACACATGGATAAACTTGAAAACCTTAGGTATGCTCAGTGAAATAAGTAAATCACAGGACAACTATTGTATAATCTCACTTATATAATAAAAATAGGCAAATATATAGAGCCAAAGTTTATAGTGGTTATTACAAGTTCCTATAAATTGTTCCTATAAAGGTGGAACAATTGTTTAGGAAGCAGTGAGTGTGCATTTATAGTGATGGGAAATTTGGCATATTTTCTTGAACTGGAAGACATAAACAGTGATTTTTCTTATACATTTGATTTTAACCTATTAAAAGCAAAGACTTATTAAGTCAGAACAACCCAAAACAATAAATTTTCATGAAATAAAGGAGCATTATTGTATTAAATAACTTTTAAAGGAATGATAAACTCTGTAATCAATGAGAAAGTATCATTTTGCTTTCTTTCTATAAATATACATAAACACTGATTATTTAAAACTACCTATGTTACCTAGGTGTAATTTTCAAAAACATTATTTCTATTTATGTCCTTGTCAAGGACAGCAGAGGCTCCTTTGTCCTTTGCCCTGAGAATTATATAATCCCTTGTGGGAAGTTTACATTTACTATTTCAATTCAGGGCGTAAACACAAACACCATAATTTCTTCCCTGCAGAAGTCATCGTGAGGGGAAGGTCCTAAGGGAGAGCTATGCTGGATTTCTAACCAGGCCAAAAGAATTAAAAGCTCTAGGTGAATGCCATGTGCTCTATGACATGCTGACTCTGTTGTCAAGTCTGTGGTTTCCCTGCACACACCATATTGTCATATTTATAACTACAAATTTCCTGTGTATCTCAGAATGACTCTTGGCACATTCAGGCTGTGAGATCTGTGCTACAATCCTCTTACCAGTAAAGAGAGAAGAAGATCCTGTGACTACATGTGGTTATAATTGGTGTCTCCAAAGCCAATTCTTCCTCCAGGATAGTGGAGGTGAAATCCACATAAAGAGTCAGGACTAAGGTCTTCCATGAAGGAAGGGTGAATTAATCAAGTTTTACCCTTACTCACTCTCTATGTTGCTGAAAAAGGAGAAATTTATTTCATAGCAAGACACTCATAGGCATGCAACGCTGCCTCTACTGCTTGCACCCTTCTCAACTTACTCTGTGTTGGCTTCATCCTCAATCCCATAATAAGACAGCAAGAGCAGTTCCAAGTGGCACATCCAGTACAAAGCAACATCAGAGGAATAAGAACTAAATTTACTAAATTTATTTATTGAAGTCTAATATTTACATAGAAGTATTTACATACCGTAAGTGTATAACTTGATGAATTTTAACAAACTTGACTACTAATGTAACCGGCACCCAGATTAATTGTTTCTCTTTCATGCCCTCATACATATGCTGGGAAAGCACATCTTCCTTCCTTTCTTCATTGTCTGTCCAGCTGGGATGGAACAAAGAAGGAGAATGTGTAGAAACACCGAGGTATATATTCGATTATAAATATTAGGCTACTAAGGATCTCCACAATGCTTCTCACCCTTTTTTGACTTCAAGAATTGTTTTAGAAAGACACCTAAACATCCTATAGACAGTGAAGGGACTTCTTTCCAGGAAGGAGAATATCAATATGATCTCCTCTGTAGTGAAGTTCTGTTCTCATTGATGGTCATCACAGAGAAACTGCGGTGTTGAGTATAGTGATGGAAACATGAGTAGGAAGCAGGAAGTAAAGGGCCAGATGAATGAGAGGGACAGATAGGAGAGGCTTTCCGACTCTCCATGCTCATCATCAGGTAGACTTGTACCTCAGCGACCCCATCCTTATATTTTCTAGTAAAGACAGAAGCAATTGTTCACCACAAGTTAGCTCATGAAAACAAAATATAGCATAATTGAACTGTTGAGTGATGTGCTTGGCAGTACATTCAGACTCCATGAAGCAAAGGAAAACTTGAATTCCACCAATAAGAGTCCTTTTGTAATGAGTGTGTATGGGTCAGGAGAGAGCTGGGTTCTCTACTAATGAAATTTTCTGTTTTCCTCACAGATTTCCAAAACTGAGAATGCTTGCTAGAAATGACTCCTTAGTGCCTGAATTTATTTTTTCTGGATTAACAGATTATCCAGAACTCCAGCAAACTCTCTTTATTTGTTTCTAATGAGCTACATTGTCACCATGGTGGGCAATCTTGGCATGATATTCCTTATCGGGATAAATTCTCACCTTCACACCCACGTGTACTATTTATTGTTCAATCTACCCATCATTGATCTCTGTTACTCTTCTGTTTTCATCCCCAAAATGCTTATGAACTTTGTAGCACACAAGAATAGCATCTCCTATGTTGGGTGCATCATCCAACTGTTTTTCTTTCTTTCTTTCTTTTGTCATCCCTGAATGCTATCTGTTGACCTTGATGGCCTATGATCACTATGTGGACATTTGCAATGGGTCACCATGTCCCATCAGGTGTGTTCTGTGCTGACACTTGCTGCATATGCCATGGGATTTGCTGGAGCCACTGCCCATGCAGGCTGTATGCTTAGACTAAGTGTCTGCAATGCTAATATCATCAACCATTACTTGTGTGACATCCTCCCTTTCCTCCAACTCTCTTGTACCAGCACCCATGTTAACAAGGTAGTAGTTCTCATTGAGGTGGGTATCAGTATTACAGTACTTTGTTTTACCACCCTAATTTCTTATATTTTCATCCTATTAGCATTCTTCATATCAAGTCTACTCAAGGATGATCAAAAGACTTCAGCAGCTGTAGCTCTCACATCATTGCTATTTCTCTTCTTTTTGGGGTTGGCAGCACTTATGTATCTTAAGTATTCTTCTCCTGAATCTATGGGCCAGGGTAAAGTTTCATCTATTTTCTACACTAATCTGGGGCCCATGCTTAACCCTCTGATCTACATTTGAAGAACAAGAATGTCAAAGTAGCCGAGGAAAGCCTTGATTAAAATCCAGAGGAGAAACATATTCTAACTAGAAGCAGTGGTAATGTAAAGAAATTCAAGCATTTCAAATTTTTATTGGTATTTTTCATGAGATTTTTTTTTTATAACCACGTTGGCTCTACGGATTGTGTTATGTATGATTTAATAGACTCGTTTTTATCACTTCTCTTATAGCTAATCTTGTCTCATTCTTTGCTACTTTCTCTACTGCAACTCTCAAAAGCTTAATGAATAACTAAAAGTGTGTTCATAAAAGGAACATCTACACCAACTATTTTCAATATTGTTTCATGTCCCTTCTGTCTTCTGGTCTATTCTTAATCTGAATGAATCTAGTGAGTTTCATAAATCACCTAAGGTAAACATTATGCTGCAGCTTGCTCACCTAAACACGGAAGTGCCAAATATAATAAAATCATTCTCATTCTTATTAATACTGTCACTGTTATAAAACCCCAAATGAAACTCGTTGCTGTCAAGTAGATTCTGACTCATAGGTCCTATAGGACAGAGTAGAACTGCCCCATAGTAGAACTGCCCTTTTGGTTAGCAGCTGAACCACTGCAGCACCAGGGCAGTAGTATTTAGTGATATGCTTTCATTTCAAATTGTGTATGCAGTTTAAAATAGGACCTAATCCTCCTATTGTTCTATTTAACCTGTGCCTCTTCTTATTATTATTCTGACTTATCTTATTCTCTTTTGAAAGCGGCAAAATCTGTACCACATTTCCTCAGCTTCTGAGAGGGTCTATCAGCCCAGCGCATTTGATATTAAGGATAATCTTTGTAACTCTTTTATTGTCAAAGACATCATTAACAGAAGATGATGAGAGAAATAATATGTATGTATCTCTGTACTGGAAACCCTGGTAGTGTAGTGGTTAACTGCTACGGCTACTAACCAAAAGGCCAGCAGTTCGAATCTGCCAGGCGCTCCTTGGAAATCCTGTGGGGCAGTTCTACTGTGTCCTGTAGGGTAGCTATGAGTCCGAATTGACTTGATGGCAGTGGTTTTTTTCTTTTTCTTTTTTTTGGTTTTAACTCAGTATTCCAGTGGGGGTGCAGAATGTTTTATATGATAAAAATTGTATTTAGTCTCACCTGCAATGGCAGCAAATATTTTGAAAAAAGGGCATACTTTTCTTATTGTGAATTTTTGTTATTTATCACTTAAAGGAAAACACTGTACACTAGGTTAGATGAAAGAGTTTAGCTGTTGTTTTACTTATCCAATAAGGCTGTTCATAGACAAATAATAATGTATATTAGTACTAATATGTTACTAAAAATGTTTTGTGAACTTACTTATATCTTGTATCGCCAGTAAGACAATAAACGTCACAGAGACTCTTTCCTGTAATTCCCTTATTTTCCCTTTCGTATATTTAGAGTATCTGATACACTGGAAGGTCAAGAAACATTTGTCGAGTAGAATTTTCCTGTATCAATAGTGATAATAATAAATTTATTGTTATAGATAATAATGAATAAATAAATAACAATAGTAAATGAATCTCAAATAACATTGAGGTTTGCTTTTTCTTTTATGCTCTCTAATACGGTACCAAAATAATGTCATTGCATATTTTTAGTTTTATTTTATTTAAACTTTTTATTTTACAGAAAAAATTAAAAATACAGAATTTCTCTAAAACTTTTTATCCAGCTTCTTACATAAACACAATACTATTATCAAAATCAGAATATCACCAGTAATTAATATATAAGCCTTATTAAATATTATCAATTATCCAATAATAGCCTTAAATTTTTTTTTCATTGTTTTTATTGCAGTAAGTATATGTATAAAAGAGCCCTGGTGGTGTGCAGTGGTTAAGAGCTCAGCTGCTAACCAACAGGTTGGCAGTTCAAGCCACTCCTTGGAAACCATATGAGGCAGTTTTACTCTTTCTAACAGGTTCCCTATAAGTTGGAATTGACTCAACTGCAACTAGTTTGCTTTTTGGTTTTATATATATATATATATATATATATATATATATATATATATATATATATATATATATATATATATATATAAAACAAAATGTTTCCCTTCTCAGTATTTTTTACAGTGGCATCTTTGTAGTAAATTCAGTGACATCAATGACATTCATCATGTTATGCAGCCATCACCACTACCTGCTTCCTAATATTTCCTTCCTGCTTAACAAAAGCTCAGCACCGTCTAAGCCAGACTCCCTCTCTCCACCTCCCACCCGCTTAACAAAAGCTCAGCACCCTCTAAGCCAGACTCCCTCTCTCCACCTCCCTGCTACTCTAGTAACCACTAAAAAATTTGATCCACACAGCAACCCAAAATCAAACATTGTATTTAGATGTTATGTCTTTTTAGTCTCCTCCCAATTGTTATTGTTTGTCGGCCCTTCTCTTGCATGATACTTAATCTTTTAAAGAATTCTCACCAATTTTGTTTGTAGAATGTCTCTTAGATTGGATTTGTCTGTTTTCCTCATTGCTAGTTTCAAATGCATCATTTTCGTAAGAATATCAAAGAAGTGATGTTGTGATCTTCTTAGTTTATAAAGTGTATCATTATTGATGATGTTAACCTAAAAATATATTTTTATTGTTGTAAAAACATGGGTAATACAACATTAGCCAATACAACATTTTTCACCTGTATAATTCAATGAAACCATCAATCGTGTTGTGTGACCATCACCAATATCCATTGCCATATTTTCCATTCCCATGAACAGAAACTCACTGCTACTTATGAACATGATAGTGAGTGCATGGTGAACAGCTGCTGTAGTGTATGTGTTGTCATTTCTAGAACAGATTAATAAGGATCTAGATATACATTATGCCCTCAATCATTTGATAAATGCATTCTTTTTTATTTTGATCAGAAAAGAGGATCATAAGGAGTTTGCATTCAAGCAGAAGGGGTAATATTAGGTATTTACAGTTTTTTCTTAGGCTATGCTATCTCTTCTTCCTCTGTCATGAGATATTTTGAAGACATCTAAACCATCTTGGCATCCTACCAAACATAATATTAACCTTTTGCACTGATGTCATATTAGGTAATACAAGCAAGAGACGGCTAGTAAGTTGGAGGCAATGATGAGACACATGCACTCCAAGAAATGGAAAGTAAAACCTACAAAGATTTAGGAACCCGCCACTTCAATTAAACTTGTATGTGTTCTGTGCTCAAAGGCATGCTGGGATATCCTTTCCAAAGTAAAAGAGAAGCTGTTGCATCCTCTGTCTCAAAGAAGAGTTAGGAAGGCAACATACTCCACTCTTAGGAATACTCATATACTTGTAACATGAAAGTCAGTTCATACAAGTGGGACTCAGAGCAGAAAAAGCCGCTGCAGCAGGAAACTCTGCAGCCCTGCACTAGGGCCATAAAATCCAGCAGGCTTTGTGCTATTGAAGTTGTTTGTGGTGGGAAAAGATGGAATGTGGAGTTTACGGCAAGCCTTAGTGAGGGAATCACTATACAGGCCCCTGGAGACATTATTTGACATATCTGGACTGCTTATTGGGAACTGGGTTCTACCTGATCTCCATGTCACAAGTTACATGGCACCCTAGATGGAAATAATACCTCTGGGTTCAATTCCAACATAAAAAGAAAGCACCAGTAGGCTGCATGAGAATGTAGCCCATACACAAAAGTCATACAACACTGTTTCAGCAGCATTGCTTCTCTTGCTGGCACTTATGGCTCTGTCTGGGTTTGTATATGCCCACTGAAGGAACAGAAATCCTGAGATGATTTGTGAATGGGTCTTCTGAATGTGGGTGCAAGGTGAAAGACATTTAAGAATGTCCACGAAAAACAGTAACGAGAAAAAATCTCCCTAAAAGGAGTTGCTGTGAGTGTGATATAAGATTATTCACTTTTAATATTCACTTTTTATAGTGGAGGATGCGACCTGAGGTGAGAATATAGTTGGCTGTCACAACTGGGAGAGGGGTGCTACTGGTATATAATGACTAGAGGCCAGGGATGCTGTCCATCCTTTAATACAGAAGCCAGCTCCCCACAACAAAGAATTATCAGGTCCAAAGTGACAATTGCGGCAAGGTTGAGAAACCTAAGATATACATAAGGAGAAACGGAAGAGGCTAAGACTTAGCAGGCTCTTTGTATGTGCTGGAACCCTGGTGACACAGTGGTTAAGTGCTCGGCTGTGAACCAAAAGGTTGGCAGTTCAAATACGCCAGCACTCTTTTGAAACCCAATGTGGAAGTTCTACTCTGTTGTTTAGGATCACTATGAGTCAGAATTGACTCAAAGGCAATGGGTTTTTTGTTTGTTTGTTTTTGTATGTTCCAGACACAATTCTAATCCTTTAACTGATTAATCCATTTAACACAAAATTAAGACACAAAGGTCAGACGAGTTAAATCATTTGTCGAAAATACCACATTTAGGAAGTGGAGAAGTCTGGCTTTAATTTTTTTTTTTTTGACTTGAGGGCTCACTTTCTTGACCACTTTGCTACAACATCTCTTTATTCAGGTGCAATCCACAGCACGTACTGTGTTAAAGCAATCATTTAATATTTCACTACTGAAATCCTCCAGACTTGTAGGAAAGCACTTGAAAGGCAAATGACTATGCCCCTGGACCTTCCTTTTTAAGAACTGTACATAGACTCAGAGGATAATCAGGGGAATGACAAAGGAGGCCACTCATTCCCCTGTTCCAGGGTTTCAGAATTCCTGGTTGTAAATTATAAGCTGAGTAGAACACTGAGTCTCAATGGATCCAATATTAGTTTTATGACATAAGATGCAAAGACAGGCTCAGTAATTTCTATCCTCAAGAGGCTCATCAAACTTGGGAGGAAATCATGAGGAGAGAATAATTTCTGCATTTCTTGTCCATTTCTCCAGAACTACAGGGCATGAAATATAGTCCCATTCAAGCCAGATGACTGTTTTGGAGGCTCATACAAGGTTGTTGTTTTTCTCCTTGTAAAGGAAGAGCACCTTCTGGGCCAGTTCTCAAATAGAAATCATGGAGAATACCTAAAATCACTCTTCTAGCATGTCAAAGGCTGAGGACTGTGCTGATGGTTATTTCCTGCTTTATCATCAAATTTTGTTCCCCCAAGGCAGTGTTGAGGAAAGTCCAGGAACAGTGAAGCCTACAGAAATAGGAAGGAGAGTATTGAATCAAGTCTGCCTTGATAATTTCCTATCAAATCCTCAATTACATGAATCAAATGTTCTGGGAAACACGACTATTTATTATTCCTTTCACTCCTAATCCTTAGGAGGAACGAGCTAGGGCATACTACTGGGGAGAAAGGAAGAAATGATGTGCAGAGGCTTTGGGAGTGTACCAGCATTCTTTGTGCTACAGAGACACACAGTATGGATAAAAAGAAGGGGAAAATGGGGAACCCACAGGAATCACCATAGGAATCAGGCTTCTTAGATGCCTTATTCTGGGTCTTCAGATAATTCCGAGCTTGTAAACCTGCAGCTCCAACTCTCTCCATGGATACAAAGAGTTCTTTGCTAATGTCCCCTTCTACCTCTGTTCCCACAGGTCACACTGGTGAAGTGAATGGCTATGACAAATGACTCTTCAGTGATTGAGTTTATCCTTTTGGGATTAACAGATCATCCTGAGCTCCAACTGACCCTGTTTTTTCTGTTGTTGGTGAACTATGTGGTCACTGTGGTGGGGAATTTAAGCTTAATTAACGTGATTTACCTGAATTCCCACCTTCACACTCTCATGTACTTTTTCTTCTTCAATCTGACCTTCATTGATTTCTGCTATTCATTTGTCTTTACTCCCAAAATGTTGATGAGCTTTATTTCAGAGAGGAACATTATCTCCTCTGTGGGATGCATGACTCAGGTATTTTTCTTCTGCTTCTTTGCCAACTCTGAATGCAATGTGTTGACAGCCATGGCCTATGATCACTATGTGGCCATCTGCAAGCCCCTGCTGTACACAGTCACCATGTCCCCTAAGGTCTGTTTCCTGTTGATGTCTGGTTCATATATGATGGGATTTGCTGGTGCCATGGCACACACGGGGTGTATGACCAGGTTTATCTTTTGTGACACCAACATCATCAACCATTATGTATGTGACATCTTCCACCTCCTCCAGCTCTCCTGCAGCAGCTATGTCAATGAGCTTATCGTTTCCATCAATGTAGTTACAGTTGTCATAACATCTAGCCTCATTATCTTTCTCTCTTATGCTTTGATTCTTTTCTATATTCTTCACATATCATCATCTAAGTGTTGGTCCAAAGCCTTCAGCACCTGTGGCTCCCACATAATAACCATTGGTCTATTCTTTGGATTTGGAATGTTCACTCATGTTAAACCATCATCTATTGGGTTTGTGGAACAGGGAAAATTTTTCTCAGTATTTTATACCAATGTGGTACCCATGCTGAATCCCTTTAACTATAGCCTCAGAAACAAGGATGTCAAACTTGCTCTGAAGAAAACTCTGAAGAGAATTACAGAGCACAAGCAGAAGTGCTCCTTTAGTGCCTGACTCCATTGCTATGTCTTTTTCTTCTTCTCCTCATCCCTTTTTTCCTCTTCTTCTTTTTCTTCTCTTCATATTTCTAAAGTATTCTTTGAGAGATTATTCTCTAGTATCTTTTATTTTCTCATCATGCACTGTAACTATGAGGACATTTTCTAGGACTCCAGGGCCATTCCAGTCCTATTGTGACCCAACCTGATCGTTTTTCCTCATATCAGATGGAGACACTTGACTGATTTCCATTCTGTGGGAAGAAGATAGTGCCTATCATTTATGTGTGTATGTGTGTGTCTTTCCCACCCAAGGCGAACTTCAGAGTGAGATGCTGTGTGACTAATCTCTCTCTCTCTTGCTTTCTCTGAAATAATTGTATTGCCTTTCTTGTTTCAAGGGATTTATTATATATGATTGCATTAAAACAGAGAAGGAGATGACAAATGTATACATGGTGCAGTTATAAAAAATTCCAGAATTTTTCAAGGTTCTTTGAGAAATAGTTTTTGTTCTGGATTTTCAACCTCACATCTGTAAGTTACTGAATACCTTGTTGAATCATGATTCTATTATCCCTGAGGATGTGTGAAGATAGCTGAGTGTCACCACTCTGCACACCTTGCACAAACCACACCTCTGCAGAAAATTATAGGAAGTTCTTTTGAATGCCTCTATTTTATTGCATTGGTCAAATGTGTTGTCTTTAATAGGATTGAAAATGTCACTGATTGCACTTGTATCAGTGGAACAAATGTTATTTCCCACATTTATGTTTTTCTTGTTCTGCACAAGTATTCTTGGATTCATGCAGATTGTGATTAAAATTGCACAGCAACATTCTTGGCTATGGAATGGATTGCCACATGTAATGTCAAAGTCTGTTTCCTCTTTTTAGAAAACAAACAAAAATATTATGGCAAAAACCTTATCATATTGGGATTTATTCTTTCAGTATGTAAACAGATTTTTCCCTTTTGCTCCTAGAATAAAAAATTAAATCTCTGGTCTCTTCATGTCCTGCATTCTTTACCAATCCTATGGAAACTTACGTCTTATCCTGTGGCCCACATGAGGAAGTGGTTATGTGAGTGGCTCAAGGTCACACACAGCTAAAGTTGCAGGGCCCAGCGTTTGAATCCATTGTTTATCCCAGGAAGGAAAAGCAGAAAAGAAAAAGGGAAGTGTGAAAGAATGAGCTTGAATGTGGAGGTGGTTGGAGGGCATAATGCTAAGTAAAATAGGTCAAGTATATAAGGACAAGTATTGTAACCCACTTTTATAAGAAAAGGAGAACAGATAAATAGAGAGAGGTCCATATTAGTTGGTGGTTATCAGAGGGAAGAGGGGTATAGGAGTAAGTATGCTTTAGAATTTAGATACTTGTTACTTTTGGATTGGAAATGTGGCTCAGAGTTTATAAGTAGTGAGCAGAACACAACCATAGTAAAGACAAGTGTTAGAGCACAAATAGGCTATAGACACAATTTAAGAGAGCACTGACATATTAAGTTAAATGTAACTAATGTTCATGAGCAATTTATGTGGAAATTTGTGGAAAAAAATTCATTGGAGGATATATAATAACTTTTATGGACTGAATTGTGTATCCCCCAAAAAAGTGTGTCAGTTTCGCTATTCCGTGATTCCTGGTACTGTGTGATTGTCCACCATTTTGTCATGATGTGATTTTCTAATATTTTGTAAATCCTACCTGTTCTATGTTAATGAGGTAGGATTAGTGGTAATTATGTAAATGAGCCAGAACTTAATCTACAATATCTGGTTGTGTCTTAAGTCAATCTCTTCGAGATATAAAAGAAGGGAGCTGAGAGACTTGAAGTCCTCAAACCACCAAGAAACAAGAGCCAGGAGAATAGCCTGTCCTTTGAACCCAGGGTCCCTGCACTGAGAAGCTCCTCAACAGCAAGGGATTGATGACAAGGAACTTCCCCTAGAACCGACAGAGAGAGAAAGCCTTTCCCTGGATCTGGAGCCCTGAATTTGGACATCTAGCCTACTAGACTGAGAGAGAATGAATTTCTCTTTGTTAAAGGCATTCACTTGTGGTATTTCTGTAATAAGAGCACCAGATAACTAACATAACTAAAAAATATATGTTTGGTTACATAGATATATAAGTATGCATAAGTATGTACAGGAAGTCATGTATGAGTAACTGTAGGTGTATGTATATACACATTTATATGTGCTGCCTGCATTTTAAGAACAAAATAAAACACACAGGGGCACAGTTACAGATACGTCCAAGACACAAACACTTCACTACTGAGATTGAGAGTTTAGGACCACCATCTTGTGGGGCAACTCAACCAATTGACATAATATAAAGACAATATTCTGGGTCTTAAGAGCTTGTGAGCAGCCATCTAAGATACAACTATTGGTCTCTACTTGTCTGGAACTAAGGAGAGTGAAAGAAACCAAAGGCTCAAAGAGGAAACTACAGAAAAAATAGTGTACACAATATCCCTCTCTGGAGGCCAGAAGAACTAGATGGTGCTCAGCTACCACTATTAACCGTTTCGGCCGGGGACTCAATAGATGCTCCCAACAGAATGGGAGAAAAATGTAGAACCAAATTGAAATTCCTAAAAAAAAGGCCAGTCTTACTGACTAGAGGAGACTAGATGAACCCCCAAGGCTATTTCCCTGAGATGCTTTTTTGAACTTGGAACTAAAACCACTCCCAGGGGTCACCTTTCAGCCAATTGACAGATTGGTCCATAAAATAAATAATACCACCTGTAATTACTGCGCTCCTCAAACTATTCATCTAGACGAAACCAAATGGTTAACATTTATTTTAGATCAAAGATGAGAAGGCAAGGGAGAACAGGGAAGCTAGATTACCGGAAACAGAACAACCAAAACAGAAATAAGGAGAATGCTGTTATATTGTAAAAAGTGTAACCAATGTCACTGAACAATGTATATAAAAATTATTAAATGAGAACTTATTTTCCTGTGTAAACTTTCACCAAAAACACAATAAATATTAAAAAAAAAAAAGGAATAGAGGTGGTCATGGAAATTATGTTCTCAGCCAAGATGCCTGTAGCAGATAGATCATCCAATGAGGCTTTGATTTAAAACTAGAGAAATGCACATAGCCCTAGATTGATTTGAAAAAAAATATTTCACCTATTTATATATATGTTTTATATATATTTTAATTATAGTGATCATTTCCTGTGATGGTGAGATTAAGGAGCTTGGTGGCAGGACTCCCTGAGGAGGCAAGTCATAATTTCCATATAACCCACCCAACCAGTGCTATCCATATAGTATAGTATAGTATATGTATATTTAAGTTCTTCACTGCTAACCAAGAAGTGGGCAGTTTGAACCTACCAGTCACTTCAAGGGAAAAATGTGGCGGTCTCTTTCCATAAAGACTTCAGCCTTGCAAACACTATGGGGCAGTTCTAATCTGTTCTGAAGGGCCCCATGAGTTGGTATTGACTTGACGGCAACGGATTTGGTTTTTGACTTTATATACACTTTAAAAAGTCTACTAGATATTATGTTATCATTTAAAACTTAGAAACAGAAAAAGAGTTATTCATTACAAAAACAATAGAAAATAGAGCTCTACAAAATATTGTTTGTGTGTTACACAGAAGACAAACTGTGCACTGTACATAACTATTTTCCATGAGGTCATTAAGTCCAGAAGACATATCTGAGTCAGGGGATGTAATTAAGAATCTCTGGGTTTTTTTTTTATGTTTATCAAAAGATATATGAGTTTTGAAAAGTTGTAAACATTGTTTTATAAGAACAGTTTTAGAATATAATTATGCCAGTTAACAACTTTACTTAGATTTGATTAAAATTAATACTATGAGAGCAAAATATCAGGTATGTATGTTTGTTTAATATTTATCTTGTGGTCATAATTTTGTTAAAAACTTTATTTCCCAAGCAGAATCTGAATGCCTCCTATCTGTTTCTATTCTACTTTTGTCTACATTCATTAAAGTGCCTGGTTAAATAAAGTTTAAAATTGTTTGGTTTGACATTTTCTCTAAAGTACTTGGTTTAAAAATTCATATATCTTTTTTTAATTTATTATGTTTTAGATGGCACTGGCTTTCCTTTAGATGGAAGTACACAGCAAAAATTAGTTTATCTTTCATATATTTATATGCAAAATGTTTTGTGGCATTAATTGCAATCCTTCAAATGTGTCAGCAACTCCCACTTTCCCTTTCCACTCTTGGTTCTCCATATCCATTTTGTCTATTTTTCAGGTCCCTTCCTGCCTTCTTGTCTTTGTTACTCATTTGGTCTTGTATACTTGATTTAACTAAGAAGTATGTTTCTCACATGTGTTATTGCTTGCTTCTGAAGCCTGTCTAACCTTAACTGGAATGTGGACTTCCGGAGTGGCTTCAGTTCCGAGTCAGCAGCGTGTCTGGGGCCCTAGTCTTAGGAGTTCCTTTAGTCTGTGTCAGACCAGTAAATCTGGTCTTTGTGCATATGTGTGTTTGAATTTGAATTTTGTTCTACATTTTTATCCTGCTCTGTCAGGGATTCTCTATTGTGATCCCTGTTAGAGCAGTCAGTGGTTGTAGCTGGGCACCATCTAGTTCTTCTTGGCTTAGACTGATGGAGGCTCTGGCTCATGTGGTTCATTAGTCCTTTGGACTAATACTTTCCTTATTTCTTTACTTTTCTTCATTCATCTTTGCTCCAGGTAGGATGGGGCCAATAGATTCATCTTAGATGACCATTTGAAGAGTTTTAAGAGCCTGAATGCTTCTCACCAAAGTAGGATATAGAACATTTTCTTTATGAAATATTTATACCAATTGAGCTAGATGTTCCCTGAGACCATGGTCCCCAGACATCAGCCTTAGCAATTCAGACCCTCAAGATGTTTGGGTGTGTCTAGGAAGCTTCTGTGACTTTGCCTTGGCCAAGATGTGCTGACTTTTTCTATATTATGTGTTTGTTGTCTATCCCTTCACCAAAGTTAACACGTGTCTACTATCTACTTCACCATGCATCTGTCAGTTTCTCGTACTGTGGTGGCTTGCACATTGCTGTGATGCTGGAAGCTATGTCACGAACATACAAATACCAGCAGGGTCACCCATGGTGGGCAGGCTTCAGCTGAGATTCCAGAGTAAGACACATTATGAAAAAGGACCTACTGGCCTACTTCTAGAAAAACTGGCTTATGAATAGCAGGGGAACATCGTCTGATATAGTGAAAGAAGATGAGACCCTCAGGTTGGAAGGTACTAAAAATCAACTGGTGAAGAGCTGCCCCCTCAAAGTATAGTCACCCTTAAGGACATGGATGAAATAAAGCTTTAGGGGACTATGTTTGCTGATGTGGCATGACTCAAA
Source organism: Elephas maximus indicus (assembly GCF_024166365.1). Taxonomy (NCBI): domain Eukaryota; kingdom Metazoa; phylum Chordata; class Mammalia; order Proboscidea; family Elephantidae; genus Elephas; species Elephas maximus. The sequence goes on along the minus strand of NC_064835.1, from coordinate 24,738,933 downwards.
ATGAGAAGAAATACCTGAAAACATCCATTAATAATGGGAGCGTGGAATGTACGAATTATGAATCTAGTAAAACTAGAAATCGCCAGAAATGAAATGGAAAGGCATAAACACCTATATCATAGGTATTAGTGGCCTGAAATGGATTAGTATTGTCTGTTTTGAATAGGAAAATCATACTGTCTACTATTCTGGGAAGACCAATTGAAGAGGGATGGTATCCCTTTCACTGTCAAAAAGAACATTTCAAGATATATCCTGAAGTACAACCCTGTCAGTGATAAGATAATATCCATACTCCTACAAGGATGATGACTCAATACTACTATTATTCAATTTTACAGCACCAACAACTAAGGCAAAAGATAAAGAAATTGAAGATTTTTGCCAACTTCTACAGTCCGAAATTGATCAAGCATTGCAATCAAGACACATTGATAATTACTTGTGTGGAAGGCCAAAGTAGAAATATATAAGAAGGATCAGTAGCTGAAAAGATGACCTTGGTACAGGAAACCATGCCAGAGATGGCATGATAGAATTTTGCAAGACCAAGGACTTCTTCATTGCAAATACCTTCTTAATCAACTTAAATGGCTAGGATATACTTGAACCTCACCAGATGGAACACAAAAGAATCAAATTGACTATCAAATTGATAATCTTGATATCATCAGTCAGGACAAGGCCAGGGGCTGACTTCAGAACAGATCATTTGTAGTGCAAATGCAAGTTCAATTTAAAACTGAAGAAAATTAAAAAAAAGTCCAGGAGAGCCAAAGTAGGATCTTGATCAAATCCCATCTGAATTTAGAGACTATCTCAAGAACAGTTTTGAGGCATTGAACGCTAAGGAATGAAAGATAGATGAGTTGTGAAATGACATCAAAGACATAATACATGAAGAAAGCAAGGTTTCATTAAAAAGACGGGAAAGAAAAAAAGACCAAAATGGGTGTCAAAATAGACTCTGCAAGTTGCTCTTGAGTGTAGAGAAGCTAAAGAGAACAAAAGCAATGATAAAGTAAAAGAGTTGAACAGAAGATTTCAAAGGGCAACTCAGGAAGACAAAGTAAAGTATTATAATGACATGTGCAAAGAACTAGAGTTGGAAAACCAAAAGGGAAGAACATGCTCGACATTTCTCAAGCTGAAAGAAGTGAAGAAAAAATTCAAGTCTTGAGTTGCAATTTTGAAGGATTCTATGGCCAAAAAACTGAACGATGATGATGATGATAGTGGTGTGTGATGGCAAAAACACTGAAAAATGCAGGAAGCATCAAAAGATGATGGAAAAAGCCAAGGAACACACTGATAAAGCAGTGGAAGAAATCAAAAAGATTATTCAAGAACATAGTGGAAAAATTAATAAGCTTCAAGAATCCATAGAGAGACAGCATTCAGAAATCCAAAAGTTTAACAGCAAAATTACAGAATTAGACAACTCAATATAAGTCAGAGGAGCAGAATCAAGCAATTGGAATGCAGAGTGGAGGAGGTGGAGGATAAAGCAATTGACACCAATATAGCTGAAGAAAAATCAGATAAAAGAATTAAAAAAAATGAAGAAACCCTAAGAATCATGTGGGACTCTATCAAGAAGAATAACTTGTGTGTGATTGGAGTTCCAGAACAAGGAGGGATAACAGAAAATACAGAGAGAATAGTTAAAGATCTGTTGGCAGAAAACTTCCCTGACATGAAGAAAGACAAAAGGATATTTATCCAAGATGCTCATCAAACCCCATATAAGATTGATCCAAAAAGAAAATCACCAAGACATATTATCATCAAACTTGCCAAAACCAAAGATAAAGAGAGAATTTTAAAAGCTGCCAGGGATAAAAGAAAGGTCTCCTACAAAGGAGAATCAATAAGAGTAAGTTCAGACTACTCAGCAGAAACCATGCAGGCAAGAAGTCAATGGGATGACATATATAGAGCACTGAAGGAGAAAAACTGCCAGCCAAGTATCATATATCCATCAAAACTCTCTCTCAAATATGAAGGCGAAGTAAAAATATTTACAGATAAACACAAGCTTAAAGAATTTGCAAAAACCAAACCAAAGCTACAAGAATTACTAAAGGAAATTGGTCAGAAAATCAATAATATCAGATACCAACACAACACAAGGTCACAGAATAGAACATCCTGATATCAACTCAAACAGGGAAATCACAAAAACAAATTAAGATTAATTTCAAAAAGAAAAAAATGCTCAAAACAGGGAATCATTGAAGTCGATATGTAAAAGATCACAATAATCAAAAAGAGGGACTAAATACAGGAGACATAGATCTTCCATATGGAGAAGAAATCAAAGTGATATAGGACGAAAGAAGTTAGGTTTTTACTTAGAAAAATAGGGGTAAATATTAAGGTAACCACAAAGAGGTCTAACAATTCCATAACTCAAAATAAATACCAAGAAAAACATAAGGACTCAGCAAAGAGAAATTCAACTACTATGAAAATGAGGAACACACAATTTAAAAAGGAAAACGTCTCAGCACAAAAAAGTAAGTGGAAAAATGAAATTGTCAACAACACACACAAAAAGGCATCAAAATGACAGCACTAAACTCATACTTATCTATAATTACGCTGAATGTAAATGGACTAAATGCACCAATAAAGAGACAGAGAGTCTCGGACTGGATAAAGAAACACAATTTGTCTTTATGCTACCTACAAAAACACACCTTAGACTTAGAGACACAAACAAACTAAAACTCAAAGGATGGAAAAAATATATCAAGCAAACAACAAGCAAAAAAGAGCAGGAGTGGCAATATTAATTTCTGACAAAACAGACTTTAAAGTTATCTCCACCACAAAGGATAAAGAAGGACACTACATAATGATTAAAGGGACAATTGATCAGCAAGACATAACCATATTAAATATTTATGCACCCAATGACAGGGCTGCAAGATATATAAAACAAACTTTAACAGAACTGAAAAGTGAGATAGACACCTCCACAATTAAAGTAGGAGACTTCAACACACCACTTTCAGAGAAGGATAGGATTTCCAGTAAGAAGATCAATAGAGACACGGAAGATCTAATTGCTACAATCAACCAACTTGACCTCATAGACTTAAATAGAACACTCCATCCAACACCTGCAAAGTATACTTTTTTTTTCTAGTGCATATGGAATATTCTCTAGCATAGATCACATATTAGGTCACAAAACAAAACCTTGCAGAATCCAAAACATCAAAATATTACAAAGCATCTTCTCAGACCACAAGGCCATAAAAGTAGAAATCAATAACAGAAAAATCAGGGAAAAGAAATCAAATACTTGGAAACTGAACAATACCCTGCTCAAAAAAGAATGGGTTATAGGAGACATTAAGGAGGGGATAAAGAAATTCATAGAATGCAACCAGAATGAAAACACTTCCTATCAAAACCTCTGGGACACAGCAAAAGCAGTGCTCAGAGGTCAGTTTATATCGATAAATGCACACATACAAAAAGAAGAAAGAGCCAAAATCAGAGAACTGTCCCCACAACTTGAAGAAATAGAAACTGAGCAACAAAAGAATCCATCAGGCACCAGAAGAAAACAAATAATAAAAATTAGAGCTGAACTAAATGAATTAGAGAACAGAAAAACAATTGAAAGAATCAACAAAGCCAAAGGCTTGTTCTCTGAAAAAATTAACACAATTGATAAACCATTGGCCAGACTGACTAAAGAAATACAGGAAAGGAAACAAATAACCAGAATAAGAAATGAGATGGGCCATATCACAACACACCCAACTGAAATTAAAAGAATCAGGTTATTATGAAAAATTGTACTCTAACGAATTTGCAAACCTAGAAGAAATGGACGAATTCCTAGAAAAACACTACCTACCTAAACTAACACAGTCAGAAGTAGAACAACTAAATAGGCCCATAACAAAAAAAGAGATCAAAAAGGTAATCAAAAAAACTCCCAACAAAAAAAAGCCCTGGCCTGGATGGCTTCACTGCAGAGTTCTACCAAACTTTCAGAGAAGAGTTAACACCACTACTACTAAAGGTATTTCAAAGCATAGAAAATGATGGAATACTACCTAACTCATTCTATGAAGCCACCATATCCCTGATACCAAAACCAGGTAAAGACACCACAAAAACAGAAAATTACAGACCTATTTCATCCCTCATGAACATAGATGCAAAAATCCTCAACAAAATTCTAGCCAATAGAATTCAACAGCATATCAAAAAAGCAATCCACCAGGACCAAGTGGGATTTATACCAGGTATGCAAGGTTGGTTCAATATTAGAAAAACCAATAATGTAATCTACCATATAAATAAAACAAAAGACAAAAACCACATGATCTTATCAATTGAGACAGAAAAGGTGCTTGACAATGTCCAACACCCATTCATGACAAAAACTCTCAGCAAAATAGGAATTGAAGTAAAATTCCTCAACATAATAAAGGGCATCTATACAAAGCCAACATCCAACATCACTCTAAATGGAGAGAGCCTGAAAGCATTTCTCTTGAGAACGGGAACCAGACAAGGATGCCCTTTATCACCGCTCTTATTCAACATTGTGCTAGAGGTCCTAGCCAGAGTGATTAGGCTAGACAAAGAAATAAAGGGCATCCAGATTGGCAAGGAAGAAGTAAAATTATCTCTATTTACAGATGACATGATCTTATACACAGAAAACCCTAAGGAATCCTCCAGAAGACTACTGAAACTAATAGAAGAGTTTGGCAGAGTCTCAGTTTACAAGATAAACATATAAAAATCACTTGGATTCCTCTACATCGACAAAAAGAACATCGAAGAGGAAATCACCAAATCAATAACTGGGAGCTCCTGCAAATCAAACACCTATGCTCATCTAAAGACTTCACCAAAAGAGTAAAAAGACCACCTACAGACTGGGAAAGAATTTTCAGCTATGACATCTCCGACCAGCGCCTGATCTCTAAAATCTATATGATTCTGTCAAAACTCAAGCACAAAAAGACAAACAACCCAATCAAAAAGTGGGCAAAGGGTATGAACACGCACTTCACTAAAGAAGATATTCAGGCAGCTAACAGATACATGAGAAAATGCTCTCGATCATTAGCCATTAGAGAAATGCAAATTAAAACTACGATAAGATTCCATCTCACTCCAACAAGGCTGGCATTAATCCAAAAAAAATAAAATAACAAATGTTGGAGGGGCTGTGGAGAGATTGGAACTCTTATACACTGCTGGTGGGAATGTAAAATGGTACAAGCACTTTGGAAATCTATCTGGCATTTCCTTAAAAAGTTAGTGATAGAACTACCATACAACGCAGAAATCCCACTCCTCGGAATATATCCTAGAGAAATGAGCCTTTACATGTACAGATATATGCACACCCATGTTTATTGCAGCACTGTTTACAATAGCAAAAAGCTGGACGTAACCGAGGTGTCCATCAACAGATGAATGAATAAATAAATTATGGTATATTCACACAATGGAATACTACACATCGATAACCAACAGTGACGAATCTGTGAAACATTTCATAACATGGAGGAACCTGGAAGGCATTATGCTGAGTGAAATTAGTCAAATGCAAAAGGACAAATAAGACCACTATTATAAGATCTTGAGAAATAGTATAAACTGAGAAAAACACATACTTTTGTGGTTATGAGAGGGGGGAGGGAGGGATGGCGGGATAGGGTTATTTACTGATTAGATAGTAGATAAGAACTACTTCAGGTGAAGGGAAGGACAATACTCAATACATGGAAGATCAGCTCAACTGGACTGGACCAAGAGCAATGAAGTTTCCGGGATAAACTGAATGCTTCAAAGGTCAGCGGAACAAGGGCAGGGGTTTGGGGACTATGGCTTCAGGGTACATCTAAGTCAATTGGCAAAATAATTCTATTATGAAACCATTCTGCATCCCACTTTGAAGTGTGGCGTCTGTGGTCTTAAATGCTAACAAGAGGCCATCTAAGATTCATCAATTGGTCTCAACCCACCTGGATCAAAGGAGAAGGAAGGACACCAAGGCCACAAGATAATTATGAGCCCAAGAGACAGAAAGGGCCACATGAACTAGAGACTTACATCATCCTGAGACCAGAAGAACTAGATGGTGCCCGGCCACAACCGATGCCTGCCCTGACAGGGAGCACAACAGAGAACCCCTGAGCGAGCAGGAGCACAGTGGGATGCAGACCCCAAATTCTCATAAAAAGACCAGACTTAATGGTCTGACTGAAACTAGAAGAATCCCAGCGATCATGGTCCCCAAACCTTCTGCTGGCCCAGGATAGGAACCATTCCTGAAGACAATTCATCAGACATGGAATGGACTGGACAATGGGTTGGAGAGAGATGCTGAGGAGTGAGCTACTTGTATCAGGTGGACACTTGAGACTGTGTTGACATCTCCTGTCTGGAGGTGAGATGGGAGGGTAGAGAAGGTTAGAAACTGGCAAAACAGCCACAAAAGGAGAGACTGGAAGGAGGGAGGGGGCTGACTCATTAGGGGGAGAGTAAATGGGAGTAGGTGATAAGGGTATATAAGTTTATATGGGAGAGACTGACTTGATTTGTAAATTTTCACTTAAAGCACAATAAAAATTATTTAAAAAAAAAAGATGATGGAAGAAATACAGAGTCACTGTACCAAAAAGAACTGATTAAAATTCAATCATTTCAGGAGGTAGCATATGATCAAAAATCAACAGTACTGAAGGAAGAAGTCCAAGCTGCACTGAAGACACTGGTGAAAAAAAAGTCTCCAGGAATTGGTTGAATACCAACTGAGAAGTTTTGATAAACAGATGCACCACTGGAAGTACTCATTTATGCCAAGAAATTTGAAAGACAGCTACCTGGCCAACTGACTGCAGTGTGCTTACTCCAAAGAAAGGTGATCCAATGTAATGTGTAAATTTTTCAACAATATCATTAATATCACATGCAAGTAATATTTTGCTGAAGCTGATTGAAAAGTGGTTGCAGCAGTCCATCAACAGGGAACTGCCAGAACTTCAAGTGGGATTCAGAAGAGGATGTGGAACGAAGGATATCATTGCTGATGTCAGACGGATCCTGGCTGAAGGCAGAGAATACCAGAAAGTTGTTAACTTGTGTTTTATTGACTATGTGAAAGCATTTGACTGTGCAAATAATAACAAATTATGGATAAAATTGTGAAGAATGGGAATTCCAGAACACTTAGTTGTGCTCATGAGGAATCTGTGTGCAGACCAAGAAGTAGTCCTTCAGACTGAACAAGGGGATACTGCCTGGTTTAAAGTCAAGGAAGTTGTGTTTCGTGGTCATATCCTTTCACTGTACTTGTTCAGTCTGTATGCAGAGCAGATAATCCGAGAAACTGGACTGTATGAAGAATGGGGCTTCAGGATTGGAGGAAGACTCATTAACAACCTGCCATATGCAGATGACACAACCTTGCTTGTTGAAAGTAAAGAGGGCTAGAAACAGTTACTGGTGAAGATCAAAGACCTTCAATGAGATGGATTGACACAGTGGCCACAACAATAGACTCAAGTCTAACAATGATCATGAGGAAGATGCAAGACGGAGCCATGTTTCTTTCTGTTGTACCTAGGTTTCCTATGAATAGGAAATGGCTCAACGGTACCTAACTATTAAAACAAATATCTACTTAGTGATATTCTCTTCCCAACCTAGCCCTCCCTTGTAATCATCAAAGATTTTTTTTTCTCTGTTTAAACTTTTTCTTGGGTATTTATAATAGAGGTCTCATATAATATTTGTCTCTTTTGTGATTGAATTATTTCACTCAGTCTAATGCCCTCAGACTCTTGTTTTGTGGGTTCATCAATTTTCTTTATATTGTGTAGTATTCCATTGTGTGTATGTACCGTTGTTTATTTATCCAGTCATCTGTTGGTGGGCATTTAGGTTGTTTCCATCTTTTTGCTACTGTGAACAATGCTGCAGTGAATGTGGGGGTGCGTATGTTTATTTCTGCGATGGCTCTTATTTCTCTAGCATGTATTCTTTTAGGAGTGGGATTGCTAGATTGTATGGTATTTTTATTTCCAGCTCTTTAAGGAGGTGCCATATTGTTTTCCATAGTGGTTGTGCCATTTTACATTCCAACCAACAGTGCATGAGAGTTCCAATCTCCCCTCAATCTCTCCAGTGTTTGTTATTTTCTGTTTTTTTTTTTATTTAATCCTGCCAGTAATGTTGGTGTGAGATGATATCTCATTGTAGTTTTGATTTATAATGGGTTAATGGGTAATGATAGCGAGGATTTCCTCATGTACTGTTAGCTGCCTGAAGGTTTTCTTTGGTGAAGTATCTGTTCATATCCTTTGCCCATTTTTTTTAATTGGATTATTTGTAATTTTGTTGTTTAGGTGTGGAAGTAGCCTATAGATTTTAGAGATTAAACCCTTGTTGGATATGTCATAGCCAAAATTTTCTTCCCAGTCTGAAGGTTCTCTTTTTACTCTTTGGTGAGCATAAGTGTTTAATTTTTAGGAGCTCCGAGTTAACTAGTTTATCTTCTGGTGTTTCTGCATTGTTAGTTACGGTTTGTAATGTATTTATATCGGGTATTAGGGCCTCTAGTCTTTTCTCTATTTCTTCCATGATCTTTATCATTTTAGGTTTTATATTTAGGTCTTTGATTCATTTTGAGTTAGTTTTTGTGTATGGTGTGAGGTATGGGTCTTGTTTGACTTTTTAGAGATGGACATCCAATTTTGCCCCCAACCATTTGTTAAAAAGACTTCCTTTTCCCCATTTAATGGATTTTGGTCCTTTGTCAAAGATCAGGTGATCATAGACAGATGGATTTACAACAGGGTTATCAATTCTTTTCCATTGGTCTATATGTCTGTTGTTTTTTTTTTTCTACCAGTACCAGGCTGTTATGACTACTGTGGCTATACAGTAGCTTGTGATATCAAGTAGTGTAAGGCCACCTACTTTGTTTTTTTTTTTTTCTTCAGTAATGCTTTGCTTATCCGAGACTTCTTTCCTTTCCATATAAAGCTGGTGATTAGTTTTTTCCGTCTCTTTAAAGAATGCTGTTGGTATTTGGATCAGAATTGCTGGATATCTTTAGATCCCTTTGGGTAGAAACGACATTTTCACAATGTTGAGTCTTCCTATTCATGAGCATGGTGTGTTTTTCCATTTATGGAGATCTCTTTTGGTTTCTTGTAATAGTGTTTTGTAGTTTTCTTTGTATAGGTCTTTTATATCTCTAAGGATCCCTGGTGGCACAGTGGTTAAAGTGATGGACTACTAAGGGAAATTTTGGTGGTTGGAACACACCATCTGCTCCACAGGAGAAAAATATGGCAGTCTGCTTCTACGAAGATTTACAGCTTGGAAACCCCAGGGGGTCCTTATGAGTTGAAGTTCACTTGACAGCAGTGGGTCTGGTTTTTATGTCTCTACTTAGGTTTATTCCTGTGTAATTTATCTTTTCAGGGGCTATTATAAACTGTATTGTTTCCTGATTTCCTTTTTTCAAAATTCTCTTCAGTGGCATATAGGAATCCAACTGAGTTTTTTATGTTGATCTTGTATCCTGCCACTCTCCTAATCTTTCAATTAGTTCCAATAGTTTTCTTGAGGAATCTTTGGGACTTTCTATGTATAGTATCATATCATCCACAAATAGGGATAGTTTTACCTCTTCCTTTTCAATGTGGATGCCCATTATTTCTTTTACTTGCTTTATTTCTCTAGCTAGGACCTCCAACACAATGTTAAATAGGAGTGGTGATAAAGGGCATCCTTGTCTTTCCCTCTCTCAGGGGAAATGCCTTCAGCCTCTCTCTGTTGAGAATGTTGTCAGCTGTTGGTATTGTATAGATGCCCTTTATTATGTTGAGGAATTTCCGTTTTACTCCTATTTTATTGAGAGTTTTTAACAAGAATGGATGTTAGACTTCATCAAGTGCCTTTTCTGCATTGATTGAAATGATCATGTGATTCATTTCTTTTGTTCTATTTATGTGGCAGTTTGTGTTGACTGATTTTCTAAAGTTTAATCATTTTTGCATACCTGAAATGAATCCCACTTAGTTATGGTATATTATTATTATATGATGTTTAATTTTATTGACTAGAAATTTGTTGAGAATTTTTGCATCTATATTCATGAGAATTTTTGGTCTGTAATATTTTTTTTCTGTACTGACTTTGACTTTGGTATCAGGGTTATGCTGGCTTCATAGAATGAATTCTTGTGTATTCTTTCATTTTCTATGCTTTGAAATAGTTTGAGTAGTACTGCTGTGAGCTCTTCTCTGAATATTTGGTAGAATTATCCAGTGAAGCTGTCTGGGCCAGATCTTTGTTGTTGTTGGGAGTTTCATTACTGCTATTATTACTTCTTCAAGGCCTTCTCTTTTTATCAGTCTGTTCAGATTTTCTATTTCAGTTTGTGTTAGTTTAGGAAGTTAGTGTTTCCAGAAATTTGTTCATTTCCTCTAGGTTCTCAAATTTGTTGGAGTACAATTTTTCGTAGTATTCTGTTATGATCCTTTTTTATTTTAGTTGGGTCTGTTGTAATGTCTCCCTTCTCATTTCTTATATGAATTATTTGCTTCCATTCCTGTTTTTCTTCTGTCAGTTTGGCAGACGTTTTTTTGATTTTGTTGATCTTTTCAAAGAACCAACTTTTGGTCTTGTTGATTCTTTCTATTGTTTCTCTTTGGTCTGTTTCATTTGTTCTACTCTAATCTTTATATTTCCTTTCTTTTTTGTGACTGTGATCTTCTTCTGCTGTTCTGTTTGTATTTCTTTGAATTGTAGAGCTAACATTTTGATTTTTGCCCAGTCTTCTTTTTTGATGTGTGCATTTATTGCTCTAAATTGACCTCTGAGCACTGCCTTCGTCATGTCCCAGTGGATTTGGTATGATGTGTTTTCATTCTCATCTGAGTCTAGGAACTTTTTGATTACCTCTTTGATTTCTTCTATTATCCTATATTTCTCCTATCACTTTTTTTTTTTTATGCAAGGTGGTAGTCAGTTTCCATGTATATGACTTTTTTCCTTGCTCTTCCTGTTATCGATGTCTACTTTTATCACATTGTCATCAAAGAGAATGCTTTGTTTTATTTTGATGTTTTGGAGTTTATTGGGGGTTGCTTTGTGGCCTAAAATGTAGTCTATTCTGGAGAATGTTCCATGTGCATTGTAAATGAATATATTCTTTACTGTCGTTAGGTGGACTGTTCTGTATACGTCTATGAGGTAAAGTTGGGTAATTGTGGCCTTTAGATCTTCTGTATCTTTTGTGAACTTCTTTCTATATGTTCTGTCCTTTACCAAGAGTGGTGTGTTGAAATCTTCTGTTGTTATTGTGGAATTATTTCTCTTTTCAGGGCTCTCTAGAGTCTTAAAAGCCTGTGAGTGGCCATCTAGGATACTCCATTGGTCTCACACTTTCAGGACCAGGAGAGAATGAAGAAAACTTAAGATACAAGGGAAAGATTAGTCCAAAGGACTAAGAGACCACACCTACCAGGGCTTCCACCAGACTGAGTCTAGTACAACTAGATGGAGCCCAGGTACTGCCAATGACTCCTCTGACAGGGATCACAATAGAGGATCCCAGACAGAGCTGGAGAAAAACATAGAACAAAACCCTAACTCAAAAAGAAAGGCCAGACTTGCTGGCCTATCAGAAACTGAAGAAAACCTGAGAGTATGGCCCCTGGACACCATTCAGCTCATTAATGAGGTCATTCCTGAGGTTCACCCTTCTGCCAATGTTTTAACAGGCCCATGTAACAAAAGAAGACTGATGGGGCATACCAGGCATGGGGCAGGGACTGGAAGGCATGATGGAACAGGAAAACCAGAGTTCAGAAGAGAGAGTGTTGACATGTCGTGGGGTTGTTAACCAACGTCATAGAGCAATGTGTGTACTGTTTGTTGAGAAACTAGTTTGTTCTGCAAACCTTCATCCAAAGTACAAGAAAAAAAAGAAAAAAACAAAGAAAGCTAAACAAAAAGACTAGGAGTCTGATGCTTTTGGACTAACAAAAGAACCACTCTAAGCATAGCATAATACAGTACTAAACCCTCCGTTATATATATGTACTGTGTGTGTATATATATATATATATATATATACACACACATATATATATATACACACACATACTCATTGATTTTTCAAACACTCATGGATATATTTACATAATGGATTGTTTATCCAAAGGCAGTAGAGTTGATTTAATCTTATTTAAGCTTAAAGGAGATAAAAAATCAATTTAAAAAAATTAAAAAATATATCTTTTGTAGGTAAAGTAAAAAAAAAAACCCTTTTCTATAAGAAACTTTTTTTTTTTAATACTATTTTATTGTGTTTTGGGGAAAGGTTTACACAGCAGTTTAGGTTCCCATTCAACAGTATCTACAAAAGGCTTTCAGTGACATTGGTTATATTCTTAGCAGCATGTGAACATTCTCATTATTTTTTTTCTGGTTGTTCCATTTCCATTAAACCAGTTTCCCTGCCCCCTTACATTCTCGTTATTTAAAGTAATAGTTTACTGTTTGGTCTCATAAAGGTGACTTTTCGAAGCAGCACAGTACTTACAGTGGATATTCATCATTTTTTTTTAGCCAATTTGTTATTTAGCTAAAGGCAACATGTGATCTCAGGGGTTAGTGTCAGTTCAAAGTTTGAAGATTATCTTAGGACAAGAGTCTCTGGGAGTCATCCAGTCACAACCAATCCAGTATGTCTGCTTTTTTTTTTTTTTTTAGGAATTTGAGGTTCTGTTCCACATTTTTCTCCCATTCCATCAGGGTCCATCTATTGTGGACCTGATTAGGACAGTTGGTAGTGGTAGCCAGTCACCACCTAGTTCTTCTGGTCTCAGGGTAGATGAGGCCATGGTTCTTGTAGATTGTTCTGTAGGCTAGTTTCTTCTCTGAGTCTTTGTCTTTTTTATTTTTTGCTCCAGACAAGTAGAGACCAATAATCTCTTAGATGTATCTTAGATGGCCGCTTGCAAGCTTTTAAGACCCCAGACACTGCTCACCAAACTAGGATGTAGAGCTTAACTTCATGAACTATATTATGCCATATGAACATTTTTCACAAGCTTCTTGATTGTGGCAGACAATGCTGTTGCCCTACTCAATATACATTCCTTCCCCCCTTTTCCCAAATGCTAGAAAAATCTCGAGATAGAGACTGAAATGGGAGTTGTGTGTTCGGCCAGTTTATGTTGAGGTTTAGGTTTGCCATGTGTTATGGTTCTGACTGAAGAGACATATGGGAAGTCATGTATCAGCTTTTGGAGAAAATTTGTTGCATTGTAAGAGAGGAACATGCAAGGGGGTTCTTTTGCCTTGTTCTCTCGAATTCTTATTTCCATAGAGTTGTGTGAAAATGTGATTCTCGGAGCTATGGTAGCTATTTGGTGACAACTGGTGACAAACCTGAAAACTAAAATCAAAGAATGAGCACAATGGGATAAAAGAGCCTGGGTTCTAGATGAGAATGGAGAATGCTGAGTTACTGAACCAGCCCTCAGACACTACCTCTAGATTTATTGTTATGTGAGAAAACTAAGTCCTTATTTTAAGTAGACTTTTAATTCAGCGTTCTATAACTTGAAGCTAGGAACTTACTAAATGATAATATGGGTGTAGGTTACATTCCTGCAATATTAAATGAAAAACACATGATTTTAACAGACAAATATCATGGGGAGATACTTGTTTCTTTTCAGTGAACATTGAAGTGTGGAACTGCAATTTACTGTTAATTAGTTAAGGAGAGCTTGTGCAGAGCTTGTGCAGATTTCAATTTTAAATGTAATGTTTGGTTTACATGGCTAGTGCTCTTTGTTCATTATACCCTTTTTGGTTCTTGAATTGTAAACATTCTCCAACATTCCCTCTCTTATATTTTCTGAGAAGGGTAATGAAAGGGGCAGCGTGAGAAAGAGATTGTAGGGACCTAAAGCCCTGGGTATTGGAGCATTGTTTCTGCATGTCTTGCATGGTTAGCTTTTACATACTCCAGTGATTTTGTGATTTGCAGTTTGTTTCCTCCCTTCCCTCTCCCTTTCTCCATGATTCTATAAAGTTTAAAATTAACCTGTGTTCCTCTTGAGCAAATGGAATAACAATCAATGAGATCTGGGACGAGACAAGCAGATGGGGGAGGTCCATCTTGTGACTGAAACCAGGATGGGCTTAGAGGACCTCTAAAGAATGCCCATAGAAGGTCAACATGTCTGAGATGTGATCAACATGCCCCCACCCCCTGCAAAGGGGAACTGCCTTTCTCCAGATCCTTTAACCTAAGCCCTAACCCTATAAAACCCTCCAGCCAGTCTCCAGCAGACAGACAGACTGTGGAGGAGCCCATTCGCCTCCATTTCTTGTATACCAGTATACCATAAAGCCCTCTTGCTGTTTACCTTACCGCATCCCAGTATTGGCCTTGAGGCAGGTGGCTCAAATACGTGTTTAGCAGTGACAGTAAGAGTTTGCACAATATTTAATTTACTAAAAATACTTAAATCAGAACATTTGTTTCCTGGCTTCTCATCAAACTGAACTTAGGTTTGATTTGACTTTTAATTATTGCCAAGGCTGAAGTACAGTTTTGGAGACTTATATGTTTATCGCATAGATTCATATTCCCAAAGAAAAAGGAGAACCTTTGAAAATTATTGAGCTAGGGGAGACAGAGTTGTGCTTTCAGAGATTATTTTGGCAACAGCAGAGGTGGCTAAACTAGAGAGGTATATGGGGATATGCTAAATAACAGGGACTACACCGTTCTGTAGTGTGTTTCAGTTTAAACTGAAAAAGTTCCTGAATGTGGGTAGTGGCTGTGGGAAAAGGAGGGAGTGCATTGTGGTGGGAGATTCTCTTACCTGGCAGATAAGAATTGCAGAAAATATTTTGAAGCCTTTATCCTGAAAACAATTTAATTCTCACTAATATTTATTGAGTGCCTACTGTATAATCTGCACTGTTCTTAGCCCCCAAAGCAAAGTAGTAAACAGGACAGACTGGTCTTTGTCCCTATAGAGTTTATAGTTTCCAAAGGAACACGGAAATAGACAGAAAAGGAGAAATATGTCTGATGAGTGTTATGATGGGGCTCTACCAGGAGCTACGAGAAAATAAAGAATGACTGCCGACATTTATTGACTATTTAGCATAAGGCAGGCACTGTTCTAAGCATTTTGCTTATACCAGCTCATTTAATTGTCACAACAACCCAGCGAGAGAGATGCTGTTATTACCAGCCCTATTTTATTAATGATGAACCTGAGGCACAGAGAGTTTAAGTCACCTGCCCAAGGTGTGATAATTAGTTCATATGGAGATGGGATTCACACATGTTCCCTCTCACTCTGTAGCCCGCATTCTTAAGTACAATGATGATGAGGAGAGACTGAGGAACTCAGTCACTGAATTGTTAAGGACCCAGCAGGACTTTGATGTAGAAATTTCCAGTGTTTCAATTAAACACTTTACAAGGGAGGCAACAAACTAAAAACTGATTTGAGGACATCCCAGGAGAGACAACAACTGAAGGCAGGTACTGCAAACCTGTACATTTAACATTAATTATGAAATAAAAAAGCCTTAAGGAAGAGACCATGAGACAAAATCTCCCTTTAGAATTTGGGAAGAAGAGGAAAGAAAACAATACAATAGCTTTCCTTTCAGAGAGAAGATGATAGGGATTTGGGGAGTTTCTTTTTGCCTCTGTGCTGAGGGATGCTGAATCCCTTGAGTGAGTTGAAAACTAAACACTGATCCCTCAGGAACTAAAGACAGATCATGGTCCAGGGTGTAAATACAACCCACTCACTTCCCTTTTACTTGCAGAATCTCTTCCATGGGGAAGAGCCTGAGCCAGTTCTAACCTGTTTATAATCAAGTGCACTACATCACTTAACTCACATGAAATCATCTGTGTTTCATCGAGTGGAAATGGTGACAATAATAATGATTTTTTTCCCTGTTGCTTGAGAATGCTCAATATTACAATCAGAAAATATCATCTGTTGCTCAAAAATATTTTCAGGACATTTCAGAAAATAATCCTGGGCAGCATACTGTTAGAATCAGAGGAAGGAAAACATCAGAGCTTGAAATTTCATTTCCAGGAACACAGGAGTAAAAAAAAAAAAAAAAAATTGATACAGAATCACACAATTTTTCTGTTTTAAGGAGGTGAGTTCCTGAATTCCTTCCATATTAACGTCCTCCTTGTTTTGAAAGAAAGTCCTGGGATCTATGATTTATCCTTTCTTACCCATTATGTGCAGTCTAAATGTAGATGAAAGAATCTGTGACATGGGACATTTTCAGAACCTCTCCTAGATTCTAGTTCCTTAGTTTTGAAATAGAAACAATGTTCATGGCTCCCATCTTGGAAGGCCTAATCTGCATCATAAGCCAGCACCATGATCCTAGGGCCTCCACCTCCAATTTTACTGGTAAGGGGAGGGCTCAGTTAGTTAAGAAATAAGGAGAAGAGAGAGGCAATTCTGTCCTGGCCATCTTTCTTTCCTTTATCCCTTGGTTTTTCCTGCTGTCATGTTACATAGGCAACACTGACATTCTGTATGTAGACAAAGTTGGAGGTAATCTTTGGAATTTTTAGCTTATAAAGACTCTAAAAATGGGAGGAGAATGGAAGTGGTAAAGGCTGATTATATGGGCCCAGGTTGGGTTAGTCTCAAACATTCACAACATATACCCCAGTCTTGGGGGAGGAGATATTGTGGGAAATTCTGGATTGCCATCTAATGCAACTCCTTTCTCTTGTCCCCAAAGGTAATCCTACAGAAAAATGGCTACTGGGAATGGTTCTTTTGTGAATGAATTCATTCTGATGGGATTAACAGACCAATGGGATCTCCAATTCCCTTTGTTCTCCCTGTTTCTAGTAATGTATATGGTCACTGTATTGGAAAACTTGGGCTTGATAACTCTAATTGGGCTTATTTCTCACCTTCACACCCCCATGTACTTTTTCCTCTTTAACTTGTCCTTCATAGACCTGTTATTCTTCTGTATTTACACTAAAAATGCTAATGAACTTCAAATCAAAGAATAATATCTCCTACAAGGGGTGCATGACCCAGGTCTACTTTTTCTTTTTTTTTTTTTTTTTTTGTCATTTCTGAAAGCTATGTGTTGACATCGATGGCCTATGATCTCTATGCGTCCATCTGTAATCCAATTTTGTATAACATTGCCATGTCCCCTAAAGTGTGTTTCAACCTTGTTTTTGGTTTATGTTTGATGGCCTTTTCTGGTGCTATGGCTCCCACTGGGTGCATGAGACTGACCTGTGATGCCAACGCCCTCAACCATTACTTGTGTGGCCTTCTCCCTCTGCTCCAGCTCTCTTGCGCCACCACTCATGTCAATGAGCTTGTGGATTTTATTGTGGCAGGCATCAACATTATTTTGCCCAGTCTTACCATTTTTATCTCTTACGGTTCCATTCTCTCTAGCATCCTCTGCATCAATCCCACTGAGGGCGGGTCTAAAGCGTTTAGCACCTGCAGTTCCCACATAATTACTGTTTCTGTTTTCTTTGGATCAGGTGCATTCATGTATCTCAAACCATCTGCTGTAGGGTCTATGAGTGAGGGAAAAATCTCTTCTGTGTTTTACACCAGTGTGGTTCCCATGATGAACCCCTTAATCTATAGCTTGAGAAATAGACATATTAAACTTTCCTTGAGGAAATCCCTGATTAGCGAAAGGTTTTGATCAAAAACAGAATCTCTCTGTGCAAGTAGTTAGAGGACAGGGAGGCTCTGCAGGTTTAGTTTTAGTATTTTTTATGGCATTATTTTTACCCTACTTCTTTTTTTTTTTTTTTTCTTTCTTACCGTGGTGAGTGGTATTTGTCTTTTATTTAATATTATTTCTGCTTTTGGTGGGGATTAATTTTCACTCACTCAACATTTGCATAATTCCTTCTTAATCTCACTTTTCCTCTTATATAAGAATAACGTTAAGGAACGAATTTATTATCACTGCATTTTTAGTGTAAAGTTGAATGGTTTTTTTCTCTTGGAAAAATATTAATGAATCTGTGAATGATCCAATAAAGCAATTTTAGTGTGACATTATACCATTGTAGTGAAGGGCTCTTATTTAGAAGTTGTAATGTTTCACTGGATGCATGAGTCAGATAATCATTCTTTTCCTGTCTTTCCATCCTTCTAGGGCAGCAACACATGTCCTTCATACGTCACCACTTCACAGAGATAAAATGTTCCATGGACACTCTCAAATGTATCTCACTCTGTAGGTATGCACTATGCACTAACCTTCTTTTGACAAAGAGTTTACTTATATACCTTCCCACACTAATACTAGCACATAATTGATCCTATATCTCTAATTATTGCATGGATGGGAAACTTAAGCTCAGAGGGGTTAATGATTTACTTACAGTCACCAAGCTTCTTAATGAAAAAAGCCAAGAGTGAAGTCTTAGCCTACTGATTTCAAATCTACTTTGTTTCTACTTCATTTTATTTATTTATTTCAATGAGCACAAAATATGAGAAAACATTTCTGTTTTAGTGAATGTTGATTTTGTTTTATTCCAGGAGGAGAACATAACTTTCTCTCAGGGCAGGTAGTACATTTTGTTTGTTTCTTTCTTTTCTTTAGGAAAACTCTGATGGTTCTTTTTGGTGGGAAGAGGATGCTGATTGGGCAAATAGAGTTGGGAGATGAATGACCCAAAAAGATACTGACTTTTTTTCTGAAAAATAAAATGAAATGAATGTGAGATACTTGCAGCTGTTTTCATTTCAGAGAATAGAGGACATAGGAAAGAAAGAGGTCCAGAAACATGTCATTAGACCAGGACAGAAGAGACACATGGCCAACAAATAAGAGGCCCCTGTGTAGGGAATAGTCAAAGAGGTTTCAGACAATGATTTCACTTTTTTGTAGCCTGTTCTGTTGAGTACTGCAATTAACATACACTATACAAAAAGCTTTGGTAAACTTATAATGCACAATGATCAAAGACTGTTGGTAGTGTTTTGGGGAATGAAGGAGGAAAAGGTGTAGACAAATTTGTGGGGAAACAGGTAGTGAGAGCACTGCAACTTTGGGAGATAAAATAGTGAGTGCTGATTGAAACTTATGTCAGGAAGCAGAAATTGAGAAAACAAAATGATGAGAAAATGAAAGTCCCTACCCTCTCACTTCTGGAAACTCTTGGAAATATTATGGAGATCACAGAATTTTTCTGAGTGGGAAAAAGGCATAGGTTATTTGATATTGGAGGGAATTTAAATTCAGAGAGCATGAGAACCTGGGAAGAATTAAATTGCACCTGTTTTTGTGGCATTGGTGTGCTATGACCATGTGTATTTTAGGCTCTACAAAACTCAAATTACAGCTGATATAGGAATTATAATTGAAAATAAGTATTTTTCAAGTTTATTTTTTTCCTAAATTTTATTTATTTTGTTGTTGAGAATACACCGCACAACATACACCAATTCAACAAAAATCATAAATGTGCAATTTAGTGACATTGATTATATTTTTCTAATTGTGCAACCATTCTCCCCCTCCTTTTCTGAGTTGTTCTCCCCTCATTAACATAATCTCACTTCCCCCTAATGTTCCTATCTAATCTTTCAAGTATGTGCTGTCAATTTTATCCCACAGAGATAGTTCTTAAAAGGGCATAATGCTCAAGACAAAATTTTTTTAGTAGTTAAGCTAAAGTATTTTTTAGTTTTAAGGTGACTCCAGGGGATATTTTTGGTTTAAGGTTTAAACCAAAAATATCTCAGAGCAAAAGTTTAGGAATTTGTCCACCCTCCATGGCTTCAGGAAGTCTAGAGTCCATGAGAATTTGAAATTCTATGCCACATGTTCCCCCTTTTGATCAGTATTCTTCTACAGAATCATTGATTAAAGTATTCAGTAATGGTTGCCAGGCACTATCCAGTACTTCCAGTCCCACGAAAAGAAGGCAGTTGTTCATGGGGCCAATTAGCCAGACATTCCATAGTTTCCTCCTGTTCCTGACTCACCTTCTTCTCTTGCTCCATGTGAATAGAGATCAATTGTTGTGCCTTGGATGACAGCTTAGGTTGTTTCCACTTTTGGCTGTTGTGAATAGTGCTGCAGTGAACATTGGAGCACAAGTCTCTTTTTGAATCTCTGCTTTCAGATCTTTTGGGTATATTCCTAGGAGTGGAATTGCTGGGTCATATGGTAGTTCTATTTTCAGTCTTTTGAGGAACCCTCATACCGTTTTCCACTATGACTGCATCATTTGCATTGCCACCAGCAATGGATAATGGTTGTAACTTTGCCACTTTCTCAGCAATATTTGTTATTTTCAATTATTTTATTTTATTTTAACATCAGTCATCCTCTGATGGCTAATGATGCTGAGCATATTTTCATGTGTTTGTTTAATATACGGATGATCTCTTTGGCAAAATGTCTATTTCAGTCCTTTGCTCATTTTATGAATGGGTTATTTGTCTTTTTGTTGATAAGTTTTTGAAGTTTTATAAATATTTGACTTATTAAGTTCTTGCTGGATATATGGTTTCCAAAGATTCTCTCTCAGTCAATATCTTGTCTTTTCAATTTTTTTTCAAGTCTTTTGATGACTAAAAGTTTTTAATTTTTATGAGGTCCCATTTATTTATTTACTTGTCTTTTGCTGTTTCTGCTTTTGTTTTTATGTTAAATAATCCATTTTGAAAAGCTAGGCCTAACAACATTGCCCTTGCTTCTTCTAAGTAGTTTATGGTTTTAGTTTGCACATTTAGGCCCTTAATCCATTTTCAATTTGTTTCTTTATAAGGTGAGATGTATGGATCCTGTTTCTATTTTCTACATGTGGAAATCCAATTTTCTCAGCACTCTGGGTGCTTATGAAAGAAACTCTTCTTTCCTCATTGACTGGATTTAGCACTCTTGTCAAAAATCAGTTGGCCGTATGTATCTGTTGTTCTACCAGTACCAGCCTGTTTTAAGTTCTATAGCTGTATAAAAAATAGCTGTATAGCATGTTTTAAATTCAGGAAGTGTGAGCCTTCCTACTTTGTTCTTCTCTTTCAAGTTTGTTTTAGCTTTGCAGGGACTCTTGTCATTCCAAATAATACTGAGGATTTGTTTTTCTATTTCTGTAAAGAATGCTGTTGGATCCTAGAAAAAAATAGAGCCTTTACACAAAAAGATACATGCACATCCATGTTTGTTGCAGCACTGTTTTCAATAGCAAAAAGATGGAAGCAACCAAGACGCCCATCAATGGATGAATGGATAAATAAATTATGGTATATTCACACAATGGAATACTGCCCATCGATAAAGAACAGTGATGAATCTGTGAAACATTTTCTAACATGGAGGATTGCTGAAGGCATTAAAAATTGAGTGAAATTAGTCAGTTGCAAAAGTACAAATATTTTATAAGACCACTATTATAAGAACTCGACAAATAGTTAAATGGAGAAGAAAATGTTCTTTGGTGGTTATGAGACGGGAAGGGAGGGAGGGTGGGAGAGGGGTATTCACTAATTAGATAGTGGATAGGAACTATTTTCAGAGAAGGGAAGGACAACACACAATACAGGAGTGGTTAGCACAACTGGACTAAATCAAAAGCAGTTTCCTGAATAAACTGAATCCTTTGAATGCCAGCATAGCAGGGGTGGGATTTTGGGGACCACGGTTTCAGGGGACTACTGAGTCAACTGGCATAATAAAATCTATTTAGAAAACATTCTGCATCCCACTTTGGAGAGTGGTGTCTGGGGTCTTAAAGGTTAGTAAGCAGCCATGTTAGATGCATCAATTGGTCTCAACCCACCTGGAGCAAAGGAGAATGCAGAACACCAAGGACACAGTTTATTTACTAGCCCAAAAGACAGAAAAGGCCACACAAACTGAGACTACATCAGCCTGAAGCCAGAAAACTAGATGGTATACTGCTACAACCAATGACTGCCCTGACAGGGAACACATGAGAAAACCCCTGAGGGAGCAGGAGACCAGTGGGATGTAGACCCCAAATTCTCCTAAAAAGACCAGACTTAATGGCCTGACTGAGACTAGCAGGACCCCGGTGATCATGGGCCCAGAGCCTCTGTGGGCCCAGACCTTCTGTTGGCCCAGGAAAGGAACCATTCCCAAAGCCAACTCTTCAGACAGGGATTGGACTAGGCAATGGGTTGGAGAGGGATGCTGGTGAAGAGTGAGCTTCTTGGATCAGGTGGACACTTGAGACTATGTTGGCATCTCCTCCCTGGAGGGGAGATAAGAGGGCAGAGGGGGTTAGAAGCTGGTTAAATGGACATGAAAAAAGAGAGTGGAGGGAGGAAGCGGGCTGTCTTATTGGGGGAGAGCCATTGGGAGTATGTAGCAAGGTGTATGTAAGTTTTATGTGAGAGACTAACTTGATTTGTAAACTTTCACTTAAAAGCACAATAAAAATTAAAAAAAAAGAATGCCTTTGGAATTTTGATCAGGATCGAATAGAATTTGTAGATTGCTTTGTGTATTCTTTTTTTTTTAATAATTTTTATTGTGCTTTAGGTGAAAGTTGACAAGTCAAGTCAGTTTGTCACATACAAGCTTATATACATCTTACGCCATACCCCCACTTACTCTCCCCCTAATGAATCAGCCCGCTCCCTCCTTCCAGTATCACCTTCCCTGACGGTTTTGCCAGTTTCTAACTCTCTTTACCCTCCCATCTCCCCTCCAGACAAGAGACGCCAACACAGTCTCAAGTGTCCACCTGATACAAGTAGCTCACTCTTCATCAGCATCTCTCTCCAACCCATTGTCCAGTCCATTCCATGTCTGATGAGTTGTCTTTGGGAATGGTTCCTATCCTGGGCCAACAGAAGGTTTGGGGACAATGACTGCCGGGATTCTTCTAGTCTCAGGCAGACCATTAACTCTGGTCTTTTTATGAGAATTTGGGGTCTGAATCCCACTGTTCTCCTGCTCCCTCAGGGGTTCTCTGTTGTGTTCCCTGTCAGGGCAGCCATTGGTTGTGGCCAGGCACCATCTAGTTCTTCTGGTCTCAGGATGATGTAAGTCTCTGGTTCATGTGGCCCTTTCTGTCTCGGGCTCATAGTTATCTTGTGACCTTGGTGTTCTTCATTCTCCTTTGATCCACGTGGTTTGAGACCAATTGATGCATCTTAGATAGCCGCTTGTTAGCATTTAAGACCCCAGATGCCACACTTCAAAGTGGGGTGCAGAACGTTTTCATAATAGAATTATTTTGCCAGTTGACTTAGATGTCCCCTGAAGCCATAGTCCCCAAATCCCCGCCCTTGCTCCGCTGACTTTGAAGCATTCAGTTTATCCTGGAAACTTCTTTGCTCTTGGTCCAGTCCAGTTGAGATGACCTTCCCAGTATTGAGCATTGTCCTTCCCTTCACCTAAAGTAGTTCTTATCTACTAACTAATCAGTAAATAACCATCTCCCACCCTCTCTCCCTCCCCGCCTTGTAACCACAAAAGTATGTGTTCTTCTCAGTTCACACTATTTCTCAAGATCTTATAATAGTGGTCTTATACAATATCTGTCCTTTTGCATCTGACTAATTTCACTCAGCATAATGCCTTCCAGGTTCCTCCATGTTATGAAATGTTTCACAGATTTATCACTGTTCTTTACCGATGCATAGTATTCCATTGTGTGAATATACCATAATTTATTTAACCATTCAT
Organism: Elephas maximus indicus; assembly: GCF_024166365.1. Lineage (NCBI taxonomy): Eukaryota > Metazoa > Chordata > Mammalia > Proboscidea > Elephantidae > Elephas > Elephas maximus. The sequence goes on along the minus strand of NC_064835.1, from coordinate 24,715,173 downwards.
CCTTTGATGGACACCTTGGTTGCTTTCAGCTTTTTGCTATTGTGAACAGTGCTGCAATAAACATAGGTGTGCATATATCTGTTCCTGTAAGTGCTCTTATTTCTCTAGGGTATGCTCCAAGGAGTGGGATTTCTGGGTTGCATGGTAGTTCTTTTTTTTTTTTTTTTTATGGTAGTTCTATTTCTAACCTTTTAAGGAAACACGAGATCAATTTTCAAAGTGGCTGTACCATTTTACATTCCCACCAGCAGTGTATAAGAGTTCCAATCTCTCAGCAGCCTCTCCAACATTTATTATTTTGTGTTTTTTGGATTAATGGCAGCCTTGTTGGAGTGAGATGGAATCTCATTGTAGTTTTAATTTGCGTTTCTCTAATGGCTAATGATCGAAAGAATTTTCTCATGTATCTGTTAGCTGCCTGAATATCTTCTTTAGTGAAGTGCGTGTTTATATCCTTTGCCCACTTTTTGATTGGGTTGTTTCTCCTTTTGTGGTTGAGTTTTAACAGAATCATATAGATTTTAGAAATCAGGCGCTGGTCAGAGATGTCATAGCTGAAAATATTTTCCCAATCTGTAGGTGGTCTTTTTACTCTTTTGGTGAAGTCTTTAGATGAGCATAGGTGTTTGATTTTTAGGAGCTCCCAGTTATCTGGTTTCTCTTCGTCATTTTTGGTAATATTTTGTATTCTGTTTATGCCTTGTATTAGGGCTCCTAACGTTGTCCCTATTTTTTCTTCCATGGTCTTTATCATTTTAGTCTTTATGTTTAGGTCTTTGATTCACTTGGAGTTAGTTTTTGTGCTTGGTGTTAGGTATGGGTTCTGTTTCATTTTTTTGCAAATGGATATCCAGTTATGCCAGCACCATTTGTTGAAAAGACTATCTTTTCCCCAATTAACTGACACTGGGCCTTTGTCAAATATCAGCTGCTCATATGTGGGTGGATCTATGTCTGGGTTCTCAATTCTGTTCCATTGGTCTATGTGCCTGTTGTTGTACCAGTACCAGGCTGTTTTGACTACTGTGGTTGTATAATAGGTTCTAAAATCAGGTAGAGTGAGGCCTCCCACTTTCTTCTTCTTTTTCAGTAATGCTTTACTTATCCAGGGCTTCTTTCCCTTCCATATGAAGTTGGTGATTTGTTTCTCCATCACATTGAAAAATGTCATTGGAATTTGGATTGGAAGTGCACTGTATGTATAGATGGCTTTTGGTAGAATAGACATTTTTACTATGTTAAGTCTTCCTATCCATGAGCAAGGTGTGTTTTTCCACTTAAGTAGGTCCTTTTTAGTTTCTTGTAGTAGTACTTTGTACTTTTCTTTGTATAAGTCTTTTACATGTTTGGTAAGATTTATTCCTAAGTATTTTATCTTCTTGGGGACTACTGTGAATGTATTGATTTGGTGCTTTTCTCTTCGATGTTCTTTTTGTTGATATAGAGGAATCCAAGTGATTTTTGTATGTTTGTCTTATAACCTGAGACTCTGCCAAACTCTTCTATTAGTTTCAGTAGTCTTCTGGAGGATTCCTTAGGGTTTTCTGTGTATAAGATCATGTCATCTGTAAATAGAGGTAATTTTACTTCTTCCTTGCCAATCCGAATGCTCTTTATTTCTTTGTCTAGCCTAATCGCTCTGGCTAGGACCTCTAGCACAATGTTGAATAAGAGCGGTGATAAAGGGCATCCTTGTCTGGTTCCCGTTCTCAAGGGAAATGCTTTCAGGCTCTCTCCATTTAGAGTGATATTGGCTGTTGGCTTTGTATAGATGCCCTTTATTATGCTGAGGAATTTTACTTCAATTCCTATTTTGCTGAGAGTTTTTATCATGAGTGGGTGTTGGAGTTTGTCAAATGCCTTTTCTGCATCAATTGATATGGTCATGTGGTTTTTGTCTTTTTTTTATTTATATGATGGATTACATTATAGGTTTTTCTAATATTAAGCCAGCCTTGCATACCTGATATAAATCCCACTTGGTCGTGGTGGATTATTTTTTTGATATCTTGTTGAATTCTATTGGCTAGAATTTTGTTGAGGATTTTTACATCTATGTTCATGAGGGATGAAATAGGTCTGTAATTTTCTGTTTTTGTGGTGTCTTTACCTGGTTTTGGTATCAGGGATATTCTGGCTTCATAAAATGGGTTAGGGAGTATTCCATCATTTTCTATGCTTCGAAATACCTTCAGTAGTAGTGGTGTTAACTCTTCTCTGAATGTTTGGTAGAACTCTGCAGTGAAGCAGTCCGGACCAGAGCTTTTTTTTGTTGGGAGTTTTTTGATTACCTTTTTGATCTCTTTTTTTGTTATGGGCCTATTCAGATGTTCTACTTCTGACTGTGTTAGTTTAGGTAGGTAGTTTTTTTCTAGGAATTCGTCCATTTCTTCTAGGTTTGCAAATTTGTTAGAGTACAATTTTTCGTAATAATCTGGTATGATTCTTTTAATTTCAGTTGGGTCTGTTGTATGTGGCCGATCTTGTTTCTTAGTCGGGCTATTTGTTTCCTTTCCTGTATTTCTTTAGTCAGTCTGGCCAATGGCTTATCAATTGTGTTAATTTTTTCAAAGAACAAGCTTTGTTAATTCTTTCAATTGTTTTTCTGTTCTCTAATTCATTTAGTTCTGCTCTAAATTTTAGTATTTGTTTTCTTCTGGTGCCTGATGGATTCTTTTGTTGCTCACTTTCTCTTTGTTCAAGTTGTAGGGACAGTTCTCTGATTTTGGCTCTTTCTTCTTTTTGTATGTGTGCATTTATCGATATAAATTGGCCTCTGAGCACTGCTTTTGCTGTGTCCCAGAGGTTTTGATAGGAAGTGTTTTCATTCTCGTTGCATTCTATGAATTTCTTTATTTCCTCCTTAATGTCTTCTATAACCCAGTGTTTTTTGAGCAGGGTATTATTCAGTTTCCAAGTACTAGATTCCTTTTCCCTAATTTTTCTGTTATTGATTTCCACTTTCATGGCCTTGTGGTCTGAGAAGATGCTTTGTAATATTTCGATGTTTTGGATTCTGCAAAGGTTTGTTTTATGACCTAATATGTGATCTATCCTAGAGAATGTTCCATGTGCGCTAGAAAAAAAAGTATACTTTGCAGCTGTTGGGTGGAGTGTTCTTTATAAGTCTATGAGGTCAAGTTGGTTGATTGTAGCATTTAGGTCTTCCGTGTCTCTATTGAGCTTCTTACTGGAAGTCCTGTCCTTCTCCAAAAGTGGTGTGTTGAAGTCTCCTACTATAATTGTGGAGGTGTCTATCTCACTTTTCAGTTCTGTTAAAGTTTGTTTTATGTATCTTGCAGCCCTGTCATTGGGTGCATAAATATTTAATATGGTTATATCTTCCTGGTTTATTGTCCCTTTAATCATTATCTAGTGCTCTTCTTTATCCTTTGTGGTGGATTTAAGTTTAAAGTCTATTTTGTCAGAAATTAATATTGCTACTCCTCTTCTTTTTTGCTTATTGTTTGCTTGATATATATTTTTCCATCCTTTGAGTTTTAGTTTGTTTGTGTCTCTAAGTCTAAGGTGTGTCTCTTGTAGGCAGCATATTGACGGATCATGTTTCTTTATCCAGTCTGAGACTCTGTCTCTTTATTGGTGCATTTAATCCATTTACATTCAGCGTAATTATAGATAAGTATGTGTTTAGTGCTGTCATTTTGATGCCTTTTTATGTGTGTTGTTGACAATTTCATTTTTCCACTTACTTTTTTATGCTGAGATGTTTTTCTTTGTGAATTGTGTGTTCCTCATTTTCATAGTATATGACTTTATGTTTGCTGAGTTGTTACGTTTTTCTTGGTTTTTGAGTTATGGAGTTGTTATACCTCTTTATGGTTACCTTAATATTTACCCCTATTTTTCTAAGTAAAAACCTAACTTGTATCATCGTATATCACCTTGTTTTCCTCTCCACATGGCAGTTCTATGCCTCCTGTATTTAGTCCCTCTTTTTATTATTGTGATCTTTTACATATTGACTTCAATGATTCCCTGTTTTGAGCATTTTTTTCTTTTTGAAATTAATCTTAATTTGTTTTTGTGATTTCCCCATTTGAGTTGATATCAGGATGGTCTGTTCTGTGACCTTGTGTTGTGTTGGTATCTGATATTAGTGATTTTCTGACCAAACAATTTCCTTTATTATTTCTTGTAGCTTTGGTTTGGTTTTTGCCAATTCTCTAAGCTTGTGTTTATCTGTAAATGTTTTAAATTCACCTTCATATATGAGAGAGGGTTTTGCTGGATATATGATCCTTGGCTGGCAGCTTTTCTCCCTCAGTGCTCTATATATGTCATCCCATTGCCTTCTTGACTGCATGGTTTCTGCTGAGTAGTCTGAACTTATTGATTCTCCTTTGTAGGAAGTCTTTCTTTTATCCCTAGCTGCTTTTAAAATTTTCTCTTTATCTTTGGTTTTGGCAAGTTTGATGATAATATGTCTTGGTGATTTTCTTTTTGGATCAATCTTATATGGGGTTCAATGAGCCTCTTGGATATATACCCTTTTGTCTTTCATGATGTTAGGGAACTTTTCTGCCAACAGATCTTCGACTATTCTCTCTGCATTTTCTGTTATCCCTCCCTGTTCTGGAACTCCAATCACATGTAAGTTATTCTTCTTGATAGAGTACCACATGATTCTTAGGGTTTCTTCATTTTTTTAATTTCTTTTTTCTGATTTTTTTCAGCTACATTGGTGTCAAAAAAAAAATATTGGTGTCAACTCCCTGGTCCTCCCCCTCCCCCACCCTTCATTCCAATTCCTCAATTCTGCTCCTCTGACTTCCTATTGAGTTGTCTAATTCCGTAATTTTACCATTAAACTTTTGGATTTCTGAATGCTGTCTCTCTATGGATTCTTGCAACTTATTAATTTTTCCACTATGTTCTTGAATTATCTTTTTGGTTTCTTCAACTGTTTTATCAGTGTGTTCCTTGGCTTTTTCTGCAGTTTGCCTTATTTCATTTCGGAGGTCATCCCTGATGTCTTGAAGCATTCTGTAAATTAGTTTTTTGTATTCTGCATTTGACAATTCCAGGGTTGTATCCTCATTTGGGAAAGATTTTGATTCTTTAATTTGGGGAGTTGTAGAAGCAATCATGGTCTACTTCTTTATATGGTTTGATACTGACTGCTGTCTCCGAGCCATGTATAAGATATTGTAATGATTTGTTTTATATTTGCTCACTGAATCTTATCTTATTTTGTTTTCTTTCAATATACTTGGATGGGCTACTAGATTGCGCTCTCTTGATTGTTGTAGCCCTTGAATCACTTAAGTCCTATTACCAGCTGTTTTTGGCTGTTACCAGATATATAAACCTAAGAGTACATTCACTATTCTTGAGTAGAATCTGATTTTGGGTCAAGTGTGTGGTGCAGACTGTCACCTATCCACTTAGAGAAGTAGTGGTGATAATTGTGTGCACCAGATTCTAGTAGCAGCAGGGGGTCACACTCCAGGGTGGTTAGGATGCTGACAGGCTTCCCCCAAGTGCCAGTGAGGTATGTGTGTCTCTATTCCTAAAGCACTTTGGTGGGTGGGCTCTGCAGCTGTACCTTAGGCACTCAATGCATGTACCTCTACAGATTGGTAGGTGTCACCACCCTCAGACCCCTAAGGCAGGAGGCTAGGTGGTCTGGGGGGAGCTTCAGCCCTCAGTTCCCTGTTGTGGGTCAGTGAGGGCTCTGTTTAATATGCAGAGATATCAGATCTGGGAAACTTGTCTTTCCAGTAATCCGCTAAAACAATTACAGTCAGATCCCTATCAGAATTGCCTTTGCATTATAATAGCCACCTTGTTCCCTATAGGGATGAAAGCCCAAGACTGTGGATCTCATATGCTTGGCTGGAGCTGGTTCTGTATTTTTAGTCCAATTTCAGGAAGTCAAGGAAGGATTTTTGGTCCTTAGGTTTTTTGTAGCTGCGTCTCTCTGGCCAGGAGAATGCATTAGGAAAAGACAAAAAAAAAAAAAAAAAAAGAAAAGAAAAAAACCCGCAGAGCACTTCACTCTCTGGCTCAGAAAATTCCAATGTTAATGAAGCCTCGTGGGAAGGGGAGGGGAGAGGTCAGATAGATAGGAGACAGTAGCACCAGGGAATATAGACAAAGTTGCTTATCTTGCTTGGAGATGACTGTCTTATCTGAGATTCCTGAGGGTTGTGTAGCCTGTGTGCATTGGCTGAGTCGAGATTGCTCCCGAGGGTCAGGCCCGTGTCCTGTGCTTGTGCTGTCTCAGAAGCCATGGTCAGTTCCTCCGCTCCCAATCCAAAGCCCAGCGCCAAGGTTCCCTGGCTGGGACCCGGCACTCCAGGCTCCAAAACCAGTCGCTGCCTCCCGGTGCCTTCTCCTCCTGTCAGCCGCGTCACTGCGCTGCCTGCGTGCACTGGCTGGGCTTCCCCCGAGGTCACTTCTGGGGGCTAGGGCTGCGTCCCGTGTTTGTGCCATCTCAGGATGCCGTGCCCAGCTCCCCTGGGCCCAGTCCAAAGTCTAGTGCCAAGGTTTTCTGACTGGGACGCTGGCTCCAGGCTCCGAAAAGTGTCGTTGCTTCCCCGTGATTGCTCGTTCTCAGTCTCTGTCACTTAGGTCAACTCTTTATATCTGTGTTTGATGGGCATGGTTCGTAGGTTGTCATATATGATATTGATTCACTTATTTTTCTGAGTCTTTGTTGCAAGAGGGATCCGAGGTAGCTTCTACCTAGTCAGCCATCTTGGCCCCACCTCTGCTTTATGTATTCTTGACATCTTAACAACATTATGTCTTCCAATCCACTAATTGTTTCCACTTATTTAAGTCTTCTTTAATCTCTTTCGGCAGTGTTTTTAGTTATTCGTTGTGTAAGTCCTTCACATGCCTGGTTAGATTTTTTCCTAGGTATTTTATTCTCTTAGATGTTATTATAAATGGAATTGTTTCTCTCATTTCCCTTTCAGATTTCTCTTTGATGGTGTATAGAAAGACAACTGATTTTTGTTTGTTGACTTTGTACCCTACAACTTTGCTGAATTCTTCTATTAACTCTAAAAGCTTTTGTGTGGTCTCTTTGGTATTTTCTATATATAGGATGAAATCACTGGGGAAAAGAGATAATTTTACTTCTTCTTTTCCTATCTGAATACTTTTTCTTTTCTTGTCTTATTGCTCTGGAGAGGACTTTTAATACAATATCAAATAGAAGTCGTGAGAGTGGGCACTCTTAGTTTTTTCCCAATTTCAAGGTGAAATCTCTCAGCATTTCTCTATTAAGTATAATGTAGTCTGTTGGCTTTTCTGAAATAAAGAATTGAATAAATTAAATTGTGGCAATGTCTTTTGTGGAATACAATGCTGCATTGTTTGTCTTTTGAGATAAAAGGTAAAAAGATGACCACTCTAAAAATGCTGAATCTGATGCATCAAGTGCTGATTCAGCTGCATTCATTCTTGAGCTGGTAAAAGTACCAAGATGGAGAACACTTTGGGATACCCTTGTCCTCCTCACAAAGATATCACACTAGCCCTGCAGCCCTAAACTGAGCGTTTGGCTGGTGTATGCTGATTTTCTGGTCACCTGCACTCTCTGACCTGCCACAATCTTCCCTTCCTCTTTCTAGTTGCACCTAGTTCTCACACCCAATCTCAACCTTGTTGTTGTTAATAGGTGCCGTCGAGTTGATTTTGACCCATAGCGACCTGATGTATAACAGAATGAAACACTGCCTGGTCCTATTCCGTCCTCACAGTCGTTGTATGTTTGATCTATTGTTGCAGCCATTGTGTCAAAGTATCCTGTTAAGGGTCTTCCTCTTTTTCTTCAGACTTAGATTCCTGAATATATTTCAGACCCTACTGAAACTGACTAGAGCCTCATCCTAAATCCTTGGCCAGGTAAGACATTATCCTGAGATAACTACCATTGCCATTTTTCTGTGTATCCTTAAAGGCCTAATTTGTATTGCTGTAAAATATTCCATTTTATGGATGTATTCTTCCTGGGATTCTGTCACCTGTGTTCCTTTGATGTAGTACTATCTCCTTGCCATGTTCCTCTCCTCATCACTTGATGACATATTACTTTCCTTTTGCTCAGCTAACTCTTCAATTTTCTGTTTTCTGTTTAATCTTCCTGGTTCTTAATCTTATCTTACATTCTCTTGTAGGGCAAGAAGGAGGGAGTATTTCTCAATTTCATTTTAAGTTTCAAATTGTTTGTCAGTATGCCTCATACATATAAGCTTTCTATGGCCAAGGCAATAGAAAATGAGTGCAGAGGTGATAGATAATAAACATTATCTGGCACTTACTGTCATTTGTAATATTTTCCGCTATATTCTTCTTTTTCTCTTGAAATATATTATGGGTCTCAGAGGTCATACTGAATAAAATTAACACTATGTTCAATTTAGTTGGACCCCAAAGTACAATGGCATAGTCACCCATGGTGGGCAGGTTTCAGCTGAGCTTCCAGAGTAAGACAGACTATGAAGAAGGGCCTGACGGTGTACCTCTGAAAAAATTAGCCAGTGAAAAGTTTATGAATAGCAGTAGAATATTGTCTGATGTAGTGCCAGAAGATGACCATCTCAGGTTGGAAGGCACTTAAGAGATGACTCCTCAAAGTAGTTGACCTTAATGATGTGGATGAGTTACTTGGTGATGTGTATGACTCAAAAGGAGAAGAAACAGTGGCAAACTTACGTTAATAATAGGAACGTGGAATATACAAAAATTGGAAATAATCAAATGGAAATGGATGTCATAATGATTGATATTCTGGGCATTAGTTGGCTGAAATAAACTAGTATTGGCCACTATAATTCAGGCAATCATAAGGTCTCCTATGCCAGGAATGACAAATTGAAGAGGAATGGCTCTGCATTCATTGTCAAAAAGAGCATTTCAATATCTTTCCTGAAGTACAACACTGTCAATGATAGGATGATAACATATGTTCACATTGCATATTACAATTTATGCACCAACCACTAAGGCCAAAGATACAGGAACTAAAGATTTCTACCAAGTTCTATAGCCTGAAATTGATAAAATATGAAAACAAGATGCATTGATACTTGCTGGTGATTGGAAGGAGAAAGTTGGAAACACAAAAGAAGGATGTGGTAGTTGGATAATATGGCCTTGGTGACAGAAATGATGTCGAAGATTACATGATAGAGTTTTGCAAGATCAACTTCTCCCTTGCAAATACGTTTTTTTTCCAACAAAATAAATGGCAACTATACACATGGAGCTATCCAGATGAAATACACAGGAATCAAATCAACTTCATCTCTGGAAAGAGATGATGGAAAAGCTCAATATCATCAATGAGAATAAGGCCAAGGGTGTATTGTGGACCAAATCATCAGTTGCTCATATGGGAGTTCAAGTTGAAGCTGAAGAAAATTAGAACAAGTCCGCAGGAGCCAAATTATGACCTTGAGTATATCTCATCTGATTATAGAGACCATCTCAAGAATAAATTTGATTCACTGAACACTAATGATCAAAGACAAGAAGATTTGTGGAATGATATCAAGGGCATCATACATGAAGAAAGCAAGAGGTCATTAAAAAGACAGGAAAGAAAGAAAACACCAAAATGAATATCAGAAAAGACTCTGAAACTTGCTCTTGAACTTGGAGTAGGCAAAGTGAAAAGGAAAAATAATAAAGTAAAAGAGCCGAACAGGAGATTTCAAAGGGCATCTCAAGAACAAAAACTAAAGTATCATAATGAAATACGCCAAAACTTGTATTTAGAAAACCAAAACAAAAGAACTCTCTTGGCATTTATCAAGCAGAAAGAACCGAAGAAAAAATTCAAGTCTCGAGTTGTAATATTGAAAGTTTCTACAGGGAAAATATTAAAGGACACAAGAAGCATCAAAAGAAGATGGAAGTAGTGCACAGAGTCACTGTACCAAAAACAATTTGTTGACATTCAACCATTTCAGGAGTATCATATGATCAAGAATCAATGTAACAAAGGAAAAAGTCCAAGCTGCACTGAAGTCATTGGCAAAAATCAAGGCTCCAGGAATTGATGGAATGCAAATTGAGATGTTTCAACAAACAGAGGCAGAGCTGGAGGTGTTTAGTTGTCTATGACAAGAAATTTGAAAGACAGCTACCTGGCCAACAGACTGGAAGAGGTACCTACTTATGCCCATCCCAAAGAAAGGAATGCAACAGAGTGGGGAATTTATTGAGCAATATCATTAATAACACAGACAAATAAAATTTTGCTGAAGATGATTCAAAAGCAGTTGTAGCAGTAGATGAAAAGAGAAATGCCAAAAATTCAAGCCAGGTACAGAGGAGGATATTAAAGGAGGGATACCACTGCTGATGAGAGGTGGATCCTGGCTGAAAGCAGAGAATATCAGAAAGATATTTACCAGTGTTTTATAGAATGTGCAAAGGCATTCAATTGTGTGGCTGAAAAGAAATTATGGATAACATTGTGAGGGATGAGAATTTCAGAACATTTAAATGTGCTCATGAGGAACCTGTAAGTTGACCAAGAGGCAATCACTGGAACAGAACAAGGGGATACTACATGGTTTAAAGTGAAGAAAGGTGTGCATCAGGGTTGTATCTTTTCATCATACTTATTCAATCTGTATGCTGGGAAAACAATCCAAGAAGCTGGACTATATGAAGAAGAAGGTGTCATCAGGATTGGAGGAAGACTCATTAACAACCTGCGATATGCCTTGCTTGCTGAAAAGGAAGAGCAATTACTGATGAAGATTAAAGTCTACAGCCTTAAGTATTACACCTCAACATAAAGAAAATAAATATCCTCAAAACTTGATCAATAAGCAACATCACGATAAGTGGAGACAAGTTTGAAGGTGTCAAGGATTTCATTTTTCTTGGATCCACAATCAGCACCCAAGGAAGCAGGAGTCAAGAAATGAAGCAACTCTTTGCACTGGGTAAATCTGTTGCAAAGACCTCTTTAAGGTGGTTAAAAAAAAAAAAAAGCAAAGATGTCACTTTAAGAACCAAGGTGCACGTGCCCTAAGCCGTGTTGTTTTCAATCACCTCATATGCATGGACAATGAGCAAGGAAGACCTAAGAGTTGATGTCTTTGAATTATGGTGTTGGCATACAGTATTGACTATACCATGGACTGTCAGAAGACCCACGAAATCTGTCTGGGAAAAAGTTCAACTGGAATGCTCGTTAGAAACAAGGATGTCATGTCTTCTTCGTCTCATATGTTATCAGGAGGCACCAGTCCCTGGAGCAGGACATTATGCTTGGTAAAATAGAGGGTCAGTGAAAAAAAAAGGAGCTTCTCAACAAGATGGATTGACACTGTGGCTGCAACAATGGGCTCAAGCATAGCAACAATAGTGAGGATGGATCAAGTCAGGCTGTGTTTCCTTCCATTGTACACGGGGTTGCTAAGAGTTGGTTGGAACCTACTTGACGGCAGCTTACAACATTAAGAGTACATTCAGTGATTTTTAGTAAATATGTAGAATTCTGGCAACCATCCCTACAATCTGTATTTAGAATTTTTCCATCACCCCAAAATATTTCCTTATACCTGTTTGCAATTATTTCCTGCTCCCACTTCCAACTTAAGGGAAGCACTGATCTGCTTCCTGTCTCTGGAAATTTGATACTTTTGCAAATTTCGTATAAATAGAATCACACATTATGTAGCCTTTTACTTCTGGCTTCTGTCTGTTATTACCCAGTTATTTAAAATTGTAATCAGGATTTGCATGACAACTAGTGAAAATAATTTGAGGTTTTGTTATACTCAAGCTCTTTTCACTGATGATTTGCTCATGACTAATAATGATGACATTGTGCACTTTCACAATAGAGTTAGAGTGGGACATAGGCAGTGTTCACCAGGCCTTTGACTGATTATGTGCTCTTCTCAAACTCTGGGTGTTCCAGTTTTATTCTTGGAAGAGGAAGAATGAGAGCCTTGACTCAGGTGAGCTTAAAGAAGATTTCGAAAAGAACCGTTCTCAACTATAATTGTCTGGCCCGTGAAACATTTCCCAAAAATAAATCAGTTTTGTGCAAAAACAAGAACCTATTAATGTTCAAACTATTACAGAAGATTGACAGGTCTTTGGTTGTAAAAAATGGAATATTATTCAGTAATAAAAAGAAATGGACTACTCATATATACAACAAATTGGATGGAACTTAAACGCATCATGCTGAGTGAGAAGAGCCAGACTCTAAGTTCACATATCATGATTCCATTTATTTATATCCTGGAAATGAGTGAATTATAGATATAGAGAACAAATTAGTGACTACCCAGGGACAGAAATGGTGGTGCAAGGGGGTAGGTAAGACCCTTGTTGCTGATAGTTGCTGTCCAGTTAATTCCAATCTATGATGACCCCATAAAGAGGCGTTATCTGGGAGTTCTTTGTGGTTTTGAAACAACTTTGTGTTTGATAATGGTAGCTGTTACAACAAATCTATACATGGGATCCTTTTTTTTATGCACACACATGCACACACATACACACAAATAAAGGCCTGTAAAACTTTTAAAAGCTAAAAAATGCCTGTAGTCTAGTTGACATTACTCTACCAATTCCAATTCCTGGCATTGCTATTGTACTGCAGTTATATAAGATGTTGCCATTGAAAGAAGCTCGGTGAAGAGTTCAATGACTCCATGTTTGTGCAACTTTCTGTGAGTCTATCATCATTTCAAAAATTTAAAAGTTACGAGAAATAGGTGTCAAAATGTGAAAACAACTTAAGTGCCCATGAACGGATAAATAAACAAAATGTGGTACAAACATACAATGGAATATTATTCAGTCATAAAGAGAAATGAAGCCCTGCTCCATGCTACACATGGATAAAACTTGAAAACCTTATGTATGCTCAGTGAAATAAGTAAATCACTGTAGGACAACTATTGTATGATCTCGCTTACGCAAAATAATAAAAATAGGCAAATGTATAGGTTTTTTTTTTTTATAGAGTCAACATTTATAGTGGTTATCTATAAGTTCCTATAAAGGGTGGAGGGAGGGAAAAGGAAGAACCATTGTTTAGGAATCGGTGACTTCTTGTTTTGGTGATGGAAAATTTGACAGCAATTATGGCGATGGTTGCATAAAATGATTGATGTAACTGATAGCACCAAATTGTACACCTGAAATTCTATTGGAAAATGTTGTTATGTATATACTTACAACAGTAACAAAGTAGGTGCCTTTTCACAAACACAAGTTCATAAACACCTGGAATTTCTAAAATCCCTTCTTCTTGAAATGGAAGCCATTAGCAGTGATTTTTCTTATATATTTGATTTTAACCTGTTAAAAACAAAGGCCTATTAATTCAGAATGACACAAAATAATTAAATTTTCATGAAGTAAAAAAAGAATGGCAAACTCTGTAATCATTTAAAAAGTACCCTTTTGCTTTGTGTTTAAAAAAATATATAATTAAACACTGATTATTTAAAGGGCCTCAAAATATTTTTAAAAAAGAACATTATAAATAAACTTTACTGAAATATACATCAATCCTCTCTAAAACTACCTATGCTACCTAGGTGAAATTTTCAATAAAATTAATTCTATTTACATCCTTTTCTTTTTTTCTAGGATAGCAGAGGCTCCCTTGTCCTATGCCCTGAGGATTATATAATCCCTTGTCAAAAGTTAACATTTACTATTTCAATTTAGGGCGTAAACGCAAACACCATAATTTCTTCCCTGCAGAACTGGTCATGAGTGGGGGGTCCTAAGGGACAGCTATGCTGGATTTCTAACCAGAACAAAAGAATTATATGCTCTAGGTGAATGCCGTGTGCTCTATGACATGCTGGCTCTGGTGTCAAGTCTGTGGTTTCCCTGCACAGACCATATTGTCATATTTATAACTACAAATTTCATATATATCTCAGAATGACTCTTGGAACATTCAGGCTGTGAGATCTGTGCTGTGATCCTCTTATCGGTATAGAGAGAAGTTTCTGTTACTACATCTGGTCAACTTTGGTATCTCCAAAGTCAATTCTTCCAGGACAGTGGAGGTGGAAACGCATGTAAAGTCAACACTAAGGTCTTCAGTTGAGGAAGGGTGAGTTAATCAAATTTTTTATTGTTCTCATTCACTGTCTATGTTGCCAAAAAAGGAGGAAATATATGGCATAGCAAGACACTCACAGGCATGCAGCTCTGACTCTATGGCCTGCACCATTCTCAGTGTACTCTGAGTTGGTAAGACAGCAGTAACAGTAGCAGTTCCAAGTGGCACATCCAGTACAAAGCAGCATCAGAGGAAGAAGAGCTGTGTCTCTTTCCTAAATTTATTTGTCAAGGTACAATATACATATAGAAGTGTTTACATAAGTGTATACCTTGATGAATTTTAACAAACTTGACCACTTCTGTAACCAGCATCCAGATTAATTGTGTTTCTCTTTTATGCCCTCGTGCAGGAGCCTGGGAAAACACATCCACCTTCCTTTCTTATCGTCTGTCTAGCTGGGATGGGACAAAGAAGGAGAACACGTAGAAACACTGAGGTGTATGACTGGTTATAAATGTTAGGCTGCTAAGGTTCTCCTCAATACCTGGCACACTTTTAACTTCAAGGGTAAACTTGTACCTCAGCTACTCCGTCTTTGTACCTTCTGGTGAAGACAGGAAGAATTGTTCATAACAAGTTAGCTCATGCAGACAAAAGATAGGGTTATTGAATTGTTGAGTGATGTGTGTGGCAGTACATTCAGACTCCACAAAGCAAAGGAAGACTTAAATTCTGCCAATCTGAGTCTCTTTGTAATGAGTGAGTGTGTATAAAGAGAAATCTGGGTCCTTTACTAATGAAAATTTTCCGTTTTCCTCACAGATTTCCATATATGAGAATACTGGCAAGAAATGACTCATTAGTGACTGAATTTATTTTTGCTGGATTAACAGACCGTCCAGAGCTCCAGCAGCCTCTGTTTTACTTGTTTCTAATGATCTACATTGTCACCATGGTGGGCAATCTCTGCTTGATTGTTCTTATTGGGATAAATTCTCACCTCCACACCCCCATGTACTATTTCCTTTTTAATCTATCCTTCATTGACCTCTGTTTCTCTTCTGTTTTCACCCCCAAAATGCTGATGAACTTTGTATCAAAGAAGAATGTCATCTCCTATGATGGGTGCATGACCCAGCTGTTTTTCTTTCTCTTTTTTGTCATCTCTGAAAGCTATATGCTGACCTTGATGGCCTATGATCGTTATGTGGCCATTTGCAATCCTTTGCTGTATAGGGTCACCATGTCCCATCAAGTATGTTCTGTGCTGACACTTGCTGCATATGCCATGGGATTTGCTGGAACCACTGCCCACACAGGCTGCATGCTTAGACTAACCTTCTGCAATGCTAATATCATCAACCATTACTTGTGTGACATCCTCCCTCTCCTCCAACTCTCTTGTACCAGCACTTATGTCAACGAGGTAGTAGTTCTCATTGTGGTGGGTATCAATATTACAGTACCCAGTTTTACCATCTTAATTTCTTATATTTTCATCCTCATTAGCATTCTTCATATCAAGTCTACTCAAGGAAGATCAAAAGCTTTCAGCACCTGTAGCTCCCACATCATTGCTATTTCTCTTTTTTTTGGGTCGGCCGCATTTATGTATCTTATGTATTTTTCTCCTGAATCTATGGAACAGCGAAAAGTTTCATCTGTTTTCTATACTAACGTGGGGCCCATGTTTAACCCTCTGATCTACAGCTTGAGGAACAAGGATGTCAAAGCAGCCCTGAGGAAGGCCTTGATTAGAATCCAGAGGAGAAACATACTCTAACTAGAAGCAGTGGTAATGTAAAGAAATTCAAGCATCTCAAGTTTTTATTGGTGCTTTTCATGAGGAGACTGTTTACAACCACGATGATTCTACAGATTGTGTTATGTATGATTTATTAGACTTGTTTTTGTCACTTCCTTTATAGCTAATCTTGTCTCATTCTTTTGTTTTTACCTACTGCAACTGTCTCAAGTTTACTAAATAATCAATAGTGTGTTTATAAAAGGAACATATATACTGAGTATTTTCATTATTGTTTCATTCCCCTTCTGTCTTCTGGTCTATTCCCAAACTGAACAAATATGGTGAGTTCCATAAGTAACCTAAGGCAAATAACATTACAGCTTGCTCACCTAAACACTGAATTGCCCAATACAATAAAAGCAATCTCGTTCTTATCAATATTGTTACTGTTATAAAAACATAGGCAGTAGGATTTAATGAAATGCCTTTATCAAAACTGTGTATGCAGTTTAAAATAGAACCTAGTCCTCCTGTTCTTTCCCTTTTGTTCTACTTGGCTTATCCCCCCTTTCTATTATTATTCTGACTTATGTTGTTCTCTTTTGAGAGTGGTATGCTATTGGCTTCGTAGAGCCTCTATCAACCCAGTGCATTTAATATTAAGGAGAATCCTTGTAATTCCATCTTTTATTATCAAAGACATCATTAACAGAGGATGATTAGAGAAATTATATATATATATCTCAGTACTCCAATAAGGGTGCAGGAAGGTTTATGTGATAGAATTGTGTTTATTACTACTTAAGATGACAGCAAATATTTTGAAAAAGACCATATAGTTCTTATAGTGAATTTTTGTTATTTATAACTTAAAGGAAAACACTGCACATTAGGTTAGATGAAATACTTTAGCCATTATCTTACTTATACAATGAGGTTTATCAGGAACAAAAAAAAATGTATATTAATATTAATAAACTGTGTTCCTAGAAACATTCTGTGAGCTTACTTAAACTTTGTATGCCCACCAAGGCAATAAACATCTTTAGCATAGAGACTCTTTCCTGTAATTTCTTTATTTCCTCTTTTGTGTATTTAGAATGCCTGATATTTTGGAAGGCCAGGAAACACTTGTTGAGTAGAATTTTCTTGTTTTGATTACAATAATAATAAATTTGTTATTATAGATAATAAGTAATAAATAAACAAGTAATAACTGAACTACAAGTAACCTTGAGGTTTACTTTTTCTTTTATACTCTCTAATATGGTTCTGTTGTACATAGGACCAATAAGAGTTGGAAGTAACTAGATGGCACCTGACAACAACATTCAACAACAATATGGTACCAAAATAATGCCATTACAATATTTTATTTTAAACTTTTTTTTTTTATTTTATAACAAAATTAAAAAATAGTTTACAGGATTTCTCTGTAGTCTTCACCCAGGTTTTTACATAACCACAGTACCATTATCAAAGTCAGAATATTGATATAATATTAGTAATTAATAAAGAAACCTTATTAAATATCAGCAATTGTCCCAATAATAGCCTCTAATTTTTTTCTTATTTTATTTATTTTTTTTTGGTAAGTATATGTATAAAGGAATCCTGGTGGCACAGTGGTGAAGGGCTTGGCTGCTAACTTAAAGGTCAGCAGTTCGAATCCACCATCCACTTCTTGGAAATCTTTGGGACGATTCTTGTTGTCCCATAGGGTCACTATGAGTTGGAATTAATTCAGTGGTAACTGGTTTGGCTTTTGGTTTTTTGTATGTATAAAACAAAATCTTTGTCATTTCAATATTTTTTACAGTGACTTTTTACAGTAAATTGAGTGGTATCAAAGACATTCATCACGCTGTGCAGCCATCACCACTACCTTCTTCCAAATATTTCCAACGCCCTTAACAGAAGCTCCATGCCCCCTAAACCTCTCTCCCCCTCCCTTTTAGTACTGGTAACCACTAAAAATTTTGACCCACAGGGCAACCTAAGATCACACATTGTATTTAGATGTTATGTCTTTTTAATCTTCTCCCATTTGATTTAGTTTGTCTTTCTTTGTCTTGCATGATATTGACTCTTAAAGAATTCTCTCCAATTATGTTTGTAGAATGTCTCTTAGATGGGGTTTGTCTTAAGTGTCCTCATACTATTTTCAAATTCTGCATTTTGGTAAGAATATAGCTTATAAAATGTATCATTATTGATAATATTAACTATCAAATAAATTTTTTTAAAATAATTTTTATTGTGCTTTAAGCGAAAGTTTACAAATCAAGGTAGTCTCTCACACAAAAACCCATATACGCCTTGCTACTGGAGGGACCCCGGTGGTCATGACCCCCAGACCTTCTGTTGCTCCAGGACAGGAACCATTCCTGAAGCCAACTCTTCAGACATGGATTGTACTGGACAATGGGTTGGAGAGAGATGCTGGTGAGGAGTGAGCTTCTTGGATCAGGTGGACACTTGAGAATAGGTTGGCATCTCCTGCCTGGAGGGGAGATGGGAGGGTGGAGGGGGTTAGAAGCTGGTAAAAAAATATTTTTATTGTTGTAAAAATGTAGGTAACACATTTGCCAATTCAACTTTTTCATTTGTACAATTCAATGAAATCAATTACATCAACCATGTTGTGTAACCACTACTGGCATCCATTGCCGTATTTTCCTCACTTAAACAGAAACTCAGTGCTAGCTATGAACATGATAACGTGTTCATTGTGAACAGCTTCTGTAGCCTACATGTCGTCATTGTTAAAACAGAATAATAATGATCTAGATGTACATTACGCCCTCAACCATTTAAGTGCATTCTTTTCTATTTTGATCAGGAAAAAAAAAAAAAAGAGGACCATAATTAGTTTGCATCCAGGTGGAATGGGTAATACTAGATATTTAGGTTTTTTCTGGGGTATGTTATCTCTTCTGCATTTATCTTGAGATATTCTGAAGAGATCCAAACCATCTGGGGATCCTATCAAACATAACATTGAACTTTTGCACTGATGTCATATTTCTGGTTAGGTACTAGAAGCAAGAGATTGCTAGTATGTTAGAAGCAAAAGATTGCTAGTATGTTGGAAGCAATAGAAAGACTTAATGCACGCCAGGGAATGGGAAGTAAACCCTACAAAAATTCAGGAACCTGCCATTTCACTTAAACTTGTATGTGTCCTGTGCTCAAAAGCATGCTGGGATATTTCTTCCAAAGTAAAAGAGAAATTGTTGCATCCTTTGTCACAAAGAAGTGTTAGGGAGATAACATATTCCATTCTTGGGAATACTACTCTGACCCATACAGTGGGTGACATGGAAGCCAATTCATATAAGTGGGGCTCAGAGTAGAAAAAGGATCTGCCAGAGTCAGCTCTGCAGGTCTGCACATGGGCCATAAAATCAACACTTTATGCTACTGAAGTTGTTAGTGGTGGGGAAAGATGAGAGTTTGGAATTTATGGCAAGTCCCAGTGAGAGAATCGCTTTCAAGTCCCTGGGGCTCTGAGTCAAGGCCATACCATCCACAGTGGAAAATTACATACCTTTTAAGAAATAACTTGTTTTATGCTTTTGGGCCCTGGTAGATTTAGAATGTTTAAGCATGAGACCCTAATTGAGCACATATCTGGAACTCCCCTTTAGGTGCTGGGTTCTATCAGATCCTCATGTCACAAGTTATATGGGGCCAGTAGATGGAAATAGTACCTCTGGGTTCAATCTCGACATAACAAGAGGGCACCAGTAGGCTGCATGAGCAGGTAGCTCAGACACAAAGGTCATTCAACACGGTTTCACCAGCACTCCTTCTCTTGCTGTTATTTATGGCTTTATCTGGGTTCGTGTACGCCCAACGAAGGAACAGAAGTTCCAAGCTTGAGATATGGTTGGCTCTGCTGTATGTGCATGCAAGGTGAAAGATGTTCAAGAATGTCCTTGAGAAACAGTATATAGAGAAAAATCTTCTTAGTGGATGGTGCTGTGAGTGTGATACATGATTATTCACTTTTTATAGTAGAGGATGTGAGAATATAGTTGGTTGTCTTAACTGGGAGAGGAGTACTACTGGTATGTAATGACTAGATGCCAGGGTGCTATCCATCCTTTGTTTTGGTATACCCCTATGGGTTGCTTGAGTGAGCTAACTTGATTATTTTCACCCTTGGAGCTCTGGTGTCCTGTCCCCAGTTGGCTAGATCTGTTATCAGGTTTATCAGTCTAGGAGTCCATTCAGTTTTCTTGTATGACTTCAGCTCAGGTTTCCAGGTAGCTGATCATCAAGTGAGTGGTATAGGCTCTGTTCTACAGTCTTAGAGGGTAATTGGTGTATACACCATATCTGATTGCAGCAGGGGGTCATGCTCTGAACAAGGCAGGGGGCTGAGAACCAACCCCCAAGTGTCTCTGAGGAAAACACGTCCCTGTTGCCTAAAGTGTGCTGGTTGGTGAGTTCTGCAGACGGAGCATGGGCATCCAAAGTTTTTGGTTTTAAGGACTGGGAGGTACCAGTTATTTTTTGGACCCTTGTCACGGGTGGCTGTGTGACCTGAGTGGAGCTACCAGTCCTTAGGTCCCTGATGTGGGTAGGTGAGGACCTTGTTTAATAGGCAAAGCAATGTGAAACATCGAACACCCACCTCTCCACTGCACAGCTGAAATGGTTGGAGTTGGCCAACAAGGGCCTATTCTCCCAAAATAGGCCCACACAGGTCCATGCAGAAGGAAAAGGTGTTCAAGGTCCATAGGCGGCTTATGCCTGCATGGGAGCTGCTTCTGTCCTGAGGTCCCCCGGTTAATGGAGCTAGCAAATTATCTTTTCCCCCCAATTGAAAAATTTTTCTTTCCCCAAGGCCAAGAGGATGGGTCTAGGTGCTCAGCAGGGTCTATCTCAGGCCCAGGGATTCAGCCACTGAAGCTGGCTTGGGAATGGGGGGGTGTGTGCAGTAAAATATATGCAAGTACTTAGCTTTTGCCCAGAGCACCATTCTTCTCAGGTTCCAGAGGTGTGAATGGGCTGTGTGGCTGGCTACTTCTCCCTGAGGAAACTGCGGCCGAACACTAGTACCAGCCCACTGGTGCTCCGAGAATGGTGCCTGAAGGTTCCCCATGATTCAGGCCCGGTAACTCCTCACCACTTCTGAATGGTCTCTTCCTCCCCCTGCCCCTCAGTTCATTGTCTAAGCCCACCTTTGATGCTCAGGGCTCCCAGCTTGTCACAAAAAATACTTGTTTTACTTGTTTTTTTGGGTCTTTGTTGTAAAGAGGGCTTGCCGGAAGCGTCTGTCTATTCCGCCATCTTGGGTCCTGCTATCCATGCTTTAATACAGGGGAAGATCCCCATGACAAAGAATTATCAGGTCCAAAGTATCAACAGTGGCAAGGTTGAGAAACCTATGCTATAAATGTGGATAAGGAGAAAAAGAAGGGGCTAACAGTTAGCAGCTTCTTTGTATGTACCAGACACATTTTTAATGCTGTTGTTGTTAGGTGCCATTGAGTAGGATCCGACTCATAGCATCCCTATGTACAACAGAACAAAACACTCCCCTGATCCTGCACCATCCTTACAATCCTTGTTATGCTTGAGCCCATTGTTGCAGCCACTGTGTCAATCCATCACATTGAAGGTCTTCCTCTTTTTTACTGACCCTCTAATCCAAGCATGATGTCTTTCTCCAGGGACTGGTTCCCTTGATAACATGTCCAAAGTATGTGAGACAAAGTCTTGCCATCCTTGTTTCTAATGAGCATTCTGGTGGTACTTCTTACAAGACAGATTTGTTCCTTCTTCTGATAGCCTATGGCATATCTAATATCCATCTCCAACACCGTATCTCAAAGGCATTAATTCTTCTTCCTTCTTCCTTTTTCATTGTCCAGCTTTCAGCTTTCATATGCATATGAGGCAATTGAAAATGCCATGTCTTGGGTCAGTCATACCTTAGCACTTAAAGGGACACCTCTGCTTTTTAACAAAACAAATTAAATCTGTCAGTTTGTCATACTGTTGTGGTTTGTATGTTGCTGCTATACTGCAAGCTTTACCACCAGTATTTCAAATACTAGCAGGGTCACCCTTGGTGGACAGGTTTCAGAGGAGCTTCTAGACTAAGACAGACAAGGAAGAAGGACCTGGCAGTCTATTTCTGAAGAAATTGGCCAGTGAAAACAATTCTAATACTTTATGTGAATTAACTCTTTTAATGCCACTGAGGATACAAGGGTCAGAGAAATTAAATCAGTTGTCTAAAATATCATTTAAGAAGCAGAGATACCTGGGTTTAAACTTAGTCTGACTTGAGGACCCACTCTCTTAACCACTTTTTAGAAGCACCTCTTTATTCAGGGGAAATCTACAAGCACATATAGTGTTAAAACAATGGTTTAATATTTTACTAATGAAATCCTACAGCCTTGTAGGAAAGTACTATGAATGGCAAGTGACAATGCCCCTAGAATTTCCATTTAAGAGCCAGTCATTCCCCTCCACCTGGGATTCAGAATTCCTGGTGTGAAATTTTTAAGCTCAAAGGATCCAATAGTAGTTTTATGACACAGGGTGCAAAAACAGGCTTAGTAATTTTCACTCCCATGAGGTTCATCAAACTTTGGAGGAAATCACGAGGGAGAGAATTAATTTCTGCCCTACTTATCCATTTCTCCAGAGCTACAGATCATGAAATACATTCCCACTGAAGCCAGTTGATTTTTTTTGGAGACTCATATAAGGTTGTTGTTTTTCTCCTTGCAAGTGAAGAGCACCTTCTTGGCCAATTCTAAAATAGAAATCATGGAGAATACCCTAGAATCCATATTCTAGTATGTCAAAGACTGAGGACTGAGCTGATCACTATTGCCTCTTTTATCTTCAAACTTTGTTCACCTCAGGCAGTCGGGAAGAAGAGCCATCAGCAGTGAAGCCCCCAGGAAAAGGGAGGTAAGTGTTGAATCACCTCTGCCTTGATAATTTCCTTTCAAACTCTTGATTACATAAATCAAGCTTTCCAGGAAACATCACAATTTATTGCTCCTTTCAGCCCTCGTCCTTAGAGAGAAGGAACTGGGCATACTACTGGGTAGAAAGAAAGAAATGATGTGCAGAGATATTGGGGGTCCACCAGCAATTTTTATGATACAGAAACACACAATATGGGTAAAATGGGGAACTTGCAGGAATCACCATAGGAAATAGACTCCTTAGATGCCTTGCCGTGTTTCTTCAGACAATTCTGATTGTAAACCAGCAGCTTCAGCTCTTCCTCTAGAGACAGAGTTCATTGTTGTCACCTTCTACCTCTGATTCCACAGATCGCACTGGTGAAGTGAATGGCTATGAAAAATGACTCTTCAGTGTTTGAATTTATCCTTATGGGATTAACAGATCAACCTGAGCTCCAACTGCCCTTCTTTTTTCTGTTGTTGGTGAACTATGTGGTCACTGTGATGGGAAACTTAAGCTTAATTAATCTGATTTGCCTGAATTCTCACCTTCACACCCCCATGTAATTTTTCCTATTCAATCTGTCCTTCATTGACTTCTGCTCTTCATTTGTCTTTATTCCCAAAATGCTGATGAGCTTTATTTCTGAGAGGAACATTATCTCCTTTGCAGGATGCATGACTCAGCTATTTTTCTTCTGCTTCTTTGCCAACTCTGAATGCAATGTGTTGACAGCCATGGCCTATGATCGCTATGTGGCCATCTGCAAGCCTCTGCTGTACACGGTCAACATGTCCCCGAAGGTATGTTCCCTGTTGATGTCTGGTTCATATATGATGGGTTTTGCTGGTGCCATGGTGCACACAGGTTGTATGATCAGGTTGATCTTATGTGACTCCAACATCATCAACCATTACATGTGTGATATCTTCCCCCTCCTCCAGCTCTCCTGCAGCAGCACCTATGCCAATGAGCTTGTGGTTTCCATTATCGTAGGCACAGTTATCACAACATCTAGCCTCATTATCTTTCTCTCTTATGCTTTGATTCTTTTCAATGTTCTTCACATGCCATCATCTAAGGGCTGGTCTAAAGCCTTCAACACCTCTGGCTCCCACATAACAGCTGTTGGTATGTTCTATGGATTTGGAATGCTCAGTTATGTCAAACCATCATCTGCTGGGTTTATGGAACAAGGAAAATTTTTTTCAGTGTTTTATACCAATGTGGTACCTATGCTGAATCCCCTTGTCTATAGTCTCAGAAACAAGGATGTCAAACTTGCTCTGAAGAGAATTACAAACTGAGCACAAGCAGAAATTCTACCTCAGTACCTGCCTCCTTTGCTATGTTTTTTTTTTTTTCTCTCCTCCGCCTCATCCTTTTATTCCTATTCTTTTTCTTCTCTTCATCTATCTTTCTATTGTATTCTTGGAGGGATTTTTGATCTAATTTCTTTTCTTGTCATACACCATAGCAATGTTGACCTATTCTTGGACTCCAGGGTCATCCCAGTCCCAAGGTGGCCCAACCTGATTGATGTCTCTTGTATTAGTTGGAGACACTAATTTCCTTTCCGTGTAAAGATAACACTGTCTATTATTTATGTGTGTGCGTTTCTTTCCCATACAAGGTGAACTGAAGAGTGAGATGCTGTGTGACCAGTTCATCTCTTTCTTGCTTTTCCTGAACCAATTATATAGCATTTTCTTTTCAAGGGTTTTATTACTTATGATTGCGTTAAGACAGAGAAAGTGGTGACAAAAATTGTAGACATAGTGCAGTAGTAAAAATTTCCAGAATTTTTCAGTGTTCTTTTAGCAACAGTTTTTGTTATGGATTTTCAGTCTCATGTCTGTAAAGTTACTGAATACTTTATTGAATTGTGGTTCTATTATTCTTGAGGATATGAGGATAGTTGAGGGTCACCACTCTGCTGACCTTGCACAAACCACTCCCATGCTGAATATTATAGGAAGTTCTTTTGAATTCCTCTATTTTATTGAATTGGATAAATGCTGTGTTGTCATAAATAGAATTGAAATTATCACTGACCTGTACTTGTATCAGTGAAACAAAGGTTATTTTCCATATTATATATTTTCTTGTTCCCCACAAATATTCTTAGATTCATACAGATTATGATCAAAATTACCAGCAATATTCCTGGCTACAGAATAGAGTGCCAAGTGTAATATTAAGGTTCTTTGTTCAGCTCTGTAACAAGGATTCCCTTTTACAAAGAAGGCCTGTTTCTTCTCCTTTAAAAAAAAAAAAAAAAACATAATTATTATACCAATAACCTTGTGATACTGATTTATTCTTTCAGTATGTAAATTTGTCTTCTTCCTTTTACTCTTACCAAAAAAAAAAAAAAAAAATTAAATCTTTTGTCTATTTTTATGCCGGATACTTTACCAGTCCTACTGAAACATGCATCTCCTTATCCCGTCCTTCAGATGAGGAGACGGCTATCTGTGTGGCTTATGGTCACACAGTTAATGTTGCAGAGCCCAGTGTTTGAACCCATTGTGTATCGCAGGAAGGAATAGCAGGAAAGAATGAACTTGAAAGTGGAGGTTGCTAGAAGGCATAATGCTGAGTGAAATGAGTCAAGCATAAAAGACAAATATTGTATGACCCCTCTTTTATAAGAAGACAAGAACAGATAAATGTAGAGAAACCAGTGTTCATTGGTGGTTACCAGGGAGAGTAGTGAGGGAGGGGTAAGTACACTTTTGAACTCACAGATTTGTTATTTTTGGTGATGGAAGTAGTGAGAACAGCACGACCACAGTAAAGTTTAGTGTTTGAGCACAAATAGAACAGTGATGCATTGTAATAAATGGCACTATGTCAATGAACAATTTATGTGGAACTTTGTAAAAAAATTCATTGAAATATATAATTTTGCAACAACAACAACTAAAAATATGCATTTGGTTACATGCATATATAAGTATGAGTAAATATGTATTTACGCATATAGGATGGGATATATGAATAACTGTAGGCATATGTATACACATGTTCATAGGTCCTGCATATATTTTCAAGTATAAAATAAAGCACATGGGGCACAGTAATGGATATTTCCTAGACACAACCAAACACCTCACAGGATTGGTCTACTGGGTTTGAGGGCTTAGGACCACAGTCTCTTGGGACATCTCAGTCAATTGGCATAATATAGTCCATAAAAACAATGTTCTACATCCTAGTTTGATGAGTAGCATCTGGGGTCTTAAAAGTTTGTGAATGGCCATCTAAGATACAGCTATTGGTTTCTACTACTCTGGAGTTAAAGATAAAGAAGGAAACCAAAGACTCAAAACAGAATCTAGTCTACAGAACCAACAGTCTACATGAACAATGAAATCACCTACCCTGAGACAAGAAGAATTAGATGGTGCCTGGCTACCACTACTTCAGACCAGGGACTCAGTAGATTGTCCCATGTAGAAAGGGAGAAAAATGTAGCACAAAATTGAAATTTCTAAAACGTTCAGACTTGCTGGATTGGAGCAGACTAGATGAACCCCAGAGACTATCGTTCTGAGATACTCTTTAAACTTGGAACTCACACCACTCCCAGAGACTGTTTTTCATCCAAAGAACAGACTAAGTACTTTCTCCTCAAAATAATCATCTAGATGCAATCAAATGGTTAAGATTTACCCTAGAACAAAGGTTAGAAAGCAAGGAGAAATAGGGAAACTAGAGTAATGGAAACAGAACAACCAAAATGAGTATAACAAGAATGATTATACATTGTGAAAAATGTAACCAATGTTACTGAACAATATGTGCCGAAATTGTTAAATGACAACCAAATTTCCTGTGCAAACTCTCACCAAAAACACGATAAATATTATAAAGAAAAGAAAGTGGAAGAAATGATGTTCTGGGCCAAAATGCCTTTAGCTGAGAGATCATCAATGAGACTTTGCTGTCAAACTAGAGAAATGCACATGGCCCTAGAGAAGTTTGATTTTAAAGGTTTGAATATTTCACAACTATATATATATATTTAATAATATCAATTATTTTCTGTGATGGTGAGACTGAGAATCTGGGGACAGGACTCCCTGAAGAGGCATGTCATAATTTCCATTCAGTATGTATACTAAAAAAAAAAAAACACTTTTTTTTTTTATGTATACTTTAAAAAGCCAATTAGGTAATATGTTATCATTTCAAATTTGGAAACAGAAGAAAAAAAGTTATTCATAATAAAAACAATAGAAAATAGAGCTCTAACGAATCTTCTTGTTTTGTGTGTTACACAGAACATACACTGTCTGCTATCCTTAACTATTTTCCAAGAGGTCATGAGGCCCAGAGGACACATCTATGTCAGGGAAGTAATTAAGTATCTCTGTTTTTTTTTGATGTTTATCAAAAGGTTTATGAGTTTTGAAAAGGTTGAAGACCTTGTTTTACAAGAATAGATTTAGGATATAATTATGCCAGTTAAGAGTTTTACTTAAGCCTGATTAAAATTATTACTATGACAGAAAAAAATCAGGCATTTATATTTATTTAATACTTATGGCCATAATTTTGTGTAAAAGTTTATTTTCCAAGCAGCATCTGAATGCCTCCTATCTGCTCCTATGCTTCTTTTGTCCATAGTCATTAAAGTGCCTGGTTAAAAGAAACTTCAAATGGTTTGGTTTGACATTGTCTTTAAAGTACACATTTTTAAAAGTTTGCATGTTTAAATGAAGACATAAAATAAGGATTATAATTCCATACCTATAAATCTTTGGCTGGTAGTCATAGCTCTTAACCATTATGCCACTAGAATTTCCAAATCTTCCGTACTTAACAAAAAAACTAAAATGTGAAAAAAAAAGTGAATTGTGGACACAGCACAGGTCTTGTGGCCTGAGTACTATAGTCGCCAGCGCTCCCTGATGAAGTGTGAGTCAGCAAGCAGCCTGGCTTAGCTCTGTGAAGTCAACAGGATTATTTTATTGGTTGAATCTATATTCTTGGGACATATGACAAATCTAATCTCATTTTTTAATTAAAATTACATTTTAAAATATTTATAAGTAAATTATTTAATTTCAACCTGGTGTTTTTCAGTTGACATTATTAGAAAATTAGATGAAAACTAATTTTAGAACCTATAAACTTATTTTACAACTACTGAATGTTTGGAAGTTTTGTATTTGTAAATGAGTGAATTTCTTAAAGACAAAGTTATGTCACATACATCTTTCTTATCTGTTTGTTATGTCATAGCTGTTTTATAATAACAATTTAAATCAGAAAACTTTGTTTCACTTACATTCAATGCCATATTAACATGTCAAGGGCATATAAAATTCATTTACATAAAAGTTTATTTATATTAACTTTATATATATGCATTTATTTTAAGTAGACTAAGTAACATTAACTTAAACAGGCAATAGCCAAAGGTTTAACTTTCCTGGGAAAACATGAAGCTAGGCATCTCAGAAAGCTATTATTTTGGGGCTCATTAATGGTATCTCTTTGTCATTCTATCCACTGTCTAAAGGAATTGAAATGGTATCAGGTCCTTGGTTTTACATGGCACTAAGGCTGACTTATTAATGGAAAGGGTTTTAGACACTCCATTCCAAACTTCTCATTCTTCCTCCTTCATGAATAAAGTTTGGGAGAGAGTTTTCCAGCCACTGCATAGCAGCCAGTATGGCAAGTGGGCTACAGTTGAAATATTGACTTTGGGAAATCAGGTTTGTAGTTGTAGTTTCAGTCTGATTGTTCTGACAGGTTGTAGTATAGAAAGGGCCTCTTATGAGGTCAGGAACAAAGGGGTTCTGTTGTGACAGCAGGAGTGCCTGGGTGGTGCAAAGGGGTAGGTGTTGGTTACTAACAGATAAGTTTGCTGTTAGAACACACCCAGAGGTGCCTCAGAAGATATATACCTGGTGATCTGCTTCCTAAAGGTCATCACCATGAAGACTTTAAGAAGCACAGTGCTGCTTTGCAACAAGAGGTGTTGCCATGAGTCAGGACTCTCTAGATGGCAACCGTTTTTTGTTTGTTTGTTTTTTTGGTTTTGGTTGTGAAAGCACAACCATGGATTTGGCAGGCGGCAAGAACAATGAGACAAAATGGCTCTCAGCTCTCCATTTCAACTACCCAAACAAATAGGTGCTCTACCATCTAGATGCCAGCTGTAGCAGCCAAATGCAGAGGGAAACAGTGCCCATTGTGGATGAGGGATCCACGGAGCTGCTGGAGAAATTTGTGTTTTAGGTGCTCAAGGAGAGTAATATGTAGTCTTAGGTGCTGAAGTCTGGGATGGACAGAGGCCAGGCAGGGAAATCTGATGGTCACCACTCCAAGCAGAAGCCTCATCCTCTGTCTTCCCATATCACTTGTTGTTGTTAGCTGTTTTTCAATTGGCCCCCAACTCATGGGATCCCATGCACAACAGCATTGGACTTTGTGATCCATAGACTCTTCATTTGTTCGTTTTCAGAAGTAGATCGCCAGCCTTTCTTTCTAGTCTGTCTTAGACTGGAAGATCTGCTGAAACCTGTTCAGCATCACAACAACATGCACACCTCAATATGCAAGCCTCCACCAACAGATGAGTAGTGGCTGTGGCTGAAGTTCATTGGCCAGAATGGAACCTGGGTCCCCCACCTGGAAGGTGAGAATTCTACCACTGAAACACCACTGCCCCTCAATCCCCGTATCACGTATTTCTGTTCATTTTAGTAGCAACAAAGCTATTGTGACTGCTTTAACAACGTAGAAGCCTTCTGCAAATCAGAACTTCTTGAGATATTTGAAGCAAAAAAATAAAATTGTCTTCAAATAGGTTCAACATGTATCAATCAATGAAAGAGCGCTTATATTTCAATTTTTTTCAATTGTAAATTTCTGAATGATTTAAATTAATTTTAAACTGTATTATTTTTGCATTACATGTTCTGATTATTAATGGATGTTTGCAGCTGTTTCTTCTCATTTTGAATCTGGCCACATCAGCAAATGAAGGCCCCGAAAGCTGAATTCCATTCATGTCATTAAGACTGACTGAACTTTGAGAAGGTATCTCTTCCTCAGTTGTTTTTTCAGTGCCTTTCAACCGGAGGGATTCATTTTCTGGCACTATATCAGACAATGTTCCACTGCTATTCATAAGGCTTTCACTGACTAATTCTTTTCAAAGTTAGACCTCATTGAAGTATGAATCTAGAAAAATTGGAAATAGTAAAAAATGAAATAGAATGCAAAACATCAATATCCTAGGCATTAGTGAGCTGAAATGGACTGGTACTGGTCATTTTGACTCAGACAATCATATGATTATACCAGGAATGATAACTTGAAGAGAAATGGTGTTGCATTCATCATCAAAAAGAAAATTTCAAGGTGTACCCTGAAGTACAGTGTTGTCTGTGGTAAGGAAGACCAGTTAATACGACTATTATTCAAACTTACACACCAAACACTAAGGCCAAAGATGAAGAAATTGAAGACTTTTATCAACTTCTGCAGTCTGAAATTGATCAAACATGCAATCAGAATACATTGATAATTATTGGTGTTTGGAACACAAAAGTTGAAAACAAAGAAGAAGGATTGTTAGTTGGAAAATAGGGCCTTGATGATACACATGGTGCCAAAGGTGGCATGACAGAATTTTGCAAGACAAATGACTTCTTCATTACAAGCACCTTTTTTCAGCAATATTTTTATATGCATAGACCTTGTCTGGTGGAATACACAGGAATCAAATTGACTACATCTGTGGAAAGAGAAAATGGAAAAGCTCAATATCATCAGTCAGAACAAGGCCAGGGGCTGACTGTGGAACAGACCATCAATTGCTCATATGCAAGTTCATGTTGAAGTTGAAGAAAATTAGAAAAAAATCCACGAGAGCAAAGTATGACCTTGAGTATATCCCACCTGAATTTAGAGACCACTTCAAGGATAGATTTGTTGCTCTGAACACTAATGAGTGAAAATCAGACATGGTATAGAATGACATCATACATGAAGAAAGAAAGAGGTCATTAAAAAGACAGGAAAGAAAAAAAAAAAAAAGACCAAAATGGATGTCAGAAGAGACTCTGAAACTTGCTCTTGAACATTGAGTAGCTAAAGAAAATGTAGGAAATAATGAAGAAAAAGAGCTGAACAAAAGATTTCAAAGGGCAGTTCAAGAAGACAAGTAAAGTATTATAATGAAAAGTGCAAAGACCTGGAGGTAGAAAAGCAAAAGGGAAGAACACACTTGGCATTTCTCAAGCTGAAAGAACTAAATAAAAAATTCAAGCCTTGAGTTGCAGTATTGAAGGGTTCTATAGGGAAAATATTAAATGACCCAGGAAGCAACAAAAGAAGATGGAAGGAATACACAGGGTCACTATACCAAAAAGAATTGGTCGATGTTCAACCATTTCAAGAGGAACCATATGATCGCTAACCAATGGTAATGAAGGAAGAGGTCCAAACCGCACTGAAGGCATTGGTGAAAAATCAGGCTTCTGGAGTTGATGGATTACCAACTGAAATGTTCCCACAAACTGATGCAGCACTGAAAGTACTCACTAGTCTATACAAAGAAATCTGTAAGAAAAATACTTGGCCAAACATCTGGAAGAGATCTATATTTATGCCTATTCCAGGAAAAGTGATGCAACCAAATGTAGACATTATCAGAAAATATCATTAATATCAAACATGAGTAAAATTTTGCTGAAGATCATTCAAAAGTGGCTGCAGCAGTACATCGACAGGGAAGTGCCAGAAATTCAAGACAAATTCAGATGGCGGTATGGAATGAGAGATATCATTGCTGATGTCACGTGGATCCTGGTTGAAAGCAGAGAATACCAGAAAGATGTTTACTTGTGTTTTATTGACTATGAAAAGGCATTTGACTTTGTGAATCATAACAAATTATGGATAACATTGCGAAGAATGGGAATCCCAGAACACTTAAGCGTGCTTATGAGGAACCTTTACACAGATGAAGAAGCAATTGTTCAAACAGAGCAAAGGGATACTGTGTAGTTTAAGGTCAGGAAAGGTGTGTGTCATGGTTGTATCCTTTCACGATATTTATTTACTCTGTATGCAGAGCAAATAATCTGCACAGCTGGACTATATGAAGAAGAATGGGGCATCATGATCGAAGGAAGATTTAACAACCTCCATTATACAGATGACACAACCTTGCTTGCTAAAAGTGAAGAGGACTTGAAACACTTACTGATGAAGATCAAAGACCACAGCCTTCAGTATGCATTACACTTCAGCGTAAAAACAAAACAAAATCCTTGCAACTTGACCAATAAACAACATCATGATAGATGGAGAAAAGATCAAAGTTGTCAAGGATTTCACTTTACTTGGATCCAAAATCAACACCCATGGAAACAGCAGTGAAGAAATCAAATGATGCATTGCTTTGGGCAAATCTGCTGCAAAAGACCTCATTAAAGCATTCAAAAGCAAAGCCTGCTTTAAGAACTAAGGTGCACCTGACCCAAGCGATGTTGTTTTCAATCACCTCATATGCAGGTGAAAACTGGACAATGAATAAGGAAAACCGAAGAATTGACGCCTTTGAATTATGGTGTTGGCGAAGAATATTGAATATACCATAAACTGCCAAAAGAATGAACAAACTTGCCTTGGAATAATTATAAGCAAAATGTTCCTTAGAAGCAAGAGTGGCGAGAGTACGTCTCACACACTTTGGACGTGTTTTCATGAGGGACCAGTTCCTAGAAAGGGACATCATGCTTGGTAATGTAGAGGGTCAGCTAAATGGAGGAAGACCCTCAAGGAGGTGGAGTAGCTACAACAATGGGCAACAATGGGCTCAAACATAACAACAATTGTGAGGATGGTGCAGGACCCAGCAGCGTTTCGTTCTGTTGTACGTTGAGTCGCTATGAGTCGGAACTGACTCGACAGCATCTAATAACAACAACATTTTTGCATTTAATATTTCTTGTTGGTGGTGACTGTAAAAATCTTGTGGTTATAATTATTAAGGATTCTTGTTAAGAAATTACAAGTAGCTGTTTAATTTACAAAACCCAATATAAAAGAATTATGTTCCAGAAGCAAACACAAATTTTCATTAATAAATATGAAGATACTCTATTTGGAAGTATTATCTAATTAAAATAAATAATCGAAATTCTGCCTTTATATAAGACGTATAGTTGTGAATTTCAAACAATTTACATTAATGTGGTATATGATTAAAAAAATGGGTTTTTCTTATTTTATCATCAAACATAAACACATGTTGAAAAATTGACAAAACAAACATGTACAGTTTAATGAATAATGTGAAAACTGATGTAATCTCCATCCAGGTCATAAAATGTTGCAAGAATATTTTATTCATTATTTTTAATTTTTTGCATTCTAGAGAATTTTTAGGATTAGAAAAAAAAAAGACCAATAATGCCAGATAAATAAATTGTTATATAGGTAATATAATCAAATTGTCCCAGTAAGTGGGCTGGGTGCACTTACTACATAACTCAAATTTTGGGGAATGTTTTCATAGGTGGAGAAATATTTGTATTAACAGACTTATTTGGTATTTTAAAAAAAGTGATATGCTATATATTATAGTTTTGATAGTTCTTCCAAGTTTTCTTCCATTAAATATTTAGTAGAATTACTTTAACATTACACAAAATCATTTAAACATACACAAAATATTTGGGGGAGAAAATACTTAGATGAAATTAGTGTATAGATATTCATGAATTCTTTCTTTTTGAAGCTCCTTGTGTTTCTCTCCCTTTGATTCCTGTATTGAACCATTGCACTTGGTCATCCAGAATACAGTGTTAATCTTTTTTTCTGTACAGGGCCCTGCTTTTATCATTACTTTCTCACTGTACAACAGATTTTTCATACTGGACTTTTCAGAAAGAAACTTTTGAGAAAATGAAAATATGCATAACATAAAATAATCATATTTCTAGCACTGAGAGATTTCTCCAGCCCCTGATGGGCTCACAGAGATTTGCAAGCCCTTAGAAAGATTCTTTTCTTCCCAGATTCTCTCCACATACCTTTTTTTTTTTCTCTATTTCTCAGTATACAAGCTGGTTCCATCTCATTTGCCTAGAGTACAACCATTTGGTCTTCTCAGCTTGTCTAATGCTCTCCATTCTAAATTGTCCTCACCCACTGACTTCTCATTTCTAATGTTCTGACTGATGGAATTCTCTAGTTAATGACTAATTTTGAAGGGCAGTTGCACTGGCTATCCTTGGGTCCTAAGGTAACCCTTTTTTAATTTGGTAAGTAGGCGCATCAAATGTGAGGCTTTCATGGATGGTATTTTACAACTGTTCATGCCTGCTTGACAGAAGTTGACAGCCCTTAGACCTGTCAGTGACCATCTTCTAAGAGGAAATCCTGTTTAGAATGGAACATACATTGAGGAAGCAAGGTGATGAAAAGGGTGAAGAGAAATCAGACTTCAATTACATCATCTTAACTGCTGGCTCAGGTTTCACCTGAATCCAGGGAAACATTTGAACTCTTTATTTAAATGAAGCAACAATTTAATATTTTTAATTGAAGC
Organism: Elephas maximus indicus; assembly: GCF_024166365.1. Classification (NCBI taxonomy): domain Eukaryota; kingdom Metazoa; phylum Chordata; class Mammalia; order Proboscidea; family Elephantidae; genus Elephas; species Elephas maximus. The sequence continues at coordinate 24,680,856 of NC_064835.1, read as the reverse complement.
TATTTTTTTCCAAATGTGAATTTTAATCACAATAACCTGACTAGTTCTATAAATATGGCTATGAAATGTACACCATTGTAAATTTAATTGCTTATATTATATAGAATTAGTTAAAAAAAAAAAAACCTTATACTTTCAAAATATCTTGGCTGAAAAAAATGATAAAGCAAAAATCATTATTCACAACCATTAAAAATTTTAAACAAAGAAATTTAAATTGTTTAACAAAACTTACAACTACACTTTTTTTTGTACTCTAAATGCAAGGCTACTCTCTTTTCATCTCTCAAATTTACAATTTTAACAAAACTAAGTAACATAAAACTTCACTGATTCAGACTTTATCACCTTGGTGTTTTTGAAAATTTTGGCCCTGGATGCGAAGAAAATCAATTCCATTTCTCTACTAACCATTATTCTTTGAGTCATGTGACAGGGTAGAACTGCTTCACAGGGCTTTCCAGGCTTCGATCTTTATGGGTGCAGATCGCCAAGTCTTTCTCCCGTGGAGTTACTGGGTGGGTTTGAATAGGTAAACTTTTGATTAGCAGCTGAGTATTTAACCTTTGGGCCACCAGGGCTTCTTATGTGTCACTATATGGGCTGGTTATTATAATTTTCAGCTTTTGTATGTTGATAAAGTGCTTAGTTATTCTTAATTATTGAAAAAATATTTTCACTGAGCATAGAAACCTAAATTGACAAATTTTTTGCTTGACTTAAACTGTTTCAATAAAAAATCAATTACCATTCTTATTGTTCTTCAGAAGGTGATGATGGAATGTATTTATATTTTTCAGATTTTAAATTTTATTTTTTGAGATGTAATTAACACATTAAAATGTACAAATATTGAGTATAAAAAGCTTCATGGCTTTTTAAGTATGCACTCTGTATGAAGAACACATCATATCATAGTTTACTTCCATTATTCAATAAAGTTTCCTCTTGCCTCTCAAAACCTATGCCTTAAACATGTATTGATATTTATTACCACGGGATTTATTTTTGCAATGCATGTATCTTCTTTGGTTAAATGTCTGTTCACATCTCTTACACATTCCTTTAATACATTGTTTGTTTTCCTATTGTCGTGTTTTAAGGGTTCTTTACATATTGTAGGGGCCCTGGTTGCACAGTGGTTAAGAACTACTGTGCGCTATGGCTGCTAACCAAAAGTCTGGCAGTGCAAATGTACCAGCTGATCCTTGGAAACCCTATGGAGCAGTTCTACTCAGTCTTACATGGTTGTAATGAGTTGGAATTGGCTTGACAGCAAAGGGTTTGGTTTATATATTTTGGATAAAAGTTTTTTTTTTATTAAATATGTGATTAGAAAATATTTTGTCCTTGTCTGTCCTTTTTTTGTTTTAATATTATATTTCTTGGGAAAATTTTTTTAATTTTGATAACATCCAACTGAACATTGTGCTTTTGGTATATCATTTTAGGAATTTTTGCCTAACCCTAGGTCACAAAACTTTTCCCTTTTGTTCTCATCTAAAAGTCTTACAGTTTTACATTTAGATCTATGGTTCATTTTGAGATAATTTTTGTTAATGATATGAAGTAGCGACTGAAGTTTTTTTTTTTATATATATATACGAATATCTAATTTGAATTGCCTTTACACTTTTGTCAAAATAAATTACCTTATATGTGTATGGGTCTATTTCTGGATTCTATACTCTGTTCCACTGATCTGTATCCTTTTGCCAATACCAAGCTATCCTGACTATTGTTAACATATTAGTAAGTCTTGAATTCAGGTAGTGTGAGCCTTCCAACTTTGATCTTTTGCAAAATTATTTCAGCTATTCTGGTTTCTTTGGCTTTCCATATATATATATATATATAAATATATGAGAATCAGCTTTATAGATATATATGTACATATATATTTATACATATATTTGAAGGATCTTATTTTAATTTATAAATATTTTTCTTGATAGCCTTTGTTTAGGATACTCCATAGAGCATTATTATGTTTTTTAATTAGTTATAATTTTGTCTAAGGCAAAAGTCCTCACCAGAGGGATCCATTTACCAAGATTATCTCTGAAACATAAAAAGATTTTCATTTTGGTGCAATAGTAGGTCATTATGTAACTAGTCACTAAATTCCTTAATTCACAGGGGTATTTAATGCAGATTCATTTTTCAAATTGTATTAGTTTTGGTACAGAAGGAAATTCACATTTTTAGGGCAACTGGAATTTGTAAGAAGGCCCTTCCCTGCGGATCCAGTGTTTCTTCTCTGCTTTGCAGACTGTGTTGTGTTCTAGACTGTGTAAAGAATTTACGACATAAGGAAACTCAGAGAAAATGAAGTTCTCTGCTAGTGGGTCATTGTAGAAAAGTCAATATCCACAATACAGTAAACCCCCACTTACTGTACCTCTGTTCAAATACTACATGTACTGTCAGATTGTGGGATTTGCTAGAGCACATTTCTGAGTCTTAATGCCATAAATGTAATTGTTCCTCTTTTTTCTTTTTTTTTAATTGTGCTTTAGGCGAAAGTTCAAGCTCAAGTCAGTTTCTCATACAAAAATTTACACACACATTGTTATGTGACCCTAGCTGCTCTCTCTGTAAAGGGACAACATACTCCTCCTTTCCACCCCGATTTCCCATGTCCATTCAACCAGCTCCTATCCCTTTCTTCCTTCTCATCTTGCCTCCAGACAGGAGTTGCCCATTTAGTCTCATGTACCTACATGAACTAAGAAGTACACTCTTCATCAGTATCATTTTATGTATTATACACCAGTCTAATCTTTTTCTGAAGAGTTGGATTCTGGAATGGTTTCAGTTTCTGTGTTAACGGAGAGTTTGGAGGCCATGTCTTCTGGGGTTCCCCCAGTCTCAGTCAGACCATTAAGTCTGGTCTTTTTTACTAGAATTTGAATTCTGCACCCCACTTTTCTCCTGCACTGTCAGGGACTCGCTGTTGTGTTCCCTGTCAGGGTGGTCATTGGTGGTAGCCAGGCACCATCTAGTTCTTTTGTCTCAGGCTGGTGGAGTCTCTGGTTTAGGTGGCCCTTTTTGTCTCCTGGGCTAATATTTTCCTTGTGTCTTTGGTGTTCTTTCATTCTCTTTTACTCTAGCCGGTTTGGACCAATTGATGCATCTTAGGTAGCCGCTCACTAGCTTTTAAGCAGCTCGATGTTGCTCACCAAAGTGGGATGTGGAACATTTTCTTAATAAACTTTGTTATGCCAATCGACCTAGGTATCCTCGGAAACCATGGTCCCCAGCCTCTGCTACTCTGTCTTTCCAAGTGTTTGATTGTGTTCAGAAAACTTCTTAGCTTTTGGTTTAGTCCAGTTGTGCTGACTTTGGCTAGGACCTCTAGCACAATGTTGAATAAGAGTGTTGATAAAGGCATCCCTGTCTGGTTCCCATTCTCAAGGGGAATGCTTCCAGACTCTCTACATTTAGGATGACATCGGCCATTGGCTTTGTATGAATGGCTTTACCATGTTAAGGAATTTCCCTTCTATTCCTATTTTGCTGAGACTTTTGTCAGAAATGGGTGTTGGACTTTGTCAAATGCCTTTTCTGCATCAATTGATAGGATCATTTGGTTCTTGTCTTTTGTTTTATTTATGTGATGGATTACACTGATTGTTTTTCTAATGTTGAACCATTCCTGCATACCTGGTATGAATCCCATTTTGCCATGGTGAGTTTTTTTTTTTTTTTTGATATGTTGTTGAATTCTATTGGCTACCATTTTGTTGAGGATTTTTGTGTCTATGCTCATGAGAGATATTGGTCTGTAATTTTCTTTTTTTGTGTGATGTCTTTACCTGGTTTTGATATCAGGGTTATGCTGACTTCATAAAGTGAGTTTGGGAATATTCCATCCTTTTCTATGCTCTGAAATACCTTTAGGACTAGTGGTGTTAACTCTTCTCTGAAAGTTTGGTAGAATTCTCCAGTGAAGCCGTCAGGGCTAGGGCTTTTTTTGTTGAGAGTATTTTAATTACCTTTTCAATCTCTCGGTATGGGTTTATTTAGTTGTTCTACCTTTGTGTTAATTTAGGTAGGTAGTGTGTTTCTAGAAATTTCTGTTTCCTCTAGCTTTTCAAATTTGTAGGAGTACAATTTTTCATAGTATTCTGTTTTGATTCTTTTAATTTCAGTCGGGTCTGTTGTAATATCGTCCATCTCATTTCTTATTTGGGTTACTTGCTTCCTCTCCTGTTTTTCTTTTGTCAAGTTGCCCAGTGGTTTATTGATTTTGTTGATCTTTTCAAAGAACCAGTTTTGGTCTTGTTAACTCTTTCAATTGTTTTTCTGTTATTTATTTCATTTAATTCTGCTCTTATTTTTATTATTTCCTTTCTTCTGGAGCCTGAGGGTTTCTTTTGCTGCTCTCTTTCTGTTTGTTCAAATTGTAGGGTTAATGTTTTTATTTTGGCCCTTTCTTCTATTTGGATATGTGCATTTATTGCTATAAATTGACCTCTGAGCATTGCTATTTCTATGTCCCGAAGGTTCTGGTAGGATGTGTTTTCATTCTCATTTGATTCTGTGAATTTCTTTATTCCGTCCTTAATTTCTTCTATAACCCAATAGTTTTTGAGCAAGGTGTTGTTCAGTTTCCATGTATTTGATTTTTTTCCTTGCTTTTTCTGTTATTGATTTCTATTTTTATGGCTTTATGGTCAGAAAAGATACTTTCTAATATTACAATGTTTTGGATTCTGTTAAGGCCTGCTCTGTGGCCTAAAATGTGGTCTATTCTGCAGAATGTTCCATGTGCAAAGGAAAAGAAAGTATGCTTGGCTGCTGTTGGGTGGAGTGTTTTGTATATGTGTATGAGATGAAGTTGGTTGATTGTGGCATTCAGGTCTTCCGTGTCTTTATCAAGCTTCTTTTTGGATGTTCTGTCTTTTACTCAAAGTGATGTGTTGAAGTCTCTACTATTATTGTGGAGCTGTCTATTTGTCTTTTCAAAGCTGTTAGAGTTTGTCTTACGTATTTTGGATCCCTGTCATTGGGTGCATAAATATTTATTATGGCTATGTGCTCCTGGTACCCTTTAATCATTTTATAGTGTTCTTCCTTATCCTTTGTGGTGGATTTTTGTTAAAGTCTATTTTGTCAGAAATTGGTATTGTCACTCCTGCTCTTTTTTGATTGTTGGTTTCTTGATATATATTTTTTTTCCATCCTTTGAGTTCTAGTTTGTTTGTGTCTTTAAATCTAAGGTGTGTCTCTTGTAGGCAGCATGTAGCAGATCATGTTTTTTTAATCCATTCTGCCACTCTCTGTCTCTTTATTGGTGCATTTAGTCCTTTTACATTCAGCATAATTTTTGATAGGTATGAGTTTAGTGCTGTCATTTTGATGTATTTTTTTTTGTGCTCTTGACAGTTTCTTTGTTCCGCTTAATTTTCTCTGCTGAGTTGTTTTTCTTTATGTATTTTCATCTTTTTCCTTGTTGTTGATTTTGTATTTGCTGAGTCTATATGTTTTTCTTTTTTTTCTTTTGGTGTGTAGGATTGTTAGTTTTCTTTGTTATTACCTTATTTACCCCTATTTTTCTAAGTGTAAACTGATCTTTTATTTATTTATACTACCTTGACTTTCTCTCCTTATGAAAGGTGTATGACTACATTATTTAGCCCTTTTTTTTTTGTTTTAATATTCTCATATTTTTCATACTGACGTCTGTGTTTCTCTGTTTTCAGTGTTTTAGCTTTGGTTTATTTTTGTGATTTCCCTATCTGGGTTGCTATCTGGTTGCCCTGTCCTGTGTTCTAGTCTTGGGTTGTTTTCTGATGTTATTGATTTTCTAACTGGAGAACTACCTTTTCAATTCTTGTAGTTTTGGTTTGTTTTTTACAAATTTCCTAAACTTCTATTTATCAGGAAATGCCCTAATTTTGCCATCATATTTGAGAGAGTTTTGTTGGATATGTAATTCTTGACTGGCATTTTTTTTTTCTTCAAGGCTTTGTGTATGTCCTCTCATTGCCTTCTTGCCTGCGTGGTTTCTGCTGAGTAGTCAGTGCTTAGTCTTATTGACTCTCCCTTGTAGATGACTTTTCATTTGCCCCTAAGAAAGAAACCAAACCCAGTGCTGTCGAGTCAATTCCGACTCATAGCAACCCTATAGGTCAGAGTAGAACTGCCCCATAGAGTTTGCCCCAGCCCCTCTTAAAATTCTCTCTTTATCTTTGGTTTTGGCAAGTCTGATTATAATATGTCTTGGTGACTTTCTTTTGGGATATTCCATGTGTGGGGTCCGATGATCTTCTTGGATACATATCTTCTCATTTTTCATGATATCAGGGAAGTTTTCCACCAATAAACCTTCAACAATTCTCTCTACATTTTCTGTTATTTTCCCCTGTTCTGGTACTCCAATTACTGATAGGTTATTCTTCTTGGTAGAGGCCCACATAATTCTTAGGGTTTCTTCACTTTTTTTAAATTCTTTTATCGGATTTTTCCTCAAATAAGTTGTTATCAAGCATATTATCTTCAGTCTCACTAATTCTGACTTTCATCACCTCAATTCTGCTCCTATGACTTTCTATTAAGTTATCTAATTCTGAAATTTTATTGACAGTCTTTTGGATTTCTGTTTGCTGTCTCTCTATGGATTCTTGTAGCCTGTTAAATTTGTTATTATGCCCTTCTACAACTTTCTTAAGTTCCTCTATTCCCTTGTCTGTATGTTCCTTGGCTTGTTCCAGGTTTTGCCTGATCTCCTTCCTGATCACTGAAGAGTTCTATATATTAATCTTTTAAATTCTACCTGTGGTAATTCCAAGAAGCTATCTTCCCCCAGAAGGTTTCTTGGTTCTGTATTCTGGGGCTTGCTGAAGTCATCATGGTCTGCCTTTTTATGTGATTTCATATTGACTGTTGTGTCTGAACCATCAATAAGTTATATTGATTTATTTTATGTTTGCTTGCTGTGTCCTAGCTTCTTGTTTTGTTTTGTTTTGATATGCCAAAATAGGCTGGTCGCGTGAGCTAGTTTGATTATTGGTTTCTTGTCAACAGGTATTTAGAACTGTTACTAGGTATGTGAGTCCAGGAGTCCAATTACATGCCTTGTGTGGATTCAGCTCAGGTGTCCCAGGTTGTTGGTCACTGATTGTGTAGTGTAGGCTCTCACCTACAGTCCTAGACAGGCAGGGGTGACTGGAGTAAACACAGGTATCTGGCTGCAGTAGTGGGTCATGTGATGAGCAAGGAAGGGGTTTGAAGTCTGCCCTTGAGTGTCTGGATTGAAAGCATGTCTCTGTTCCCTAGAGCATGTAGGTGCATGGATTGTAGCCAGATTGTGGGCATCCAATGCTGTTGGTTGTAAGGGCTGGGAGGCATCACTTATTCTTGTACCCCTTTTGCGGGTGGCTAGATGAAGTAGGTGAAGCCACCAGTCCTCAGGCCCCTGATGTGGGTAGGTGAGGACCCTGCTTAATGGGCAGGGCAGTGTCAAATGTCATGAATCTGCCACTCTCCCTTATAGCTGATGCAATCAAAAATAGGCTCAGGTATATAACCTATCGTACTGTGTTAATGAGGACTTCGCTTTTGAAATTGGCCCACACAGGTGTATGCAAGGCTGAAAGGCATTCAAACTTCATGGGCTCTTTATGCCTGCACCTCAGCAAAGGGACTGTACCTGCCCTGAGTTCTCGGCTTAAGAGTGCTGGCAGATTATTTTTTCTTGTTTGTTAATTTATTCTGTCTACAAAACTGAGAGAATATCTCAGGGCACTAGATGGATCCTACTTCCAGCCTAGGGCATGCAGCAATCAGTGAAGCCAGGCTGGGACCTGGATCAAAGCAGCAGGGAGGGTACTGGTAAGTGGGAGAGAAGTACTTCTCAAAGGAGGATGGTTTTGATCTAAGAAGTAGGTTAGACAAATGTACTTATCTTTCACTGAGGAGTACCACTTTTCACTGGTTCTGGAGGCTTGAACAGACACTCTGCCACTCAGTCTCCCCAATGGAAAAAACACGTCAGGATTGCTACTGCATGCCCCACCCACACGCACCAGCCAATCCAGTCTGCAGGGTGCTGGTGCTGGCCTGCTCAGTTCTGGTAATGCCTTGCTGCTTCTGAACTGTCTCTCCCTCCCCCTGCTGCTCAGTCCAATCCCTCAACTTTGTCTTTGATGTTCAGGCTCCTGGATTGTCGTATATAATCAATTCATTGTTTTTTTTTTGGGGACTCCATTTTAAGAGGGACCACAGGAAGCTTCTGACTACTCCGTCATCTTGACCACACCTCCTAATTGCTCCTTTTTGTGTGCTTATAAATTTTAAACTCTGGAAAAGTTTGAGGAAAGGAAAGAGATACACTCAAACAGGGCCAACCTATCTTTGGACAGGGGATGGAAATTGAATGCAGTGGCCACATAAGTCATGGATTGACAAGTGCCCTTTCTGTTTAGCCTTTATTCAGGGTTTAGGAGAAACACAGGCTAGCCAGGTTTTAATATATCATAACTTCCATTTGAACCTTTATTTTCTGTTTATTTCAAGTAGATTCTCTCTGATATGGGGAACCAATACTGTCCCTGAAGGGAGCCTAAAATCTCTCTTTTTTTCTCTTTTTGTCTTCCCTATTCCCCTCCATTCTGCCCCAAACCAAAACCAAACCAGTTGCCATCTGCTGATTCTGACTCACAAAGACCCTGTAGGACAGAGTAGATTGCCTCATAGTGTTTCCAAGGCTGTAAATCTTTATGGAAGTTGATTGCCACATTTTTGGGCAATCTGTGGGATGGCAGATGGGTTTGAACCACTGACCTTTATTTTAGCAGCAGAGCATTTAACCAGTGTGCCACCAGGGCTCATTTTTCTGCCCCGACTATGTTTTACTGTTTTTTTCTTTAAATGATACATATATTTTGTAATTCTGGCAAAAATATACATAACATAAAGTTTACCTTTTAAGCATTTTTGTGGGTACACTTCATTGATGTTAAGTATGTTCGCAAAAAGATATTTTCTTAATCATGCCAAACAGAAACTCTATACTCATTAAACTCTATCTCCCATTATACCTCTCCACAACCCCTGGTAAGCTTTATTCTACTTTCTGTCTCTATGAATTTGCCTAATCTAAATAGCTCATATAAGTGGAATCTCACATGATGTTTGTCCTTTTGTGTCTGGCTTATTTCACTTAACATAATGTCTTCAAGGTTCATCCATGCTCCAGCATGCAACAGATCTTTATTTCTTTTTATGGCCACATAATATTATGTTGTGTATCTGTACCACATTTTGTTTATCCGTTCCTTTATTAATGAACATTTGGATTGTTTCTGCCTTTGGCTGTTGTAAAAAGTGCTGTAATGAACATTGTTGTACAGGTTTCTGTTTATGTTCCTGCCTTCACTTCTTCTGGGTATATATCTAGAATTGAGATTGCTGGGTTGTATGGTAGTTTTATGTTCAAACTGTTTTCCATAGTGGCTGTATTATTTTACATTCCCTTCCTGAATACACCAGGGTTCTCATTTTTCCACATCTTTACCAACGCTTGCCACTTATTATTTTCAATTTTTTTTTTCTTTATAATATCCATCCTAATAGGTGTGAAGTGATATCTCATTGTGGTTTTGATTTTCATTTTCCTAATGACGAATGATGTTGAAAATCTTTTCATGTGCTTATTGGTCATATGTATATATCTTTGGAGAAGTATCTGTTCAAGTCCTTTGTCTATTTGTTAATTTTTTTTTCCTTGAGTTGTAGTTCTTTGTATGGGCCAGGCAGTGTTTTGTTCTGTTGTGCATAGGGTCACTATGAGTCGGAACAGACTTGATGGCACCTAACAACAACAACAGTTCTTTATATAACTTGAATATTAATCCCTTATCAATATATGATTTGCAAATATTTTCTCCCAGTCCAGTCATTTCATTCTCTTGATTTTGATCTTTGATGTACATAAGTTTTTTTTAAAAAAATAGAGTCTAATTTATCTATTTTTCCTATTATTGCCTATGGTTTTGGTGTCATACTTAAGAATCTATTGCCACACCCGAGGTTGTGAAGTTTTTTTTACCCAAGTTTCCTGTTTCCGTTTAATACCATAAGCAATTGGAGAATTTCCCAAATTAATACAAATAATAATTTTCTCTTAACTTTAGATTTTTATTCAACATGTTACATAATACTTTTCACTATTCTTTTTTTTAATTAATTTTTATTGTGCTTTAAGTGAAAGTTTACAAGTCAAGTCAGTCTTTTCACACTCCTAATTGCTCTCCCCCTCATGATACAGCACACTCCTTCCCTCCACTTTCTCTCCTCACGTCCATTTGGGCAGCTTCTGCCCCCATCTGCCCTCTCATCTCCCCTCCAGACAGAAGATGCCAATGCCAACATAGTCTTATGTGCCTGCTTGATCCAAGAAGCTTGTTCTTCACCAGTATCATTTTCCATCCCATATTCCAGTCCAATCCCTGTCCGAAGAGTTGGCTTTGGGAATGCTTCCTGTCTTAGGCTAACAGAAGGCCTGGGGACCATGGCCTCCAGGGTCCTTCTAGTACCATTCTGACCATTAAGTCTGGTCTTTTTGTGAGGATTTGTGGTCTGTATCCCACTGCTCTCCTGCTCCCTCAGAGTTTCTCTGTTGTGTTTCCTGTCAGGGAAATCATCGGTTGTGGCTGGGCACCATCTAGTTCTTCTGGTCTCAGGCTGATGTAGTCTCTGGTTTATGTGGTTCTTTCTGTCTTTTAGGCTCTTAATTACCTTGTGTCTTTAGTGTTCTTCATTATTCCTTGCTCCAGGTGGGTTGAGGCCAATCTATGCATCTTAGATGGCTGCTTGCTAGCATTTAAGACCCCAGACACCACTCTCTGAAATGTGATACAGAATGTTTTCTTAATAAATTTATTATGCCAATTGACTTAGATGTCCCCTGACACCATGGTCCCCAAGCCCCTGCCCCTGCTACTCTGGCCTTCAAAAAAAAAAGCATTCAGTTTATTCAGGAAACTGCTTTTGGTTTAGCCCGGTTGTGTGGACCTCTCCTGTATTGTGTGTTGCCTTTCCCTTCACCTAAAATAAAACTTACGTACTATCTAATTAGTACATTTCACTTTTCTTACCTAATTTATTGAATTTAGCAGTTAATTAAGTTTGCACAATACTTAATATGCTAAAAATAATTTGATCAATCAGAATATTTCTTTCTTGACTTCTCACCAAACTTAACTTAGGCTTGATTTCATGTTCAGTCTTTGCCAAGGCTGAATCATAGTTTTGGGCATTTACATGTTTATTACACAAATTCAAATTTCCAGATATAATGGAAAACCTTTGGAAATTCCTGAGCTGGGGGAGATAGAGTTGTGCTTTCAGAGATTATTTTGGCAGCAGTGCAGGTATCTAGGGGCCCTGGTGGCTCAGTGGTGTAAAAGCTAAGGCTGCTAACCGAAAGATTAGCATATCAAATCCACCAGTCCCCCTTGGAAACCTTATGGGGAAGTTCTACTCTGCCTATAGGTTTCACTATGAGTCACATTTGCCTTGAACACAATGGGTTTTTTACAGGGCAAGTGGCTAAACTGGAGAGGTATGTGCAAATATTCAAGAATAACAATTAGGGACCATGCAATTCAGTAGTACAGTTCTCTTGAAACTCAAAAACGTACCTGAACATGGATAGTGACTTTGAGAAAGAGATGGAGTTCATTGTGGTGATAGACTCACTTACTTGGCAAGTGAGAAATGTGGAAAGTATTTTGAAGGTTTTTATCCAGAAAACAGTTTAATTTCCACTGATATTTGTTGAATTTCTACTATAATCTGCATTTTCCTTAGCCTCCAAAGCAGAGTAGTAAACAAGACAGAAGTAGTCGTTGCCCATACAGAGATTATAGTTTATAGAGGAAAATGGGAATAAACAGGAAAACAGAAATATGTCTGATGAGTGTTATGATGGAGGCTCTACCAGGAGCAAAGAGAACACAAAGAATGACAGCTGATATTTATTGACTATTTAGCGTAAGCCAGGCACTGCTCTAAGCAATTTGCTTATACTAGCTCATTTAATTGTTACAACAACCCAATGAGAGAGATTCTATTACTACCAGTCTTACTTTGTTAATGATGAACCTGAAGCACAGTCACTTGCCCTAAGTGTAATAATCAGTATATGGAGATGGGTTTCATACATGTGCCCTCTCACTCTGTAGCCCACACTCTTAAGTACTATGATGGGAAGAGATTGATGAACTCAGCTACTGAAATTTTTAAGGACCCAGCAGGACTTTCAGGTAGAAATTTACAGCAAATGTTTAAAGTAAATACAAGGAAGGCAACAAACTAAAAACTAATTTAGAGACACTCCAGGAGACAACAATTGAAGGTAGTTACTGCAATCCTGTACATCTAATATTATGAAATAAAAAAAGACTTAAGGAAGAAACCTTGTGGCAAAATCTCCTTTTAGGTTTTGGGAATAAGGGGAAAGAAAACCATGAAATAGATTTCCCTTCAGAGAAGATGATAAAGATATGGGTGATTCCTTTTGGCTCTGCATTGGGGGGTATGTAATCCCTTGAGTGAGTTGAAAACTTGGAGTAAACACTGACCCCTCAGGAACTAAAAACAGATCATGGTCCAGGGTGTAAACACAATCCCCATATTTCCCTTTTATGTGCAGAATCTGTTCCCTTGGGAAGAGCCTGAGCCAGCTCTAAACTGTTTATAATCAAGTACATTACATCAGTAACTCACATTAAATCATCTGTGTGGAAATGGTGATAATAATGATTTTTTTTTTCCTGTTGCTTGAGAATGTTCAATATTAAAATCAGAAAATACCATCTGTTGCTCAAAAAGATTTTCAGGGCATTTCAGAAATTAATTCAGGGCAACATCCTGTTAGAATCAGAGGAAGCAAAACTTCAGAGCTTGAAATTTCCCTTCTAGGACCACAAGACTAAGAAAAAAAATCAATAAAGAAACAATCACATATTTTGGTCTAAGAAGGTGAGTTCTTCTATTCCTTCCATATTAGTGTCCACTTGTTTTGAAAGTCCTGGGATCTACCATTTGCCCTTTCTTTCCCATTTTGTGCAGTCTAACAGTAATTGGAAGAATCTGACTGTGGGGGGAGAGTGGGATATTTAGACATTAGGGCTGATGTGAATCTAGTCTTTCAGTAAGTTTTCTGTGCCAGGTGGGAACCTTCGTTTGTCTAGATTAATGACTTTAACTCTGTAGCAGAGGGCAGTTACAGAACTTTTCCTAGACTCTGGTTCCTTAGTTCTGAATTAGAAACAATGTTCATGGTTCCCACTCTGCTGGGGTCTAATCTGCATCAGAAGATGGCACCATGATCCTTGGACCTCTGCCTCCAAATTCACTGGTGAGAGGAGGGTTCATGTGAGTGAAGAAATAATGAGATGAGAGAGAGAGGATTGTGTCCTGGGCATCTTTCCTCTCCTTTATCCCTTGCTTTTTCTAGCTGTCATGCTACATAAGGTGACACTGACTTTATATGTACACAAAGTTGGAGGTAGTCTTTACCGTTTTTTGCTTACAAAGACTTTAATAATGGGAGTTCAGTGTCACTCTGTGTGTTGGTACTGGTAAAGGCTGATGATATGGGCCCAAGTTGAGTTAGTCTTAGACATCCTCAGCATATACCTTGTGGGAGGTGATACTGCAGGAAGATCTGAGTTGCCATCTAATGTAACTCTTTTCACTTGTACCCACAGACCCAACCCTATAGAAAAATGACTAATGGAAATAGTTCTTTTGTGACCAAATTCATTCTGATGGGATTAACAGACCAACCAGATCTTCAACTCCCTTTGTTCTTCCTGTTTCTAGTAACGTATATGGTCACTGTGTTGGCAAACTTGGGCTTGATTACTCTGATTGGGCTGATTTCTCACCTTCACACCCCCATGTACTTTTTCCTCTTTAACTTGTCCTTCATAGACCTCTGTTATTCTTCTGTGTTTACACCAAAAATGTTAATGAGCTTCATATCAAAGAAGAATATTATCTCCTACAAGGGGTGCATGACCCAGCTCTACTTTTTCCTTTTTTTTAATCATTTCTGAATGCTTTGTGTTGACATCAATGGCCTATGATCGCTATGTGGCCATCTGTAATCCACATTACCATGTCCCCTAAAGTGTGTTTAAACCTTATTTTTGGTTCGTCCTTGTTAGCCTTTTCTTGTGCTATGGCTCACACTGGATGCATACTGAGACTGACCTTCTGCGATGCCAACACCATCAACCATTTCTTTTGTGACCTTCTCCCTCTGCTCCAGCTGTCCTGCACCAGCACCTATATCAATGAGCTGGTGGTTTTTATTGTGGCAGGCATCAGCATTATTTTGCCCAGTCTTACCATCTTTATCTCTTATGCTTTCATTCTCTCCAGCATCCTCCGCATCAGTTGCACTGAGGGCAGGTCCAAAGCCTTCAGTACCTGCAGTTCCCATGTAATTGCTGTTTCTCTGTTCTTTGGGTCAGGTGCATTCATGTATCTCCAACCATCTTCTGCAGGGTCTACGGGTGAAGGAAAAATCTCTTCTGTGCTTTACACCAATGTGGTTCCCATGATGAATCCCTTAATCTACTGCTTGAGGAACAAAGATGTTAAACTTGCCCTGAGGAAAACGTTGAGTAGGAGAAAGTTTTGATCAAAAACAGTATCTCTCTGTACAAGTAGTTAGAGGACAGGGAGACTCTGCATGTTTGGTTTCAGTATTTTTGGTGGCATTATTCTTATTCTATTTCTTTCTTATCTCAATACTTTATTTTCACTTTTTTTTAGTTGGCTTTCCCTTACTCAACATTTCCATGATTTATTCTAATTTCACAATTTTTCTTTTTAAGAATAACATTAAAGAGTTTATTATCACTGTATTTCTCACAGTAAATTTGAACTTTTTTTCTCTTGGAAAAATAATAATGATTCTGTGAATGATCTAATAAAGCAGTTTTAGCATGACATTACACCATTGTGGTGGAGGTTTCTTATTAGGTACTTGTAATGTTTCATTGGATGCATAAATCAGATTATATTTCTGCCCTTGTATTTCCATCCTCCAGTGGGCAGGCATAGTGTCCTTCGAATGTCACCATTTTACAGAAATTAAAGGTTCCATGAACAGTATCAAGTTTATCTCACTTTGTAGGTGTAAACACTATGCACTTTCTTTTGAAAAAGAGTTTATTTATTTACCTTCCTATACCCAAACAAACATATAATTGATCATGGGCCTATAATTATTGCATGGATGGGAAACTTAAGCTCA
Source organism: Elephas maximus indicus (assembly GCF_024166365.1). Lineage (NCBI taxonomy): Eukaryota > Metazoa > Chordata > Mammalia > Proboscidea > Elephantidae > Elephas > Elephas maximus. The sequence continues at coordinate 24,665,573 of NC_064835.1, read as the reverse complement.
GAGGGTTAATGATTTAAAGTCATAAGCATCTTAATGAGAAAGCTAAGTAAAGTCTTAGCCTACCGATTTCAAGTCTACTTTCCGGTAAACCTTGCTTTATTTTACTTCATTTTTTTTCAGTAAACATGAAATAAGAGAAAACATTTCTACTTTGAAAGTTAATTGCTTTGTTCCAAGAGGATGCATAAATTTCTCTTAGTGTGGGTAGTGCTTTTTTTTGTTTGTTTAGGAAAACATTTTCACTGTTCTTTTTGGGGGGAAGGGATGCTTATTGGGCAAATAGAGTTCGGAGATGAATTACCCAAAGACACTAATTTTTTTCTGAAAAATAAAAAAGTTAATCTGAAATATTTGCACGTGTTTTTATTTCAGAGAATAGAGCACATGGGAGAGAAAGAGGTCCAAAAACATGTCATTAGACCAGGACCAAAGAGACACATGGCCAATAAATAAGAGGTCGCTGTGTGAGGAATGATCAATGAAGTTTCAGGCACTGCGTTGTGATTTTCCCTGTATTCCGTTCTGTTGAGTACTGCAGTTTTCCTACACTGTGCAAAAAGCTTTGATAATGCTTATAATGCATAATGGTTATATATCGTTAGTAATGTTTTGGGGGATGAAGGAGGAAAAGTGTAGCCAAATTTGTGGGGGTTCAGGTAGTGAGGGGACTGCAATTGTATGAGATAAAATCGCGAATGGTGATTGAAACCAAAGTCAGGAAGCAGAAATTTAGAAAGCAAAATGATGAAAAAATGAAAGTTCCTACCCTCTCCCTTCTGAAAGCTACTCGAAATATTATGGCAATCACAGAGTTTTTCTGGGTAGGATGAGGGCTTAGGTTATTTGATATTATAGAAATTTTAAATCCAGAGAGCAGGAAGACCTGGAAACCACTAAATCACACCTGTTGTTCTGGTTTTAATGTGCTATGGCTATGTGGACTTTAAGCGGTATAAAACTCAAATTCCAGCTGATATAGGAATTATAATTTAAAATAAACATTTTTTCCTGTTCATTGTTTTTTTTCTTTTTTTAATTTATTGTGCTTTAAGTGAAAGTTTGCAAACCAGGTCAGTCTCTCATTCAAAACCTTATACACACCTTGATATGCACTCCTAGCTGCTCTCCCCCTAATGAGACAGCACACTCCTCCTCTCCATCGGGATTCCCATGACCATTCAGCCTGCTCCTATCCCCTTCTGCCTTCTCATCTCACCTCCAGACAGGAGCTGCCCACATAGTCTTATGTGTCTACTTGAACCAAGAAGCTCACTCCTCACCAGTATCATTTTCTATCTGATGGCTAATGATGCTGAGCATCCTTTCATGTGTTTGCTGGACTTACAGGTATTTTCCATTGCCCATTTTATGATTGGGTTATTTTTCTTTTTGTTGTTAAGTTGTTGAAGTTTTACCTATATTTTGGCAGAGTCTTGTTTGATATATGGTTTCCAAAGATATTCTCCCAGTCAATGTCTTGTCTTTTTTATTTTTTGTTAAAGTCTTTTGATGAACAAAAGTTTTTAATTTTTATGAGGTCCCATTTACTTATTTTCTGTTTTGCTGTTTGTGCTTTTGTTATTATATTAGATAATCCATTGTTGAAGGGAAAGCCTAACAGCATTGCTCCTGATTGTTCTTCTAAGAACTTTACAGTTTTAGTTTGCACATTTATGTCCTTAATCCATTTTGAATTTGTTTTTGTGTATGGTGTGAAGCATGGACCCTGTTTCTTTTTTCTGCATGTGGAAATCCAATTTTCCCAGCACCATTTATTGAAGAAACTCTTCTTTCCTCATTGGAATGGACTTATCAACCTTGCCAAAAATCAGTTGATCATAGACATGTGGGTTTATTTCTGGAGTCTCAATTCTATTCCATTGGTCTATGTGTCTATTACACCAGTACCTTAATTTCTGTAGCTGTATACAGCATGTTTTAAATTCAGGAATTGTGAGCTTTCCCATATTGTTCTTCAATTTCAAATTTGTTTTAGCTATGCGGAGCATCTTGTCATTCCCTATAAAATTGAGGATTGGTTTTTCTATTTCTATAAAGAAAGCCATTGGAATTTTGATCAGGATTACACTGAATCTCCAAATCACTTTAGCTAGAATTGACATCTTAACAATATTAAGTCTTCCAAACTATGAACATGGAACATCTTTCCATTTATTTACATTTTCTTTAATCTCTTTCAGCAGTATATTATAGTTTTCATTGTATAAGTCCTTCACATCTGTGGTTAGATTTAGCCCTAGGTATTTTATTCTCTTAGATGCTATTGTAAATGGAATTGTTTCCCTAATAACACTTTTAGATTTCTCATTGCTGGTGTATAGAAACCCAACTGATTTTTGTTTGTTGGCCTTATACCCTGCAACTTAGCTAAATTCCTCTATTAGCTCTAGAAGTTTTCTTTTGGTCTCTTTGGGATTTTTTATATATAGGATGAAATCATCTGCGAATAGAGATAATTTTACTCCTTTTTCTATCTGGATACATTTTATTTCTTTTCTTTTGCCTTTTTAATACAATATTGAATAGAAGTGGTGAGAGTGGGCACCCTTGTTTTGTTCCTGATTTCAAGGGTAAAGTTTCCAACCTTTCTCTATTATGTATAATATCATCTGTTGGCTTTTCTGAAATAAACATTTGATGAATAAACCAAATTGTGGCAATGTCTTTCATGAACACAATGTTGGGTTATTTACATTTTGTGAAAAAAGGTAAAAAGATGATTACTCTAAAAATGCTTAATCAGATGTATCAAGTGACAATTTAAACATTTCCTAAGATAACTTTAAAAGGAGTTTGGTGATGCTGGTTAAGCTCCGGCTTCTAAAAGAAAGGTTAGAAATTCAAATCCATCAGCTGCTCCGTGGGAAAAAGATAAAACTGTTTGCTTCTGTAAAGATTTATAGTCTTAAAAACCCTATAAGGCAGTTATACTCTGTTCTATAGGGTTGCAGTGAGCTGTAATTAACTCAATGGCTAAGAGTTTAAGATAATTTTATTAACATTTATTATTTTACCATTTTTCAAATCTCTGCTCAATATTAAGGAATTGTGAATTTGAGTATAGGTAGTTTGTTTGCTTAATATTTAGATGTTTAACATAGCTAAATTCTTAACTTCTGGTTTTAAATGATCACTCAAACCCCAGCCTCTGCCCTCAATATTGACATGCAAAAGGCTTGATTTTTGCTGAAAAAAATGATCTTAGTTGGAGTTTTCTTTCTGGTTTTTGGGAATCTTCCTCTGTTTTGCTGATCCTCTGTTTTACCAAGCATGATGTCTTTCTCCAGGGACTGGTCCCTCCTGATAACATGCTCAGAGTATGTGAGATGAAGTTTTGCCATCCTTGCTTCTAAGGAGTACTTTGGCTGTACTTCTTCCAAGACAGGGCTGTTTGTTCTCCTGACAGTCCATGGTATATTCAATATTCTTCATGAACACCATAATTCAAAGGCATCTATCCTTCTTTAGTCTTCCATTTTCATTGTCCAGCTTTCACATGCATACAAGGTGATTGAAAACACCATGCGTTGGGTCAGGAGTGCCTTTACTTTACATTGGTAGTCCATCTGATACTGATGGAAATCTGTGAGGTTAAAGGGGGAGGAAGATCCTGGTTCTCCTTTAGTAGATGATGAAACTGATGCTCAGAGATCTTAAGTGACTTGTTTCAAATACCAGTTTATAAGGGGTAGAACTGAGAACTGGTGTTCTGATTTTGAATTAACCAGTGTTATTTTTAATACATATAATTTATTATACTTTAAAAAATTAGTGAAACATGAACAATGATTTCAGCAAATAAGCATGCTTCAGAACACAAATCGAAGCAAGGTACCTAAATAAGAAAGCATCTTTCACATTTCTTATGTGTAGATATATTCTTATTTTGCAGTCATCTATACTATGACTGAAAAGAAAGTTAGCCCATAATAATCATTGTTATTTATCGGGTACTTGTTGAATGTAAAGAACTTAGCACTTAACAAAAAAAAAAATTTTTTTTTGTTAAGTTCTTTACATTCAATGTCTGATTTAATCTTTACATCAACAGTATCTGGTTATTATTGTTGTTGGGGGCTGCTGAGTTGATTTTGACTCACAGTACCCTATGTGGCAGAGTAGAACAGCCCAATAGGGTTTTCCAGTCTATAATCTTTATAGGAACAGATTGTCAGGTCTTTTCTCCAGCAGAGCTTCCGGGTGAGTTGGAACTGCCAACCTTTTGGTTAGCAGACTGCTTAACACCATTGTGCCTCCAGGGCTCCTTGATATCTGGTAGGTATCAAGTAATATCCCACCATTTATCTGTAAGTTTGTAGTACTGTAGTGGCTTCCATATTCCTGTTATGCTGGAAGTTTTGATGCAGCAAGCTGTGCCACTGGTATTTCACATACCAGCAGGCTCATTTACGGTTTACAGGTTGTAGCAGAGCTTGAGACTAAGACAGACTAGGAAGAAAGGTCTGACAATCTACTTCAGAAAATTAGCCAATGAAAGCCCTATGAATCACAACAGAATATTGTCCAATATAGTACTGGATGTTATCAGGAGGGACCAATCACTGGGAAGGATATCATGTTTAGTAATGTAAAGGGCCAGTGAAAGCAAAGGAACCCCTCAGTGAGTCAGGAAGTACAATCTGGTAAATTTCATATAAGAAATAAAGAACTTGGAGGAAGAACTCTTGTGGCAAAATCTCCGTTTTGGATGTATGAAGAAGAAGGAAAGAATTCAATAGATTTCCCTTCAGAGATGAAGATGATGGGGATATGCAACTTTCTTTTCAGCTCTGCATTGGGGGATGTGTAATTCCTAGAGTCAAGAGAAAACTAGAGTGTTTAGTTCCTTAGGAACTAAAGACAGATCATGATCCAGGGTGTAAATACAATCCCCTTGTATCCCTTTTACACACAGAATGTTCTGTTTCGGGAAAAGCCTGAACAAAGTTCTAACCTGTTTAAAATTCAGTGCATTGTATTAGTAAACTCACAGTAAAGCTTCTGTGTCTTATCAAATGGAAAATGTGATAATAGTAATTTTTTTTTCTGTTGCTTAAGAAGACTCAAAATTAATATCAGAAAGTATAATCTGTAGGTTAGAAAGATCTCCAGGGCATATCAGAAATCAATCCTGGGCAGCATCCTGTTTGAATCAAAGGAACCAAAACCTCAGAGCTTGAAATTTCCCATCCAGGAGACCATGAAATATCCCATCCAGGACCATATAACATCGATAAAGAAGCACAAAGGTTTTCAGGTTTAAGGAGGGTGAGTTCCTGAACCACTTTCATTTTAATGCCCTCATTGTCTTGACAGAAAAGTCCTGGGATTTAATCTACGACATGACACTTTCTTTCCCATTTTGTGCAGTTCTAACAGTAACTGGAAGAATGTGTTTGAAGGGTGAGTAGGGAATGTTCAGTGACAGTAGGGGCTGCAGTGGTTCCAGTCTCACAGTCAGTAAGTTTCCTGTCCTAGGCGAGAACTCTCACTCTTCTAGATTTATCATTTTACTGTGCAACATAGGCAGTTATTATAGAACCTCCAGTAGACTGTGGTCCTGTAATTTTGAATAGATTCAATACGTATGGTTACCAACTTGCCAGGGTGTAGCCTACATCAGAAGCCAGCACCATTTTGCTAGGGCCTCTATCTCTAATTTTACTGGTGAGCAGAATGCTCAGATGAATGGAGAAAAAATGAGATGAGAGAGACAATTCTGTACTGGTCTTCTCCTTTACCCCTTGGTTTCTTAAGCTTGCTTTTGACAGCACTTGTCTTCCCTCTGTAGAATAGGTTGGAAGTACCTTTTGGTATATTTAGCTTATAAAGGCACTAATGAATGGCAGACAATGTCACTCAGTATTCTGGTTGTGGTGAGACAGTTTCTATGGGTTCAGAATTGGGTGGTCTCAGATATCCCCAGCATATACCTCATCCTTGTAGGAGGAGGCATTGTGGGGAGATCTGGATTGCCATCTAATTTGTGCCTTTTCCCTTGTGCCCACAGAACTCCTTCCCCCTCCAGAGACAAATGGTTACTGGAAATGGTTCTTTCGAGACTATTCATTCTGGTGGGATTACAGACTAACCAGATATCCAACTCCCTCTATTCTCCCTGTTTCTAGTAATGATTATGATTGCTATGTTGGAAAACTTGGGCTTGATATCTCTAATTGGGCTAAATTCTCACCTTCACACCTCCGTGTACTTTTTCCTTTTTAACTTGTCCTTCATAAGCAAAAAAAAAAAATTTTCCATGGAGTCGATTCTGACTCATAGTGACCCTATAGGACAGAGAAGAACTGCCCCATAGGGTTTCCAAGACTATAAACTTTACAGAAGCAGGTTGCCACATCTTTCTCCCTTGGTGATTTAGAACCATAGGCATTTCATTTAGCAGGTGAGGGCTTTAATCTTTGGACCACCATGGCTCTTACTTATCCTTCATAGACCCCTATTATCCATCTCTGTTTATACCTACACTTAGCATTGTAGCTAACGAATTTCATATCAAACAAGAACATTATCTCCTACATTGGGTGTGTGACCCTGCTCTTCCCCGCCGCCCCCCCCCCACACTTTTTGCCATTTCTGAATGCTACGTGCTGACATCAGTGGGCTGTGATCACTACATGACCATCTGTAATTCACTTTTGTATAACACTGCCATGTCCCCTAACATGAGTTTCAACCTTATTTTTGGTTCATACTTGATGGACTATGAGTCGGAATCAACTTAACGGCACTGGGTGCTTGATGGTATTTTCTGGTGCTATGGCTTATACTAGATGCATGCTGAGACTGACTTTCTGTGATGCAAACACCGTCAACCATAACTTTTGCAACCTTCTCCCTCTGCTCCAGCTCTGCTGTACCAACACCTACATCAATGAGCTGCAGGTTTTCACTGTGGTGGGCATCAATATTATTTTGCTCAGTCTCGCCATATTTATCTCATATGGTTACATTCTGTTCAGCATCCTCTGCATCAATTCCACTGAGGAAAGGCCCAAAACCTTCGGTATCTGCAGCACCCACATGAGTGCTATTTCTGTATTCTTTGGCTCAGGCACATTCAAGTATCTCAAACCACCTTCCCCCAGGTGAGAGAAAAATCTCTTTTATCTTTTACACCAATATGGTTCCCAGGATGAAACTCTTAATTTATAGCTTGAGAAACAAAGATGGTAAACTTGCCCTTAAGAAAACCTTAAGTAGGGAAATGTTTTGATCAGAAACCCTATTTCTCTCTGCAGGTTGTAACAAAACAGGCAGGCCCTGTTTGTTTAATTGTAATATTTTTGGTGACAGCCTTCTTATCCTACTTCTTTCTTACCATGCTGAAGAAAACTTGTCTTTTCTCAATAATTTATTTCCATTTTTTAAGAATAATTCTTTCTTTACTCATTGTTCTGAAAATTTCTTCTCATCATTACTTTTTCTCTCATTTAGGAATAACGTTATGGAGGAAATTTATTATCTCTCTATTTTTCTTTGTAAATTTGAACTTTCTCTTTTTCCCTGGAAATAGATTAGTAATTTTTCCAATATTTCCAATAAGGTAATTCTAGGTTATTTTTTTAGGTCACATTATGCCACTACAGAGACCTTTCACTGCATCTTTTAATATGCCATTGAAAGTATGATCAGACAATATGATTTCATTCTCCACTGGCAGAAGTATGACTCCTTCATATACCAGCACTTCAGAGTTAGAAGATACCATAAACACTATCAAGTATAACTTACTTTGCACATGTAAACACTTTGCATTAAGCCTCTTTTAACAAAGAACTTTCTTATTTACCTTTGTAAATAGCACAAAGACATGGCCAATATATATCTATTTCATGGATGGGAGACTGAAGCCCAGAAAGACTAATGATTTACTTTAAGTCAGAAAGCCTCTTAATGAAAAAAAGCAAGAATAAATTCTTAACCTACTGATATCAACTCTATTTTTTAGTATACTTTGCTTTTACTTTTTATTTATTTCTGGGAACATGACATATGAGACAACATTTCTATTTTGAAGTTGACTGTTCTTGGTTCCAGGAGGATACATAAATTTCTCTCAAGCTGCATATTGCTATTTTTGTTTAGGAAAACACTTTGAGGGTTCTTTTTGTGTGGAAGAGGAGGCCTGTTGGTTTAGTATTTTTGGGAAATGATTGATTCAAATAGGAGTTGACTTTTTTCTGCAAAATAAAATAAAGTGAGCTTGAGATGTTTGCAGGCACCTGTAATTCAGAGAGAGGAGGACATAGAAGAGAAAGGAGTCCACCAACACAGCATTAGGTCAGGACCAAAGAGGCACACAGCCGATAAGTAAGAGATCCCTGTCTGTGGAATGGTCAATGAGGCCCAAGACACCAAATTTTGATCTGACTTGTATCCTGTTTTGTAGAGTACTGCAATTACCCTACACTGTACAAAAAGCTTTTTTTTTTTTTTTTTTTTTAATGAAGCTTATAATACACAATGGTTATACATTGTTAGTAGAGTTTTGGAGAATGAAAGAGGAAAAGCTATAGTCAAATTTGTGGGGGGAACCAGAAGTGAGAGCACCACAACTTCAGGAGATAAAATAGTCAAGTGGCGCCTGAAACTGAAGTTAGGAAGCAAAGATGTAGGAAGTAAAAATGATGGGAAAATAAAAGTCTCTACCTATTCCTACCATCTCCCTTCTAGAAGCTCTTGGAAATGTTTTGGAAATCAAAGGACTTTTCTGGGTATGATAAGGACTTAAGTTATTTGATATTAGAGAAAGATTAAACCCAGAAGGCTGGAAGATCTGGGAACCACTAAATCACAATGTTTTTGTTGGCTTCTATATGCTATGCCCAAATTGTTTTTGGATTCTATATGCTAATTTTTTATAAATTTCGAGTTGCCATTGAGAGGGAAATTATAATTTGAAATAAACATTTGGTGAATAAAACAAATTGTAACAATGTGTTTTCTGGAATAAGGTGTCAGATTATTTATGTTTTGAGAAAAAGGTAAAAAAGGTGACTACTCTAAAAATGCCTTAATCTGATATAGCAAGAGATAGTTTAAACATTTTCTAAGATAAATTTAATATTTATCGTTTTATTATTTTTCTAATCTCCATTCAATAATTAGGGATTGTGATATGCAGCATACCTGTTGTGTTGTTCTTTTTTTTTTTTTGTCTATTCATTTGTTTGTTTAGATCTTTTGCATTGGTAAATCTTTGATTTAAGCTTTTAGATTATGACTCATACCCCATCTTAGGACTCCAATATTTTCATGCAAAAGGTTTAATTTTCACTTAACTCATTCTGTTTATATAAAACAGTTCATCTTAGTTGGCGCTTTCTGTTTTTTCTTTTCTTTGCTGTAGTTTTTGATAAAATTGTATACCTTGTTGAAAAAAGTGTCTTTAAATAAGTCAATAAATATCTGTGCTATTTGGGACCCTTTTTAGACATAGCAGAGGTTCATCCACTCTGTTTTTTATTTTATCCCTTTGAGGTGGACTGGGTAGTGGGTTAAATTTGATCACTACTGTTTCATTTGATGAATCTCAAAATACAAGTAAAATCTGTTTCAATTTCAGGAAAAAAAATGACTTAAAAAACTAAGGTTCTATTATTTCAGATTATTTTGGAAAAAATAATCAAAAACAGTTATCAAGGTAGTTTGTAAAGGTTAAGATTACTGAAGTTTTCATCAAGGTTACTCAGCTGATAGCCTAAAAGGTAGGTTAGGTAATTAAAGTTTAGGTAATCTGAGCATTATGTATATATTTGGACTTCTTCAAAAGGGGGAAAGGTATGTCGGAACAACTGAGTAAGGTTGTTTTGTGCTCAATATAGAGTTATCCTTTCTAGCTTTTGCTTCCTTTTGCTGTGTTAAAAAAGTGATAAAGGAATTATGAGAGAAAGTATAATTCTAATGAAGTTGTTACAGCTGAGAGTTAAGCAGGTAAACCATGTGATTTGACTATGCCTATGCACTAGGAAGGTGATGTTTCTAAGTTTAGACTTTCTCTGTGATAACAGAAAACAGCCCTCCCTAGTTCAGAACTAAGGACAATGTTTCTGATTAAAACCTGAACTTGGTTATTGTAAAGCTGCTATAAGCAAATACTATCAACTACTTTAAACATAAAGTTATATGGAAGAGTCTAGTGGATTTTAGATGCTTAGATCTTGACAGTATAATCTCATTTCTCAAATGTATGTTTAAACATTTGGGAAGAAAAATAAGGAGTGGAAAATCCAGTCAATCTGGAGTTGAGAGCACCTGTCACTCTCAGGCAAGCCCAGGCTTGGGGAGCTGGGAGGCCATCACCCTCTGTGCATGAGGGGTTAGCTCTTTGTACATGGTTGTGATCTTCTGTTACTCTCCCTTACTCCTCATAACACCTTTTCAAGTTTGCTAATGTTTCTTTTTTGTAGATACAGTCACTGAAGCACAGAAATTTCCTGGAATAAATTAGCCGATACAGCTAGTATGTGACAGAGACGGGATTGGGTTCTGGGTCTGCCTAACTACACCTGGCTATTCAGGCTGGTGAAGATCATATCACACTCTTGTTTTCACCCTTCTCTTCTCTCTCCTTATTTTTCCCATGGGAAAGAGTGCACTGCTGTATAGTTGCTCAGCATGATAAGAGGACTCTCCAGTTGAGGACAGATGAAAAGCCAAAAGTAAAAGAGGTTATGAGTTATTTATCCCTTTACTTCCTCAACACCCCAACCTTTATTTACCTCTATTCTCCACTCTAAAGACTTTTCACTGCCTTCTGTCCTGCACATATGCATACACACACCCACACACACAGTATTTTATGAGGTCATTTCCCAAGATCAACCGCATGGTGCAGACCCTACATTTAACCTTTGCAAGCAAATTCAGGTAGGTGATTCCTATTCAAGATCCATAGAGGCAGGGCTGATCTAGAAGTACTTGCTGAATCCAGAAAGAGGAAATGGCTGTTGCTTCAATAATTCATTTGTATATGTGAAAGCTATATGGCTTTTTATCAGCTCAGTGCTGGGTAATGTGTGGTATGTTACATAAATGAGGCTCAGTGACCTTAAGGGACTTATAGTCCCAGGAGAGAGGAAGAAGTAAAGGTAGATTTTTGCAATTCAACATAGTGGAGTTGTATCTTACACATGAATTAGGTTCTAAATTTGGTCTCAAATGGTCAAAATTACCCGTGAAAATTGATTATATTTTCGTAATGTCCATGTTGGAGACTGACATAGTATTTTTTCTTTAACATTACAGCTTTGAGAACTCTATTGTTTTAGAAAATGTGTATACAGTCTTTAGAGGACATTAGTGGCTCAGGGGTGGAATTCTCCCCTTCTATGCGGGAGACCTGAGTTTAAACCCACCCAATGTGCCTCGTGCCCAGCCATCACTCATTTCTCGGTGGAGGTTTACATCTTTCTATGATGCTGCACAGGTTTCAGCAGAACTTCCAGATTAAGATGGACTAGGACAAAAAACCTGGCAATCTAATTCGGAAAAACAGCCAATGAAAACTTTATGGATCACAGTGGTCCAATAAGCAACCGATCTTGGAGATAGAGCTGGACCAGGCAGCACTTCATTCTGTTGTTTATGTGGTTTCCATGAGTTTAAGAGTGAATGGGTGACAGCTAATGGTAATGATATCTTTATTTTATATTGTCTATTCAGTAAGTGTGGAGCTCTGGTGGCACAGTAGTTAATTAAGTGCTCAGCTGCTAGCCAAAAGATCTGCAATTTGAATCCACCAGCAAGTCCACAAGAGAGATGGGGCAGTTGGCTTCTATACAGCCTCAGAAACCCTATGAGGGTAGCTCTTCTCTGTCCCTTAGAGTTGCTATGAGTCAGAATCAACTAGATGACAATGGCTTTTGTTTTTTTTTTTTTATTTGATAAGTGGAAATACATAAGGATAGCCTATAAAAATCATTGTTACTTATTATGTAATTACCAAGTGCAAAGTTCCTTACATTCCATATCTGATTTAATCTGCACATCACTGATATTTGGTAGCTACTAACACTATTATTATTTTTTTTTTATACCAACACTATTAGCCGTATGTGGCAGAGACTGCTAGTTATTAACTTCTTCTTCCAGAGCTCACAATTTCCAGTCTTCCTTAGTTAGGTGTGGCAAGTGACTGAGTTCCAGGAATAATGTTGCAGGGCTGAGGTATGCCTTTTCCACACTCTCTTTATCCTTGAACGGGCTGGAAGCAGTTAACTATGAAGCCCTACTTAGGTGGTGAAACTATAGAGAAAGTCCAGGAAGTGATTGCAACAGAGTCAGAATGAAGAATGGAAGAACGGATGGAGCTACAATCAAGAAACGGCACATGAAAGGTTTCTCGGGTGCTGGCAATGTTCTATGTATAGATCTGCATGGTGGTAACAAGCTGTTCATTTTTTAATAATTTGTTGAAATGTACATTTTAATACACTTTAATATGTTTTGATGCTAAATTTTGCATAACAAAATAAGGTTATAAAACTTTGATTAGAAATCTACTTAAAGTGTACTTTAAGCTAATTCATAAGCAAAGATGAAGAATAAAGGCCCAAGGATGTGGGAACAGCCTCCCTAGTACAGAATGGCTCACATAAAAGAAGACCAATGGAAATAGGATAACACTTACATGGAACGCAGACTAGACCAGGACAAAGGCAATGCTCTTTACCAAACCTGATAAGGAATTTCCACCAGTTTCTGTGGAAGGAGGAAAATAAAATGAAAGTGCAACCCCACTGTTTTTATTTGTAGTATGTTTTATAACATTATTTTTGGGTTAATAGTATTGTAAAGAGTGTATAGTTCTCATTCCATATTATATAATTTCACTTTTAATCAACTCTTTCTACTTTCTTGAAAAAGTCTCTCCTTAACAACAACAAAAAAAACCGCTTCAGATATTATTTCTTAATGTGATGTATGGTATTTGGGAATATAGAAAATAATGAATATGAACTTTTTGATGGTATTTCTAGAAATGATTAACATTAAAAAAAAAAAAAAACTTAAAGTACTAGAGCTAAAAGGGAAAACAATTACTTAAACTAAGGCTCAAGGGCAAAAGCTTACTCATCCCTGACACCAGGATTAGAAAATGTGAAAAGACAAACGTTACTTTGGTAGACTCTGAGTTGAAAATCATACAAAATCTCTTCAGGTTTCACTACTGTACTGGGGATTCAGAATTCCTGACGTGAAGTGAACACTTGAGGATACTGAATCCCAAAGAATCCCAAGGGACACGGAATGTAAACATAAACTCAGGAATTTTTACCCTTAAGAGGCTCACCAAAGTAGGAGGAAATCACAAGTGGGGAATCATTTTCTGGGCTTTAAATAAATTTCCCCATAACTACAGGGCATGGAAAAAATTCCCATTGAAACCAGATGATTGTTTTGTTGCTATATAGTTATGTTCCTTTGTGTGTGGACAGGGTATAGACAATTCTCAAACAGAAATCATAGCATCTTCCCCAGTGTACCTCGACTAGCAGGTCAAAGACTGAGGTCGGTGCTGATGGCTCTTAACTCTTTCATCATCAGAGACTTTGTTCTCTCAGACAATGGGGAGGAAGGTCCAGTAGCAGCAGGCTTCCAGGCAAAAGAAAGATGAGTGTATGAATCATCTCCCATCTGATAATTTCCTTCAAAATTCACAATTACATAGATCAGTGGTTCTAGGGGAATACTCCCAATCATGAGAGGAGACCAGGAGATGCCCACTGCATTGGAGGGAGGAAATGCTGAGACTTTAGAAGGTCTCCTGCATTCTCCTCTTGACAGTGACCTATGAACAGAGAGTGGGGAGGGAGAGAATGGGAAAGGACAATGTGACTCTCAAACCAAAAAAAAAAAAAGTTGCCATCAAGTCGATTCTAACTCTTTGTGACCCTACGAGAGAGCATAAGTGCCTCATGGGGTTTCCAAGGCACACCTAACGAATTCAAACTGCTTATCTTTTGGTTACCAGCCATAGCTCTTAACCACTACACCACCAGTTTCCATCTGACTCTCAGGCTTCTGCAATTTCTTTAGCAAGTCTTACTCTTTAAATTCCTTGCTGTCCTGAGTTTGCACAGAAGCAGACCCAGCTCTCCCTCTGGAGAGAAAAATTTAGGGTCTATTGCTAAAGTCACCTATCCCTGTTCCCACAGATAATACACAGGTGAACTGAATGGCTGTGGAAAATGACTCTTCAGTGACTGAGTTTATCATTGTGGGATTAACACACCAACCTAACCACAAGTGCCTTGATTAACTTAATTAACCTCTTTTGCCTGAATTCCCACCTTCACACCCCCCATGTACTTTTTCATCTTCAATCTGTCCTTCATTAATCTCTGTTATTCATTTGTCTTTACTCCATAAATGCTGATGAATTTTCTTTTAGAGAGGAACATCATTTCTTTTGCAAGATGCATGACTCAGCTATTTTTCTTCTGCTTCTTTGTCAACCCTGAGTTCTGTGTGTTGACCACCATGGCCTATGATCACTACATGTCCCCTTAGTCTGTTCCCTGCTGATGCCTGGTTCATATATGATAGAATTTTCAGGTGCCATGGCACTATTTTTTTTTTTTTTTTATGGTGCACACAGGGTGTAAGATCAGGTTGATATTTTCTGGTTTGAATATCATCAGCCAATACATGTGTGACATATTCCCCCTCCTTCAGCTCTCCTGTAGCAATATCTATGCGAATATCTTGTGGCTTCCATTATTGTAGGTGCAATTTTCATAGTATTTATCCTCATTATCTTTCTCTCTTATGCTTTGATTCTTTTCAATATCCTTCACATGTAATCAGCTAAAAGTTGGCCCAAAACCTTCAGTACCTATGGCTCTTAAATAATAACTACTGATCTAGTCTATGGATTTGGGATGCTCAGTCATGCCAACTCATTGTCTGATTTGCTTGTGTGATAGGAAGAATTTTTCTCAAATTTAGTACCAATATATTACTCACTCAAGTTTGGGGGCTGATGGGGATGATTGTGCTTTTATCTCACTTTGGGAGCAAAGGAAAACAGACCCTTGTCTTAATTTTCTGTCTTGGTTTTCTCAAAGGAAAAGCACTGGCTAAGGTAAAGCTTAGCCACTGGGCACCTTCTTCCATGAGAGGGTACATTGTATAATAATGGAAGGGATCAGGCCAACTGACCTTTTTTTCCCTCAACAACCTCTACTTTATGTGTATGGGTCTATAAGAAGTGAAGCCTTTCCCTTAACCTACAAGGAGAATCTACTCTCTCCTCTGCTCTCCTTTTCCCATGTAGCACCCTGGCCTGGGCTTCTGCTCAGGATATGGTCTAGGTAGCCTAGGACAGATCTGACAAGGGCATGAGTGGCAAGTACAGCATTTAGTGCTTCTGTCTTGTTTCCTGTTTCCCAGCCTTGGTGAGTACACACCACATGAGCCTTTCCTTTCACTGCAGTCGTAAGATCTGACAATTCAGTTGTGGTCTGGGCAGAATACGCAGAAATTTAGTAAGAGAAAAAAGGAGACACCCATTTTGACCTCAGATTTAAATGACACAATTCTGTCTATCTTTGCTTTGGGTTTTTTCCTGGTCATTAATAAATCAGTCACTTGGCTCCACTGAATAGAGCAAAGCTTTTGAGACCGTCATTTGCTGATGTGGCACACTCAAAATGAGAAATAAAAGCTGCAAACATCCATTAATAATTAGAAACTGGAATGTATAAAGTATGAATCTAGGAAAATTGGAAATCACCCAAAATGAAATAGGAAGCAGAAAGATTGATATCCTAGGCATTAGTAAGCTGAAGTGGGCTGGTATTTTCCATTTTGAATTAGACAATCATATGGCCTACTATGCAGGTAACAACAACTTGAAGAGGAATGGTGTCCCATTCATCTTCAAAAAGAACATTTCAAGATCTATCCTGAAGTACAACATTGTCAGTAATAGGATAATATCCATACATCTAGAAGGAAGACCAGTTAATATGACTATTACTCAAATTTATACACCAACCACTAAGGCCAAAGATGAAGAAATTGAAGATTTTTACCAACTTCTGCAGTCTGAAATTGATTGAACATTCAGTCAGGATGCACTGATAATTACTGGAGATTAGAACGTCAAAGTTGGAAACAAAGAAGGTGGATTGGTAGTTGGAAGATATGGCCTTGATGATAGAAATGATGCCAGAGATTGCATGGCAGAATTTTGCAAGACCAACAACTTCTTCATTGCAATACCTTTTTTCACCCACATAAACAGTGACCATACACATGGGCCTCACCAGAAGGAATACACAGGAACCAAATTGACTACATCTTTTTTTTTTTTTTTTTTTTTGGTTTCTGGAAAGACAGGGTGAAAAAGCTCAAAATCATGATTTAGAACAAGGCTAGGGGCCAACTGTGGAACAGATCATCAATTGTTCATAATGCAAGTTCAAGTTGAAACTGAAGAAAATTAGAACAAGTCCATGAAAGCCAAAGTAATACCCTGAGTATATCCAACATGAATTTAGAGACCATCTCAAGAATAGATTTGACGTGTTGAGCACTAATGACTGAAGACCAGACGTGTTGCGGAATGACATCAAAGACATCATACTTGAAGAAAGCAAGAGGTCATTAAAAAGACAGGAGAGAAAGAAAAGCCCTAAATGTCAGAAAAGACTCTGAAACTTGCTCTTGAACATCAAATAGCTAAAGCAAAAGGAAAAAAAAAGTAAAAGAGCTGAACAGAATATTTCAAAGGGTGGGTGGAGAAGACAAAGTAAAGTATTATGATGACATGTGCAAAGAGCTGAAGATAGATAACCAAAAGGGAAGAACACACTCACCATATCTCAAGCTGAAAGAACTGAAGAAAAAATTCAAGCCTTGAGTTGCAATACTGAAGAATTCTATGGGAAAAATCTTAAACGACGGAGGAAGGATCACAAGAAGATAGAAGGAATACATAGTCATTATCCCAAAAAGGATTGGTCGACATTCAACCATTTCAAGAGGTAACATATGATCAGGAACTGATGGTCCTGAAGGAAGAAGTCCAGGCTGCTCTGAAGGCATTGGCAAAAAACAAGGCTCCAGGAATTGATGGAATATCAATTGAGATGGTTCAACAAACAGATGCAAATTTGCTACAAAAGACCTCTTTAAAGTGTTGAAAGGCAAAGATGCCACCTTAAGGACTTAAGTGTGCCTGATCCAAGCCACAGTATTTTCAACAATCTCATATGCATGGGAAAGATAGACAAGAAATAAGGAAGACCAAAGAAGAATTGACACATTTGAATTGTGGTGTTGGTGAAGAATATTGAATATACCATGGACTGCCAAAAGAATGAACAACTCTGTCTTGGAAGATGCGCAGCCAGAATGCTTCTTAGAGGCAAGGATAGCAAGACTATGTCTCACATACTTTGGACATGTTATCAGGAGGAATCAGTCCCTGGAAAAGCACATCATGCTTGGTAAATAAAAGGTCAGAGAAAAAGACCAATTCCCTCAACAAGATGGATTGACACAGTGGCTGCAACAATGGGCTCAAGCATAGCAACAATTGTGAGGATGGTGCAGGACCAGGCAGTGTTTCGTTCTGTTGTGCATAGGGTCGGTATGAGTTGGAACTGACTGGATGGCACCTAACAACACGCCTACTAATGTCCCACGTTCCCTTTCTCCTCTTCCTGTTAACCAAGAGGTAACCAGTACTCTGAAGTTGATGTGTTTATCATTTAAGTACAATTTTTATAATTCTACTACCTGTGTATGCGTCAATAAATTCTATTTAGAGTTGCTTTTTTAATGATTAAAATTTTATATAATGTTTCCACATGATATCTTTTTGCAATTGTTCTCTTTTTTATATTTATATATTTTACATTTTTTAATATTTATTCTGGCTGATGCATGTGGAAGTCATTCACTTATTTTCATTCTGGTATGCCAGGGTCTGTGCAGGTGGCAGCTGCTAGGCCACCTGGCATTTATGTGGTGAGATCCACTTCCCCCAGCTTTCTACCACCCCCACTGCTCTTTTATTTGCTAAGATCTGCTAGGCTCTTTTACCTTTTCTGAGACCTATGCACCTTCATTAAGACCCAGAACATGTAGCTCTGTCACTTTTGAAACAGGCTCCAACCTGTGAAAAAGCTGCCACAACTGCAGACACCTGTTAAAGTCAAATCACTTGGCCTGTGGCTTTTCTACTTCCAGAGTGGTTAGCTGAGCACAGCTTTAGAATTATCTGGGACCTTGATAAAATGCAGAATCCTGGGCTTAATCCTATATCTACTGAATTATATGCTTTTTCTTTCTAGCACTTGAAGGTGTAATTTTCTTCTTATTGTGTCAGCTATGTATTTACATTTAAAAATATATTTGCTGGTGTTTCTGCCCCTGTTAGAGGTTGGCTCGATGTAACATACTTCTGCAAACTGAAAATCCATATAGTTAAAATACATGTTTTTCTTTTCTGCATCTTTATGATAATATGATATAGTATGATGCTGTTGTTGTTGTGTGCCCTTGAGTCAATTCTGACCCATAGAAACCCTATAAAAAAAATAGTATAGTCTAAAACCAAAACCTGTTGTTGTGGAGTCGATTCCGACTCATAGCGACCCTATAAGACAGAGTAGAACCACCCCATAGGGTCTCCAAGCAGAGGCTGGTGGATTCAAACTGCCAGTCTTTTGGTTAGCAGCCAAGCTCTTAACCATTGCACTGCCAGGGCTCCTGGTAGTATAGTATGATATGATGTGATGTGATGTGATGTGATGTGATGTGACGTGATGTGATGTGATTGATATGATATGATATGATGTAAAATATAAAGCTTTTTGAGTTAAATTACTTTTTGACACATCAGAACACATAGCGCTTTGGTTACCCAAGTCCGTTGAAAGGAAAAAAGAAGCTATTGTATATCTTAGTGAAATAGATTATGACATACTTTGCTACAACTGAATTAGGCCAAGATGACTTAAACGCAGATGGCAGAAAGGAACGGGAAGAGGCAGATTTGCAATGTAAGGACCAACATAAGAATCTCTCTCTTTGTAATTCATTTCACCTTTGCTCGTATTTACACTGGTGATATTAAAGGTGAAAGAATGATCTACAACTCTAGCTTAGAACCCTGACATAAAAATCTCTCTTGCATCATCTAGATAAATAGAAGTTCTTAACATTTCTATAGAAAATGCATATGTAATGAATGAATCACCAACATGCTCATTACTGCCGCAAGACAAGGGATGTCTGCCTTGTGGGACACATTTCAAATTTGCCCTGAGGAATTTGTGGTCTCTTAGTAATTTTTTAGGCCTGAGATTAATAGTTGGAACTCATTGTAGTAATGGTTGGATGTAAAATCATCCTAAGTATAAAACTGATCATTGAGGAATTCCCCAAATATTTTTTCTTGCCCTCTGCTCTTTTCTTCTTTACCCTCTGTCGTTGAATTCACTAATCCTATGGCTTAAATCTCTGTGGAAGTAATCCCCAGATCTTTACCTCTTGTTCTAACTTTTTTTTCCTGAGTTTTAATCTTATATATTTTCCTACTGTATAGCTCTGCTTGGATGTTCAGCTGTAAACTCAAGTCCACCCTGTTCGAAACTGAATGTATGATTTTTACCAACATTACCTGTCTTTCTGAATTCTGTCTGTAGTAACACGCTCATCTACCCAACTACCTAGGCTAACATCCTAGGGAAATTTTTGTCTATTTGTATCCCATCCCCTTTGTGAGAAGTTGTGGTAAATCTTCTCTTGTAAGCTCTCTTTTATATGTTTGTTTCTTTGAATTACAATAATATTGTTAATTAAGGGTATTTTTGCATTATTCATTGACCATTAAAATTGTCTTCTGCCTTTATCTCCAGTGTTTCTTACTCCAGTTCAGTCTGCAGACACTCTCTATATTAATTTAAATCAGCACTTTGATTATTTAAAACCTGTCCAAAAAAAGAACTAAAAATCTGGGTGGTTTCTAATGGCTCCCAGGATGAACAGATCCTTGATTTTAGCATTTAGAGCTGCCTTTTTATTTGAGTCTTTGCTGCAGGCCTATGGAGAGACCCTGGGACCTCTCTGAGAGCTGTGGACATGCTCTATGTGATATTCAGGAAGGAGGGAAATTCAATTCTCTCTCTGAGCTCAATACCTCAGATCTGGAGTGCTGCTGGATAGCCTCTAAGGGTTCAGCAGTAGATGTTTCATGCCTTCCTGATGATTCTCCTGTCCCACACACTGGTGTACATAGAAAAACATTGATACTGCATAAGCTTTTGTCTATGGGGCAAGAATTCTGTTTGGTATCCAGTACAGGTTCCAGGAAAAATGGGAAAACGATATCCATTCTTTTATTATACAAATACTTACTGAGCACCTGATATATATGCCAGGCATTCTTCAAGGTGCAGCATCCCAGTATGGATGCAGGAAAAGTCATCTGTCTTTTCTGTTTGGGATTTTTTTAAATTGTGTTTTAGGTGAAAGTTTACAACTTGAGTTAGTTTTTCATACACAAATTCATACACACATTGTTATGTGACCCCAGTTGCTTTCTCTGTAATGTGACAGTACATTCTTCCTTTCCACCCTGAATTTCTCTTGTCCATTCAACCAGCTCCTGTCCCTTTCTACCTTCTCATCTCTCCTCCAGACGGAGCTGCCATTTAGTCTCAGGCATCTACCTGAACTAAGACACACACTCTTCATGAATATCATTTTATGCCTTATAGTTCACTCTAATCTTTGTCTGAAGAGTTGGCTTTGGGAAGGGTTTTAGTTCTGGATTAAAGAGAGTTTGGGGTCATGTCTTCCAGGGCTCCTCCAGTCTCAGTCAGACCATTCAACCTGATCTTTTTACTAGAATTTGAATTCTACACCCCACTTTTCTCCAGCTCCATCAGGGACTCTGTTGTGTTCCTTGTCAGGGTGATCATTGGTGGTAGCTGGGGACCATCTAGTTCTGGTTTCAAGCTGATGGAGTCTCTGGTTTATGTGTCCTTTCCTGTCTCTTGGGCTAATATTTTCCTCATGTATTTGGTGTTCTTCATTCTCCTTTGCTCCAGTTGGGTTGGGACAAATTTACGCATCTTAGATGGCCGCTTGCTAGCTTTTAAGACCCTAGACGCCAGTTACCAAAGTGGGATGCAGAACGTTTTCTTAATAAACTTTGTTATGCCAATTGACCTAGAAGTTCCCTGAAACCTTGGTTCCCAGACCCCTGCACCTACTACTCTGCCCCTTAAAGTGTTTGGTTGTGTTCAGGGAACTTCTTGGCTTTTGGTTTAGGCCAGTTGTGCTGACTTTTCCTGTATTGTGTGTTGTGCTTCCCTTCACCTAAGGTAATTCTTTTCCAATATCTAGTCTGTGAAAACCCCTTTCTCTCCCTCCCCACCCTCAAAACCATCAAAGAATGCTTTCTTCTGTGTTTAAGCCTTTTCTTGAGTTCTTATAATAGTGGTCTCATAAAATATTTGTTCTTTTGTGACTAATTTCATTCAGGATAATGCCTTCCAGATTCATCCACGTTATGAGATGTTTCCCAGATTCATTGTTGTTCTTTATCACTGCCGTAGTATACTGCTGTGTGAATATACCACAATTTATTTATCCATTTGTCCATTGATGGGCACCTAGGTTGTTTCTGTCTTTTTACTATTACAAACAATGCTGCAATAAACATCGGTGTGCATATATCTATTCTTGTGACGGCTCTTATTTCCCTAGGGTATATATTCCAAGGAGTGGGATTGCTGGATTGTATGGTACTTCTATTTCCAGCTTTATAAGGAAGTGCCAAATCAAAGTGGTCGTACCATTTTACGTTTCCACTGGCAGTGTATAGTGTTCTGGTCTTTCCACAACCTCTCCAAAATTTATTACTTTGTGTTTTTTGGCTTAATGCCAGCCTTGTTGTAGTGAGATGGTATCTCATTGTAGTTTTGATTTGCATTTCTCAAATGGCTAATGATCATGAGCATTAACTGATGTATCTGGTAGCCACTTGAATGTCTTCTTTGGTGAAGTGTCTGCTCATATCATTTTCCCATTTCTTAATTGGGTTATTTGTCTTTTTGTTGTTGAGGTTTTGCAACATCTTATAGATTTTAGACCCTGATCAGATATACAGTAGCCAAAAATTTTTCCCAGTCTGTAGGTTGCCTTTTTATTTGGGAACTTACTTCATTTGGTAAGAAGCCATAATGCATGTAAAATAGTAAATTCACAATAAGTCAATTGTTAGTAATTGTTATTATGACTAGGCTGCAAATGTATAGTAGTCATTTCTTTTTTCTGCAAAGGTTAATCTCTCGGGAAAATTCTGGGGAAACTTATGTTTTCCCATTTTTAATCAGGTCTCTGGGATTTATTGACTCATAAAAAACCATTGGGCCTTATTAATAGGTGGCTCTCTTGGCACCAGCAGATGCTATTTACTACCTCTTAAGCTGGAGAGGACACTCTGGACAAAGCAACATCAGAAATCATGATCTGTAACTCCTGACTTCTCAGAAACTGGGGTTTTATAGTTGGTGCCCTGGTTCCCTCAGTCGAGAGCTAAAAAACAATAACAATAAAAAGAATTCTTTGTTAGGGCTGTTTACCTCTAAAACACATCAAAGATATTTTCCCCTCAATGGGATCAGGAGAAAGGAGTTAAAAAGTCTTCCACTTAAGTCTCTACTCAGATGGTAAGTATTGACTTTTATTGTCTTCTTCCAAACCTCACCTATGGAAGCCTAACAATCTTGGACATGCCACATCGCCTATCTGCTGAGACCACCACTGGCCCTGAGGTGAGCCTAGTAGACTGACAATGCAGAAGTGAGCAAAGACGCTTAGAGTCAAGGGTGGTTACAGGGTTCCTGAATCTGATCCATACAGAACTTTGCCTCTATGTCTTTTCGATAAACATCTGTAAACATTCTCTTAGCCTTTACAAATGGAGAAAAGAAAGACACACAGAAGGATGAGCTCATTTTCAATCTCAATACCATTATAATGGGATTCAGGAGAGAGAACTGAGTACCAGTTTATTTATTTATTCATTTATTAGAGGTTTTTCTTTTCTAGTAAGGTGAGGTCCTTGAAAGAGGGGGAGTGTATTTTCTATGTATGTATCTGTGGTGCTGTATCTGATATACCATGGGTCCAAAACCAACAAATAAGAGTATGTTGAATGGATGAATGAACTAAAACATACCAGTTAATATATATGAATATATATATTGTATTCTTACCGCCCATATCCTTCTCCCTCAACTCCTGGCAACTACTAATCTTTTATCTCCTGGATTTGCCAATTCTAGATAATCCTTATAAGAGGATCATACAATATTTGTTCTTTTGTACGTGGTACTCATTTTAATGTTACTTTTTTGTCCTGTTCCACAGATATGTTCTGGAGAAGAATGGCCTCAGGAAATGACTCCTTAGTGACTGAGTTTATCCTGCTGGGTTTAACACAAGAGCCAGAGCTTCAGGTGCCTCTCTTCTTCCTTTTTTTAGGAATCTTTGTAATCACTGTGGTGGGTAACATTGGGTTGCTTGTTGTAATTGGACTGAATCCTCACCTTCACACTCCCATGTACTACTTTCTCTTCAACCTTTCCTTCACTGATCTCTGCTATGTCTCTGTTATAATGCCTAAAATGTTAATAAGCTTCATAAAAAAGAATAACATCTATTATTCAGAGTGCATGGCTCAGCTCTATTTCTTTGCCTTCTTTGTTATCAGTGAATGTTGTGTTCTAACATCAATGGCCTATGATCGATATGTGGCCATCTGCAAGCCCCTGCTTTACAAGGTCATCATGTCCCCTCAGGTCTGCCTCATTCTGATGATGGGCACTTATGCAATGGGATTTGTGGGTGCCATGGCCCACACAGGGTGCATGCTAAGACTCACTTTTTGTAATGGCAACGTCATCAATCATTTCATGTGTGACATACCTCCCCTCCTCCACCTCTCTTGCACAAGCACCTACATCAATGAGCTGGTAGCTTTTATTGTAGTAGGCATCAGTGTAATAGTGCCCAGTCTTATCGTCTTCATCTCTTACTCCCTCATCCTCTCCAACATCTTCCACATCCGTTCTACAGAAGGTAGGTCCAAAGCCTTCAGTATCTGCAGCTCCCACATAATTGCTGTTTCTATTTTCTTTGGATCATCAGCATTTACGTATCTCAAGCCTTTTCCAGCTCGATCTCTCGATCAAGAGAAAATATGCACAGTTTTTTATACCATTGTAGCACCAATGATGAATCCTTTTGTCTACAGTTTGAGAAACAAAGATGTCCATGTTGCACTGAGTAAGACTTTGAAGAGAAAAGTGTTCTCCTAAATAAAAGCCCTGATAGAAATAGGTTTCAAATCCTAGTAAGAACACACAAGGGATAAATTTGTGGAGAGGATAGTAATAAATTAAAATAGAAATTCAAATAAATTAAACCATGGAGTAAATTAAGTTTAGTATATAAATCACTCCATAAATGAAGATAATATAAGGAGAAGGTGGATCAGTTCATCCTTACATACAGAGTGGGGAAATTAATTCATTCTGTCCTTCTCCAGTTTATTTTCATAAATTGTAAGGTTTGAGGTAGAAAAAGTTCAATTATAATAAATCCAGAAATGGTAAGTTTGTGAGAATTTTGACTGGGCTAAGTCTGGAATTCCTGAGAAGTTCTGTCATGGAGACAATGACTTAGGTGGACTTTAGATTCATTCATCTACTCATTCATTTGTAAACCTCTACTGAGAGACTACGGAGGTTGTGAAACTGAGAGTGATCTATTGGGATGTTCATTGCAAAGGTTTTTGTTTTGGGAGGTTCCTTTGGTTCTTAAAAGGGGAGAAGATGCAGGATTCTCTTCTTACACTCCTCTCTGCTCTCAAGGGAGAATGGTAAAGGGAGGCCAAAGAGTTTCATCTGAACCCAAGTCCTAGAACAAGAAACAGATAATCATTTAAAGCAGTAAGGCATAAAGGAAACGTACAGTGGGATTTACCTTTTGGGATTCAGGGAAAGAAATATGGGTACCAGGACATAATATAACTTTATTGGAAGTATTTTTTATTAGAAATGTTTGCCCATTATTAGTTGAGGAATCTTTGTCCTTTCCTGAAATAGACTTTACAATCTAATTTTGTAGCAGTTGGCATTTTCCTTTTATTATTTTAACTTTCACTTTTGTCTCAGAAGTTTACCTAGTGTAAATGATGCAGTTTATTTAATCAATAGCTATAAACTGGGTATCTATCCTGGACCAGGCTCTGTTTAAAAATATCAACAATAGTTGTAAACAACCCATAAATGGTCTGTACACTCATAGGGTTAATCGTCTACAGTGGAATAGAGTTGGTGTGCAAGTGGGCAAGAGGAAGAGATAGCTGATGAAAATAAATAAACTTAAGTTTAAATGGAAACCCTGGTGGTGTAGTGGTTAAGTGCTATGGTTGCTAACCAAAGGGTTGGCAGTTTGAATCCACCAGGTACTCCTTGGGAACTCTATGGGACAGTTCTACTCTGTCCTATAGGGTCACTATGAGTCGGACTCGACTCGACATCACTGGGTTTGGTTATTTGGTTTGGTTGTAAGTATAAATATTTCAGAGAAGACCTCTGCAGGTAATATAGGAATGATTGTGTGGTTACTTTGGATTGGGTGGTCAGGAAGGACTTTTCTAGGGAGGATGCATTTAAGCTGAGGCCCCACTGACAAGGAGGAGTGAGTCCCATGAAGTATACACATAGAGCACTCCAGGCAGAGGCAGCAGCTGTGCAAAGTCTCAAAATCAGGAATTAAATCTTGATAAGTGTAAGGGACAGAAAACGAGTCAGTGTGGTTGGGCAATGTTTTAAAAGGTAAGTATTTAAATAAAGAAAAATAATTTATTTTGAGCAAAGTCTCCATCTTTACGGAGTATTGTTCTCTTTGGAAGACTGGGCCAAATAGCAGTCTCCAAACCTCTAAAAGAAGATAATTCTCAAAGCATTTACCCAAGTTTTTAATCTACAAAGCAGATTTTTTTTTTTAAAGAAGGGAAGTATTTATGAATTCTTTTACATTTTATAAATTAACTGAAAAGAAAAGGATTAAGAAAGGGAGCTCAATACGTTAATACCTCTAGTAGATATGGAAAAAGTTTTAAGGGTTACTTTGTTGGGAAAAAAAAAATGCCTTTATCCAACATATAAAAATATCACGAAATATATAGGTTTGGAATTCGGAAGTAGGAAAAATAAAGTTGGATTTTTTTTTGTTAATCCTAAATATGGTAATATCAAACTCAACATTAAAAAGTTATACCTATTAAAATTACTTTTAATGAAAGATTTTTTGATCCTTCTTTATCCATTCTTCTTCTAATTCACCAGACTTTGAATTCCAAGGCTGTATCTAAAATAATGTTTATCAAGGTATCAGGGAATAAATATTCTCATGTCTCTGTACCGGTAGGGCTTTCTGAGAAAATTTTCTGGAACCCTGGTTAATGGATAAATCTTTGAAGTTAAATGATGACTGAACACAGGGAGAGAATTCTGGAAATACTTATTTCCCCATGACTGTGTTACATGACAATGGGGAATACGACCTTTATCCATGGAGGGAGTTGTAAACATGGAGACATTTGTCCTATCTTCCTGCTGGAGACATTTATTTACATTCTATTGGGTAATAATCCAGGGACTTTCCACCGCCTTAGAAGAATTTGTTTGTATCAGAGAGATTAGTTTTCTCTTTCTCAGAAGGAGAAGGGCTGCTGTGCAACGTGTCCTGTAGGAACTGCTAGATTCATAATCTCAGGGCTCTTCTCCTGCACTTACAGGCCTAACCATCTGGCCCTTATGTTCCTCTGCCAGATTGAGACAAGGGGAATTGATATAGTTATTGCTTCAGGTAATAATAGTGTGCCTTGATAAAGAAGCCTCAGATTTTCATTCAAGATAGCATAAATAATTATTAATATTAAAACTTATCACAAAGTTATTCTGATAATACATTAATTATCCTATTATATTCCCAGGACTTTTAGTATCTGATTTTTAAAAGAAAACAGAAACTAGCCATCTGTTTAATCATAATTTACAAAAATTTAAATTATTCTCCCAAATTATGTCTAGGTGTCTTTGATCTAAAGGTGATACAGTATAGTTGAAAGAACTTCATATTTAAGCTCAAAAGACTGATGCTTTAGTCCTGTTTTAGCTATTTACATGGGTAATATTGAACAATCCATAACTTCTATGAGCCTGAGGTTTCTCATTGGTAAAATGGGGACTAATATTTTCTCTTATTTAGGGCATTTATATAGAGTAACTATATAATTTTTCAAAATAAAAGAAAATGAAGATATACATTCAATTCATTCAAATAATTACACAAAATCAAAGTAAATAAAATTGTTTTCATTAGTGCTTTTCTCAAACATCTTCAGACTTTTTAAAGGTAGACATTATTTCACGAATTTATTTTACTTTTGTCCTTTTACTGATTTTTAACAGCACTGGCTCATTAAGTAGCTGTTAAATTGAATGCATTTGTCTCGACTGTATAAAAACTCATTGCCATGAAGTTGATTCCAACGACTGTATAGGACAGAGCAGAACTGCCCCCATAGAGTTTCCAAGGGATGGCTGGTGGATTTGAACTGCCAACCTTTTGGTTAGCAGCCAAATGTTTAACCACTGCACCACCAGGGCCCTTTGGCTATAAAAGTCTCATTAAACATTAGTTATGTTTTTTTTTTATTTTCCTATCTTGTCCCCAGGCAACCACTGACAGCTTTATGTCATAGATTCTCTTGTGTGTTCTGTCACATAATATATACATGAAACCCTATAAATCACCTTCCCCTTGCTTATCAACTATCTCGTTATCTGAAATTTTGCATTTACAACAATAGTAAATAATGTACTGTCCAACTATTCTGTGCTTTAACAACATAGGTCTGGCAGTAATGAATGCAGAGGTGCAAAACGGTTAAGGTTCTGTGACAGTTCACCTGGGCCATGATTCTCAGTGATTTGGTGGTTATGCAATGACATAATTTGGCCGTTGTGTAATGATGTAACTTGGCAATTATATAACGATGTAACCTGGCAGTTATGTAATAGATGTAGTAATCTTCCATTTTGTGATCTGATGTGGCCATCCTTCATTTTTGCATAACACCGATTTGCACAATGATCTGGTCTTTGAAACATAACCATGTTGTGAGGAGAAGGTGTACACATATTTTTGGCCTTGCTTCCTTCACTCGGTATAAATATTTTGAGATTGATCCATGTTTTTACATGTATCCATAGTTCCTTCTTTATTGCTTAGTAGTATTCCATTGCACAGATATACCACAATTTGTTTTCATTCTTCTGTTGAGGGACATTTGAGTTGTAACCAATTTCTGCTATTACAAATAAAGATGCTTTAAACATTCACTTACAAGTCTTTGTATGGATATATGCCTTGATTTCTCTTGGGTAAGTACAGAAGAATTGAATGGCTGATGTATACATAACTTAAAAAAAAAATACTGTCACTTTTTTTTTTTTTACTAAAGTACTATCATCTTCCATTGCTGTAGGCAGAGTATGAGAGTTCCAGTTCCTCTACATCCATGCTCATATTTAGTGTGGTCAACTTTTTCATTTCATTCTAATATTGGTGTGGTGGTATTTTATTAGAGTTGTAATTTGTATTTTCCTAATGTATTAATTTCTTATTGTTGCTGTTATAAATTACCACAAATGTAGTGGCTTAAAACAATACAAATTTATTATCTTAAATCCTGAAGATCACAAACCTCAAATGAGTCTCATGGGCTAAAATCAAGGGAATGGCAGAGATACATTTCTTCTGGAGGTTCTAGGGAAGAATCTGTTTCTTGTATTTTCTGGAATCTAGAGGCAAACCACATTCCTTGGATCGGGGTTACATTACTCTGACCTCTGTCATCTCCTTTTCCAACTCTGACCCTTTTGCCTAAGGGTCCATCCAGAAAATCTGGGATATTTTTTCCATATAAGATGACATATTCACAGTTTTGAGTATTAAGACATGAACAGTGTTGGTTCTGACAAGATTGCGAGAAAGATTGCAATAAAGTTGTTGGCCATGGTTAGGTTCTCATCAAAGCCTCAACTTGGGAAAGACCCACTTCCAAGCTCCCTATTTGTGGGTAGAAATTACTTCCTAGAAGCTGTAGGAATAATGGCAGCTTGCATCTTTTTATTAGCAATTTTATTGAGATATAATTAATTTACCATACAATTCATCCATTTAAAGTGCACAACTCAATGGTTTGTAGCATATTCAGAGAGTTGTACAATAATCTCCACAATTGAATGGATAGTCTAATTTTGTTTATCCATTTATCCATTGAAAGACACGAGTTATTTCCACCTTTTGGCTATTATTGATAATGCTACTATAAACAATTGTGTACAAGTTTTTGTGTGGACATATGTTTTCATTTCTCCTGGTTACATACTTGGGAGTGGAATTGCTGGGTCATATGGCTACTCATATGATGAATAAGGAAGACCAAAGAAGAATTGATGCTTTGTGGTGCTGGCAAAGAATACTCCATATACCAAGAACTATGAACTGTCAAAAGAATGAACAAATCTGTCTTGGAAGAAGTACAACCAGAATGTTCCTCAGAAATAAGAATAGTGAGACTATATCTCACATACCTGGGACATGTTATCAGGAGGGATCAGTCCCTGGAGTAGGACATCATGCTTGGTAAAGTAAAGGATCAGTGAAAAAGAAGAACCTCAATGAGATGGATTGACACGGTGGCTGTAACAATGGGCTCAAGCATAAAAATGATTGCGAACATGGAACAGGACCAGGCAGTGTTGTGCTCTGTTGGACATAGGGTAACTTTGAGTTGGAACTGACTTGACAGGCACCTAACAACAACAACAATAACATGGCTACTGTATGTTTAATCATCTGAAGAAATACCAATCTTTTTCACAGTGGCTGCATTGTTTTACAGTCTTATCAGCAGCTGAGGTCCCCAGTTCTTCACACCCTTGTTAACACTTGATATTATTTGAATTTTTGATTCTAACCAACATCAAATAAATAAATAAACAAGGCTGTCAAGTTGACTCCAACTCGTAGTGACCTTATAGTACAGAGCAGAACTGCCCCACAAGGTTTACAAGGAGAGCTGGTGGATTCAAACTGCTAACCTTTCAAAATTTCCCTTTTCTTACCTAATTTAGTGAGCCTAGTAATTTCAAAATAATATATATATTAGAAAGATCCTGAACAAGAGATAGATAGCAAAGAAGAAGTTCCCAATGGAAACTTAAAATTCCAAAAGGCATAAACTTAGTTTTGTTATATTAGAAATTCCATGCCCAAGTATTGGTCTATTCCAGCTCTCGTGGTTTACTGTTTCCACTAAAACAAACAAACTCACCACAATTGTGATAGTGTGAGTCTTCGTTTTGTATTTGAAGGTTCTCCTTATTTTGAGAATCTGATTCCTTTCAACTAACGTGAAAATTTTCTTTATATAAGTATAGCTTGACACCTGCACCCCCATATATATACATATAAGAAGTGTGTGTAAATAGACACATATACATGTAAGCATTTCTTTTTTTATTTACTTATTTTGTTGTTGTTGAGAATATACATAGCAAAATATACACCAATTCAACAGTTTCTGCAAGTAAAATTCAATGACACTGATTATATTCTTCGAGTTGTGCAACCATTCTCATCCTCCTTTTCTGAGTTATTCCTTCCCTTTTATCATAAACTCACTGCCCCCTAAATTCCATCTAATCTTTCTAAGTTGCTGTTGTCAATTTGATCCCATACAGATAGTTCTTAAAAGAGTACAATGCTTAAGGCAGACCTTTTTTTTTTTTAACAGTTAAGCTATAGTTTTTAAGAGGACTTTAGGATATTCTTGGTTTAAGGTTTAAAGATTATCTCAGGGAAATAGTTTTGGGGTTCATCCAGCCTCCATGACTCTAGAACATCTGGAGTCCATAAGAATTTAACCTCTTTTGATCAGTATTCTTCTAGAGAATCTTTGGTCAAAATGTTTAGTAATAGTAGCCAGGCACCATCCAGTTCTTCTAGTATCATGGCAAAGGAGGCAATTGTTCAAGGGGACAATTAGCCACATGTTCCATTTCCTCCTCTTATTCCTGACTTTCCTTCTGTTGCTGCAGGAGAATAGAAACGAATTATTGTGCCTTGGATAGCTGCTTGCAAGCTTTAAGGACTGCAGGCACTTTGAAATGAACTAGGAGGCAGAACAAAAGCACTAAACCCTTTAGTAGGCCAATTAACTAGGATGTCTCATGAAATCATGACCCTAAACCTCCAAACCAAGGAACCAAACCCATGCATTGTTTGGCTGTACAAAGCAACCTTAGCAGCTACACTTTTTGTTGTTGTTGCAAATACATCTATCACACAACTTTTGTTAATTCAACTTTTTACAAGTGTGTAAATTATTAACACTTACGATATTTGACTGTGCAACCCTACTCTTAATCAGTGCAAATTTTTCATCATTGTAAACCGAAATTCAGTATTCCATGAGCCATAACCCGCCTTTCCTCCTCCTTCCTGTCCCTGATAATCACTAATAGACTTTGGTCTCTATACATTTGCCTGTTCTTGTCTTTTTATATGAGGTCACACAATATTGTCCTTTTGTGATTGACTTATTTCATTCAGCATAATTTCTTCAAGCTCAGTCCATATTGTAGCATGTATCAACACTTCGTTTATCCTACTGGCTGAATAAGCATTCCATTGCATGTATGTACCACATTTTTTTCATCCACTCATCTGTTTTTGAACATTTAGGTTGTTTCCACCTTTTTGCTCTTGTGAATAATGCTGCAATGGACTTTGGTGTACAAGTCTCTGTTTGAGACTCTGCTTTGGGGTCTTTTGGTTAGATACCTAGAAGTGGAAATGCAGAGTCATATGGTAGTTCTATTTTTAGTTTTTTGAGGAACTGCCACACTGTTTTCCCCAGTGTCTGCACCATTTTATATTCCCACCAGCAATGGATAAGGGTTCCAATTTCCTCACACCCTCATCAACATTTGTTATTTACTGTGTTTTTTATCTTAGCCATCCTAGTGGAAGTGAAATGGTACCTCGTTATGGTTTTGATTTGCATCTTTTCATGTGTTTGTTGGCCATTTGAACATCTTGAGAAGTGTGTATTCAAGTTCTTTGCACATTTTACGATTGGGTTATTTGAGTTTTTGTCATATTTTCAAAGACATATATATAATGTTATTAGATTCTTATCAGATATACGGTTTCTGAAGATAATCTCCCAATCTGTAGTATGTCTTTTCATTTTTGGTAAAGTTTTTTTTTTTTATTTTTTATTTTGTTGTGCTTAAGTGAAAGTTTACACAGCAGATAAAGATTTATACCAAATTGTTTTGTGACATTGGTTGCAATCCTCACGATGTGTAAGCATTTCCCTCTTTCCACCCCAGGTTCCCTGTGTCCATTTGCCCAGTTTTCCTATCCCTTGCCTTCTCCTCTTTGCTTTTGGGCAGGTGTTGCCCATTGGGTCTTACATAGCTGATTGAACTAAGAAGCACATTCCTCACATGTGTTATTGTTTGTTTTAAAGACCTGTCTAATCTTTGGGTGAAATGTGAGCTTTGGGAGTGGCTTCAATTCTGAGTTAGCAGGCTGTCCAGGGGCTGTAATCTCAGGGGTTCCTCCAATCTCTGTCAGACCAATAATTCTGGTACTTTTTTGTGAATTTGAATTTGTTCTATATTTTACTCCCACTCTGTCCAAGGCCGTCTATTGTGATTCCTGTCAGAACAGCCGATGGTAGGCAGACATCATCTAATTCTTCTGGGCTCAGGTTGGTGAAGTCTGTGGCTCATGTGGTCCATCAGTCCTTTGGACTAATATTTTTTTCTTGTATCTTTGGTTTTCTTTATTCTCCTTTGCTACAGATGGGGTGGGGCCAGTAAATGTATCTTCAATGACCATTCACATGTTTTTAAGATTCCGGACATTACTCAACAAAGTAGGATGTAGAATATTTTCTTTACGTACTGTTTTGCCAAAAGACCTAGATATCCCTCGAGACCATGGTCCCCAGCCCTAAGCTCAGAAACTTAGTCCCTTGGAGTGTTTAGATGCATTTAGGAAGCTTCTATGATTTTGTCTTGGGCAAGTTGTATTGTCTTCCCCTTCACCTAAGTTAACACTTGTCTACCATCTAGTTAGTAATTTCCCTCTCCCCACCTCCCCTCCCTTGTAACCATCAATGATTGTTCTTTTTCGTGGGTAAAATTTTTTTTAGTTTTTACAGTAGTGGTCTTATACAATGTTTGTGCTTTTATGATGGACTTGTTTCACTCAGCATAAAGCCCTCCAGATTCATCCATATTGTGAGATATTTTGTGGATTCCTCATTGTCCTGTATCATTGTGTGGTATTCCATTGTATGTACCATAATTTGTTTATTCATTCCTCTGTTGATGGGCACTTGGGTTATTTCAATATTTTTGCTGTTGTGAATAATACTACAAGGAGCATGAGTGTACATATTTCTATTCAGGCAACAGCTCTCATTTCTCTAGGATATATTCCGAGGAACGTGATTGCTGGATCTCTGGTATTTCTATTTCTAGCTTTTTAAGGAAGCCTCATATCATTTTCCATAGTGGTTGTACCATTCTACATTCTCACCAACAGTGCATAAGAGTTTCAATCTCCCCACAATCTCTCCACCATTTGTAATTCTCTAGGTTTTTTTTCTTTTTTTGTTTGTTTGTTTTAATTTGTGCCATTAATGTCAGGGTAAAAGTATCTCATTGTAGTTTTGATTGCATTTCTCTAATGTCTCATGATTGTGAGCATTTACTCATTTTTTTTTCTATTAGTTACCTGAATGTCTTCTTCAGTGAAGTGTCTGTTCATATCCTTTACTCATGTTTTGATTCAATCATTTTTTTTTGTTGAAGCATTGAAGTATTTTATAGGTTTTAGAGATTAAGCTCTTGCCAAATATGTCATAGCCAAAAATTTATTCCCAATCTGTAGGTTCTCTTTTTACTCTTTTGCTGAAGTCTCTTGATGAGTGTAAGTGTGTTATTTTTAGGAGCTCCCAGTTATCTAGTTTATCTTCTGGTGATTATGTATCATTACATAAAACCAAACCCAAACCCGCTGCCGTCGAGTCGATTCTGACTCATAGCAACTTTATAGGACAGAGTAGAACTGCCCCGTAGAGTTTCCAAGAAGCACCTGGCAGATCTGAACTGCTGACCTTTTGGTTAGCAGCTGTAGCACTTAACCCCTATGCCACCAGGGTTTCCGTATTGTTAC
This sequence comes from Elephas maximus indicus, assembly GCF_024166365.1. Classification (NCBI taxonomy): domain Eukaryota; kingdom Metazoa; phylum Chordata; class Mammalia; order Proboscidea; family Elephantidae; genus Elephas; species Elephas maximus. Next base: position 24,631,160 of record NC_064835.1, on the reverse strand, counting down.
TTATGACTTATGTTTATGCAATGTATTAGGGCCTCTAGCATTGTCCCTGTTTTTTCTTCTATGATCTTTGTAGTTTTAGGTTTTATATTTATGTCTCTGATCCATTTTGAGTTAGTTTTTGTGTATGGTGTGAGGTATGGGTCCTGTTTCATTTTTTTACAGATGGACATCTGATTTTGTCAGCACCGTTTGTTTTAGAGACTTTTTTTTCCCCATTTAATGAAGTTTCATCCTTTGTCAAAGATCAGCTGAGCATAAAAAAAAAATTACATATGGGTTCTCAACTCTATTCCATTGGTCTGTGTGTCTGTTATTGTATCAGTTCAAGACTGTTTAAACTAACGTGGTTGTGTAGTAGATCCTGAGATCAGGTAGTATGAGGGCTCCTCTTTGTTCTTTTTCTTCAATAATGCTTTACTTATCTGGGTCTTTTTTTTTTTCTTTCTATATAAGGTTGATGATTAGTTTTCTCATTTCATTAAAGCATTCTGTTGGTATTTGAATCAGGATTGCATTATATCTGTAGATCACTTAGGGTAGAACTGACATTTGCACAATGTTGAATCTTTCTCTCCATGAGCATGGTATGTTTTCTATTTATTTAAGTCTCTTTTGGTTTCTTGCAGTAGTGTTATGCAGTTTTCTTTGTATAGGTCTTTTACATCCCCAGTTTGATTTATTCTTATTTTATCTTTTTAGGGGCTACTATAAATAGTGTTGTTTTCCTGATTGCCTTTTTGAAATTCTTTTTGATGATGTCTAGGGGTCCAACTGATTTTTGTATGTTCATCTTGTATCCTGCTACTCTGCTGAATCTTTCTATTGGTTCCAACAGCTTTTTGTGGGATCTTTGGGGTTCTGTATATATAGTATCATATCATCCGTGAATATGGATAGTTTTACTCCTTCCATTTCAATTTGGATGCCCTTATTTCTTTTTCTCGCCTTATTGCTGTAGCTTTGACTTCTAGTACAATGTTAAATAGGAGTGCTGATAAAGGGCCTACTTGTTAGGCTCCCACTCTCAGGGCGAATGTTTTCAGCCCTCTCCATTGAGAATGATGTTGGCTGTTGGTTTTGTATAGCCCATAAAAAAAAAAAAAAATCCATTGCTGTCAGGTTGATTCTGACTCATATGGACCCTATAGGACAGAGTAGAACTCCCACAGAGTTTCAAAGGATTGCTTGGTGGATTCAAACTGCTGACCTTTGGGTTAGCAGCCAAAGCTCTTAACAGGAGTTCTGTTGGTTTTGTATAGATGCTGTTTATTATGTTGAAGGGATTTCTTTTCTATTCCTACTTTATTGAGAATTTTTTCTAAGAATGGGTGTTGGACTTTATCAAATGCTTTTTCTTCATTGATTGAGATGATCATGTGACTTATTTCTTTTGTTCTATTTAAGTGGTGAATTGCATTGATTGATTTTCTAATGTTAAACCCTCCTTACATACCTGTGTCTTAGGCTGAGTTCTCTAGAGAAGCCAAACCCATGAAGCGTATATACATGCATACGTACCGCACACGAAAGTGATCTATCACACCACAAGCCATCCCCTGGCTTTTCTAGTCATGATTTTTTTATATTTCTAGGATAGCTTTCCCCTCCCAATCATTTTACCAGTCCAAAATAGAATAAACAATTTGTTCTGCAGTAGCGCAAAGAGCCCTAAGGGTGAAGTTACTCAGGTACCAGCCACTCAGGTCTGCTGAGGGTGTCTACCTGATTTGATCAGAGTCTCTAATAATCATTTTGGCTTCACCCTGCTTGGTGTTTGGTAAAATTTAACTGAGAGAAGATTAGTCCTTTGCTCTGAGCCTCACGAGGTATCAGCATAGCAAAACCTTTAAGGAACATCAGGTTCAGCCACTGTACTCAAGTCCAGCAGTGCCTCCCCCTTAGTCCACACATTCACAGTTAGAGCTTCTACAATTACAGTTTTTTAAATCACAATTAACTCTGTTAGCAATCAATACTCACAACTGAATTATATGATCTTATCAGCATCTCCCCCTACCTTCTCTTTCCCAGACCCATCAGGAAAAGAGGAATCTATTCAGTAGGGATCCTCCCTTGTCCCACTCATTTAACGTAAGCATACTCACAAAAGCTTTATTATGTTTGGTGCAAGTATGACTTTATAACGGTCTTTATTCTGAGATTATGTATGGTTTAAGGACATCAGTACAGGTGCCAAGTTGTCAAGGGGTGGACTGTGATCATTAAAGTTGCGTGTCAACTTTGTTGGGCTATGATCCTCAGTGGTTTGGTGGTTATGATATAGTTTGGTAGCTTTTTAATGATGTAATCACCTCTACAATGAGATCTGATATAATGTGATCACCTCCATGATGAGATCTGTTGTGAGCTGCCAATCCTTTGAAAAGGAGATTCATTGGGGGTACAGCCTGCAAGCAATATAGGTGGACTTTCTGGCAAATCTCACAGGCTTTTGCTTTTCACTGGATCCTGCCTTTAGCTCATCATTATCTGACCTCTAGTTTTTGGAACTTAAGTTTGTAGCCTGTCATTTTATCTGCTGCTCTTGGATTCATCAGCCTCCACAGCCCACAAGCCAGCAACCTGCCATCTGATCTGCTGATTTTGGGGTCATCAACCCTGCAGCTACGTGAATCAGGGGAAGCCTCTAGCCTGATGCCTATCCCACGAACTTGGGACTTTCCAGTGTCTACAACCACATGACCCTTTTTTATTCACATAAGCATCTTTGTCTCTCTCTAGCTGTCTCTGTCTATATGTGTGTATATATATACATACATATTTATATATATATATATATATATATATATATATATATACACATATATACCTGCCTGTCAGTTTATTGTACTACGAGGGCTTGTGTGTGTTTTGTATTGCTGTGGTATTGAAAGATATGCCACCAGTATTCACATATTAGCAAAGTCACCCACAGTAGACAGGTTTCAGCTAAGTTTCCAGACTAAGACAGCCTAGGCAGAAGGGTCTGGCAGTCTACTTCTGAAAAAAAAATTAACCAGTGAAAACCTTATGAACAGCAATGGAACATTGTCTGATATAATGCTGGAAGATGAGTCCCTCAGGTTAGAAGGCACTTAAAATATGGCTGGGGAAGAGCTACCTCCTCAAAATAGAGTCCACCTTAATGATGTGGATGGAGTTAAGATTTTCAGACCTTCATTTGCTGATGGAGCATGACTCAAAATGAGAAGAAACAGCTGCAAACATCCATTAATAATAGGAACATAAAATGAATGAAGTATGCATGAAGGAAAATTGGAAATCATAAAAAAATGAAATGGAAAATATAAACACTAATGTCTTAGGTATTAGTGAGCTAAAGCAGACTGGCATTTACCATTTTGAATCAGACAATCATATAATCTACTATGCCGGGAATGACAATGTGAAGAGGAATGGTGTTGCATTCATCATCAAAAGAACATTTCAAGATCTATACTGAAGTACAAGGCTGTCAGCGATAGGACAATATCCATACACCTACAAGGAAGACCCGTTAGTACAGCTACTATTCAAATTTATGCACCAACCACTAAAGCCAAAGATGAAGAAATTGAAAACTTTTACCAAATTCTGCAGTCTGAAACTGATCAAACATGCAATCAAGATCCACTGATAATTACTGTTGATTGGAATGTGAAAGCTGGAAACAAAGAAGAAGGACTAGTGGGAAGAAGGACTGGTAGTTGGAAAACATGGCCTTGATGATAGAAATGATGCTGGAGATCACATGAGAGAATTTTACAAGACTAATGACTCAAGCCTCGAGTTGCAATAGTGAAGGATTCTGTGGAGAAAATATTAAATGACTGGGGAAGCATCAAAAGAAGATGGGAGGAATACACAGAATCATTATACCCAAAAGAATTAGTCAATGTTCAACCATTTCAAGAGGTGGCATATGATGAGGAACAGATGGTACTAAAGGAAGAATTCCAAGCTGCTCTGAAGGCATTGACAAAAACAAAGCTCCAGAAATTGATGGACTATCAATTGAAATGTTTCAACAAACAGATGCAGTGTTGGAGGTGCTCACTTGTCTATGCCAACAAATATGGAAGACAGCTTCCTGGTCAACTGACTGGAAGAGATCCATATTTATGCTTATTCCCAAGAAAGGTTATCCAACTGAATGTGGAAATTATAGAACAATATCATTAATACCACAGGCAAGCAAAATTTTGCTGAAGATCATTCAAAAATGGCTACAGCAGTATATCAACAGGGAACTACCAGAAATTCAGGCTGGTTTCAGAAGAGGATGTGGAACCAGGGGTATCATTGCTGATGTCAGATGGATCCTGGCTGAAAGCAGAAAATACCAAAAGGATGTTTATCTGCGTTTTATTGACTATGGGAAGGCATTCGACTGTGTGGATCATAACAAATTATGGATAACATGGTGAAGAATGGGAATCCCAGAACACTTAATTGTGCTCATGAGGAACCTTTACATAGGTCAAGAGGCAGTTGTTTGAGCAGAACAAGGGGATACTGATTGGTTTAAAGTCAGGAAATTTGTGCATCAGGGTTGTATTCTTTCACCATACCTATTCAATCTGTATGCTGAGCAAATACTACGAGAGGCTGGACTATATGAAGAAGAATGGGGTATCAGGATTGGAGGAAGATTCATTAACAACCTACGTTATGCAGATGACACAACCTTGCTGGCTGAAAATGAAGAGGACTTGAAGCACTTATTAATGAAGATCAAAGACCACAGCCTTCAGTATGGATTGCACCTCAACATAAAGAAAACAAAAATCCTCACAACTAGACCAATGAGCAACATCATGATAAATGGAGAAAAGATTGAATTTGTCAAGGATTTCATTTTACTTGGATCCACAGTCAACAGCCATGGAAGCAGCAATCAAGAAATCAAAAGACGCATTGCATTTGGTAAATCTGCTGCAAAGGACCTCTTTAAAGTGTTGAAGAGCAAAGATATCACCTTGAAGACTAAGGTGCGACTGACCCAAGCCACGGTATTTTTAATCGCATCATATGCATGTGAAAGCTGGACAATGAATAAGAAAGACCGAAGAAGAATTGACACCTTTGAATTGTGGTGTTGGTAAAGAATATTGAATATACCATGGACTGCCAAAATAATGAAGAAATCTGTCTTAGAAGAAGTACAACCAGAATGCTCCTTAGAAGCAAGGATGGCGAGGCTGCGTCTTACATACTTTGGACATGTTGTCAGGAGGGATCAGTCCCTGGAGAAAGAGATCATGTTTGGCAGAGTACAGGGTCAGCAGAAAAGAGGAAGACCCTCAACAAGATGGATTGACACAGTGACTGCAACAATGAGCTCAAGCATAACAACGATTGTAAGGATGGCTCAGGACCGGATAGTGTTTTGTTCTGTTGTGCATAGCGTCACTATGAGTCAGAGTCAACTCGACGGCACCTAACAACAACAACTAACAATGACTTCTTCATTGCAAAACTTTTTTTTTTTTTAACAACCTAAATGGCGATTTTACAGGTAGACCTCACCAGATTGAATACACAGGAACCAAATCAACTACATCTGTGGAAAAAAAATGATTGAAAAGCTCAATATCATCAGTCAGAACAAGACCAGGGGCTGACTGCAGAACAGAGCATCAATTACTCTCAAGTAAGTTAAAGTTGAAGAAAATGAGAACAAGTCCACTAGAGCCAAAGTATGACCTTGAGTATATCTCAGCTGAATTGAGAACGTACCTCAAGAATTGATTTTGACGCATTGAACACTAATGGTTGATGACCAGATGAGTTTTGAAATGACACCAAGGATGTCATACATGAAGAAAGCAAGGGATTTTTAAAAAGACAGAAAACAGAAAGAAAAGACCAAAATAGATATCAGAAGAGACTCTGAAAGTTGCTCTTGAACTTAGAGTAGCTAAAGTGAAAGGAAGAAATGGTGAAGTAAAGAGCTGAACAGAAGATTTCAAAGGGCAGCTTGAGAAGACAAAGTATTATAATGACATGTGCAAAGACCTGGAATTAGAAAACCAAAAGAGAAGAACAAGCTCGGCATTTCTCAAGCTGAAAGAACCGAAGAAAAAATTCAAACCTCGAGTTGCAGTATTGAAGGATTCTATGAGGAAAATATTAAACAACACAGGAAATATGAAAAGAATATGGAAGGAATAAACAGAGTTATCATACCAAAAAGAATTGGTCCACATTCAATCATTTCAGGAGGTATCCTGTGATCGAGAACCAATGGTACTGATGGAAGAGGTCCAAGATGAGCTGGAAGCATTAGTGAAAAGCAAGGGTCCAGAAATTGACAGAATAGCAATTGAGCTATTTCAACAAACAGATGCAGCCCTGGAAGAACTCACTTGTCTATACCAGGAAATCTGGAAGACAGCTACCTGGCCAACTGACTGGAAGAGATCCATATTTGCACCCATTCCAAAGGAAGGTAAGGCAGTCAAACGCAGAAATTGTCAAATGATATCATTAATATTACACACAAGTAAAATTTTCCTGAAAATCATTCAAAAGCAGTCACAGCAGTACATTGACAGAGAACTACCTGAAATTCAAGCCAGATTCGGATGAGGACATGTAATGAGGGATATCATTGCTGATGTCAGGTGGATCCTGGCTAAAAGTAGAGAATACCAGAAAGATGTTTACCGTATTTTATTGACTATACAAAGGTGTTCTACTGTGTGGATCGTAACAAATTATGGATATCATTGCAAAGAATAGGAATTCCAGAACACTTAATTGTGTTCATGAGGAACCTGTACTTAGAAGAGGCAACTGTTCAAATAGAACAAGGGGATACTGCATGGTTTTAAGTTAGGAAATGTGTGCGTTAGGGTTGTATCCTTTCACCATACTTATTCAATTTATACGCTGAGCAAAATAATCTGAGAAGCTGGACTATATGAAGAATGTGGCATCAGGATTCAAGGAAGACTCATTAGCCATCTGCAATATGTATATGACACAACCTTGCTTGCTGAAAGTGAAGAGGACTTGAAGCACTTACTGATGAAGATCAAAGACCACAGCTTTCCGTATGGATTACACCTCAACATAAAGAAAACAAAAATCCTCATAATTGGACTAATAAGCAACATCATGATAAATGGAGAAATATTGAACTTGTCAAAGATTTCATTTTGGTTGGGTTCACAATCAATGCCCATGGAAGCAGCAGACAAGAAATCAAACAAGGCATTGCATTGGGCAAATCTGCTGCAAAGGATCTCTTTTAATCGTTAAAAAGCAAAGATGTCACTCTAAGGACTACAGTGCACCTGACCCAAGCCATGGTATTTTTAATCACTTCATATACTTGTGAAAGCCGGACAATGAATAAGGAAGATCTGAGAAGAAATAACACCTTTTAATTATAGTGTTGGTGAAGAATATTGAGTATATATACCATGGACTGACAGAAGAACAAACAAATCTGTCTTGGAAGAAGTACAGGCAGAATGCTTCTTAGAAGCAAGGATGGTGAGACTTCTTCTCACACATTTTCAATGTTATCAGGAGGGACCAGTCTCTGGAGAAGTACACCGTGTTTGGTAGAGTATAGGGTCAGCGAAAAAAAGGATTGACACGGTGGCTGCATTAATGAGCTGAAGCATAACAATGATTGTGAGGATAGCACAGGATGGAACATTGCTTTGTTCTGTTGTCCATACTGTTGCTATGAGTTGAAACCAACTCGATGTCACCTAACAACAAAAACAACACATAAAAAGCTATATATACATGCTTCACTGATTTTGCTTCTCTAGAGAACCAAAAGCCTAAGACAATACTTGATGGCCTTTTCTGGTGCTATGGCTCACATTGGGTGTATGCTGAGACTAATCTGTTTTGGCAACACCATTAATCTTCACTGGTGTGACACCCTTCCGGTGGCCCAGCTCTCTTGAACCAGCACCTATGTCAATGAACCGGGCGTTTGTATTGTGATGGGCATGAATATTATTTTGCCCGGTCTCACCATCTTTATGTCTTTTGGTTTCATTTTTTCTAGCATCCTGCACTTCAGTCAACCGAGGGCAGGTCCAAAGACTTCAGCATCTGCAGCTCCCACATAATTGATGTTTCTCTGTTCTTCTATCCAGAACATTCATGTGTCTGAAACCATCTTTTGCTGGGTCTATGAGTGAGGGGCAGAGGCCCTTTCGGGTACTTGTAAAGTGCCACTGAAAGCATGAACTGAAGAATCCGTCTCCACTTCTATCTTT